>NC_069133.1:15671379-16896379 GCF_026914265.1 Mya arenaria
GAACTCCCAGGGACCAGCGAAAATACCTCAAACCTCGGAAAGATCGAGAAATTCGAGCCAACGAGGAATTCGAGCCAAGCGAATTCGAGCAACGGGTTTCAACTTTAATTTAATTATAACATTACTCCTGTACGTGGCAATGTGTTTATCCACGCCAAGTGTAGCCGCCCAGCAAACTGTTTCAACTTAGTGTTTATATATGACTGTATATATATATATATATATATATATATATATTCTCTCTCTAGCTGGTGATGTGTTTATCCATGCCAAGTGTAACACGCCAAGCAAACTGTTTGAGCTGGCCCAGGTTTTTATGGCATCCCTGCCAAAGGACAGCGTGAAGAACTTTGAGGACATCTATAGCTTTGTCTACAAGAACGGTCGTGACCTCTCGGGCTTCATCGATGGTACGTTCAATTTAATAGTGAAATGTCAAGTATATTTCATCTTGTGTTTTAGAATTTATATTATTGTTTATCATAAGTGCAAATGAAATGGTTAAAAAAGTCATAATATAGTTTTATGATTTTTGTGATCCGTAATTTGTGTGGAATTATGATTGGTATATAATTAAATGGTATTGTTCATAGTATCGTTCATAGTGTGTTTTTAGTATCTTGCCTTCCTGATAAATGTTCTGTTCTCTTGTTCTATCGTGTGTATATGTTTCAGGTACAGAGAATGCCGCTGATGATGAGAACAGAGAGAAAATTGCTGTGGAGAAAGAGTCGGGCGGAAGTTATGTGGTAAGAAGCGCTGGGCACTTGCCACAGTATAGTTTGAATTCATATGGCATCTGCAGCCACTTGTATAAAACATAGATAGTTTGTACACAGGTTGTCTTTTGGCTAGGTGACTCATAAAACTGATTTGATTGGTTATTACTAAATATCAATGGATAAATTTTGACCAACCAATCATCATTTTGGATAACTATGACCAAATATAAGCACGTCAGAGTAAGCGTAAGTAATTTAACGAGAGTTTTGAACAACAGGGCCAGTATGTATTGTCATAGCATTTGCAATGTACATGTACATTTATATTTTAAATCCTAGACTTTGGCTAAGATAATGGGCTGATTGTTTAAAGTTAAAGTTGATTTGTTCAAGCTTGTTAATTATATACAGATTTCTTAGTTTGCTTGCTTCCCGTTGACATACTTCAGATTACCCAGAAATGGATCCATGACCTCAAGCTGATTGGCTCTGAAAAAAGTAAGCTTCATCAATTTCTTATTTAAACCATTTTCTGTAGAAAAAAGATTCACAGTTAGTTAGTAGTTAGCCATCTGTTAGTACAAATCATTACCATCTTGTAGGGTTTTAGTTAAAGAGTTATCGAAGGGTGCTGCACACTGTACTTTTTTGGTAGCACCCTCCTGCCGTTATGAAGACTGGCCTGTCGGTGTACCCTTCTGTCTTCTTAGAAATATACATGTTAAAGCTTATCAGTTTTATTTTGTTAACGATGAAAACTTAGAACATGATCATAAGTTCATACAAACTTGACATATTTGGCAGTTGAAACCTTTAATACATGACTTCATTAAAGCACAATTTCTGTGATATTCAAAATGTTAAAATGATTCATGGCGCTATACAATGTGCCCTTTTCTCACTTAGCACGCTGTCCCTCTTCTGCAGCACCCTGTCCCTCTTCTGCAGCACCCTGTCCCTCTTCTGCAGCACCCTGTCCCTCTTCTGCAGCACCCTGTCCCTCTTCTGCAGCACCCTGTCCCTCTTCTGCAGCACCCTGTCCCTCTTCTGCAGCACCCTGTCCCTCTTCTGCAGCACCCTGTCCCTCTTCTGCAGCACCCTGTCCCTCTTCTGCAGCACCCTGTCCCTCTTCTGCAGCACCCTGTCCCTCTTCTGCAGCACACTGTCCCTCTTCTGCAGCACCCTGTCCCTCTTCTGCAGCACACTGCCCCTCTTCTGCAGCACACTGTCCCATTTCTGCAGCACACTGTCCCATTTCTGCAGCACCCTGTCCCTCTTCTGCAGCACCCTGTCCCTCTTCTGCAGCACCATGTCCCCCTTCTGCAGCACCCTGTCCCCCTTCTGCAGCACACTGTCCCTCTTCTGCAGCACCCTGTCCCTCTTCTGCAGCACACTGTCCCTCTTCTGCAGCACCCTGTCCCTCTTCTGCAGCACACTGTCCCTCTTCTGCAGCACCCTGTCCCTCTTCTGCAGCACCCTGTCCCTCTTCTGCAGTACCCTGTCCCTCTTCTGCAGCACACTGTCCCTTTTCTGCAGCACACTGTCCCTCTTCTGCAGCACACTGTCCCTCTTCTGCAGCACACTGTCCCTCTTCTGCAGCACACTGTCCCTCTTCTGCAGCACACTGTCCCTCTTCTGCAGCACCCTGTCCCTCTTCTGCAGCACCCTGTCCCTCTTCTGCAGCACCCTGTCCCTCTTCTGCAGCACTCTGTTCTTTTTATAACCTAGCTTAAACCCTACATCTTGTAAATCTTTGAATTTATTTTTTTTTTATTTTTTTTTGATAACCCAAATCATTTTTGCCAAAACAAATTCTGCAAGGATAAGACAATGTATGACAAAACATGTTTTATGAATAATTATTTTGTGTAATATTAATTATTTTAGTTCAAAACAAGTCTTAGTTCCTGACACAAAGGTGCATTTCTCAGCATTGTTTACATGCGTTTTCCAGCCCGGACAATGGAGGGTTGGGTGGGACGTGCCCATAGTGATTCCACCGAGATCTCCCGCAAGTCTATCACTTCTCACGTGGCCAGGATGACTGGAGGTAAGACTTATTTATATTTTATTATAACCCAGGATAGATATATATTGGAGCTATATTGGAATTGTGTTTGTCACTTCATGTCACATCACAACATCTGATGTTGCAAAAAACTCCAAAAGAATTGCACTTACAATCCTGAAACTTCATATGAATATTGATCAGCATGAGAAATTGAGCACCTGTCAATTTCACTTGTTGATTCAAAAAGTTGACAATTATCCTTCCTGTGTCGAGGCGGGGTCGGGTTTACATTTGTATACCTCATAACTAATGACTTGATGTAAACGTAAGAATAATAATATCAAGCAAGGCCATCACCCCACATGTGGCAACAATCAATGGAGGTGAAGAGTATTTTAGTAAATGTTTTAAAAATGCCGGTTGCTTGTAATCCCCCCATCCATCTAGAAACTAAACTCTCGACCGAACTCTGGTAAAATACTGAAGGTTGGGACAGTAAGCAGTGTAGACTGCGCAATGTTCATTTAAGATGGTAAAAAAATAGAAAAGTTATCTTTGTTAAAAATCTTCATTCGAAGCCAAATTTTGCCTTCCGACGTAGCATCTATGACGCGATTTATCATGTGATATACACACACTGTATATGCAAAATTATTGTTATGGAATTGGATAATAAACATGGTCTACCCAGAGGTGTCTTTTGGGAAGTGTTATAATACACAAGCTATTGACTCTTATGTTTCAATTTACCATGTATAAAAATATCGCTTTTATGGCATTAATAAATGCCCTATTTTCATTCAAAGCTTGTGTTACATTTTCCCTTCATCCATACAATATGTTCGATCTGGCCTGTGACTTACTACCTTGACCTTGGACAGAAATGGCTCTCTCAAACGTTTGCTGTTAAATGAGGCTCATGCTTTTTGCACTATTTAAGTAATTTGTACACTACAATCCGATCACAATTATTTCTTAATGGTTTTGTTTGTGTTTCAGGTAATGGTTTCAATCAGCCCAAACCATTTGAGATTGTGCGCCAGTCTATGCCTTTCGGTACTCTTAAAGACGGTGCCGGCCTCTTCTTCATTGGCTACTCCGCGTCCCCTGACAACCTTAACTTCATGCTTGACAACATGGTCGGGGCGGGACGGGATGGACCCCATTGTGATGACATCATGCGACTGACAAAGAACACCAAGGGAACATACTGGTACTTCCCAGGTGCGGAAGAACTTGCCAAGCTTGGATAAAACAGTCAAATCTTGGGATGTGTGTAAACCAGTCTGAGGAATACTTTGAAATCTTTTCATTTTGTAAGGTCTAATTTTTGGAGTGGACTTTTTACATTTTAATAGATTGATTTCCATTGCCAAAAGGAATGTAACTTTTGAATTCTAAATAAATCTTGGAAATTAAGATCATGCAAAATGTCTACTTCAGTTTTCAATAAGAACTGCTATCACTGAAGGAAACAAGCGATGGCTGTACTGGTTATGGTTCTTTGTTAAAGGCTAAAAGATTTAATTATGGATGTGTGTATTTTGTAGTTATTACTTATGTGTATATAACCAAAAACATTATCCTGTTACACAAAGGGATAAGTGTGCATGTCTTATAGGTTGTTTTTGATTATCAGAGTTTATTTTTTTCTATTTTTGTACAAATTTTACAAACTTCAATGCAAGGATCATGTTAATTTAATTACAGTTCTTGTGTTTAAGTTATGTGACCACTCTACCGCAAATACATTTATGCAGTATCTTTTTTTAAAATAAACTTTTATTATGTCATTATCAATATCAGAATAAGTAAAGTGCCAGTATTTAATTGATAGAAACCTGTTTAGTTTTATTTAAATTCAGCATTAGTGTAATTTAGTATGGAACTGTACATGTATGTATATTTTGTGTAATTCTTGACAAAGTCAAGTCTTAGTTGTCTTCTCTTGCTTTGAATTAAAAATAATACCGCTTAAAACTTGTTCAGACTTTTGTAACAAAACTAAATGTGTAAAAATCGTTTAATCCAGAATTTATAAGCTTCAAGATTGTGTGAGTTACAAGTGTGCTAAATTACATGTATATGTAGTATAAAATGATAATAAAAGTTGAAAACACCCAACCTACATGTTGTAGTTGATCGGGATTTTTATTAGCTTGTCATCTGTCGATGACGTATTGACGCAAAATGTTTTTCTCCCACCTCAGATAAGTAGATCCATTAATTTAACCATGCTAAAAATTCTTATCTTGCCCACGGGCGAAGATAAAATGCCCGTATGGAACTTCTTTTTAATGGTCGCCACATTATAATTACCTCCCTTGTTGAAGACTGTCGTCTGTAGCATCATGGAAACCTTGTCTTGTGGCAATATTTAGAACGCTAGTTAATTATTTCTCGCTTCAAATGTCACCAGAAAACAGTTTTCACGCACCTTTCAAGAAATAATGCTTCACTCTTCTTAGAACTATTTAAAGACCGATCAGACCATTTACATACTCTGAATCACTGCGCGAATATCCATGACAACCACGAATTATCGCATATCCATATGCAATTATTTTCACTAATCACAAAAGAGTTCCAGCAAAAAAATACATTTTTACTTAATTTTTTTGACTGAGGTGGGAGAAAAAGCATCTTCCATAGCCGCTCGTGTTCGATAGGTTCATTCCGACCCTCGCGCAGGGTGTTTTGCGGAAACTCGGTAAACCTCGGTACGCTCGGGTAGGAATGAACCTATCTTACACTCTCGGCCATGGAAGATACTTATAATCTTCAGCCTTAACACCAAACAGGTGCAAACTGTTAACCAAACACATTATGACTTGTGGGTTTTATTCAGTATTCATCTAGTACATATTGCACAAAACCTCAAATAAAACAAAACAATAAATACAACTGTGGAACACCATGCAGATAAATGCCTGATAAGTACATGTATGTCCATATTTGTCTGCTAGGGTGGGGCTAAATACAACTATGAAACACCATGCAGATAATTGCCTGATAAGTACGTGTATGTCCATATATTATGTCCTGCTAGGGTGGGGCTTTCCGTAGGCTAAACAAAAATCATGTTGAAAGAAAGTGACACAACATTTGAAGACTGTATCACCTTGTACAAAATATAATGCCACATGATTTGCATTTCCCAAAATAATAAATTATGTTATTAATTCTTTACACAAAAAAATGTTTGCCTTTGTTACTTTTCGCCTTTTAACCAAGTTTATGTAAAACAAAAGGCATTAAATGCAAGACAAACATAATGTGGGATTAGTTGTCATTCCTGCTGCCAAATGTTAATAGCATGCATTTTCTCATTAAGTTCAAAAATGAATAGCTATGCCTATGATACATTTATTGTTAAACAGGTTTTATATTTTATTGCGAACTAGAGATTGCTTTTTTGAAAAAGCGCATGTCTCCCCCATTGTGTGGTCGTAGGTGAGAAATAATCAATGATGGATCCCAAAATCAATAGGGGCCATCAACTAGTCATGACTAACTGGCATACCAAGTATGAAGTTCCTGGGTGTAAACGTTCTTGAGTTATTGAGCAGAAACCAGTTCTTCACCTCAAGGTCAGTGACCTTGACCTTTGACCAACTGATTGCAAAATCAACTAGACATCATGACCAACCTCACTTCAAAGTTTGGTGAACCTAGATCAAAGCATTCTCCTGATATTGCACGGAAATATTTTTTTACATTAAAGGTCACAGCGACGTTGACCTTTGACCTTGTGACCCCCCAAAATATAGGAGTTTTCTAAACCTCATGATCAACCTCCCTACCAAGTTTGGTGAACCTAGGTCAAACCATTCTCAAGATATTGAGCGGAAATGTTTTTTACATTGGGGGTCGCCGCGACCTTGACCTTTGACCTAGTGACCCCAAAAACAATAGGGATCTTCTACACCTCATGACCAACCTCCCTACCAAGTTTGGTGAACCTAGGTCAAACCGTTCTCAAGATTTTGAGCAGAAATGTTTTTTATATTGGGGGTCGCCGCGACCTTGACCTTTGACCTAGTGACCCCAAAAACAATAGGGATCCTCTACACCTCACGACCAATCTCCCTACCAAGTTTGGTGAACCTAGGTCAAACCATTCTCAAGATATTGAGCGGAAATGTTTTTTACATTGGGGGTCGCCGCGACCTTGACCTTTGACCTAGTGACCCCAAAAACAATAGGGATCCTCTACACCTCACGACCAACCTCCCTACCAAGTTTGGTGAACCTAGGTCAAACCATTCTCAAGATATTGAGCGGAAATGTTTTTTACATTGGGGGTCGCCGCGACCTTGACCTTTGACCTAGTGACCCCAAAAACAATAGGGATCTTCTACACCTCATGACCAACCTCCCAACCAAGTTTGGTGAACCTAGGTCAAACCATTGTCAAGATATTGAGCGGAAATGTTTTTTACATTGGGGGTCGCCGCGACTTGACCTTTGACCTAGTGACCCCAAAAACAATAGGGATCTTCTACACCTCATGACCAACCTCCCTACCAAGTTTGGTGATCCTAGGTCATGCGGTTTTCCAGTTATCGATCGGAAACGAAGTGTGACGTACGGACGGACTGACGGACTACCGGACTGACGGACAGGGCAAAAACAATATGTCTCCCCCAGAGAGGGGGAGACATAATAATAGTGTGATCGAAAAAGGAAAGTACATGTATATCATACATGAACAAGTAAAAATAACAAAGCTGCACTGGTCAGATTATTATACTTTGTTTTTATGATGTAATTGGGGCTTGGAGGCAGTTATTTACAATAACATTAGTTGAGTTGGTCAGTGCCATAAGTAACCAAGCAACATTAGTTTGTTAAGTGGTTTCGAAAAGACATTTGTCATCTATGCAAATCTGGCATAGACCCAGCGCTAAAGTGTTGACCTAAACAATGCTACATGTATGTTGCTAGCTTTAATTGTAATTGAATCAAGTTTTAAAACTTCTTTTCAAAATAGCTATCATTCCAAATGCTGGTAAATTAACATTAAAAGCAAAGTGATATAGGACAGTAAGGTGCAGTTTTTAGGTTACGTTCTACTAAATTCCTTCATTCGGTATATCAGACTAAAACTGCACGGTCTCCACTATGACTGAAAATAAATTCAATTCAATTCATTTCAACAGAAAAAATGTCTTTATAATGAAAATAATGAGCATCTAAATACGCACCAATTTATCGCACAAAATTGTATGAGAATTCCATGTTAACTCAAGAATTTCAAAGAAAATGTTTTGAAATTTTAGATTACATTTTACATATATATATATAACAAATTAGGCAAAACTAGTTTAGTGTTTGTTTCTAATTTCACTGCCCTTGTAGGTTTTTTTTTTAAAGTATTATTTGAATATCATTATCACACTTGCTAGGGACTAGACACCAGATGATCCTAAAATCAACAAATACAGTATTTCCTTAAAACAAGCCTACAAATGACATTACGAACTAGAATGAGGCGGATAATACATAATTTTACTTGATAAAAAGAATATTTCGTACAAACCCAGTAAATTTTGAAAATGGAACAATATGCAAAATCTGCAGAAGATATATGTGTCATCATTGATGTGATACATTAGAAAGAAAGATTTCATGCATTGTACACAACGATATCATTTTGTTTTGAAGTTTTTGACAATTTTTCTTTTTTTCTTGCAATGGTATCATCTGGTGTCTTGTCCCTGTAAAACCAGTGCCTTTGGTCTGGATAAACATAACACACCTGATATAAAACAATACTTTACAAGTCTTTCCAAACAATATGTCTGAAGCCAATTAAAAAATTACATCTTGCTAGGTGAGGAAACTGGACACAAACTTTTCTGTTCTGCCTGAATAACCTTCATTTTGCATTAACTGCTTAAAATTAACTGCACCTAAATGAATGATTCTCCCTTTACAAAATGCTAACTAAAGTTAAAAGATTGGTTAAAGTTTTATGACAAAACAGAGACATTTTATACAAGTTTGTAAAATAGTGACATAAATATACATATTATAATATATCTACAGAACAAACACAAGTACAATGGTCTATAATTATACTTCTGTTTGAAATGAAATAGGCATTTCAATAATCAAAAGACCCCCAGTAAGTGAGGGCTATTCCAGTAAAACATATAATCCCCCGGGGGAAGGCAATGATTTTAATAGTATATGGGTGGGTGTCGTTTTTTGCTTATTTGGACCCCAAAAGGGTAAATTTGTTTCTGTAGGGGGTGCCATAATTTAAAAGTGCCTTCCCCCCGGGGGATATATGTTTGAATGAAATAGGCCTAGGTACCATGTGACAAAACTGGTAAATTTGAACCGCTTGACTGAGCTCTTACGGCATTTGGGATTGTCACTCATATAATTGACATCACACAATAGACAGAAATGCTAATGCCAAAGCAACATGCTTACTTCAATCACAAATTTAAACACCTGTTTGTAATGTTGAATGTGAGAATTCTTCTGGGGGGTGGAGGGGAGGGTGGAGAGGAGGGTATTTCATGACCTAGTCATCAGTGCTAAATTGCAATTTGAACCAGCTTTGTTTAACTGATTGAAAGTTCCGTTAGCAAACAGCAGTTAGTAGAAAAATCATTATGCTAATAACCTACATGTATGACAGCTTTTTTGGCCTTTTGACTCCGTAAGTGGCTTTAGAAAAAGTGTGAAACAAATATAAATTTTCAAAACTTATGAGTAATTCTGGATGCCTTTAAAAAATAAATATTCAACCCAATAAATAAACAGAATCCTGTTGTATATACATTGTATTCTATAAAATCTAACATTTACACCACATTTGATTGAAATACTGCAGCAATACTAAGAAGACATGCCACCCGGAATCTCCATATCTTCAGGAAGAGTTATCTTCCTTTGGCCTTTATGCTTCGGGGTGTGTCCACTCCTTCAGGGAGTTGGCGGCATTGTGGAGACTTCCTGTAGAATCATGTGCTGGTCAATATTGATATCTGCCACAGATTTCCGCACTGTCAGGAGTATCGAACGAACCTGTAACAATCAAGAATTATATTTATACATGAATGCACAACTTATATTGGTAGAAATTATTTTAAGATACTCACTAACAGATTTTAAGTATGCAACTTGCAGTATGTTTTTGATTTTTTGAACGTGAGAAATTTTATGCAACATATGCAATGTTGCTACCAATAATGATCACTGCACAAAGTCGTCTATGACAATACATTATTGTTTTTCTTCGAAAAACAGACATCCTTAAAATGTCAAGATCTAGGTCATTCTGTTAAAGAAAGACAGACAACCAACAAAAAAATGTGAAGCTTTTGTTGAGCTAATAATTTTAGGGGGGAATTTAAGCTACTGACATACTGGTGAATATATGAGGCTACTGACATACTGGTGAATATCTGAGGCTACTGACATACTGGTGAATATCTGAGGCTACTAACATACTGGTGAATATATGAGGCTACTGACATACTGGTGAATATCTGAGGCTACTGACATACTGGTGAATATCTGAGGCTACTGACATACTGGTGAATATCTGAGGCTACTGACATACTGGTGAATATCTGAGGCTACTAACATACTGGTGAATATCTGAGGCTACTAACATACTGGTGAATATATGAGGCTACTGACATACTGGTGAATATTTGAGGCTACTGACATACCAGCTGAGTGAAGAAGGGTGCCTCCCGTGGTTTCTCGGCGTACCTCTCGTACTGGTCAAGGCTATCTTGGAGTTTCAAGGTCAGGGTGTCGTAACTAGCCTTCACCACCTCCAGAACCTAGGAACAAGAGTCAACGGTTAACATGATCATGTATGTTACTCTTGTATTTATATAATTAAAACTGCTACTTAAGAAAAACTCACCTTTTTTGCACTAAATAAATCATAGTTGTCTTACCAAAAAATTTTTGTCTAATAAAATTCCCTCATGGTTTAATTCCAATGTATCGGAACTCCAATCCTTGTATTGTTAAACAACCAAATACAGTCGAACCCTTTTGGCTTGAACTCCCAGCAAAAATACCTCGAGTCTCAGAAAATTTCAGCCGAGCAGGAATGCTTACTTTCAGTACAAAGAAATCGGTCCTTTACAATCAGTTTGAGCCAACAAGGAATTTGAGCCAAGCGATTCAGATTCAACAGGGTTCGACTGTATATTAATGAATCATTTCATAAATATTTATCATATTTACTGACCTGCTCCTCAGTGAGCGAGGATAGGTGGTTGTTGGCCGCCCAGCTGTCCACCTTGGGAGTGAAGTGGTTCACTATTGCTCTGAAATATACCATTACATGTTCATATGATGTGTATATATAAATACAAACTAGTTTAATAGTCAATCACACAGTCTTATAAATTTCTATCATTGAATTTTATTAAAAGTAATATGAAACAAAAAAACTTTTTTTAAACAAAGACGGTGGTATAAAAAACAAGATTCATTTGAAGAAAAGAATAATGGTACTTCGCATATACTGTGGGCTTAGTGACCAATTGACATGACACCAAATCACCCTGATATAAATATTATTAATTGTTTAACAAATGGAGATATTTCCTAGTCATGTGATAACCTGGGCGAAAAAGGCACACAGACAATATATCTTTTTGTTTAACACAGTACTGTAATTTTTTAATGGTGCTGAATAAATGGCTGTCATCTGAACAAATTGCATTTCTTTTTGGAGTTTAGAATCAAAGGAACCCTTTTCATGTTGCATAGTTGGAAATAAGACTCACAAAAAGACCTTTGGTGCGTCTATTAGGGCATGCACCTTTAATTTATCAGTATGTATTGAGGTGAGTCTTAATCCGATTTAGCATAATCAAGGTCATATCAATTCTTCAGAGCAATTGCAACTATGGTTGATTCACAAATAAACCATGTAATGTAAATTACGTTTTATTACTGTTCTGCACAATGCCTTTGTTACCTGATATTGACTAGGTGGTTTATAAGTCTGGCTGCCGACTCCTTGTGTTCTCCCTCACTTGTCGTGTAGCGCAGAGCTGTAATATAGGAAATCTTTATATCTGTGCGCTGGACTTCCCATAGCATTGCTAATCTGATGTGAGATTTTCATGAATCAGAATTATCTATGTTCTTATTCAAACTACAACTAAATTACTTTGAAATCATTACAAACAAACAGAAATCAGAATGGTTTTAACCCTATAGAAGTATAATGACTAGAATTTGAAATTCATTACAAATCTTCTTAAAAGAGAAAATTACTCAAGCAACTGTAATAATGAAAGCATCATGTTTAACTTGTACTAATTTATTTTAGCTTGATTGTGAAGGCAGCTTAAAGATCTCAAGTCCATTTTCTGGGTAGAAACCAGTATTGATGTCCTTTTTGAACCCTCAGCCTTCTGGGTTAGGGGTGGACACCCACACCATTCAAGCCCCCAAGCATCATGTTTCCAGATTCAACACCTTACCCATGGAGTAGAGGTTATCAAAGACTTGGTGCATGCGGATCAGCTCGTAGTACAGTTCGTCGTAGCTGTTGGGGTTGGGCAGGAATGTGTCGCCGTACGTGATAAACAGGTTGAATATGTTCACTATCTGAAATGGTAACAAATATATGAAAGCAATTAGGGAACCTACAGGACTGTTTTGTGAACTGGTTGTTCACGAAACAAGAGCTGTCACATGAACGTGAATAATGCTCCCGGTTTATTCTTGTTTGAGAGTTGCGCATAATCATATTAGTGTGACCATGACCTTTAATTAGAGCATTATTGTTATGCAGGACACACTTTTCCAAGCTGTTGTACTTTTCTGTGAAGTTTGATTGAAATTCAAATAAATTTGATTAAGTTACAGCTAAGAAACAATAGTAACTGACAGACACATGAACAAACAAACTGATGGAACGACATTACTTCTATATTTCTCCTATTGGGGGCATAACATTTTTACATTTAAGCTTGTAGGAAGTTTGTATGATAAGATCATTATATCAGGACATAAAGGTCATTCTGTCCAATCACGCATTGGCCAACACATGTCAATGGTTTAATTCACAAAATTTGTAATTGTACAGGCACTTATCTTGTCTAATGAAATGTATGCATTAATATAAACCATTTATTTCATAACATCTGTAATAAGTCAATGAACACTACAGGGACAAGCCCATTAGCCCAAACAAATACCCTGTTTCGACGCACAAGGTTAATGCCTAACAAACATTCAATGAAAGACACAAAACAACAGACACAGACAGACTACACATGAATAAAACAATCTTTATAAATAAATGTTGGGGTTACCGCCTTGTACCGGTCTGAGAAACAGGAGTTCACTGTGGATTTTAACCTCAAACTTGTCCCATTTTTTAAAAATTATCATCAAAAAAACAAACTCAAATTTGTAAGGTGATAACTCTATTGACAACCTACCTTAGAACAGAGATGGAAGATGTTGGATTTCTTGACGAGGTGGTTTTCATGTGACAGGATGAACTTCAGAAGATTAATAAGAGCTGAAATTGTAATTGATAAACTCAGGTTAAAATGGCAAGACATAGTGTTATTATACAATATACAGTATACCATATTCCATCAACAAAACCATTAAAACTTTCACAAACTACATTTTTTATTTGTATAAACAAGTTAAAACATTTTGTCTGAACAAATTCAATTAAAATATCAATATTTCAATACAAATTACGGTAAACTAATAAGTCATTAGGTTATCCAGATAGTGCTGTGGCTAGTGCACTTGCTTCTCATTAAGACGCCCTTGGGTTAAATTCTGAGTATGGGCTTGTGCAATTTGGGGTCTATCCATCAAGCCAGACATATGGGTTTCCTCTTGGTACTCTGGTTTTCCCAACAACACAAGTCCACACTCTCGCATGCCAAAAAGAGTGATTAATACAATCAGGGCTTCTAAATGTTTGAACCCTCATTGGTCGGGGTGCGTTAAACCAGCACCACAATTAATCTGATGGTGATCTTGTCATTTTCATTGGGGTTTTTTGGGATGTGTTAAAGACACACCAGGAGTGTGTATTACAAAGAATACTAACTTCACAGATTTGGACCGAAAATATAAAAATGATCAAATTTCAGACCAATTCTTTTACTATTTCTGTTACTGAAATCGGTCAGGCATGGTCAAAATAGGTCCAGACCGGCAAATTGTCAGTTTTTAGAAGCCCTGAATATAAGGTTATAAAAACTTGTTCCATAAATCTTGAGCAATAATTGAGATAGAAACTAAAATGAATGACATGACGATGGGTTACCTGTCCAGAGGTTTTTCCATGGATACTGTAGTCTCACGCGGCATCGCTTCTGGTAACACAATATCCTATGGCATATACCTAAACACTTTCTGTAATGAGAGCAAAAGTAGCATACATGTACTTGGATTTTATAAAATGTTGTGAATGAATATGATTCTTTCAGGACATATTTCTTAATATATCAATATACAATTTAATTTACTTCAAAGTTACTTCATATGAGAAATAAGTTTGTCAAGTTTTTATTTTTTACAATTTAACGTTAATCTGAGACCTTGATGACAATGTAAGGATGAATAGATATCTACAATCTGAATCTACAATTTTTTTTCTGATCTAAACCAGTACAGTGGAAACTCACTAAACTGGATAAGGTCCGGACTGGGCAAAATTTCCGGTTTAGTGAGGATTCCGGTTTAGTGAGGATATAATGTACGGAGTGAGTTTACTCAAAATATAAATGAGTTATCCTTTTAAGGGAAGTTGATTTAATGCTTGTTAAGTATGTTTGATAGTTTAATTAACGCACCGCTCTAATTTGATTCAATCTTAGAAGTCTTTAGATAAAACAACCCTCCAAAATGATCACTTAATAAGCCTTTTTAGTTCTTTATTTTTAGCAACAAACAAATTAATGTTGCAATCAATTTTCTTTTCACAAGTTTGATTATCGTTTGATTATCGCGCGGCAGTCAATCCATAGCACAATCATCATAATCGATTGTCGAGTTAACACAACATCACAGGTGCAATATTTAACGACCCACCGGCTGTCAAAACGAAGTGACACGCGATTCGCTAATTGCTAATACACAAAAACAATTTGACATGTTTGGACAAATATACATCCGGTTTGTGAAGTAAAATTACGTTGATAACGAACAAATTGTCTCTATTTTTTGTCCGGTATCCGGAATTCCGAGGTTCCGGTTTTGTAGAGATTATTTTACATTGAAAATATAAGGGGGAAATCGGGAAAAAAGTCCGATATCCCGAGGATTCCGGTTTTGTGGAGATCCGGTTTAGTGAGTTTCCACTGTATATCTGACTTACGTATATAATTCTAGAGGCATTGATTTCATCATGTGACTCATAATAAATTCTACCATCAGATCTGAAAATATAATTACTTATTGTTGAAAGGCCAAACTGTGGATAATATTATCATTATCATCATCCGTCCATCCAGAGCCTGCATGTTGAGTCTCCAAAACACAATCAAAATGTAAGCATTTCCAACAAAGTCAAATGCCACTTTAACGGTTATTAACTTCTAATACTCTTCAATTTCATCAAATAAGCTTAAAAATCTTTATGATTATTTATACAATTGCCAAAAAAGGGCAAAAGGTAGCTGAATATCTCACCTAGAACAGCACCAGCCAGGGGCCGTGACGGAGGGGAGGCTTCAAACTTCACCTTCCTGTGTCGCATAGGCTGAAATATACCACACACAAGTTATACATTTTATCTTAGCACATAGACAGGAGAAGACAAGAAAAACTTCAGTTTTAAATTTATACATTTTCAATTCATTAAAAAAAACAGAAATAGGAAGGCGTACTTGAAATTTAAAATCTTTTGGACTTAAACACAAAGTTAATGAATCTACACTTTACTTGAGAACAGGGGACCATTTCAATAAAGAATGTCAGTCTTAACATCAATAATCAAAACTGTATAAACATCACAAACGGCAGTACAGCAATTTTTATAGTTCCTCAACTTCATGTTCCTTTTCAATGTTGACTAAAGTTCAATTCACGAAAAATATGCAGCCAACTTGTCCTTTTATATACTTATAAAACTATTGCTCTAAGAAAAATTCTATTTACGACTAACATTGACTAAGATTTATATTGAAACAGCTGCCAAACTCTCTTATTTTCAATCTTTATGTGGAGTTAGGAATCCCTCTTACCAGTCTTTGTAAGGGTACACGGAAGTTCATGTTGATGTCGTGCATGAGTGAGTTGGCGTATTGATCCTCTGCGATACATGTCATGATGATCAGACACAGCCTCGCATTGTTGTAACGTGCCTCTTCTGTATGAAATAAACATCATATACAACAGTGAAATGGCATGGATAAAAAAGAAAGCAATAGACATGAACTTGTGCGTACATTTTCAAGGTGAGTTGATTTCAAATTGTTAGTAGTGAAAAAGATGGCCACTGACAGAACGCCAACACTTGTCTGCTATTTTACAGTAAAAAAGGGACATTACTGTTATAAAAGACAAAATAATGTTCCTTGCTACACATGTATATAATTATTGTCTCTGGAAACATAAATTATGTACCAAGTTTCATTTCAATATCTTCATTCTAGATTTTGAGAGTGACGCCCAAGGCTAAAGTTTTAATGCACAACGGCGCTGACGACATCATGGCTATTACAGAAACCACAACTACTGCTAGAAGTCAAAGCTACATTCAGTATAACACATAGAATGTCACTGTGCCATTTTTAAAATAAGTGGTCGAAGCTCTGAGTCTTAAAATCAGATTCTAGACATCAGTGAATATGAGCCCGGGCTTGATTCAGGCTTCTTTTAATCTCTCAAATTGTCTTGATTACACCCACCTTTGGTATCTTGAATCACTATGGAGGTGTACTCCAGGAAGGTAACTAGAAGGTTGGTTGTCTGGTGGACCGGCTCTGTGCTGGGCGGTGGGGCAGCCTCCTGGGTGTTAACTACAAAAACATGGGCATATAGGTCTTAAATGTATTATCATATTGGCTGCATATTTCAGAGGAAAATTTACTTTTTAGAGTGTACATGGAAAAATGGTTAATCAATTTTTATTTTAATACATTTTTTGTGTGTGAAAAACAATGAAATTAACAATACTTGTTCATAAAACCATATCTAATATGACATATATAGCAGATATGATTTCCACTTGAGGCTTATCCTGGGAAGAAACCAGCTGGGGCAGTATTCAATAAGCAACTTAAATTGACCTTCAAACTAAGTGTTTTGATTGGCCTGTATATTTAGCAGACCAATAGGCTGAATGAAATCAATGAGGCATGACTAAGGATAAGGTCAATATTGAATAATGGCCCAGTACTAGTGTCCTTTTTGAGAAGGAAAGAAAAAATGCCTCTTATTGGGCTTGAAGCCACAACATCTTTGGTGAGAGGTGGACAACTATAGCACTGCACCACTGACACTTGGAGGTATTTGAGAAGTTTGAAAGATTAAATTTAAGTTCCATCTCAGAGTCAGCTAATAATGGTTGCATTGAATTTTGTCAACAAGCTGTTCTATATAATAATCCCGAATCGAGCAAAAACATTTTACCAGTACAGGGGCCATGATTGCAAACAGTCTCAAGTCTGAGCCTTGAGTCTCTGGACTCAGACACAGAAAAGCATTTCTTAAAGGAACAAATTTTTCAAAATATATCTGAATAATAGTAAAGCAATCAAATAGTAATATAATTCAGCAAAGTTCACCATCAATGCTTCTCTAAAGGCAAAGTTATAAAAAAAGGAGATTTGCAATTTTGAATATTGAGTCTAAACTCAGACTTGAGACTGCTCCTAATCATTCATGGCCCTTGGGCTCTTGGGCTTGTGCTAATTTTGTCTTCTGCTACTACATGTAGAAAGCAACATAATTTTTGACCATGAAAATATCATACCCGGGTGGTCTCCAGCTGGTGAAGAGTTTGGGGTCGGGGAGCTTGGCGGGGTCGATGGAATGGAAGGAGTGTGTGCCTAAAAATATACAGTATACATTGTAGGTGTTACTTTCATGTTTTTCTTTGAAATCAACTTCATATATAGTGTTGTTAATATTAAAGTGCATAGAAAATGTATTAAAGTGCATAGAATATTTTACTTCTATAAATATTAAATAAAGTCCCATAGAAAAGCAAGAGTGCTGCAGAGCTAACGGCATTGTTTTCTGTTCTTGGTTTTTCAGTCAAACTAAGGAAATTATTTTATTAGTTATCAGAGTCAATGTTATGGGCCTTGCTATATATCTGGATATTGTCTCTGGCAACATGTACACCAAGTTTCATTTAAATGTTTATATATAAAATTATAATATATAATATAATAACTGTATTTGATTTATTACCAAGATAAAGCTTTTGCACAATGCAGACGCCACCACACAAACCAAGGCTATCACAAAAGCACCACATTTTTTCTTTGAAAAACAGATGATATTATATTAACGATGACAAACTGCTCAATGGCTATTTGATAACACCAGAAGACAAACTGCAACAAAATGTCAAACACTTACATGAGTGAGAGCTGTTATGAAGTTTCTGTTGAGATGTAGGGCCTCATACAGCGCCAGAAGCAACGAGTCATTAGCCCTATAAATAAAGTTATTTTATACTAAAAACTTATTCCAAAGTAAATCATCTTTGAAATTGTTTACCAGAATAACTACACAATCAATTGGGTTGTTTTAGTCAGATACAAAGCCATTTTTATATCAACTAGTAGATTGGAAAACTAAAATAATCTTAAGTAAGTAGATTGGAAAACTAAAATAATCTTAAGACTTACTATCAGAATATAAAACTCATAAGCCAATGATTGCTTAACAAAAAAAGTGACAAGATTTTCAAATCCAAATTTAGAATAAGCTCCAGTGTCAGGATTGTAGACCAGGCCACATTTTCTCGAAACTTCTCAAGCTTAACAGACTTAAGTTGCTTATTTCATTCAACCAAAATACATACTGAAATTGGATTTTGACAAATAAAAATGGTTTATTGTGATTACCATAAAGATAGTTCCGATGTAGAGTACAAAAACTCTTGAAGAAATAAGACACAGTTATTTCAAATTATTGAAAACAAAAACAGAGAGCTTAGCTTAATCCTGTTATAAGGGACTTAGTTTCGAGAAATAGGGGCTAGAGCTAAGTTTGACCACTGCTTAAAGGGACTTGTTCAAGTTTTAAAGGGCCATACATCCAAACAAAAACAAAGGGAGACAAAATGTTTGTTTTTCAATAACAAAATTTGAGCTCTCTTGTTAAATGTGAAAAAAGCTTTCACTTGCCAAAAAGTGTTAGTTACGCTATTGAAAATTGAGATACATTAGGTTTAAATGTTTAAATTTACAATATTCTGTTCAACTGCGTATCTACCACTTCTGGCACTTGCAGTTTTGTTAAAAAAAAATAGGTTTAAAAATCAAAATGTCAACAAAGTTTAAAAACATTGTCGACTACATAAAACTGTGAATGACATCCTTTAAAGCTTGACAACACTTACTTGACAGCCTCCATTTCTTTTTCTTCACCAACAAACATGTTACCAACCTGAAAAGCATATATATACAAAATATCACATATGAATATTCTTATACTTTGTTTTGTAAAATTTAAACCCAGGTCAAGGGAGACAACTATCATAAAATACTTATTGTAAGTATCATAGTTACTTTTCTTGATCACAAAACAAGGGAAAGCAGCGCAAATATAAATCCCAGATTTCTTCAATTACATCCCCTTTAAATATTTGTAATTAAAAACATATGATGCATCACCATAAGACAAAAAAAATCATTTGAAATAAATGATAATATTATATCATTGACAATTAATAAAAATTTAAAGATATAATAAAATCTTCATAATGCTAAATTTTCAAAAAAATTGCAGATCCATTGGTTCAAAGTATGATGAATGGTATTTCTGGCGCCTGCTAGAGACGTGCCTGCCTCCCTGTTACGATCAGGGCACGACACCTTCTGACTTCCACTGGATCTATAAAAAGTTCTCACAATAACATAAAAAATAGTGGAAAAAGGCTCTATACAATATACATAACCATTTGAAACCTAGTGACCATCACATTAACCGATATGTTTTCCTTTGCCTCATATATCCCATATTGGGTCACCTCGTCCGATATGGTTTCCTTTGCCCGATATATCCCATATTGGGTCACGTCAACTGATATGGTTTCCTGCGCCCTTTATATCCCATATTGGTCACCTACTTTCCCCGTTACTTATAATATGCAAAGATATACATTCGCCTAGGCGTGTTTATGCTGTATGAATGCAGCAGTTCAAACTTCAAGCAAGCAAATTACCAAGAAGCGCTAACATAAATAGTAGTGTCATATTTGAAGAGTTCCACACCAATTCCAATGCGAGAGCAATGCTCTGAAAAGGCACATAAGCTGAAATAATTGTAAAACCTTGGAAGGAACTTTCTTATAGTTAGATAAATAATCAGAACACTATGGGGACTGTTTTAATAAACAACTAATTCTATATCACCCTAAAATAGACTGGTTACTCACCATGTTTGCCAGCGTGGAGAACCAGCCAGACTGTTGATCGGGGCCTTTTGTTTTGTAGTCTCTGCAAGGACACATTTTAGGGAGATCAGGCTATGCACATTTCAGAGAATAACATCTTTGTACACTTATAACTTTGGTTTAATGTGAGGAAATTTAAAAAAAGGAGTTTCAGATGGGTCCATGTTTTTCTTCTTCATGAAATAAAAAACAAGAGCTGTCACAGTATGTGACGAATGCCCCCGAATGTGACATTGACCTATGAACAAGGTCAGTACATGAAAAGTTAAAGATCAAACAAATACATATGGCAAGTTACTTTAAATTGCCTCTGAACATAAAAAAATACCACCCATACTTGACAACCTACATTCTTATGTCCTTATATTCAGCATTCCATTGTAAATAAACACTAAGTGTATCTTTCACCTTAGAGGTAGGGACATGGGTCTTGCACGTGACACGTCGTCTTGGTATGTCGAACACATGTGGCAAGTTATTTTATTATCTGTCCATACAAGGGAAAATTACAGCCCTGACACGACAACCTATACCCTATGTCGTTATTTGCAGGGAAAGTTACAGCCCGGACACGACAACCTATACTGTATGTCCTTATATGCAGCACTCAATTGGGAATAAACACCTAAGTGTGACCTTGACCTTAGAGGTAGGGACACGATTAATGCACGTGACATGTCGTCTTGGTATGTCAAACACATGTGGCAAGTTATTTTAAAATCTGTCCATACAAGGGAAAGTTACAGCCCGGACACGACAACCTATACTCTATGTCCTTATATGCAGCACTCCATTGTGAATAAACACTTAAGTGTGACCTTGACCTTAGAAGTAGGGACACGGGTCTTGCACGCGACACATCGTCTTGGTATGCCGAACACATGTGGCAAGTTATTTTAAAATCTGTCCATACAAGGGAAAGTTACAGTCCGGACACGACAACCTATACTGTATGTCCTTATATGCAGCATTCCATTGTGAATAAACACTAAGTGTGACCTTGACCTAAGAGGTAGTAGCACGGGTCCTGCACGCGACACGTCATCTTGGTATCCCGAACATATGTGGCAAGTTATTTTAAAATCTGTCCATACAAGGGAAAGTTACAGCCCAGACACGACAACCTATACTCTACGTCCTTATATACAGCATTGCATTGTGAATAAACACCTAAGTGTGACCTTGACTTAAGGGGTAGGGACACGGTTCTTGCACGCAACACGTCGTCTTGGTATGCCGAACACATGTGGCAAGTTATTTTAAAATCTGTCTATACAAGGGAAAGTTATAGCCCGGACACGAGTTATTGAGCCGGACACACAGACAGACAGAAGGACGGACGGTGCAATTTTAATTTGCCAACCTTCGGGGGGCATAAAAATCAATATATCACTCTGAATGCTCTTTTCTATAAACATAATGATGTTATTGATCAAATGAATACCAACAACCAAAGATATTTTACGGTAATATATGATTTTCCTAAATAATTAAAATTGATTGCTGAGGGATTCTTCTCTATTAATACATACATGTATGGTATAAATATGAGAAGAACGAACCTGTTGAAGTCTGACAGAGCTATTGATACAACTTCAGCATAACCCTGAAATGAAGCAACCATTACAAAATTGATCAAAAAATCTTACAACAATCTTAGGTGTTCTTGTTTACTTCAAATACACATTCTAAGTGATTCAAGAATCTTAAAACTGTCTAAATTGTCTTGTCTATTTCAAATACACATTCTAAGTGATTCAAGAATCTTAAAAATATCTTATTAAAAAAGTGTTCTTGTAAGCTTCAGATACACATTCTAAGTGATTCCATAATCCTAAAACTGTCTTAATTGTCTTGTTCACTTCAAATACACATTCTAAGTGATTCAAGAATCTTAAAAATATCTTATTAAAAAAGTGTTCTTGTAAGCTTCAAATACTCATTCTAAGTGATTCCATAATCCTAAAACTGTCTTAATTGTCTTGTTCACTTCAAATACACATTCTAAGTGATTCAAGAATCTTAAAACTGTCTAAATTGTCTTGTTCACTTCAAATACACATTCTAAGTGATTCAAGAATCTTAAAACTGTCTAAATTGTCTTGTTCACTTCAAATACACATTCTAAGTGATTCAAGAATCTTAAAACTGTCTAAATTGTCTTGTCTATTTCAAATACACATTCTAAGTGATTCAAGAATCTTAAAACTGTCTAAATTGTCTTGTTCACTTCAAATACACATTCTAAGTGATTCAAGAATCTTAAAACTGTCTAAATTGTCTTGTCTATTTCAAATACACATTCTAAGTGATTCCAGAATCTTAAAAATATCTTATTAAAAAAAGTCTTCTTGTAAGCTTCAAATACTCATTCTAAGTGATTCCATAATCCTAAAACTGTCTTAATTGTCTTGTTGACTTCAAATACACATTCTAAGTGATTCAAGAATCTTAAAACTGTCTAAATTGTCTTGTCTATTTCAAATACACATTCTAAGTGATTCAAGAATCTTAAAACTGTCTTAATCATCTTGTTCACTTCAAATACACATTCTAAGTGATTCAAGAATCTTAAAACTGTCTTAATTGTCTTGTTCACTTCAAATACACATTCTAAGTGATTCAAGAATCTTAAAACTGTCTTGTTCACTTCAAATACATATTCAAAGTGATTTCAGAATGTTCACTTTAAATAGTATTCACTTTCTAAGAAGAACGTGACATGAAGAGAAAAATCAATATTGTTTTTACAAAATTCCATTATTTGATCATCAATACAGTACACAAAATTAGGGTTATTAGAAGAAACTTACAGTAAGAGCCAGCTCATCGTCCAAAATTGACAGCTTCACTATGTAGGGATTGGCAGACTGAAACAAAAACATTTGAATAAAATATATATTATACTGTCAGGATAAAATTGAATGTCTGCAAAATTTACACCACAGCAAAATTTGTCAATGGTGTTTAATTACTCACTGTTCACAGCTGTATATAACAGGGATTGAAAAAAAGTTTAAATCAATCATCAGAAATAAACGGACAAGCCGTTTTGACTGATCAAAATTAAATCAATTCATAATAAAATGCTGACACATTTACTGCTTCCCTTTAAAAGAAAACATGGCTAAAATAGATTTCAAGATTATGGACTCATTTATTTGCTACCCCTGTTGTAAACAATCAATTACTGACAATACTCGTTCAGTGTTTTATCCCTAGTACTTATGCAAGCACTTCAGTCAGAAAGCATCCAATTTACAATTTAAATTTAAACGCATTAATCTATGAAAAAGACAACACAATTTTTCTTATTATATATCATACGTATGTTTATACTTTTGTAATCCAACGAGCATATCAGGTTAAGATTACAAAAAGTAAAAATAACAAAACTATAACACCATTTTTATCTAAACCAATGCCATAATTATGAAAATACTCATACCTCATATTTCCTGTACTGTACAAGCAATGTGAGTACAAGAATGGCGTCAACCCCGAGGGGCTGCCTCAGTAGGGGACTGCCAAGTATCTGGATAAGAGACTCGTACACACTGTTGATAAGGATGTACTCCAGTAGAGTATTCTGACTGATGTTGTCGGTCACCTACAATGTAACAAGTATTCATTGAGTCCCAGCTATCTGACCAAATTTAGTGATGTTTGAAAAAAGTCTTCTTAGGTAATTTATGGAACAAGACCGCTTTTAGGTAATTTTTTTAATTAAAGTGTGATTGCTCTCGAGTGACTCCAGCAATATGACTGATTCACTATCTTGTCCAAGATATTATTCAAATCCACATTTTGACCAAATTTGGTGATAATTTGACAAAGGCTTCTAAAGTTACTGTTTATCAAACTTGTGTAAGATATCATACAAGACCAATTTTAGGTAGTTTCTATAATTAATGGGGGAAAACTCTCGAATGACTGCAGCGATATGGCTGGTTATCGAACTTGACAAGATATTATGGCATACACATTTTATACCAAATTTGGTGGTGTTTTGACAAAGGCTTCAAAGTTATTAAGCATAAAAGAGCACTTTTAGGTAATTTCTATAATTAACAGGCTATAACTCTCAAGTGAATAAACGATATAGCTTGTTATCGAACTTGTCCAAGATATCATGCCAATACAGCAATACACATTCTGACCTAATTTGATGATGATTGGACAATGGCTTCCAAAGTAATTGAGCAGACAACATACTGGATGGCGAGCACCCAATCACCACAGTTTAAGTTTTAATACATCCCGTTTTTTTAAATGGGGGTGTATAAACAATTTTCATTTTTTGTTTTGGAGAAGAAAAAGAACTTCTGAGCAATGCTGTTTTGCAATACCAACTAAACAAGTAACATAATCGGTACCTTCTGAACGTGTAACAAAGTAGAAAAATACATTAGTGAAAAAATCCCTAATTTAAAATTTACAATGGCTACCTAATTTAATACATCAATCAATATAACTGACAGATTCATTGTTTGTTATCAGCTTTTAGGAGTGCTTTAATATTTCAAGAAACACTTATTTATATTACAAATCACACCAGGGCTGCTAAAGTTTAACATTTGCCAGTGTGGACAAATTTTGACCACATCAGACCTTTTTCATTCCTCTGATATTTTCATTCTAAAATGGCTAAATCAGTAGAAAATGTATTCCTTAAACCTCATTTGTCCTTCACACATTCCCAAATACCCCAAAATAAAGTGTCAAGATAACCAATAGACTACAAGTTACTCACAGAAGCAAGGACCAGTAGGAACTTGAGAAGAAGCTGCTTCAAGGCCGTTGGGTAGTCCCCACACAACATGTGATTGATACTCTCAACCAGCGACTGAAACAATTAGTTATATTTATGTACCAACATACATGTAATACATGGCATGATTCAATATTGAAAATGACTATGCTGTATGATGAATCTCTTGCACATCCCCTATGACTGGCATATATAATTAAATATTGTAGTATTTTTTACTACAATGGGGCTTAGTGATCCCAAAGTATACTTTTTGCACTCCTTTTAACAAGTACAAATGTGTTTTAATCTGAGCCTCTCAAAATGCTTCAAACACAGGAGTTTAAATATTGAAACAACATAAACCTGTCACATACATGTGACAGTTTCTTTGTTTGAAATATATACATGGTATATTTGCAACTTTATGCATTGTGTCGCTATTTTCACAATGTCCATGGGCTCCGGACCCATTCAACAAACATTGTTGAAAAAGAACACTGGAATATGATGTCTATCTAGGGAATAACACTGGATTATGATGTCTATCTAGGGAATAACACTGAAATCTACCATGTATCATTACCACATGTTATGGAACAAGAGATAATTATCAAACATTATGCCCCCTTGAGTGCCATGTTGTCAT
Source organism: Mya arenaria (assembly GCF_026914265.1). Lineage (NCBI taxonomy): Eukaryota > Metazoa > Mollusca > Bivalvia > Myida > Myidae > Mya > Mya arenaria. The sequence goes on from NC_069133.1 coordinate 15,697,123, forward strand.
AAATATTTGGACATTTGATAAAATATAAAATTGGTGGTATGGAAGTTCATACTTCCAGTTCAAATTCTTAATGGAAGCTCTGACAAACATTCAGTACCCCTATTACAGCCTCAGCATTGTCGAATCCAATGAGAATGTTGATTACGTCAAAACCATGGTCCTTCAAGCTTTTCTTGTATATGCCTCGCACAAGCGCGCTCAATGTCTGAAAATAACGAGCACATTGCAGGGCTTTTTCAATTAGGAAGAGGCCAGTGGCCGTATACATAAATCTTCTTATTTTAATTTTTCAACTTTGAGTTAGTGAAATCTTTAGATATTTTAACAATGAGTATTTTTAAAATGCTCTATTTTTCATCAACCTTATTCATATGCCTTAAACATTTGGGTCTTTTTCTTGCTTGTTTTTGTACATTTAATGAAAAAACATTGACAGTTTTCTTTTTTTTCAACTCAGCGAAAACATTTTTCTATTACTTGTATTTTTTTTAATCAGAATATTTTTTTTCATTCTTTTTAACAGTGCATTCTCTCAAGGGGTATGTTGATTATAAACTTTATTGAAGTCTCTAAAAAACTATATTCTAAATCCAAAAATGGACATGTTTAATGACTTACATGTACAGCATTCACTGTTCGTATTGGGTTATCCTGTTTAAGAACCTCTACTGACTTTTCAAACATCAAGTTGAAGTTGTCCTTGAATAAAATGTTAAAACACTTTGTAAAAACATGTTTTTTAGATATTAAATGCAGTAAAAAATCAAAAGTAAAATCTGTAAAATCAAGTAAAAACTAAACCAGTGGACAATTTTATGCCAAGGTATACATAAGAGATCCTAAAGTATTAGAATGCTTGTCGTATAAACTTTAAAAATAACTGGCATAATAATTATGAATTAGCTAGTGTTAATATTTATTAATGAACACGAATTTTTCAAATAAGATTTGTTGCCTGTTGGGAGCACATATCATTTTTTTAAGTAAAGGTCATTATGACCTTTGACTTACTGAACTCATAATAAATATGGACATGTACTGTCTGGCTCTGAGTGACCAATTAGCATACCAAGTTTGAAGACTGTACAACAGGTGGTTTGAATGTTATTGACTGGAAACAAATGTGTGAGGTGGATGACGAAGGCAACTACAAACAAAGTAAATCCCTGGGCGACACAAAAATCACTTTTGACCAATCAAATTGTTACAATATGCAAGATTGCCATGGGATGCTTTATCCAGTTTAATCAAAATTGGCTCGAGATGTCTTCATAATATTACAAATGCAGAACTGCAGAATTTCCATTAAATATGCATCCATATGTACACTTTTAGACATTTCCATACTTATCTTGTAATTCCCTACTTAATGATTCTTCGGAAGATACTTACCTTGAGAGCCAGCAACCCTTCTCCTGTCAACTTTTCACATTCCACCTCAATATATGATGTATTTACCTGAAAAATAATAATAAAATTAATAGAAAAGTTCTGTGTGGCTAAAACTAACAATCATCTGAGTTTTTTTTTTAATCAGCTGATCATGGGACATATCTCTGATGATTAAAACCAGAGTGTCCCATCAACTGCCATCCAAACAAACACTTACGAGAGTTTAACCTATTTTAACATGCATTAAAATGTGTTGTATGGGTCAGCTGCAGAACAAACAGTACTGTGTACGATGTCAGAGCATCAAAGTGTAGAGATTAAAAGCCCATAGCAAATAATCAAAGGATCTTTAAGTTATGGTAAATATGTTTGAATTCACTACAAATATGAATGAACCTTTAGGTGTCTGGAAATAAGGTCTATGCGCACCTAAAAAAATTGAGATTTGTAACTTTTAGAAGCCCTAGTCCCATGCTATATATGTCCTGTACATACATACACTCGTTACAACAATGATGCCAACAACAGCAACACCTAGGCTATGAAAATAATTGTTTTCTTCAAAAACAAGACAAGGCAATAAACTGTATGTCAGAATTTAAATGCACAACAGCAAATGCTGTTTCATTTTGAACTTATATATATGCTGTTTCATTTTGAACTTATATATATAAATATATGTGTCTAGGTGCCCATTCAATATGACTTGGTAAAGATGAGTGCTACGCAATTGTAATAGAGGTGATAAATTAAGCAGACCACTTCAATAAAATGATAAACAAAGGTATTGCTAATTCATTTCACAGAGACTCAGAAAAATTGAATTTCAGTAAAAGTTTTACAGTTAACCATACACAACATTTACTTGAATAAAAATAACACCACCTAACACAACACAATACAATTTCTCAGTGATTTATATAAGCACAATGCCAAAAGCCCTGCATTTTTAAAATGATTTCCAAGCTTGCTAAAACTTCAGGCCAAGAAGGCGTGTCAAAATTCAGACTTGTTAATTCAAAACTCAAATTCCAATGTCTCTTATTTCTTAGTTTCTCCTTACTTTCAGCAAAAATAGCTCATCCCAGAAGTTGACATTCCCAGCTGAAGGGTCTTCTCCCTGAAACATGACAGATTTGAAACAGTAGATTATTTTATAACGTGTACGGAACTTATAAATAATAATGAAAAATGCTTTAATGTAACTGAGTAGATTTTTTTTATATTAAACAACATGATAATCAAGCATTCAGATGATGGACTATTTATAATAGGTGGTCACTGAAAAAAGTAAAAAAGAAAAGAGTAAAGAAAAACCCATAGCTAAAGAGGTATAAGAGAGCTGCATCCTGCCCTTGTTTGGTAGCAGCCCACTGCCCTTATTGAGACAAACATTCTTAGAATTGAATGTTTAAGTTAATCAAATACTTTCTATGATTTGTTTAAAGCTTATTATATAACTAAAACTACTTACAAACTTGATAATTTTGACAGTTGAAAGTTAAATTAAACACATTTCTAGAATTTTTGGTCAAATTTACACAGCCCATACAACATGCTACCGTATTTTGTTCTGCAGCACCCTCTCCCCTTTTTTGCAGCACCATGTCCTTTTTAAGCCCTTCCTAACACCTTACCATCATGTATAATAAATCAATTAATATTACTGTCAGAGTGCCTCTAATCAATAAATAGCCTACCTGGAAAAATGCTTCATAAATTTGAACAATTTTTTCTTTCAAAGCCATCTTGTTTGATGACCCCTTCCTCAGTAGCAATGCATGTGTCTTCTTGTCTAGCGGAGTAGTCTGATTGTCCAGGCTCATGTTTGCATTAGTCATCAAATAGACCTGGAAACCCCCCAGAAGTAATTCAAATTTTAACCAAGTTAAGTGAAGGAATATAAAATATGCAATCCATATTAGCACACCCGCTAAGATGCACACCTCCAGCAACATCCATGCTAGGGTTAAATTGAAATGTAAATCTTCCGGTGAACTAGCACGTTTGTGCATTGGGGAAAACTTAAAATTTTACATTTACACATGTTACAGGAAAAATGTACACTTCTTGGCTTTGGGAATAAAGCCGCTTAGCCAAACAACAGCTACAAAAACAGGCGAAAAAGCTGTGTGAAAATTTATTATTCATGACTCATTCTTATAGTCATACTACAGTGTATGTGAATGAGTCATTGCTGGTGTGTGTTTTTTTTAAATATCATGTGTCAATATAAACTTAACAACTACAGTTCAGAAAATAATGTTTAGTTTGAACATTTGGTTCTAAAATTGGGACTTGCTTTGTTTGTGCTACACTCTGGTATATTCATTTAGGAAATTTGTCTTTATTTCCACATTTCTTTTACATCTACTTTGTTACTGCCTAAGACATAAATGCAAAGCAGCCAAGTGATGCCATTAAACTGTAAAAGCCATACAAAGTGGCATATTAACAATCAAAAAAAAATCTGTGCTGCATAGACTGTGTTTGTCTGCAGAGCAATGCTGAACTCATCTACAGACGTGATCTGCAGCTGGTTTAGATGAAGGGAGTTCCACTCTTGTGTAGTCAGCGGCAGGAACATTTTCTTGTATCGTTCATAGTTTGCCCAGTGTTCAATATAGGCTGGAGTACTTTGTCAAAGATGGTAAATTGTCAGAAGTCAGTGGTCAAAATAAGCACAAGCCCGCAAGCCCTGCTCTGGAAAAATGTCTTTCGGGCTTGCTCAAATACTGAATATTATACAGCAGGGCTTGTTAAAAAATTTGATGCCAAGCTGATGTATTTGATATTAGAATTCGGGCTAGCTACAATAATGAGCGATCAGGGATACTTTTTTATTATTTTGACATTTCATGTGTATCCCTGTCTGCCATAGTCTAAAAATCGTCAAAAGACTGGTTGACGGCCATTTAGCCTACTAGAATTCGGGCTTGTTCATCCAAGTCTAATTTCAATGACTGAGAAGTTAGATATAATGTCATATGTATGATGTTTAAACAATATCTAGATATGTTCGATAGATTTGGGAGAATTATGGTGAGGTGTATTGGGGTAGTTGATGAGGATTGGTGGTCAAAACCAACGCACCGGACACCTGTCATCACAATATGTCAAAAAATAATTAAAAGCGGCGTAGTTTACTTCAAACTTGTTACTATTTAGGTTATTTTGTAATGTATAAAGAAAAATTGCAAACTTACAATCTTTTATCAAAACTTAACATGTAGATTCATAGAAAATCAAAGTAATTCTTCAAAATTTATGTTTTTCATTTCGTTGACATTTTTGGATAAAAACTAATGTTATCCGAATGAAACGGAATTATTTGAACCCAAAGTAAATAACTGATTGAAAGAAAAAAATAATAAAAAATAAATTTGGTTATGGGATACTATTTTTGTACCGAGTATTGGGCACAAGGGAGGTTAGACAATTTATGAGCATATCACAGAATATAAAAAGCTGCTAGTACAACTGTGCCAAAAACATATCGTTGTAAAATCGCGCAATATAAAACGTTTGGTTATTCATGCTACTAATGCGTTACACAGTACACGCATTTATTATTATTATTATTATTATTATTATTATTATTATTATTATTATTATTATTATTATTATTATTATTATTATTATTATTATTATTATTATTATTATTATTATTATTATTATTATTATTAATTTTATCATTATTATTATTATTATTAGTATAGTATTATTAGTATTATTAGTATTATTATTTAAAGCACCATTATTAGTATACTTATTAATTTCATTGTCGTTGTTTACATTCTTGAAAAAATATACAATTCTTCAAAATTCATTCTTAATTATATTCGATTTATAATAAGATTAAATAAAAAAACAAAAAAACATCCAACGTGCCCATGCCACGTTTTGAGCATATTAGTTTACTTATTAATAATGAAAGGGGAAATCATGTCGCGTTACTGTTATTAAAATTTCATTACAATTATTAAACCATAATCATGAATGTATGCTTTTTTGTTGCACAGGTCACTCATAAAACGGTGGTGGTGCTTTGTACTTTTACAGCCGTCTATACACTGCCTGCATTATGGCTTGACCCCCACCGCATCATTCTTGCAGTAGAATATCTGCAAGCCTTCAGAGGCGATCTGTTGTAGCAAAAGAGAAAAGAGGGGGGATTCGGAATTTAGTTTTAAAATGACCAGGGGTGGCTCCAGGATTCGATGTTAGAGGGGGCGTATCGTAGGGGTGGATGCTTTTGACCTGCGCCCCTCCCCCAGAACCTAAATGAATTTGGTTAGAAGTGTTGACAAGTGGGTTCCTAAATGGTGCATTTTGTGCGTGTTTCTTTACTCAATTTCTCCTTTATTGAAATAAAAAGTAAATTTGGCGCTGGGTGTCCCCCCCCCCCACACACACAGCTCTGGATCCGTAAATAATGACCCTTACCTCGTTCAGAACTGGATTTAAACGTGATGAAAGTCAAGACGTACCGTTCTTTTCATTTGCGTGATTTTCCTAATTGCATCGTTTCATAAGTTCAACATGTTGACGTAAACATTTACAGGTATACCGGCGTTTCTTTGAACAACAATATATATTTTTGTTCTACCGCGGTACGGTTCATTGACCCGCTTGGACGTTTCGTAAATTACCACTCCACGCTAGTCACAAAATGACAGATAATTGTCGTTTATATTATGTTTATGTCAAAATTGCAATATTACACGTGTTGTTTTTCTATGTCTGTGACCTGGCACGAACAGTGGCCGTAATAAAACAATGTATAATTTGTAGAAAATGACCCCACTACTGTAAACTGGGTATATTTTGTTACTGCCATCTTAGTGTAAATAATTTCTAAAAAATACGATGTTGGTATTATTTATACGTTAAAGCTGCACTCTCACAGATTGAACGTTTTGACAACTTTTTTTTAATTCTTTTTTTGTCTTGGAACGAGCAAATTTTTCTGCGAAAATCCATGGAAACCAGTTATATCAGATTGATTACAAAACATTAGATCTGCTGCGATTCGCAGAATTTTATATTTAAGTTCAAAAATTGGTGTTTTATGCATTTGTTTAAACCGTTTGTTTAAGCCATAAAACTTTAATTTGAAACTGAAATATGAAAAATGCGATCCGATCTTTTATCGTTTGTTTGTAGATATTTACGCAAAAATTTGCTCTTTCCAAGACAAAAAGTTAAAAAAAGTTGTTAACAAACCCGAACAATTAAGCTACTGTAAATAATTTGTAGTACCTTTCAGTCAGGAATGTCCAAAAAGAGGTAAGAATTAAGCCAAAATATGTTTTGTGTGTTTTTCTTGTCTGAACTGTACTGAACTAATTCACTGATGTTTAAAGTGACACTCTTATTCAAAATCAATACATACACATGTAAAACAAACATCAATTTTGACTGTTAAACCTTTAACTTCTTACTAAATAATGCATTTATGGAAAACGTTAATTACTAATAACAAGATTGTAACCATGTATTTAATAGCAGAACGCCCAAAAATATTAAATTATTGGTGAATGCTAAAAGATGTACTGTGATCTACTATAGTCTCATAAGGTAGAAATACCGTGCTTCATTCTCATTTCTTTCAAATCGAACTCGGTATCCTTCACAAAAAACATTGTTTTTGACATTTATTCCTCCTTTTTGGAATATTTAAACAATAATATTAATTGTGGTAAATCTTATTAGGAAGTAAGAGTGCATCTTACAAAAAAATACGACTAAAGTCAAAATACGTCAAAAACATGGCTTGTGTCAAACACATGTAGTTGATGTAGAACACTTAATCTGGAAGTAAAATCTTAGTCAATAATTGGCATTGTCTGGTACCCAGCGTACTCTGCACAACAATGAAATGGTAAGGGAAGGTAACCCAGGCTACAATTGGCAATGATAAATACTCGCGCAATGAAAACTGTGCGCAAAAAACAACTGCCTTACGTTATTTATTACATACAGTCTGAATATTCGATCAGTCATTATTAGTCGAAAAGAACATCACTATTCTTAATAAATACCATTGACCGATTGCTGGTCAACATTATTCACTGGACATTTTGAAAAGTAATACACATTTTCGAATTTTAATATTATTTTTTTATTCTTTGAGTGTTATATTTTGTAAGAGGCTTAAAATTGTTATAACGATTTGGTTTGTATTTTTATAAGCTTTATAATAATTAAATATTTAATGTTGAATGCATTAAAGTATATAGGATGTATCACAAGGCGTCGTATATTGTATGATATAATACATAACTTCCCTTAACGTGTTCATGAAATTTGTTAGTAAACAAGCTTTTGGCCAGCTTACTAAATTTCTGTATTTTATGCTAACAAGGGCAAAAGGCTTTTTCTCCGGTAAAGTATTGTTTGAAGATAAAAAACTACTTGTTCTTCTGAACTTCATTTAATATTACAAATTTTCGTTTTCAGAATAAACTATTGTCAAACATTTTTAGGGACTGAGTATTTTTTCTGACCAAAATAATTTGAGCAATGCTATTTTACACATGTGAAATACAGAAAAATACGCAAAACATATTATAGCATGTGAAAAAAACTGATTTTTTTCTCGTGCATAATTCCAGAATCCAGCCACAATGAAGTCGTCTGCGTGTCTTATCCTTTTACTTATCGGCCTGTCCGCCATGACCGCGGATGCACAGTTCTTCGCTGGAGGCTTTGGCGGTAAGATAAAAGAAATCGCTACAATGCTTTTAATTTACGTATTCATGCCATGATGGGTATACTAGTGTGTGTATAGACTGCGCTATGTTTCATTTCAAATGTCGAAGAAATAGTGAAGTTATCTTTGTTTACAGGTTTCTTTCGAAGCAAAATGATGCCTAACGTAGCATGTATGACGCAATTTATCACGTGGTATACACTGGCTGTATATTTGATTGAATGAATAGCTTTATATATATATATATATATATATATATATATATATATATATATATATATATATATATATATATATATATTACCTTAAACACTGCCAATACTTTAAGAAAATCATTATTTTATTTATCCACACAGGTCCGCGTTTTGGACCGCCAGTGTTTGGTGGTGGGTGGGGAGGCGGCGGCTGGGGTCCAGGATTCGGACAGGGGCGCGGCCTCGCATTCCTTGGCTCCGCCGCCCTTCTGTCCGGGGGAAATCGCTTCGGACAGGCCATTGGAGGCCTCGGATTACTTAGTTTGCTATAAGTGGTGATCACAGTGTTTAACATTATGTGAGTACCTGGTATCTTTCCTTCATTTGCAGTCGTTCCTTGGCGCCATTGCTAGCTTGCGAGTCTGAAAGAGAGTCATGCCATAATGCGGAACGGGCACCTTTATCTAAGCTTTTTTTCTACAGAACGGAGGGTTTCGCGCTTTTGCACGCGTCCAATAGCGATCACCAAAATTTTCGTTTTACGAGAAACCTTTCCATCTACCACCGAATACCAGTACTCATGGTTAGACGTATACAATGGAGTTGCTTGGCATTCTTATTGCAGATGGGCCGGAACTAAATGCAACATCATTTACAACAAAAACAACAACAACACCAAGTAGACTCTAGCTATTTTGTTTGCAGGACGTGGCTTTGGGTGGGGGCGTCCAGGCTTTGGATGGGGGCGTCCAGGCTTTGGAGGCGGATGGGGGCGTCCAGGCTTTGGAGGCGGGTGGGGGCGTCCCGGCTTTGGTGGGGGCCGCGGCCTGGCACTGCTAGGATCTGCCGCGTTGCTCAGGTCCGGAAATCCGCTTGGGCGAGCGGTGGGAGCCATCGGCCTAGGCAGCACGCTGTTTGGTTGAATAGCTTAGGCGCCGCGCGGTTAGTACGCTTGCAAATTATTCTTGGATATGAGAAGTTTTCCCACACACACGTGAAGCTGCATTCAAAAGTTCGCGATTGAGTTTATTCAGATTATTTCTATGTTTTGTTTTTAAATATTCAGATAATTTACATAGTATTTGACCCTATGTGTTAAAGCTGCACTCTCACAGATTTATCTTTTGACATGTTTTGTCTTTAAATGAGCCAATCTTGCGTAAATGTCTGGAAACCAGTGATATAGGACTGCACTGGAAAAATATCTCATGTTTATCATATTTACGTTCGAAAATTGATATTTTATTGCTAAAAACGTTACTAACGCTTTAAGAAAAATGAATCTTTTTGCAGTTAACAAAACAATTGAGATCTGTTCTGTTCCTTATACGAGTATCTTTTTTAGTTTCCTGCGCCCTCTGGCATTGCATTACTATGAGTTTAATTGGATACAAATTCAATACCTGTCGTAATGAAATTTTGTTAAGTTTGCAGTCTTGTTTAAAGCTGGACCCTCACAGATAAACAGATTTACAACTTTTTTTATTTTATGTCTTGGAATGAGCCAATTTTTGTGTAAATATCTGCAAACCAATGATATAAGATTGCTGACAAAAAATCAGATCGTAGATGTTCATATTTCCGTTTGAAAAATTAATGTTTTATGGCTTAAACCGTTACTAACGGCTTAAGAAAATCGCATAAAATATCAATTTTTCAGCTTATATATAAAAATCTGCGATCTGAGTTTTTGTCAGCAGTCTTATATAACTGGTTTCCAAGGAAATTCGCAAAAATTGGCTACTTACAAGACAAAAAATAAATAAGTTGTCAAAACGTTCAATCAATGAGAGTGCAGCTTTAACGAACGGTAGTTTTAGATATTGAGCATCAAACAGGTATAAATTGCGATAGATTTGTTACCGAGTGTTGTAAATGTCATATGTACGATTATTTTTTTTTACCTTCAGGATTGGGGGTGATATAGCAAGGGCGACGCCTCTCCATGTTCGCGTCAATTGTTCGATGATATTAATCATTTTTTTCCTAATAAAACAGTAGTAAATATGTATTTTTGTTGTTTTTATGTGCATAACTGTCAACTGTGAGTGTGTAAGGAAAAGGGAGACATATGTATGAAATATGACAATCATTGACTCATTGAATGTCTAAGTATAAAAAAAATGAGAAATAATAAAAATATATCAAACTGTTCGAAACAACGTTCAGAAATCTACTTGTGCATAACTGTTAACTGCGAGGATGAAAGAAAAATGGAAATATATGCACACAAAAAACAGCTAGTGATTGATTGAAAGTCTAAGAATATAAAAAAATGAGAATTAATGAATGTATAGAACTGTTTGAAACAACGTTCAGAAAATCTAATAATTCCAAAATTACACATTCTCAATAACGAGATTTGATAAAGATAAATGGTGCACATAGCATCATCTCTCTGGTGTACGAGAATGAAATAACAGGGCTCAAAACTATGTTTGTTGAATTACAAAATATAATACTGTCTAGAAATGGCAGTATAAAAAGTTTTTTTTTTATGTATTACTAGAATGTTGTGAAATTTGAATTTAAAAGTAAGTGTCAACTTTGAGTGAATGTACTGTCTGGGATGCTGCTGCTGCTGATGATGATGATGGTGGTGGTGGTGGTGGTGGTGGTGGTGCTGCTGCTGCTGCTGCTGCTGATGATGATGATTAAGGTTCGCCTACTGCCACTTATCCGATACACACACCCTGTGTCAGCTTTTACTACACTTACTCTGCCCATTCTTAATCATTAAGATTTTACTGCAGGTCATCAAACAGACTTAGAATACAACCTTATTGGCTAACACATTGATGGCCATTCGCTTAATTTTCACTTGGTGTCATTTGAAAGGTCATTGTAATCGGAACACCTCGGCCAGCATCGAACAAAATTGAACTTTACAGGAGATGGCCGAGTTGTTACGATTGAGGTCATTTCTTGCTGATTACTGAAACGTCATTCGGAACTCGTCGATTAAAACCTCGGTACATCAGTAGAAGTAGTTCGTAAAATTTTAAATAATAGTATCAATGAAAAGTTATTTATTAACGTGTTTTGTGTAATTTTGTATTACTAAGTTTGATTGTTCTACGTGTGAGGTGTAAAATTGCAAAAATAATAAGGATTCCCAAGAGTAAAGTTTAACTGCTAAATTGAAATAACCACGCGATCTTCTTTTTTTACTGAAGTCAAATTAAGTTTTCAGAACGTTGGATCGTTGTTTACCCCTAAAAAATTATTTGTTTATCATGTACTGATATAGATTCAAGTTAAACAACAGTGTGTGTATACCACGTGCATCGAGCTTCATATCATTTAAAGTGTCACCAGAGTCGCCCCTCCCACTCTAAATCCGCTAGTGGTCACAGCACGTGTACGGGCAAAATGACGCGTGAACTGATGATTATACCCACGACAAACGAAGTCAGCCTGTGGTAGGTTTGTCGGTTTGTCGATTTGTCGGTCGGTCCGTTGCAATTTACCTTGTCCGGAGCATAACTTAAAAACTACTGGATGAAATTGGATTAAACCTCATACAATGGCAGAGCATAATTAGAGAAAGTGCAGTGTACAATAACCATAACTCTATTCTTGCTTATTACTGAGTTATTGCCCTTTGTTACTTTTTTGTCCGGAGTATAACTTGAAAAGTACTGGATGGAATTCATTGGAACTTCATACAATGGTAAAGAACAATGAGAGGAAGTGCAGTGTTCAAGAACCATAACTCTACTTTAGCTAATTACTGAGTAATTGCCCTTTATTTTTTTTGCTGTCAATTTGTTTTCCAGACATTAACTTGCAAACTACTAAATGTAATTTTTTGAAACTTCATACAATGGTAAAGCACAATGAGAGAAAGTGCAGTGCACAAGAACCATAACTATATTTTAGCTAATTACAGAGTTATGGCCTTTAATATTTTTTTCTTGTCCGGAGTCTAACTTGAAAACTTTTGGATGGTATTTAATCAAGCTTCAAATAGTGATAGATCATAATGAGAGGAAGTGCAGTATACAGGAACCGCAGTTCTATTTCAGCTAATTACAGAGTTACTGCCCTTTGTTATTTTTTCTTGTCCGGAGCATTACTTGAAAACTATTGGATGGAATTTAATAAAACTTCATACAGTGATAGATCATAATGAGATGAAGTGCAGTGTACATGAACTGCAATTATATTTCAGCCAATTACAGAGTTATTGCCCTTTGTTACTTTTTTCTTGTCCGGAGCATAACTTGAAAACTACCAGATGGAATGTAATAAAACTTTATACAATGGTACAGCACAATGAGAAGGAGTTCAGTTTACATGAATCATTACACTATTTTAGCAAATTACAATGACGCTAGTCCATAAAATAAAGTTGTCATTTATAGGTTGGCTTTCCAAATAGTTGACTGCAATTTCATATCAGGGCGGCGTTCGGGGGTATTAATCACCTTCAGTGATAGCTCTAGTTTTTTTTAGCTAACTTTTTCAGTTGCCAATTATGTAATACTTGACAGCTCATTCGGAAGCACTCTGAATTACTAAGTAATAGATAGTCTTTTAAGTAATCATTAAGATTTTGCTTAAGGCCATCTTACTGACGTAGAAAACAACTATGTGTATCGGATGAGTGGCAGTAGGCGGACGTGTCAACTACGGAGTTCCGTTAGGAGCATCGCCTGTGAATATGTTGATCTGAACGCGATATTTGATAGTACGCTGATGAAAACGCAAAATAACGAAACTACGATAACGATAACGCGGTTGTACGATAACGAAAACGCGATGGTACGAAAGTACGATATAATTAATGCGAAATACAATCGTGTTTTCACCATCGTTCAGTCGCGTTTTCACCATCTTTATATCCTGATATCACGTTTTCGTTTTCACAGTGTCGTACTGTCACGTTATCATCATCGTACTGTCGCATTATCATCACTGTACTGTCGCATTATCATCATCGTACTGTCGCATTATCATCACCGTACTGTCGCGTTATCATCATCGTACTGTCGCGTTATCATCACCGTACTGTCGCGTTATCATCATCGTTCTGTCGCATTATCATCACCGTACTGTTGCGTTATCATCACCGTACTGTTACGTTATCATCACCGTACTGTCGTGTTATCATTATCGTACTGTCGCGTTATCATCACCGTACAGTCGCGTTATCATCGTACTTTCGCGTTATCATCACAGTACAGTCGCGTTGTCATCATCGAAATGTCGCGTTATCATCACCGTACTGTCGCGTTGTCATCATCGAACTGTTGCGTTTTCATCACCGTACTGTCGTGCTATCATTATAACGATATTTCGATGGTGAAGCACGACAGGACGATGCTAAAACTCCATAGAATAACGCATCATCTTCATCTAACTGTCGTATCATCGCGTTTTCGTTATCGTACTGTCGCGTTTTCGTTGTCGCAGTTTCGTGAGTTCGCCTTTTCATCATCTTACTATCGAATATCGGGTTTCAGATCAACACATTGACAGACGATGACCTTAACATAATTCCGTACAATTCTACAGTAGACAACCGCGAAACTTGAAACTCGTAGTGATTTAGCGTATTACTTAATGCTTGTATATCCGTAATTTTATTGGCTGATAATGTAGATTGTATTATTTTTACAAGAAGGTATGACTTCCATAATCCACGCTTGAAATTTTATCAGTTACATTCACTTAAATAATCATAAAATACATCTCTCCTTCTACAACGTTCTATCAGGAAAATAAGCATGGGGAAGTTTGAATACTTGTAACACTAATTCTCATTGGTTCACAAACAAGCGCAAACAATCAATCATGTTCCTGATTGCCATTGGCTTTAAATGTGACAATTTTGGACACTTTATAGAAATCATCACAGCGTTCCGTTTAAAATATAAAGCTTGTGTTATTAACAAAAAAGCGTCTGTCTGTTTCCTCGAGATAATGATTAAATATATATATATTATATATATATAATTGTGAATAAGAAGGAAAAAATCGTTGATCACTTTAAGGTCATAGTTTATTAGTCAGATATGTTCATAAGAGTTGACATTGATCGCTGTCCAGTCATCCTGTGGCCAGTTGCTGACCCTCAGTAGCTAATAACCGTCCGTCACTCCGGCCAAGGACCGATTGATTACAGACATGAATGACAGGTTTATTGCGCCATGATTAAATTAATACCTAGTTTTATAGCAGAAATCACGATATGCATAAACGTAAATACACTGTTTATTTCATGTTTGTCCGTTTAATTGAACTCAATTTGTACGTACAAATAAAACGTTTCTCAACGTAAAGTTTACTCACTAACAACCAGCGCAAGCACAACCAGGTAAGGATATTATTTTTTAATTTTATTTTATATATATATATATATATATATATATATATATATATATATATATATATATATTAGGGTTTAAATCAGGTTTTTTAAAGGACAGGGTGCTGCAGAAAAGGGTCAGCGTGCTCAGGGTGAAAAGAGCACGTTTTATCGGGCTCGAAATAATTTAAATATTATGACTGAATTTGATAGCAAATGCTAGGGATTGTGTTTCATCTGCCAAATTGCATATATTATTAATCGTATTATAAGTTTTAATCTACACGTTTGAGAGACTTAAGTATTTAATTCTAAGAAGGTAGAAGGGTGCCCGTAAACGTCTTTATATGGAGGGCAGAAGGGTGCCCGTAAACGTCTTTATATGGAGGGCAGAAGGGTGCCCGTAAACGTCTTTATATGGAGGGCAGAAGGGTGCCCGTGAAAGTCTTTATATGGAAGAAAGAAGGGTGCCCGTGAAAGTCTTTATGTCGAGGGCAGAATGGTGCCCATGAAAGTCTTTATGTCGAGGGCAGAAGAGTGACACCCAAAAAAGGACAGGGTGCAGTACCCTTCCAATAACTATTTAGCTATGTATTTATTTTATATAAAGTAACGGTCCACGGTCTTACAGTTTAACGTTAAATTTCAAATGTATGATATTGATATATAAAGTAAAATAAAACATTTAATTATAACACGTTGGATGTTATTTTAAAGGCGCTTGTAAACGTTTTACAGGTTCATGCATCGAAAAAAAATCAAGAAAAATGTGGAAAATGCTTTTTCCAGTAGTAAACCAAATTTAAGCTCTTTTGTAAATAATATTCTGGAAAATCTTACATAAATTGCTTTCGCATCAAACCATTAATGTTTGTAAGTACATACTAACAATCTTTAACCATTTAATACTAAATTTGCCAAATGCTACTTCAACGAATTTTTGCCAGTGACCTGTTGATGTTTTTCATAAAAGTAATATTGTAAAAAAATAAAAACAGTCGAAACTCGACATGTCGAACTCTGTTATCTCGGTCGTCTTGTTAAGTCGAACTTTTATTACTTTTTTCGGTAAAGTAATTCTGTAAACAAAAGAAAAAACGAATGGTAAAAAAAATGTATAGGTTCACGATTTAATCGTTTTTATATTTCGATGGCGGCTTATCAATCATGGGCCATTTGTTTAGCACTTCGTTAAAGTTAACTTAAGGTGATCTGTTTTATGATGTGTCCATATATTGAAATATAACAATAAACTTGTCTTACAATGGAGCGATTGTTCATAACTTTGTTTAAGTTAACAACGTAAATAACGACATCGTAGTAACAGTTTGAAGTGATTTTTTTATGATGTGTCAATACATTTAAATAAAACAATGAACTTGCCTCATTATTTGTAAAACTTCCTGAGTAGTGAGAACTTTGAATATAATCATCAATGGCCCGTTATAATTTTACTTAATTTGATGGCAAAACAGCAACTGGCAGAAACCAAACTTAAGAGAATTTTTCATCGGACACTAAAATCGTTCAAATTTTCAGTAAATTCGGCGAAATACAGCTTATTTGTCAACAATATCGCATGGAGCTGTATTTTGTACTTTGATGATCTTTTATCATTGAATCAAGCATTTTATTTGCATTTTACACGTTATTATTATGTTTCGATGTGAACGAGTCCCTGTAAGCATCTTTAACGATCACTCCGTCCTTTCTAAATGATTATAGATGCACTCATACTACCGAATAAGATTTACCATTATTAATAACATTGTTTTAATATTCCAAAAAGGTTGAATAAATGTTAAAAACAATGGTTCTTATAATTTAAAAGGATATCGAGCTTAATTTGAAAGAAATGAGCATAAAACACCGTATTTCTACCTTATGAGACTATAGTAGACCACAGTAAATATTTTAGCATTCACCAATCATTTAATATTTTTGCCCTTTCTGCTATTATATTCACGGTTACAATCTTGTTATCAGTACTTAATATTTTCCAAAAATGCATTATTTAGTAAGTAGTTGAAGGTTTAGCAGTCAAAATGAATGTATGTTATACATGTGAATGTATTCATTTTGAATAAGAGTGTCACTTTAAGAATTCAATTAATGTCATCTAACTTTAACATTGTACCAATTGCTCTCAGTTGTTGACGATATTGGTGTCCATCTAAAGATGATTTGTTGGCGATATTGTTGACAATCTATCTACTTTCATATTGTGCGACGCCATGAACAACGCACACATATTCATATACATTCAATAACCTTTTCCTACATACGCTTAAAACAGCAGAAAGTAAAGATTGCATCCGGTTATCGCATACCTCAAGAAAACAAAAACAAAATGGAAACTCAAAAATTTAAAACTTTCAAGCATAGTCATAGTAGCATTGCTAACAATCAGTGAAGGCTAGTATTTCTCTAGTTGTAATGCTAAGTTGCATTTGTTGAAATGGTATGTTACGTGTCAGACAAGTGAGAGCTACAGTGTTGTATTTGTTGAATTGGTATGTTACGTGTCAGACACGTGAGAGCTACAGTGTTATATTGTATTTGTTGAATTGGTATGTTACGTGTCAGACACGTGACAGCTACAGTGTTATATTGTATTTGTTGAATTGGTATGTTACGTGTCATACACGTGACAGCTACAGTATTATATTGTATTTGTTGAATTGGTATGTTACGTGTCATACACGTGACAGCTACAGTATTATATTGTATTTGTTGAATTGGTATGTTACGTGTCAAAGTTCTAGTGTTATGTTGTATTTCTTGAAATATTATGTTGCGAGGTCAGAGTAATAGCGTTATGTTTCATTTGTTGTAATGTTATGTTGCGTGTCAGAGTTATAGTGTTATGTTGTATTTCTTGAAATATTATGTTGCGTGTCAGAGAAATAGTGTTATGTTGCATTTGTTGTAATGTTATGTTGCGTGTCAGAGTAAAAGTGTTTCGTTGGAATGCAATGTTGCGTGTCAGGGTAATAGTGTTATGTTGCATTTGTTGTTATGTTATGTTGCGTGTCAGAGTAGTAGTGATATGTCGATTTGTTGCAATGTAATGTTGCATGTCAGCGTTATAGTGTTATGTTGCATTTGTTGTAATGTTGTGTTGCATGTCAGCGCTTTAGTGTTATGTTGAATTTCTTGAAATGTTATGTTGCGCGTCAGACATATTGTGTTATGTTGTATTTCTTGTAAGAAATATAGTGTTATGTTGGAGTTGTTGTTATGGTATGTTGCGTGTCAGAAATGTAGTGATATGATGCATTTGTTGTGATGGGTTGTTGAGAATCATAGTGTTTCATTTGTTGTGACATATTTGTTGTGTTGTGTTTTATAATGTGACTGTATGTACCGCTGTTTGGCAATGATACATTGCATTTGCTGTAATGTTATTTTGCGTGTTTTAGTTTATGCACTCTAAGGTTGATTGTGTATGTGCTATTTTATGTTATGTTTTGCTATTTTATGTTGTTATGTTATGTTATGCTATGTTATGCGTGTCGTAATGTTATGTTGTATGTTTTGCGTTTCGTAATGTTATGTTGTATGTCTGACATGCTATGTTGCATTATTTCAGTAAATCATGTCGCTCAAGGTCCTGATCTTGGCCGTGGTGGCCACCGTTGCTACCGCCAATATGTATGGTACGTCAACCATTTCCGGATTCTCAAGACTTTTCATCCCGTAGGACGACATCCGAATTCCTAGATCCTAATTTGTTATTGCCAACAGAATACGTATTTCGACCGTTTCTTTTATTTTTCTCATTTTCGGATATATTTTTTTTACACTTACATGTACCCATACCAAATCGTGACGGTTTTCAGAGAGATAATAAAATATAATATGAAGACATATTTTGCAGTCAAATCTGAACCAATAGTTATATATTTGTATGCCTTAAATAAACATATGTTCGTGATGATTTCAAAACGAATAGAATATATGGCAGAAAAATCGTTACATTATATGAAGTTTCCAAACTGTTTCAATTTGCCTAATATGATGATTAAAGTCCGGCTGCAACAGCGTTTAATTAATACAAATTTGCATTTTCAGGCAGTTACGGAGGAGGCGGTTATGGAGGTGGCCTTGGAGGCTGGGGCGGGGGCCTTAGCGGTGGCTGGGGCGGGGGCTGGGGTGGGGGCCTTAGCGGGGGCTTTGGCGGCCATGGCGGAGGCTGGGGTGGAATTGGTGGCGGATACGGCGGCTATGGTGGATATGGCGGCGGTCTTAGCGGATTCGGAGGCGGTCTTGGTGGACTAAGCGGCGGTTTCGGTGTAATAGGCAGCGGTTTTGGTAGAATCGGCGGCGGCCATGGTGGATACGGCAGAAGCTACTAGAGGTAGACAACTCAAATCAATTGCATAACACTTTGACAAGTTGTCCGTAGGTTATCTTTCATTCGGAACTCCTCGGCCGTTTTTATCGAAAACAACCTCGGATGTATGCTTGCACATCAGTAGAAGTAGTTCGTAATTTTTAAATTATCTTAATCAAATGTAGTGTTTAGCTAATATTTATTGATCTTATTTTAAATTGATTGCCAGTGAAGTGTATTATTGCAAACAAAATTAAGATTCCCAAGGGTAATGTCATTTAATTAAACTGTTAAATAAAATGACTACGCGATTTACTTGCAGCAGGCTTAAACGTTCCGCTTTTTGAGAATGTACATCCGAGTTTGTTTTCGATAACAATGGCCGAGGCGTTCCGAATGGCATATTTAATCACTTTGATTCGTTCATAGTACATGTAAAAGTGGATTACTATTGACATTTTGGCTATTTTTAACTTAACCAAATATATTTTACCAGTTCTAATACACTTTTTCTGTAATGTAGTAGTTCTGACCGAAACAGTTGCGGTAAACACACACTAAACGGAACCATGTTTTCCAGTGCATTATGGGCTACTTTGGCGGTTTGCGTTTTTGCGTTTATACAAGCAGATACACGTTTTGGATAAAATTGACGTTCGTGATGTTCTTACATTTTTAAACTGCAGTATTTCATAGCTATTTTTGGAATGACCTGTGATAAATCTGAAGAAAAAAATAATATTTTAGGTTAAGTGTCACCTGTGGGGTATTATTGGTCCCAGGTGTCACTATGTTTTAAAGGTCACATGCCACCGTTGAAACAGAGAGTTAGTCCCCATTAAATTACTGTGTAATCACAGTCCTGAGTTTTACAAGACCACGTATCCGCCATTCGTTACGTTAGCGTTGTGTTTACCTTATATGATATCGTATACATGGTATATGTACATGTTTGTGTAATATATTTTTTTTTCCATTTCAGTAACACAATTTCAATACACATAGATGACCGACATTCGTTATTTTATATTGTTTTTGAAATAAATGTATTTGAAACTTCATGCTTATGTTTCTTTATTTAATGGTGGACTTATGGTATGAAAACCTACTTATGCAATCAGGAACGTATAAGGTTCGACCCTAAGTTGTGAACATTTGAGTCTAAGCAGTTTCTTTATAAGAGCTGGGAGGATAAGTTATCTACTATAAGTACTTAGTATGGACACGAATACCATAGGTCCCTGCAAGATCGAGTGGGGTTAATTTTGTGTATGTTTTTTTTAAATGCGAGTGTTGTGCATTTGCACGCAAGTAAGTGAACACTTACATAACTTAAATAATGTAAGAAAATACTTATGCCAGGATTCAAGTCCTTAATGAAAACATAGCATGAAAATAATGGTATACACCCCCCCCCCCCCACACACACACTTTAATGTTTAAGAAAATAAAGAAACAACATAAATAGCTGTATGTGAATTGCTTTATCATAAATAGCCATGCCATGTTACCGTATTAAAGTCTTAGTATCCGCATCAGTATGGTTCATCCACTGGAAGTGTTCAAACTGCCTACCAAGTTTGAGGTTCCGAAGTGTTTATCGGTGGTTGACTTTAACCTTTGATTCACTGATCTTAAAATAGATAAGGGTCATGTGAGTGTCATGAACAATCTAATTTCCAGGTTGGAGGTCCCTGGATCCCACAGTTTGTCAATTATTGATTAGAAATGTTTTTCAGCTCAAGGTCGCAGCGAATGTGACCTTTGACCCACCGACCTCAAAACCAATAGAGTTCATCGCCTACTATGATTGGAGTCCCTGGGCACAAGCGTTCTTAAGGTATTATTCCTAAACGAATTTAAGCTCAATTACACCACGACCTTGACATTTAATCCACATACTTTAAAACGCTTAGGGTTCATCCGCTGGGCATGACCAACCTGTGTACAAAGTCTGACGTCCCTATGCCACATCGTTCTTCAGTTATTGATCGGAAATGGATTTTAAGATGGTTGTAACCACGACCTTGACCTTCGACACACTGACCTAGAAAATCAAAGGGTCCATCCGTTGGTCAATACTAAGCTGCCTATAAATATCTGGGCCTAGGTCTAGATTTAGAAACGAGTAGGCAGCTCTTAAACACGAGTTCCAGACTCACACCAACTTCTTGAACCTGAGTTACAGACGCACACTGACTTCTTAAACATGCGTTACAAACTCAACCTTACCTCTTACACCTGAGTTACAAACTCATACGAACCTCTTAAATCTTGAGTATCAGACTCATACGAACTTCTTAATTTTGAGTTACAGACTCAAATCAACCTCTTAAACCTGAGTTTCAGACTCACTCGAACCACTTAATTTTGAGTTACAGACTCGCACCAACCTCTTAAACCTAAGTTACAGACTCACACCAACCTCTTTAACCCGAGTTTCAGACCCACACCAACCTCTTAAACCTAAGTTACAGACTCACACCAACCTCTTTAACCCGAGTTTCAGACTCACACCAATCTCTTAAACCTGAGTTACAGACTCACACCAACCTCTTAAACCTGAGTTACAGACTCACACCAACCTCTTAAACCTAAGTTACAGACTCACACCAACCTCTTTAACCCGAGTTTCAGACTCACACCAATCTCTTAAACCTGAGTTACAGACTCGTACGAACCTCTTAAACCTGAGTTCCAAACTCAATTCAATTTCTTGTTCCAGACTCGCACAACTTTCTTGAGTCTGAGCGTCCGACTCACACCAACATTTTAAGCCTGTTTTGAAGACAAAACATCTGAAGAGTAAGTTTCAGACTCGCACCAATGTGTTGAGCCTAATTTATTAAGCCATTTTGAGCCTGTATTCAAGGCTCGCACCGACAGTTTAGTCGAAAGTTTCAGACTCACACCAACTCTTGAGCCCAAATTACAGACTCACAATAACGTCTTAAGCCGGGATTTCATTCTCACACAACGTTTTGACCCCGTGTTGTACTTTCAAACCAACGTCTTGAGCCCGCATTCCGGTCTCACTTCAACGACTTGAGCCCGCATTCCGGTCTCACTTCAACGTCTTGAGCCCGCATTCCGGTCTCACTTCAACGACTTGAGCCCGCATTCCGGTCTCACTTCAACGACTTGAGCCCGCATTCCGGTCTCACTTCAACGTTTGACCCCGTGTTGTACTTTCAAACCAACGTCTTGAGCCCGCATTCCGGTCTCACTTCAACGTCTTGAGCACGCATTCCGGTCTCACTTCAACGACTTGAGCCCGCATTCCGGTCTCACTTCAACGTCTTGAGCCCGCATTCCGGTCTCACTTCAACGACTTGAGCCCGGATTTAATACTTAAACCAACATTTTGTTCAAGTGTTGTATATTCAAACCAACATATTGAGCATGTGTTCCAGAGTCAGAGCGACATCTTGGGCCTAAGTTTCAGATTAACACCAAAGTTTTCAGCCAATGTTCCAAACTAACACCAATCTCATGAGTCCGTGTTCCAGACTCGCACAAACTTCTTGGGCCTAATTTTCAGACTCACACCAATGTCTTCAGTCTGAGTTTCAGAGTCTGACTCTGAAATTCACATTTCTATTAAACTTTAGACCATTGTGAATAACAGCCCAGTTTGAAAACCAGACTGAGAAATGCAAACGTACATTTTGTTGTAAAAATGCTATTCCAAGATTTTTTTTATCAAAATTGATGTATTTGTTACAATTTGTTCTACAGGCAGGCATCATCTTTTGTTAAAATCAGTTATATTATACATGTTCTAAAAATTTTAAGAATTCAGATTTCAGAGTCTGAGTCTCAAATGGGTCAGAATGAAATGCATATAACATAGAGATAGACTAATGCATATAACATAGAGATAGACTAATGCATATAACATAGAGATAGACTAATGCATATAACATAGAGATAGACTAATGCATATAACATAGAGATAGACTAATGCATATAACATAGAGATAGACTAATGCATATAACATAGAGATAGACTAATACATATAACATAGAGATAGACTAATACATATAACATAGAGATAGACTAATACATATAACATTGAGATAGACTAATACATATAACATAGAGATAGACTAATACATATAACATAGAGATAGACTAATGCATATAACATAGAGATAGACTAGTGCATATAACATAGAGATAGACTAATGCATATAACATAGAGATAGACTAATACATATAACATAGAGATAGACTAATACATATAACATAGAGATAGACTAGTGCATATAACATAGAGATAGACTAATGCATATAACATAGAGATAGACTAATGCATATAACATAGAGATAGACTAATACATATAACATAGAGATAGACTAATGCATATAACATAGAGATAGACTAATGCATATAACATAGAGATAGACTAATGCATATAACATAGAGATAGACTAATGCATATAACATAGAGATAGACTAATGCATATAACATAGATATAGACTAATGCATATAACATAGAGATAGACTAATGCATATAACATAGAGATAGACTAATGCATATAACATAGATATAGACTAATGCATATAACATAGATATAGACTAATGCATATAACATAGAGATAGACTAATGCATATAACATAGATATAGACTAATGCATATAACATAGAGATAGACTAATGCATATAACATAGAGATAGACTAATGCATATAACATAGAGATAGACTAATGCATATAACATAGAGATAGACTAATGCATACAGCAAAGGTGACTCACACTAAGTGTATATTGGCCAATAACTGGTTCCTACCCAGAGAACTGAATCTTGAAAATGATATAACTTTCAGCTTACTTCATAATTTAGCTAAAAGGAATAAGTATAAACAAGACCAACTAGCAATTGCTTTTAATAACTTATTAACAATGCATAAAAATACATTCAACGATATATTACCCTATGTGTAAGGTTATTTCCATCTTTGGTTTCTTCCCTTAATACGCCCTCGTTCACCTTATATACTGTACAGATCATAAACCACAAAACACGCTGTTTTAATATTTGTAACAATTGTAAACATGATTCATATTGCAAAATAATCATTCTGAATTCAGATGTGTCACCTGTCCAGAGCCCTCATATTTTTCAAATATAGGTCACAAAGTCCTTGACCTATTACCCATATAATAAACATGGATCATCAACTGACCATACTCAATGTTCATACCAAATTTGAGGACTCTACACCAAACCGTTGCTTTGGATACAAAAATGTAATGCTGCCAATGTGAATGCGGACAGTGACGTCAAGCTGGACAAAGTAATCCCTACATGTCCGCTATGCTTAGCAGGAGACACAAAAAACAATGCTGCAATATCACAATAAAATGAAATATATCACATAATTATTGATAACATGAAATCTAAGTAGAAACAGAGTCATAAGGGTTCAGTGCCATAAAGGCCCAAGTAAAAAAGACCCAGGGTCAGAAAGACCCAGTGCCAGAAAGGACCAAGAGAAAAAGACCCTGGGTCAGAAAACTCCAGTGCCAGAAAGGACCAAGACAAAAAGACCCAGGGTCAGAAAACTCCAGTGCCCGAGAGAACCAAGTGAATAAGACCCATGGTCAGAAAACTCCAGTGCCAGAGAGGACCAAGAGAAAAAACTCCAGTGCCAGAAAGGACCAAGACAAAAAGACCCAGGGTCAGAACGATCCAGTACCAGAAAGGACCAAGCCAAAATGGCAGTATAAAAATGCATATTTTTTATGTTTTGCTAAAAAAATAGTTATAAATTAGTAAGTAAATGTAAGTAAATCAACATAAAGACCCAACATAACATTTCTTTAGGTTTAACACCTGGATGATAACTTGCTGTTGAAGTCTTTCTACGGAACGTAACAAAAGTCATATGTTTTAACACATCCTAATCCTTATTGGACCTGTTCACATTCAGACATACTTTCAGACATCGAAACAATTCATTATCTTTGAAATATGAACATTTTTTGGCAACAAAAATATGACATCAATATTTATATTCTAGCTTTAATGTTCACAACTATTTCAAAATGTGACAGAAAATGCTCTATTTTGCCAAAAAGCTTAGAAACCCTTTTGAAAATAGAATCATTTAAGGCTTGTATTTACAAAATTCTGTTAAAATATTTTTCAGCCACTTACCGGTACTTTTCATATTTGTTCATAAAAGATAGAAAAATAATTAAATTTCAACAAGTTTTAAAAAATAATTTCCAATATAAAATCTGTAAGTTTGTTTAATACTGATATCACAAACTCTCATGTTGGCAAGCATTGTGCGGTGAACTAAAAGTCTTACGAAGTCTTACCATAATTATCAAGTTTATCAACAATTGTACAATAAGTCATGTAAGTCATTTTTGAAGGTAACAACTTCAATAATACGTGTACATGTTAGTATCTTTGAATGTATCAACTTGATCAACAATTGTACATGTTAGTCATTTTTGAAGGTAACAACTTCAATAATACATGTACATGTTAGTAATCTTTGAATGTATCAACTTGATCAACAATTGTACATGTAAGTCATCCTTGAATGTATCAAATTTATCTACAATTTAACATGCTTTCTTTGAATTTATAGCCAACCGGATAGACATTTCCAGTGAATTCAGCTATGCTGGAAAAAAATTAAAAGATGTTATATTGAAGGAAATTCTTGATGTATGCAGTGAATAAAAACTACTGCGCTTCATGACATCAGTAAACATCATTGCACGTCATTTCGTGAAATGTACAAACAAAATTCTATGTCTTTTTTTACAAAAAAATATATTTAAGGAATTCTAGAACAAAATAGAAATGTGTGTCCAGTCCGAATTGAATAAGCGACCCCGCGTGCTAATGCATAGCCAGTTACTCGGCAAGCCTCATAACCTGGCAACGCAGCTGCCCTCAGGTAAGATTTTTTACCCGGACCGGAAACACATAACAGATATTTTAAGTATCAACTTCATCAACAATTCATCATTTCAGTCATCTTTGAATGTATAAAGTTTTTCATTCAAGTTCATCAACAATAAAAGATACAACTGAGCAGAAATTGAAGCCAAAGTAAAATTTACTCCATACATATTATAAAAATCTTCATTTATATAGTAGCAGGAAAAAGAAACTATGCATACAAACTTCATTCTCGTACACAAGAGCGATGATGCTTTGCGCACAACAGTTAGATTTATCATTATCAAACCTCTGATGTATGAGAATGAAAAACCTGTGCATGAACTTTGTATAAATTGAAATCAATTCCATGGGTGATTGCATATTGATCACTTCAATTAAGGAATGAATTGCATAATTGATTTTATTATCGGATTATGAGTGTAGAACATTGAAACACTACTGACAAGAAAACATTTAACAAAAAATAAATTAACACTGATATATGTATCTGTGCTAATCACGTAACTTTGAAAATGGCAATATTCGCACTATAAAATGGTAAACCATTATGCGCAATTTTTAAACAGGTTAACTCAGCTGGACACCACACAAAATATTCTTTAAATCATGTAAAACTATGTATTATCAGTGTCATACTACATGTAGCTTGTATTGATAATTCTAGGCTTGTCTCGTGGAAATAATGTTTTTGCCGATTTTTGGACAATCTGGAGTCTAACCCCTTTAATTGTCATAATAATAATATTGTACTGCATGCCCAGTTTCTTAATTCAGTTAGTTATTATTTCAACATTTCATAAAATAATTCCCTAAAAAATAAGGCCCTGACATTGTCATCTGTCTGGGTAAGTATAATTATCTAGAAGTCTGACGCCTGATTCCACCTGGTCCATGTCTGTCATGAAGTACGACATCGACGGTACCTGCTTTAAGTCTGACCGCCCGGCTTTCTGAGAACACAAACGCAGTCTACGCATGTACACTATGATCGCCATAACAACGATAAGGAAACACACGAGTAACAGATACTCGTTATACAAGATATGAGAAGAATTCATCCACGATGGTTTGAATTTCGCCTGCTGACGATCTTGAATTTCCCTGAAATAAAAAATGCAACGCTGTAACATTTCATCATTTTTTTTCATTAAAGGACTGCTGAAACAAATCGGTGTACATGTTCTCTATACACCAAGTTCTTAAGTCAATGTCCAAAAACTAAAGTTATCTTTTTTCTTTAAAGGGACTAGACACAAGATGATACATATACACACTATAAACTTGGAAAGCATTGTGCGTTATCTTTATAGGGGTAAACTCAGCCATAAAATATTCTTTAAATCATGTAAAATAATGTATTATCGGCCTCATAGTAGCCAAATTGACAATTCTAAGCTTGTTTTGAGGAAATACTGTATTTGCTGATTTTGGGTCCATCTGGTGTCTAGTCTCTTTAAAGAGCCGCTGAAACAAATCAGTGTACATGTACACTGTACACCAAGTTGTTCAAAAGTAAATGATCAGAAACTATAATGCCCATAAAACATCTAGTTAAGGTCAACAAGACCTTGCCCTTTGAACTATCGACCCCAACATCTATAGGGTTCACTAACTGACCATGACCAGAATTCAGACTTGAATGTGTTGGGCATAGTGCTATGTTTTTTTGTATTTCAGTTGTGTTGAATGTTCGTCATCTCAAAGTTTTTCTCCAAGTTTCGCCATAGAGGGTTTTGACTGTGTTTTTTATTATTTCAAAAAAGAGAGGAAAATATAATATCCAAAAGGCAATATATGGTGTAAACCTGAGAGGTAGATATCTGGTCCTGTGAATGAGGGCCCCGAGGGTCCACTGTACATCCCGGTTGTGTATAAACTGTGCAGAGTGTAGGCCCTTGTAGTTCTCCGGGAAATTGAGGCCCTTATGGAGCACCGTAGTCATCCACGCTGACTTGAAACACTCCATCCTGGGGGAAAAGGGAGACATCATTTTAAATTACAGCCAAGAAAGAAATATAATGTAGTACACTTTATGATGATATAGGACTATCTGCCTTATGATACGGAGCAGAATGATATTGATAAATTGATATATTATGATTTGGAGCAGAACAATATTGGTAAATCAATTTATATTATGATACAGAGCAGAATGATATTGATAAATCGATAAATTATGATACGGAGCAGAATAATGTTGGTAAATCGATACATTATGATACAGAGCAGAATGATATTGGTAAATCGATATATTATGTTGTATATGGAGCAGAATGATAATGGTAACTCAATATATTATGATACAGAGCAGAATGATACTGGTAAATCGATATATTATGATACGGAGCAGAATGATTTTGGTAAATTGATATATTATGATACAGAGCAGAATGATATTGGTAAATCGATAAAATATTATACGGAGCAGAGTAATGTTGATAAATTGATACATTATGATAGGGAGCAGAAGCGATACGCTAGAAAAATGTCGAAAAAGCAGTGCACAGTGGAAACATCTGTATAAGATCTTTCAACAAAGGGATGACATGTTAAAAAATAACAATTAGACTCTAAAACTGTGTTCACTCAGTCTACCGGGTATGCAACTCAAATCATCTTAATTGGTTATACACGTACCTGAATCTCTCGGCATCCGCCTTTGGATACAAGTCTTTCTTGTGCTGACTTTGTAGAAAAGACCACTTCTTGGAGCAAAAATCCTATAAAACAATGGAACGCTTCATGTATAAGGAAAAAGAAAACTCATGTACACTGTATGGGATATAAACATTCCTTGGGACCTATTCATAAAGCTTCTGTTATGTTTTAAACCTAGTTGAAATAAAACTAAGCATAGCTGAAGCAATTCCATCAAACCATGTTAGAATTAATATCACGTGTGTCAGTCAATGGAACTTCCAGAGCAGTTAAGTTTTAAAAGTTAAAAAAAATGATGTTAACAGCTTTGTCAACTTTATCAAAGTTCTGAACAGATCACCCATTGTGTCTTTAACATTATAACAAAGTTTAAAAAGCTTTTTGGCCTTGGAAGATTGAAAAATTATTTTATGTCAAATTTCAGTTAAAATGAAGAGCAAATAATACACAAACTGTGAACTCTTTATGAACAATACATTTTTTGTCATTTATTTTACATACCGGTAGAAGTATTTTCATGTAGCAAGCAAATATTTTGAAATCAATAAGATCGTTAAATAAGGTCAACTGACATCAAAATTTAACATAATTGTGAATGGAGGCATCAGGGAACTAGCTTATTCGTGGGTCGGAATATCTCGATTATTACCTTATGAAAACTACTTTTATAATATTCATGTAGCAAAACCATCAAAAAGCTTATTGACTATCATCAAGTACTTATGTAATGTTATCAATAAGAACCGGCTGCCGGCCAAAATCAATCGGCAATTTGGAAAAATAAGTGTATTTTGAGAAGAATAAGTAGTAGCTGGTCGGTTACTTTACTATTTGAGACAGTTCAACCAAACTTATTGAGAACCCTGCTTATGTCAGAAACTGATCTTACCTTTGCATGAGTCTCGAATATTTCTGATTCATAGAGCCCGCCAATTCTGAACACATCCTCCATGGTGTACCAAAACTCAGAGAACCCATAGAACTGGGTATTATGGTAAGATATAGTAGGCTGGTGTACACCATTCATAGAACATGGAGACACACTACATGCTTTACTTTGATTCAACAATGGTTCAAGAAGTCTTTTACACTCTTCATAGTTGCCTGTGCCCGCAAAGGTCACATTTTTTACCTTGGGGTCAAGGTGAAGATCCTCAAGGTCACGGGCTGGCAAGGTAAGTCCGACCTGCAGACATGGGTCAGCTATGTTTTTGAAGGGGTCAAAAACTAGGACCCCATGGGATGGAGGGATATCAGGCTTGTCACTTTGATCTCTTGGATCTTTAGGAATGTCACGTTGTGTTTGTTGCCTTTTGATTTCTTTATTGTCTTCCTTCTGGGGAATATTTGGTAACATATGTTCATTATTTACCACAGGTGCTTGAACAATATCTAGTCCCTTATTAACCACAGGTGCTTGTAAAACATCTTGTCCCTTATTCACCACAGGCACTTGTAAAATATCATGTCCCTTATTTACCACAGGCACTTGTACACTGCTGCGTATTACATTACCTCCCTCTATGTTACCTCGCACTAAATTTCCTACTGCTGTGTCCCCCTCAACAATCTTTTCTTCTTTTTCTTTTGTTATTTTAATGTCATTTCCCCTCTGACTATAATCTGATGGTAACTTATTTCTTTGTAAACTTTTATCAGGTGATTGTAAGTTTCTTGTTAAATCGATATTCTGTGGACTTTTATCACTATCTTGCCAACCATTACCCCTGTTCTGCATAGCTGTGTCTGAAGCAGGCACGTAACCTGCCTGTGGAATCCCGGCATGTCCGACTGCTGGTGCTAACATTTCTTTGGGTGGGGCAATTTGGTGCGGATTTTTTACTGATTTCTTGAATAGTCTGAAAACACAACATAGCATTAAAAACTTATTTTCAAATCCTAAAAAAATGGTTTGAATTGTTACAATGAGAAACCATTTAGTAAATACCACATCATATACCACATTGCACAGTCACAATAAGGTTGCAGAAAATATGCATACGATTATAATAAGACTTGCTAGTCAATCATAATGCCCTCTAGTTGTTACTCTGTCAGAAAATTAGCATTGTTTATCAATAGTTGTATAAAGTCTTTAATGAAAGTGAAGATAAACATACTAAATTTTGCACTGTGGCCATTGTAAGATGGAAATACTGACCTTGACCTTTGTTTGACACCCCTTACCAAATAAGGCATACCTGCCGAGGGCAAACTATCACTCAGTTTCATGGCCTTATGTAAAGCTATTGTCAAGTCATCAAGTTATCAATTTCTAAAGTTATTTTGCAGACAAAGTTTTCAGTGGAGTGTTTAAAGTGTCCTTTACCTTAGACTTACTAAACAATGGGGGTCATCAGCTGGTCAAGTGCAACCTACCACTGGTGTTTCATGGTCCAAGGTAAAACAGTTATTTGTGTTATTGTACAGACAAAGTTTACATGAGCAAAGAGTAATCTTTTGGTCAAGGGCACCCTTTTATTCAAGTTTTATGGCCCTGGATCAAACTGTTTTCAAGTTATTGTGTTGACAAGGTTTTAATAAGACTGATTACTGTTACTGTGACCTTTGACCTACTGATCTCATGATAAACATTAGGGGTCAGCAAGTGGTCAAGTGCAACCTGTCTACCATCCAAACCTGTCTTTGCCCCTTTTTTCTAGAAGGGGTCATAAATATTTGCATGTGTTTTATGACTAATATAAATGAAAATTCACCTGCTTGAGACAAAATGACAGAAGAAAAAACTTGACAAATTTCATTTACTTTTACTATGACAAACCATTTCAAAGCACTTACTGTTTTGCCACTCTTTCTGGTCCATTCATCCTAGATTGATCCCTAATGGCCGATCTTTTCTGCACTGAATGTTTCCCATCCATAGCAGTGCCCGCCACCATAACCTTGTTAATATCTTTGGTTTTTTGACTGTCCTTGATTTTAGATACAAGAAGCTGTTCATATCTCGTCCTAGCCTCGTTTGCCCCATACCCTGTGAGTAGATAGCATAAAGTTTAGGTTGCAACAATAGATATAGGGCTTAAGCCAGGTTTTTAAAAGGTGCTGCAAAAGAGACAGGGTGTTAAGGGAGAAAAAAAAGCATATAGTTTCAGGCTGTATAGAACTTGAATATTATAAAACATACAGAATATGTAGAATGTTTGATTGAAGTAATATATGGTTTCAACTGCCAGATATGTTAGATATGTTAAGTTTGTAAGTATTTATAATCATACATGTATTATAAGTTTTAATCATTACAAAATATATATATTTTAGTCTTCAGCATTTCATTCTATGAAGGCAAAAGAACAGGGTGAAGCACCCTTACATAACTCTTAAGCTAAAGACCAAAAATAGATTGTGTGGTGCTTCCATACCCACATGTTAATCTTTTTATTTTCATCCTAACCCATGAATTTCTTAATGAATAACTCAAAATATATTATAATTAACAAGAGAGCTGGTGAGAAAAGACGAACACTCCACAGTTACACCAAGGCTGTAAAAAAACTAGACTTTGTTTTAATTTATTCAAATAGCAAATCAATATTTGTCCATAATCAACCAAGAATTTGGATGCTTGCAGAGCTGGGTCAGTATTTATAAAACATCATACTGGTAAGTCATTTGTTAATTTAAGTCAATTGCCTAAAATTTTCAAAATCAAATAAAACAAAGTTGTTAGTGTTTATAACATTAAAGTATGTACTTTCAATAACAGCAATAAAAAAGAAGAAATTCTGAAATAATCATGTTATAACATCATATGATTAGAGATACATAACTTAAGTAAGAAAATAACTTAAGTAAGGTAATGACTTAAGGCGCATTATGAATATCGTTTTACTACCTAGAAATGTAGTGACATACACCCTGTATGTATGTTCCCTATCGTAGGCCAAACACCCCAGGCTGAACTCCGCAATCAGATGTTTCGGAATTGCGTCCACCTGCATTATGAAAGAAGACATAAAATATGAAATTAAAAAAAAATCTTTGACACAGAAGCATCACGTCAGATTTGATCAGATATAACACCCATGGGTGAAAAGTTTGAAACCTCAAAAATACTAAAAATAGGGAGTTCATTAATAAAATGCCATTCGTTCAGTACATTATACTGATGTTATATTAACACCAGAAGGTAACAAGCAACATATAGGTTTTGATACCCCACGCAGTATCATGTCTAATTTTACTGAGACCTAAGGCTTCAAATCAACTGGCTATTCAATGTAAAACCCAAAATTTACTGGTTTCCAAAATTGACTGATTTCTCTATTAAAATTATTTCTTCTAGACAAAGTCTTGAATTGAATACTAAAATAATGTATTATTAAAAGAAAAACTACTAAATTAAGATTTCTGTAAATGGCACTACCATTAAATATCCTCTAATTTAACCAGGCCCCAATTTCTTGTGAATTTAATGTTAATGAAACTCATCTATTGAAATCTCATAACTGTGGTTACATAAAGTGTATAATAAAAAAAATTGGAAGTATTTCGTCTCAGCGCATGACTCATCTGGCATGAGGGTGCCAGATGGAGTTTTTCAGCACGGCTGAATTAACCGAAAATGCATATACAGTGTGCTAGAATATTATTTCTTTCATACAAATTGTCTACTTAACCACCCTTTTAAGGGTTTTTGACTTTTAAAGGACCTTAATTTAATGATAATCATTTTTGGTTTATAAAATCAAGTTAAAGGAAGATAAATTTGTTTGCTAATACATGTACTTCAACCCGTTACACCTAAGATAGTTGGAGAAATTGGGGTCCCGGGGTATTAACATACATTAGCAGTGATCTCATATGCGATCTGCATTGATCCCCCGCCCATGTCCATCATTCCGACCGTCCTTCGGCGTACATGCTGCGTCACATCCCCGTTCTCTCCTAGGACATCCACTGCAACCAATGGGTGGTCATCTGCAAACATAAGGGATTTTACTATTTATAGCCAGTGATAAAATTTTGCAAAAGCTCACAAGCCCTGCACGCCCACAAGCCTTGAACTTGTAAAATGCCTTCTGGGTTTGCTCAAATTCTGTTCATTATATACATGTTACGGGGCTTGTAAAAATAATATGGCTTTCACTGAAGAGTCTGTGTTATATCTTACATCTATCCTCATCCCCGTGTTTGAACTTCTGGAGGGCATAGTTGGCCGCTATCCATGCATAGACACCCTCCTGCTTCCCGCTTATCACCTCAAAGTTGTTCTCCGACACCACAAAATCATATTTCTTTGGTATGTCTCGCTGTAAGTCCTGTAGTATGGCATTCTGAGACCTATAATAGAGTTGAATGTAAAACAAAAGAAAGAATTTCTCCATTTAGGCCGAAACAATACCGGTAATATTCAGATTCTCAAGCACCGCTGCATTCATTTTCAGTAGCACACACCACAGAATGCTTTTTCATGCATTATTTAAAACTATGAGTGTATCATTTGGTTCAAAACATTTATGTTTCCTTTTTACTTTTTAATTTCAATATTTATGATAAATGGCTTCAGTTTTTATATAAAAATAATGTTGAAATAAAAATATCCACATTCTCTCCCCACTTATAAAAACAATGTGCATAACAAACTTTTAATTTTTTAGTTTTTCTTGCCCTAACTTACAACATTAACATATATTTAAGAGATGAAGAAAAACCACCTGTTTGTATGAATCTATTAATGTGTATATTAAGCAAGTAGAAATAATCTTAATTTACTAATTTTATATTCTTTGACTCTATTCACTTAATTTTAAGATTAAAATTCAAGTGTTAGATTAGACTGTAAAACAAACTAGGAAATGGACTGAATGGAATTTCTGAGGTGTGTCAAGAGTTAAAATTTGGTCTTTTTCATCCAGTCATTTTGATGACTCATCTGATGTCAAATATATCTTAAATAACATAAAATTAAAAAGAACATTTTTACTGTTACTCAACAAGTTCTGCTTTTCATATAATTACGATTAAACTACTAATAATGAAACTACTTACAATACTAATAGTTTGTTATCATTACTTTAGTGTCCAAATTGTTAATATTTAGTTCTGAAAAATGACTTTCATAACAATATGTCCACTAAATATCAAATATATAGTTAATAAATGTAAAAGAAACCAGGTTGTACGCAAAGTCATCAAAGGCAACTCTGTCAAACAAAAGGGGGGAGTGGGGCGGAAAAGGGGGGAGTGGGGCGGAAAAGGGGGGAGTGGGGCGGAAAAGGGGGGAGTGGGGCGGAAAAGGGCAGACTCTTGAGTAGGTAGACGAATTTCTATTAGGAAACTTATGG
The DNA here is from genome assembly GCF_026914265.1 of Mya arenaria. Lineage (NCBI taxonomy): Eukaryota > Metazoa > Mollusca > Bivalvia > Myida > Myidae > Mya > Mya arenaria. The sequence continues at coordinate 15,731,971 of NC_069133.1, forward strand.
CACTAGTTTGACAATGTATATTTCTTTGAGTTTCCATTTTAAATTTATTTCATAAATTCTTAATTGTATTCTTTAATGCTATGACACTATTGTATGCAAGCATTAGACTGAAATCAACATATTGATGTTTATGTCACATCTTTTGCAATATTTTCATATTTTTTTTATATTTATATACTAGTCCATAACAATGTATTTTGTCAATAGAAAACAATTTGCTAATATCTTGTGCTTCATGTACAACAAAATGCTATATTTTTGCATGACAATGTGCTCATTAAATGCAATTTAAGGCTCTTTAAATGCTTAAACCCTATGAGCTTCAGGGGTCTTGGCCCCCACAAGGGCACTGCCCTGGACCCATAAGGGGGCCTTTCGCGGCCCCCTTAGCCCCCCGCGAAAAAGTGGCGACAACTTTTTAGAACCCAGGGGGAACCCTGAGAGTGGATCTTTGCCTTGCTATTTGGGTCTAGAGCACTGTATACTATGTGTACATGTACTCACTCCTCAGGTAGCAATCTCATGCCAGCTGTAGCCAGTATGTATAGCAGGGTCTCCTTGTGTTGGTCGCGGGGAATGAATGAGCCCGCATAGTTCAACAGGGGCTCAAGGTATTCACTTGCCTCCTCGGGATTGTCCTCAAATGTGTCCAAACCTATTAAAGAAATTACACTTTTACTTAAATTGAAAAACAAGTCTCAGTGCTTAGCATGGAGGTGAAGTATATATATTTTTTAATTATGTCACTTTTGAAGTGATCATTATTGACAGTAATATGAAAATAGTTTAATGTTAGTTTAAAAGTACTTAATATAAACAACCCATAACGTGTAAAATAAAATAAAATAAATCTTATAACAAAGAAAAAATGATCTTTAAAGGCATGATTTGATCCATACATATACTTAAAAGAAGAGAACAGCAGAGCGACTGTTCCTCTGTTCTCTGGAATAAGAGGCAAAACTTGACAACCATTAAAGGAAGAAAAATGTGCCTTGCTATACTTAAGTCAGGGCTTCCATTAAGAATTTGAAACTGAAAGTATGAACTTCCTGTCTATCAATATGGGAAGTTTTTCTGTGAAATTTGGAAGTTTAAGTCTCCCGAATACACTTATTTTTCCCCACTGTTTAACAACTAGTATTTAAAAATCAAATAAAAAATTCAGATTTATATTATAATAATTCATTTTACTTCAAGACTAATTGAAATTGTGACCATAAAAGTAATATTGACACCAGGTTTTGATATTTTGAACTTCCAATTTTTCAAATTAGGAAGTTTTCTTCAAAACTGTGGAAGTTTTTGTACTTCCAAGGAATCAATTTTGGAAGTTTTAACCAATTTCTAGGGAATAATATACTTCCAAACTTCCTTTAACGGAAGCCCTGCTTGAGCATATTGTCTCTGGCAACATGTGTACCAAGTTTAATTTAAATATCTTTCACCATTTTTGAGTTATGGCAAAGGTAAATGTTTTTTGTTTTTTTTGCACTATGCCACCAACGTCTATGGCGACTACATCAAAACTAGTCTAAATCTATCAAGATACGCATTTTTTTCTCCGTAAAACTGACAAACCCTATTGGTGTCGTACCTGGGGTAACCTTTTTCACCACAGGTTGATTGTTTTGATCTTTGAGCTGTTGAATACTCAGCAAGTCTGATGGGTTTCCTGAATGTGGAGGCCAAATGTAGACATAAACTCTTGTGCCACTGCTACCACAGTCTAGAACTATCCCATAGTGAACGTTCGGCCCGTAGTTGAAGAACTGAAGATCTGGATCCTTTTTGCCATAGTTTACAGTTGGAAGAAAGTGACGATTGTGAGATGTGGTTTCAGGATCATCCAGGAAAAATGAAGAAATTAAGAGGATTATGAGAATGATGATGAGAATGAGGGCTGCGGAGAGGATTGCCATCTGTCTTGTTGTGAGAAGGTTCCATTGTGGCAGACGCAGGTATATCCTGAAAGATGATAAAAAATTAAACTTATTCACTTGCAATTTGGATTAATGTTGGATTATCACTACAGGCGCCACCAATGAACATAAAAAGGAGCTTTTTTATTTAATCCTTAGTAGGAGAAAATAGGATTTAAACAAAAATATATATATAAGAAGAAAAATAAGTTTTTTTTACATCAGCATTATAAAGCATGTTTCATTAATTTTGAAAATAATTTTTTCAATGTCCTAGACCTATTTTTTAAGATTACACTAAGCGCAGTTAAAAGTTGTTCTGTATTGTTCTATACACCCCTTTGGTTTCATGAGGTAATTGTTTAACACATTAAAATAATCAAAGATAAAACTGATCCATAAATCATTATTTTTTACTTAACTAAACAGTGGAAATAATAAATGCTACACGAAAAGAAGAACAGTTCGGGAAAGCCTGTACACCAAATAAAAAGCTACTACATGTATAAGAGGTAAACTATAAAAAACATAAAACATTTAAGATGGTGCTGTCAACGTAAATGCTGCCTGTGATCCGAAACCTACAAATCCGAAATTACAACAAGATTAGGGCACGAACATATTCATTAGTATTTTGAAATGACACAGTCGAAATAAAATAAGAAACATCGATCTTTACCTAGCCATAGGAAACATGAATCAGATTCTTAGTGAATGATAACAACATTCATGAGAAAACTACATCTAATCCATTGTTTTTACTAGGTTGACGTGTGACAATCCGGAATTGTCCTAGTCTGGTTGCGTGCCCTTGAATGAATGTAGGACGAAGTGAACCACTTCCCAAGTGAACCAGGACTAAGTGAACCACTTGGTGAGACAAAGTGAACCATCTATATGTTATATAGGGAATATTCTCTTAATGAAATATTATGTTTCAGAGTTAATTTTCCTGAGTATAAATGATTTAATAAATAATATGAATAAATTGTTAATCATATCAAAGTGTTGATTTATTAGAATTATGTATTTAAATATACCAATATTTTGAAAAAAGGAAAAGAAAAATGAAAAAAAAAAACACCTTTTTATTTAATCCTTATAAAGAATATATTATCAATTCATCCTACTTTGTTGAATTTTATTCCATATATATGTTCAAAAATTCTCTATTTTTTGTTATTTACACCTCAATCATGTACCGAAAACAAATAAGGGTGGGTGTAATTAATGGATAATTGTACTTTAATTTTAATTGGCCTTATTAATTGGTAAATACTAATTTAACAGCTCACTTACAGAAGCTGTGAACAGACATAGTGACATATGACTCAAACATTTTTTAGTATGAAAGCCTGTATATAAGTTGGCACCGGGTGCAGCCTACCGTTCTACGTTCTGGTTCCACTCCTGCGGACCGAAGCGGAGGACGTCAGACTGGTGTCAGACAACCTTGTAACCAGAAATCAGAGGCAAAAGTACAAGAATATACATGTGGGATAAATATGAAGATGACAACCTCACAACATCTCAACTGCTCAGGGAAGCCAGTCACCTGATTGGTATGGGTCCAATCCCAGCATCAATCGAAAACCGCAGCGAAGATGATGAGTAGTATGACAATAAATTGACTAATTGTGTATTGTGCAGTATGTTGACAATATGTATTCAAGTATTTGTGATCTTCATGTTGATGATATGTATTGTATATCATGTATGTTTCCATATTTACACATGTTGTGTATTGCATTATGAATTATGTATTACCATGTTTTATGCCCATATCATTGAATTTAATTTATTTATATAGTGCTTTTGTTATAACCATGTGCTTTATACATTATTATTATTAACATCAATTATTTGTGCTGTAACATGTGTTGTTCATTTATTGATTTGTAACAAATAATATTAATGCATCTCTTGTATTTATGTTACTATCATAAAAATAGCTACTATATTAATTGTCATGAACCTTAAAAGTCAATTTCTAACAGCTAAATACACAGTGTAGCAAATGTGTGAAGTCTTGCATTCAAATGGCGATAATTACTAGTTATTATCACCTTTCAGGCAGTGTCCCATCACACAATAGCCACTATATAATACATATGTGGTTCACTTGGTCCTGAAATGGTACACTTAGGAACTGGTTCACTTGTGAAATGGTTCACTTCGTCCTGCACCCCCCTTGAATACTCTTCAAGAACAGAATAACTCTGCAAGATTTCTATTAACAATACCTACTTTTTGTGTATTTTAGCGAAAAAGTTATCATATTCTAACGGAGCCACTACGTTAATTCATTGACGTTCAGAAAGCAAGCTCTGGTTAAGGAATCTACTGCTGAATCAGAGATATTAAAAAGGTTAAACAGAACTAACATTATTTAGGCTACAGTCCACCATTAATTTTGTTCTTACTGAATGACTGGGTGGACATTCTTTATGAAAAATCTACATGTATGCGGTGAAACATATGTTGTTAAAGAAACGCTTTGCTAAAATCTGAATTGAAAGAGCCCATATAATTTCATTAAAACTCAACCAGAACATTCAATAAATAGAGTTCAATATTTAAGTGGTAAGCATAGTGTACTGTAACAGTCCGCTGTAGGCGGATGTTGGTTCATAACATTCCGTTATAGACGGAAGTATTTCATAGTATGTATGTTTACTTGGTTGGTAATATGCAAATTCGTAAAGCCCATGCTCTGTGTTGATTGAGAATTTACTATATATAAAGACCAGCGGACCCCTTCAGGGTCGAGCATGCTTTTCTCTGAAGGGATCTGTTGGTGTTTGTTCGACGTCACACGTTAGAAATAGTGGCAGAGGTGGGATGTTGACAACTGCTAAATCGGAGTTGCCTTACCCACGAGTATTTCAGGCCAAGACTTGGAACTAGTCTTCTTGGTGGGGAAAGTAATGTAACGGTCCGCTGTAGGCGGATGTGCTTTCATAACATTCCGTTATAGACGGAAATATTTCATAGTACGTATGTTTACTTGGTTGGTAATATGCAAATTAGCAAAGCCCGGGCTCTGTTTGGATTGAGAATTTACTGTATATAAAGACAAGCGGACCCCTTCATGGCCAAGCATGCTTTTCTCTGAAGGGATCTGTTGGCATTTGTTTGACGTCGCACGTTACAATAGTAATTTAATAGAACAGTAGTTATAGAATAGTTACATCCACTCTACTTGTTACCATTCCTATATGTGTGTTAATGTGAAGATGAAAACAAAGAAAAAACTCCAAAATGGTAAAATAATACTTCAGAATTAAGGCTACATGTATATGTTGTATTGGCTAGTGTGAGTTCATAAAGGCCCAATATCAAGTAAGCATGATCCTAGTAGCCCAAGTCTGAAGTGTTCATTTTACACAGACCCAATAGCAAAAGTTCTCATTATAAGACCATAATGAACTCCGCATATTTTTTATCTATTGTGCTGAGTAAAATTTAGTAGTGAAATACCTTGTATATTATGCATCAGTCAATTGTAACCACGTCCCCCCCAGGTCCGGGGGTATAACGGGGATATACAGGGAAATGGGCCGTGTTTTTACCTTCCAGGTGGCCCCGCAGTGCCTAGTGAATGCAGTGGTTTTGTCTTCCCGCCAAAAATAGCGTGGATTTGGCCTTACCTAGGGTCCCTGGGGTGCTGGGGGCATTGAGCTGGGATTTAACCAGCAGTTCGTTACCGCAGGGCGGGGATTTTACCCGGGCTTGGCTGGACTGAATGTCCCCACTACACCCCGGAACTGGGGGGCTGTGGTTACAATTGACTGGTGCATTATAATATGTTATAAGCTACCAGTATTGTGGACTCTCTCTTTACATCAGTTCAATTGCTTTTATTGATATTGTGTTTTTGAAAAAAAACATTATTAAGTAAGACTTAATAATAAATCTTAATAGCGTTTGTGGATTTAAGCTTTTCTGAACATAATTGAATCCATGTATGCCTAGAAATCTATTTTACTGCTGCTGTGCAAATTGAATTAAGTTCCATCACTGACTTTCCTTTGGTTTAAATTCGGTGCTGTATTTATGTACTTTATCTGTCACAGTACCGCTACCTAAACAGGTGTTGGTATGGTGTGTAAGCAGCCAGGTAGCTTAGTCAGTAGAGCACTAGCTCTGTAATCAAGGGGTCTTGGGGTTTGAGCCCAGCCTGACTGCATATTTTTGCCCATCCTCTGACATAAGGAGTGTCTGTGACTGTAAAACAATATTGTTACTGTGTTCCAGACCATGTTCACCTTGTTCTCTATCCTGGAGACTCAGGGACAAATTACGACTTGGCAGGGGTATATAACACACACTGTAAGCTATACAGGTATTGAGAAGGTGTGTAAGCGGCCCGGTAGCTAAGTCAGTAGAACACTCGCCCTGTTAGCGAGGGTTCCCTGGTTAGAGTCCCGATCTGACTGGACATTTTTCTCATTCTGTGACATGTACCTTGGAGTATTTTAAAATCATGACGTACATTTTCAGGTATAAATTTTACACAATGAATGCAGAGAGCCTAAGTCTGTGTGAGAAGCTAGTTCCCGCTTCTTATGTTCAACAGGGGGCCCAGGCAAGACGGATGCTTGAAAATAAGATCAGAATATTTATACAACATGTAAGCAGACAGAATTTTAGTGTTATCTGTGTTTATGTATTGAGTTCTGAATTTCATGTTATCATGAATTTACATAACAAGGTATGTTGTCAGCATAAGGGAAAATTTCAAATATCAGATAAGGGAATATTATGCTGCAATGTATTTGAATACCTTTCCTGTTTTGTAGCTTATTATTATTATTATTATTATTATTATTATTATTATTATTATTATTATTATTATTATTATTATTATTATATTATTATTATTATTATCATTATTATTATTATTATTATTATCATTATTATTATTATTATTATTATTGTTGTCATTGTCATGGTTGTTGTTATTATCATAATTTATTGATTGCAATGAAGAATTAATTAATATTTTTAATCTTACCCTTCTGCAAAAACCTTAATGTACGGTACTCATTGTCAGACTCTGTGTTTAAAGTCCGTTATACCTTTCTAGAGAAAGCTGCCCGACACTGGCTGGGCTGACCACGAGATAGAGATCTTACTACAGGAGTTATCCACCATGGACAGCAACAATTTCCCAGGGAACTGTGGGGTGGGGGAGAGAGAGGGGCGACTATACTCCAGTCTTGTTGCAAGGAGACATTTCAGGTTCAAGTCTATTTAAGTTTTAGGAGAGTGTACTAAAGGAAATATCGATGTTGTAAAAAGGAACTAAGACAGTCTCATGGGTTTGCTGTACATCACCCACCACTGATACAACTATATGAGGCCCTCATTGTGTATTATTAGAGATATATTTTTATAAACAAATTGATTAAGCTTGTGTCCAGTGACTTTCAAACAAGTAAATCCACAAATAGATAAATGAGGGCCTCAGCTAGTTTGCCGCAATTGTGATCATAGAGAGTGTGGATCTATCAGTGAAAAATATATATTATATTCTTTCTGGTGGTTTATAGAGATAAATTAGTGAAATAAAAATGATATTTCAGAGTTTCAAACAATTTGATGCGCTTTTCTAAAAAACTACGATAAAATGTTTTATACCCTTTCTACATAATTATAATAAATAATAAAAATTGTTTGTTTGAGTCGATCCTGAAATGTTTCACCTATATGAACACTATAAGTAATATTTCACGAGTGGCTATATACTGTTTACATATATAAAGATAAAAAACAACGTCTGAGATTTTTGCCTTACAGTTGATTCATACAATGCTCTGATAAAGTGTTTGATTTAAGCAGTTTTTTTGCTGTTTGTCCAATCGAAGCCACTAGTTATATACTGTAGCTGTCATCAAGTCTTCAGTCAACATTTGTTAGAATTCTCAGGGTTGGAGACAAATCATTTTGGTGTTTTGTGTACTGCTAACAACTGCATTTATTATATAAAAAAAAAAGAATCTGGTAAACCATTCATGAATAGTGTCCAACTCTTTACATTTTTGGGCTGGTAGCCCTGAATGTCAGGAACATACCTATACTGCTTTAAATAGTTTTCAAAACTTTAATATACTGGATAATGCTGCAATTTTCAGAGTTTCAAAAAATAAAATAAACCGTTTTTTTGTTTGAAAAATCTCACACAAAACAAGAATGAAATTCCTTGTATCTTCTTCCTTTCTAGAAACTGCTTGGTGTTAAGAAGATTTCCATTTAGAAAAAAATGATCCATTCTGTTTCAACCAACTGTTGAACCATTTTGACTCCATGAACATATTTTCCACACAATTTTACCTTTCCCGTGCAGACTTGCTCATGGCATTGGCAGATCAGGGGATATAACCGCTGTCCAGCCCAAGGCCGCGGGCTCCAGTCTGGTCATGAAGCTCACCAACAGCCTTGCCCTCGATGTTATCAAGATCTCAGGTACACTGTCAGTGTCCAGAACTTTGCTAATGTTAACAATGTTATAAACATCATTGTTGGGTTGATTGCTCAGAACTTTGTTAAAGTTAACAACATATTAACGAAATTGTTGGGTCAATTGTTCAGAAATTTGCGAAAGTTACCGATATAATTAACGACATCGTTGGGTTGATTGTTCAGAACTTTGTTAAAATCAACAACCTGATTAACGGCATCGTTGGGTTGATTGTTCAGAACTTTGTTAAAATCAACAACCTGATTAACGACATCGTTGGGTTGATTGTTCAGAACTTTGTTAAAATCAACAACCTGATTAACGACATCGTTGGGTTGATTGTTCAGAACTTTGTTAAAATCAACAACCTGATTAATGACATCGTTGGGTTGATTGTTCAGAACTTTGTTAAAATCAACAACCTGATTAATGACATCGTTGGGTTGATTGTTCAGAACTTTGTTAAAATCAACAACCTGATTAACGACATCGTTGGGTTGATTGTTCAGAACTTTGTTAAAATCAACAACCTCATTAACGACATCGTTGGGTTGATTGTTCAGAACTTTGTTAAAATCAACAACCTCATTAACGACATCGTTGGGTTGATTGTTCAGAACTTTGTTAAAATCAACAACCTCATTAACGACATCGTTGGGTTGATTGTTCAGAACTTTGTTAAAATCAACAACCTGATTAACGACATCGTTGGGTTGATTGTTCAGAACTTTGTTAAAATCAACAACCTGATTAACGACATCGTTGGGTTGATTGTTCAGAACTTTGTTAAAATCAACAACCTGATTAACGACATCGTTGGGTTGATTGTTCAGAACTTTGTTAAAATCAACAACCTGATTAACGACATCGTTGGGTTGATTGTTCAGAACTTTGTTAAAATCAACAACCTGATTAACGACATCGTTGGGTTGATTGTTCAGAACTTTGTTAAAATCAACAACCTGATTAACGACATCGTTGGGTTGATTGTTCAGAACTTTGTTAAAATCAACAACCTGATTAACGACATCGTTGGGTTGATTGTTCAGAACTTTGTTAAAATGAACAACCTGATTAACGACATCGTTGGGTTGATTGTTCAGAACTTTGTTAAAATCAACAACCTGATTAACGACATCGTTGGGTTGATTGTTCAGAACTTTAATTGTAGTCAATATATTTTAAATACAAATAAATAACTTTTTTAGATTGAACATTATCACATTATGATATGCAATTCTACATTTTGCACAAAGAGTGACAAAGATGGAAAAGAAGAATTGGAAATAAACTCTTAAATCTCTGAACGTATTTGCTTATGATCGCTATTATCTTGCTTCAAATCACAAATTATCTTGCTTCACACCGTAAAAATTGTGATGATGTGGAATGCATGATTTAGAATTAAATGCTTGTATTGTCGAAAATTTATATGTACATACATTCATTATAAGGTGTGCAGTCAGTGGCCAGCTGTTTTGTTGTTCCTATGGCAACTGGGATGAGCTTGATGTTGTGCATGCTGGCGTTCCGAGCAAAGAGACCAAACGCCAAGTATGTGATATGGCCCCGCATTGACCAGAAATCCTGTATAAAGAGTATGATAACAGCTGGTAAGATTGTATTGGAATTTAAGTCTTGTAAGCTGGTCTGTTATATTTGGAAGAAAAAAAATCGAGGGATTTACTACCTGGGATTTGTTGATGTTACTGGCAGCTTTCAAATGTTTTAACCCTTGGCAATGGCTATAAAACCATTTAAATTATTCAGAATGAGCTTGTTTCACATATTGTCAGAGACAATACACACATGTACAGCATGACCCATAACTCTGGCTTTCATAATTGTTGTGTTATGCCCCTTTTTTATTATAATAAAACAGACAGGCATTGCATGGCGTGCGCTTCACAGATTTTTGTTTTAATATTTTGTTAGTATTTGAGAATTGTGTCCATTCGGTAGATAATAGAACTCTGTTCAAATTCCCCTTTCGTTTTAGTGTTTGTGCCTTACAGTTATCTGTCAGTTTAAACTTATATATTTATATATTAAGCACTCTCGTTGGCACGGTTTTACGCGAGAGTGTGGTGGAATGCTGAGTACCCGGAGTAAACACACTTCTCCTGCTTGGAAGGCCTCAAACCAAACTCACATGAACCCTGGCTGGGAATCAAACCCAGGTCACCTAGGTTAGAGCAAGTGCGCTAACCGGCCAACTATCTGTTGGGGCAACAGGTATCTGAAGCTCACATTCTTGTACATACAATGCGTTAGCATTTAAGGTCTTTTTCCCTCTATACCAGGTCTGGAGCCTGTTGTCATTGAAAACAAACTTGAAGGTGATGAGCTGAGGACAGACGAGGTTGCCATGGAAACCAAGATACAGGAGCTAGGACCAGAGAACATTGTATGCGTCATGACAACCACCAGCTGCTTTGCTCCCAGGGCTCCAGATAGGTAGATAGACTTCAGTCTAATGTTGAGTCTGCCTTATGTTTTCAGCTGACTAAGATGAAACTGGAGTGTTGAGGAAGTCCTGAAAAGTATATCAAGAAGTCAGCTCTGATTATTACAGGATTTAGGATAAAACGGATAAGTCGAGGCTTTGAGCATACCTTGGGGGTGATTATTTGCAACCTCACCAAGGTGACAGGCTGGTCGGCCCCCATCTTACTGAGGCAGACCCCTTTTTCTTCTCTCATCTCGGTTGTATCACGGTTTAGATTTCATTCATTCTTTGGAGCTACATTATTCTCTTTGACACTATACCTCATTGAGAGAGGGTAAATTGCAATTTGAGGCCTATAATTTCCTCTTGAATACTGCACAGGTGGTACGAATGGTCAAGCCATAATGCAGCCATAATGCAGCCAATGAGTGCCGGAGCCTTTAAAACTAAACAACATTTATTAAACAAAAGTCCTGATAAATGTTTATTTCTCCTGGTGTTAAAAGGGTTGAAATTGGCTTGTTATTAGCACAAATACTTATAGAAATTGTGATTCAGAATTGAACACTATTGAATATGTCTGTTAGAAAAAAATAAGTTTTGATCAGAAATGATGATCAGAATGATGCTTGATTTCATGTTCTGCAGAAACTGATAGAATACATGTGGATTACCTTCATTAATTTTTGTTTCTGTCAGTGCACATTTAAAGTTGTGTGTTATAAAATAATTAAACATACATGAAATGGCTTATTTTAAGGCAGCCAGCGTCATTTTAAAATGTAAAAAACATGATTGAATTTTTACAAGAAAATAAAAATTTGAAATCGGCCAAATTCCACCCATACAACCAGTCTAAAATAAATGATATATTTTTTCTGTTTCTGGCTATAAATGTCAAAATGATCTATTTTAAGATGTATTTGGATCTAGTGCATACAGTTTATGTAGTATTTCCATTCTAAAAATAGCACTGGGCATTCAGTATAAAGTTTAAGGTTGAAGAATGTGTTTCATTTTTAACCAGGTTTTCAACGAAAATGGGGTTATTAGAATGAGGTTGTCGTTGGGCGGGCGGGCGTCAAACATTGGTTTCTGTTCGATAACTTTAGTTAGCATTGATAGATATTGATGAAACTTGGTGTGTAGGTAGCTTATGGGAAGTGCTAGCTTGGGATTGCTTTTGAGGGGGGTGGGGGTAAGGTCAAGGTCACTGTTACTAAAAATAGAAAAATGGTTTCTGCCCAATAACTTTAGTTAGCATTGATAAATATTGACGAAACTTGGTGTGTAAGTTGCTTATGTGAAGAGCTAGCTTGGGATTGCTTTTGAGTGGGGAGGGGCTAAGGTCAAGGTCACTATTACTTAAAATAGAAAAATGGTCAAGTCACTATTACTTAAAATAGAAAAATGGTTTCTGCCCAATAACTTTAGTTAGGATTGATAGATATTGACGAAAGTTGGTGTGTATGTAGCTTATGTGAAGAGCTAGCTTGGGATTGCTTTTGAGGGGATGGGGCTACGGTCAAGGTCACTGTTACTAATAATTTAAAAATGGGGTCTGCCCAATAACTTTAGTTAGCATTGATAGATATTGATAAAACTTGGTGTGTAGGTAGCTTATGTACAGAGCTAGCTTGGGATTGCTTTTGAGGGGGGTGGAGCTAAGGTCAAGGTCACTGTTACTAAAATAGAAATTTTTTCTGCCCAATAACTTTAGTTAGGATTGATAGATATTGTCGAAATTTTGTGTGTAGGTACTAGTAGCTTATGTGAAGAGCAAGCTTGGAATTTCTTTTGAGGGGGGTGGGGTCAAGGTCACTGTTACTAAAAATAGAAAAATGGTTTCTGCCCAATAACTTTAGTTAGCATTGATAGATATTGATGAAACTGATAGTGATGAATCTTAGTGTGAATATAGCTTATATGAAGCTGCAGATTGAACTTGCTTTTGAGGGTGGGGAAGAAGGTCAAGGTACTTGATTTGTTGAGTGTAAGTTAAAAACTTACGGGTTTTTTCAAAAAGCAGACAACTGATTTTTTGAGAATATTTTACGAGGTAAGTTAATTTTTCTGTTGATTTATAGAAAAACAAAACTTTCTTACTTTATTGGGTAACAAGTCATACAACAAATTAATTGGCTATAATTTCTGATTGCCCATAACAAAAACCTGGTTTCGTCGCATTGCGGTGCTTTTAGTCTTTACTTTATTTTGCATTTTTTCATCTTTAGCAGTGACAATGCTATGTTAAAGAATGTTAAAGAAGTGTATTATTGCTAATTTGCTTTTTTATAAGGTTTATAGATGCATTTACGCTCGGCTGCCTATGATGCAAGGAATTATATTCATCCATTTTACCCCCCAGGTTGGAGGAGGTCGCTGTTCTGTGTAAGAAGTTCACCATTCCACATCTAATCAACAACGCATATGGTCTCCAGTCCTCCAAGTGTACCCATCTCATACAACAGGTCAAGTAATAGTTAATGTACTGCACTCAATACAGTCGAAACACTTTGGCTCGATATCACTTGGCTCGATATACTTGTTGGCTTGAACTGAATTTTTTTACTATATGTTTAATAAAATTTAATCCGATGGCTTGGTTTTTGTGTCGCCTGAAAAGACGACATATAGTGGTTACTTTTGTCGGCGTTGGCGTCGGTGGCGTTGCGGTGGCGGCGTCGGCGGCGTCCGCGTCCCATTTTCGCTTGTCTGGGGTATATTTCCTAAACTATTAGTGGTATCAACTTGAAATTCCATATGTAGATAGATCTAATTGAGGGCAAGTGCAGTGCACAAGAACCGTTACTCTTGCTGCCATATTTTAGAGTTATTGCCCTTTGTTAATTTTCATGCTTAAAGTTTTGTCCGTGGCATATCTTGTAAACTATAGGAGATATCAACTTGAAACTTATTCCGTAGGTATATCTGATTGAGGGAAAGTGCAGTGCACAAAACCGTAACTCTTGCATCTATATGTTTAGAGTTATTGCCCTTTGTTAATTTTCAAGCTTAAATTTTGTCTGTTGGTGAATTTGAGTCTTACTTCAGCCATCATAAACCGGTCTGGATAGCAGTTTAGACAGAAGCAAGACAGAGATGCTCATTTCGCCCCTGAAAACGTATTAATCCATTATCTTCAAATTATTTCTCAATGTCATTGACTTCAGTATTTATTGTGCTCATTTTTGCTTATATAACCAATTGCTTGCTCCTGGCTTAACGTTGTTACCTTCAGTTCAAATGCCACCTACACTTGAAAGTTAAATGGCAACATCATTGTCTATTAATGAATAAAATGCCAATCTAACAGCTATAATGTCAACAGTAAATTATTTGTCAGGCGACACATATGACACGATGAGTTCTAGTTTGAGGGTTGAGTTTTCTCTATGCTTGATGTCATTTTCATACTGCACTCAATACATTTGTACCTATATCATTGAAATTATAGTGTGAATCATGCATGTGGGCTATCTTGAAAACAATCGTATAAACAATCGTATCATATGATCGATTTTTGGTATCCTTAATTCTTGGTACATTAAAAAGCAAAACATTTTACTAGAAATAAATCTCTATGCTTGTTTTGATTAATGAAAACACTGTAACTCGCTAAGTATTCAATAGAAAATTGTGATATTACATTATATTGTCTTATGTTGATGATAAGATGAGCTTATTATGTATAATTATGTATAAATTAAATCATGATGGTAAGTGGGACGCTAAAGTAGCAGTAAAAGGGGAGGTGGACAAGGAGGCAGGGGCGTTTGGTCGTACTAGTCAATAGGGAAATTTATCAGCTCTACTGTTACAGGGCACTAATGGTTATTGTTTTAATTTGAAGGACATAAACAAAAACAATGATCACTCTGTCCAATATGGTACAAATTGATACAGAAGGATTTATTCTTCTTAACAGATTTAAACTACCGGGTAAAGGCTTTTAGAAACTTGTAAGTAGCATTGGAGTAGAAAAACAACAACTCAACTGTCTAAGAATCAAGTGTTTGGAAAAGTCCCGAAAATTTCATTTTCTATTATAGGCTAGTAACGCTTCAAGCTAAGAAACATCAATTTTTCGAACTTATGAAAAACAGCGATGTAATCTTTGTCAGCAGTCTTGTGCCCCTGGTTTTCAGACATTTACGCAAAAATTGCTCATTCCAAGACAAAAAAAAAAGTTATCAAAACAGTCAATCTGTGAGAGTGCAGCTTTTAATAAAACTTGATGTGCAGAAAGATAATATTGATTAAAAGTGTTGTAATCTGGGGCCGCGGTATTCGTAAAACAGCTTTATAATAGGTTATTTTTAACATAAGTCAATTTCCTAATATTTTCATAGTGATTTATAGAAAAGTATAAGATTTATCAAAATATATGTTTATTCGATAAAATCAATAAAAATGAAGTATTTCAGATATTATTAAGTAATTTATATCATATGATATGGGAGATACTTAACTTAGGAAAATGACTAAAGATAGGAAATGACTTCATATGTTTTATGAATACCATCCCTGGCTTAAAGCTGCACTCTCACAGATTGAATGTTTTGACAACTTTTTTATTTTTTTTCTTGGAACGAGCCAATTTTTGCGAAAATCCATGGAAACCAGTTATATAAAACTGCTGACAAAAATTAGATCGCAGATATTTGTATTTACGTTAAAAAAATGATGTTTCATGCATTTTTCTTAAACTGTTAGTAACGGTTTAGGCCATAAAACATTAATTTTCGAACGGAAATATGAAAATCTACGATCTAAATTTTGACAGCAATCTTATATCATCGGTTTGAAGATATTTACGCAAAAATTTGCTCTTTCCAAGACAAAAAATAAAAAAGTTGTAAAAATTGTAAATCTGTGAGAGTGCAGCTTTAAATAATAATTGAGTTATTTCCTTAATATCAAAAACCTTATAAATTCAAGTTATTTTTGTTATTTCTTTGAAGTTATTTAAATTTGTATGGATCTTGCTCTGATTAATCATGTTTGCATTTGTAAATTAAAATTCTAGCTTCACAGGCATTTCCCTCAGGCAGAACGTCCAAGTTGACACTTGTATTTAAAATCAAAACTTACACATGTATATCAAACAAAAGTTTGAGGCTATTGACCATTAACTAAATTTGTACTTTCTAAACCCTTACTACATTTATACTTACTAAATAGTTATAATAATCATTTATGGAAAATATTAATAACTAATGACAAGATTGTAACCATGTATTTAATAGCTGCAAATTCACAAATGTAAAATTAAAAATTACTGTTGGGTTCTAAAAAATTTACAGTGATCAACGATTGTCTTATAAGATATAAATACCAAGTTTTTTTCACTTTCTTGCAAATTAAACCGAGTATCCTTCATAAGAACCATTGTTTTCGATATTTATTCATCCTTTTCAGTAAATTAAAACAATTGTATTAATTGTGGTACATCTTATTTAAGTAAGAGTACATCTTTAATGTCCTTACTCAATCATATTTATTTTTGGCTAGGAACCCTCCATTTGGGGAATTTTTACCTTCTGTGCATCCCTGGAAGTCATATTTTACAACATTTCGGGAATGGGGCACCCTGGGATTTCTGATTTGGAAATATGCCTCATTCGCACTAAAAGTGGGAACTCAAATTTAGCATAAAAATTGAAAAGAATTCTTAAAAATTGATTGAAAGATCAAATAATCTTTAAGCTGCACTCTCATGGATTGAACGTTTAAACAACTTTTTTATTCTTTGTCTTGGAACGAGCCAATTTTTGTGAAAATGCATGGAAACGAGTGATATAAGACTGCTGAAAAATATTTGATCGCAGATTTTTAGCTCTACTGGCCAAAGGCCAGAAGAGCTTATGCGATGGTAATGTGTACGTAGTATGTGCATCCGTGCGTCCGTGTGTCCGTGCAGTCGTGCGTTCGTGCGTCTGTAAACAATTGCTTGTGAACACGATACAGTCTTCAGTTTTGATTGTATCTCGATGAAACTTGTACAGTATTTAGATATCCATTAGAGCTGGGTTCCTTTCGAAAACCAGCCAGATCCGCCCATGCATGCCTAGATTATGGCCCTTGATAGTATAAAAAAATGCTATTGTGTAAACAATTGGTTGTAAACAATTGGTTGTGAACACGATACAGTCTTCAGTTTTTATTGTATCTCAATGAAACTTGTACAGTATCTGGATATCCATTAGAGCTCGGTTCCTTTCGAAAACCAGCCAGATCCGCCCATGAATGCCTAGCTTATGGGCCATGAAAGTTTTAAAGAAATGCTCTCTATTTTTAGCCAGGTCTGCATGAGCGAATTCTATATTTAGCCAAGTTTACATGTACATGTAAATTCAAGTCTAGAGTTAAGGGAGACAATTTGCAAGTCTAGGATTTTGAGAGACAATTTGCTTTTTGCTTCTGCAGCTGATTTTGTGAATTACTCTGCCTTGTTCTTGTTGAAAGCCCAAAGGCCATTTTTTAGCTTTAAGTTCTGTAGTTTGCGCCTTCATCTTAACAAAATTGGTTGTGAATGTTTAAGTTATGCACCTGGTGTCATTACTGGCCACACCCAGGGTTCACAGGTTTGGTAAACATAAATCTGGAAAGGTTTGAAAATCTTTTTGTGTGTTCGTGCATCCATCTCAGCACAATTGATTGTGAATGTTTGTTCAAATTGATCAATGTTGTCCTAGGATGCCCTTGACTTTGACCTTTTGATTAACTTTTTTTAACTTTTAAAACTACAGAAATTTTTACTATGAGTACAGTTTTGAAAGCATTTTTTTTTTTTGTCAGATGACTTTTACTTGGCACATATTAAAATAATTCATGGAACTAATCTGCTTACAATACTTTCTGGGCTCAGATGTTGAACATGCTACATTTTCAGGTAAGCCAAACACAAAACATAAACCATATGTCTGTTGCCTTTTACCCATACATACATGCTCTGGATTGATATGACCACAAAAGCCATGCCAGTAGAGCATAGGCCCTTTTGGGCCTCTTGTTATATTTATGTTCAAAAATTGATGTTTATCGCAGATTTTTATTAGCTCGACTATGTCACGTAATGCCACCGCTCACTTAACTTTCGTGATAATTAAATTAAATTAAATTAATTAAGTTCACAACCAACAACAGTTCCCGTGTTTAAAGTCTTTATTCATATTCTGTTCTTACTTAAATATAATATCGTCTATAAGTCTATTCCATGCCCAAAACCTCCTCTCTCCTTACATTACAACATGCGTTCATATATACTACTTTTTTTGTCTAGCTCGTGACAGGTATGCATATTTAATTTCTTGTTATATACAAAAAGAACGTATTCTACAGTCATGAACTGTCAAGCTAATTGGACTAATAGCCAGCGGCTATCACGAACTGTCAACAGCTAAGTAAATCTACATTTGATCATCATGATGAAATATTTGCTTTTTGTTACAAATAAACTTTGAATTCAACTCTTGATTTTTGTTATTACTTTAAAGTGTTTCATACGTAACTTTTATGTTATGTGACACTTTAAAGTGTTTATACGTAACTACGTTACGTGACAACTATTCGAAGAATAAGGAGAGCTATACTACTCACCCAAGCGTCGGCGTCCGTGTCACCCCTTGGTTAAGGTTTTGCGTGCAAGCACACATAGGTTAATATCTCAGCAACTACTTGAGGTATTGCATTGACACTTTATACAATAATACTCAACCATCCAACCTACTTACCGGGTAATTAACCAAGTTAGATAACTCTAGTTTGCATTTAATGCCAATAAAAGGCCTTTATAATTTGACTTAGAAATTCTGGTTAAGGTTTTGCGCGCAAGCACACATAGGATAATATCTCAGCAACTACTTGAGGTATTGCATTGAGACTTTATACAATGGTATTCAACCACCCAACCTAATTGAATAACCAAGTTAGATAACTGTATTTTGCGAATAATGGCCCTTTATTATTACACTTAAAAATTGTTGTTAAATTTTTGCATGTAACCACATTTATGTTAATATCTCAGCACATCATGTATTGCATTTTAATCTAATCTAAGAGTGATCCATGCATGTTTCGCCAAAACTTTTTAATCCTTACACTGAAAAGCGGCGGAATAGTCGAGCGCGCTGTCTCTGTGACAGCTCTTGTTTATATTTACGTTCAAAAATTGATGTTTTATTTCATAAAGTGTTAGTTACGCTTTTAGCCATAAAACATTAATTTTTAAACAAAAATATGAAAATCTGCGATCAAATATTTTTCGGCAGTCTTATATCACTGGTGAAAAAAAAACACTGCCTGATTCTCTGAAAAAAAAAATTACGAGTGATCTCCAATTTAAGAACCATGACGGTCTGAGACATATATCAGTGGACGAAATTAGCACAAGCTGGAAGCCCTGCACTGGTAAAATGTCTTCTGGGCTTGCTCAAATTCTGAATTTTATATTGCAGGGCTTGTTCAAATTTGATGCCAAGCAATAGTATAAGAATTCGTGTTTGTACATCCAAAAGTACAATTTCGATGACTGTTACCCCGAGCTGAACATTCCTAGTGAAAACTCTGCCACAGATGTAATTGCTCTCTGACATGTGACATACAGTTTTACAAACATAGCTTTGTTGCAACGAAAAATCAATGGTTTATCTGGTTCTTTGTACAGGCTGCTAGAACAGGTCGTGTTGATGTGTTTGTTCAGTCCCTGGATAAGAACTTCCTTGTGCCAGTGGGAGGCTGCATTGTGGCTGGCTTTGATCCAAACCTTATACAGGACATCAGCAAGTCATACCCGGGTTGGTTTTTTGTTGTAAAAATGCTATTATAGGAGCAAAGATGGTAAACAAAATATGTATGTGTTGCAAATAATCTGTTTTACAATAAGGCTTTTGTCAAAATAAGTTGCATTATGGATATTTTGAAACATTTAAGAATTTAGTTTTCTGACCCTGAGTCTGAAACTGAGATTCAATACGTTAATGAATATAGATGAAAGTATGTGTATTTTATACAAGTTTTAAATGAAATGTTGATTTATGCATGTATCAGCGGGCTTACAAGTATGAATTTTAACGTAATTTCGCAAATGACTGAACTACAACTTTTACATGTACGTATAGTTACATGTACATATAGTTACATGTACAAGTCAGGCTTGCAACCTCTCTTTTGTCGTGTAAACGGCCACAATTAGCAATTGACCATTACTCAAATACAATAGGTTTTGTTAACCAGGTTTTCACAAAGTGATAGGCGGGCAGGCGTGTGGGCGGGCGGGCGGGCGGCATCAAACTCACCTATGAAACTGAATAACTTTAGTAAGGGTTTAGTAAGGGTTGACATATCTTGACCAAACTTGGTCTATAGAAAGAGTTTATGGGAACCTTTCATGGTATCGCGTTTGGGGTCCCTAGGGTCAAGGTCAAGGTCACTGTTACTAAAAATAGAAAAATGGTTGAAACTGAATAACTCTAGTTAGGGATGACATATCTTGACCAAACCAAGGATAAAGGAAGAGTTTATGGATACCTTTCATGGGATTGCGTTTGGGGTCCCTACATTCAAGGTCAAGGTCTCTGTTAATAAAAATAAAAAAAATGGTTGAAACTGAATAACTTAAGTTAGAGTTGGCATATCTTGACCCAACATGGTATAAAGGAAGAGTTTATGGATACCTTTCAATAGATTGCATTTGGGGTCAAGGTCACTGTTACTAAAAATAGAAAAACAGACACAGGCTAAAGTTCTTCTGTCAATCATGTCAAACGTGGTTTCGTCGCATTGCGGTGTTTCTTGTTTTACATGAAAGGCACATAACTCAGGGGCTGTATTCAATATAATTCTTATTCCTTATCCTTAATTTTACTCATGCCTGAGTGATTCCATGCAGTCTAATGGTCAAATTTGTTTAAAGGCCAATCAAAATACTCAGATTCTACTATTGAATTTAAGTAAAATCTTGTCATTTAAGAATATTTAAGCCCACTAAAATGTTTGTGTAGTTATGCCCCTTGACCAGCAAAGAAATCTGAAAAGGAGTTTCATGCCCTTACTATGCTCAATTCTTTGTAACTATTCATCATATATCTCAGGTAGAGCTTCAGCTGGGCCCAGCCTCGACCTGTTTATCACACTGTTGTCTATGGGCAGTGCAGGGTACCGCCAACTCCTGCAGGAACGGAAACAGATGTACACCTACCTGGGGGAACAGCTGAGGCTCTGTGCTGACAGGAATGACCTTAGGGTGCTAGATATTAAACACAATCCAATCTCTTATGGTAAGTGTATAACAGCATAAGCACAATTCCTAATAATTAGTATACTTAAATCTCAGTAGTAAGTGGATTTATATTAAATTATCAGGGTATTTTTTTTGGCCATTTTTATAGCAGATATTCCTTTTTGGTTTAATTTTTTCAATTGAAGAAGTTCTGTTTGAACAACTAAAGTTTATTGTTGTTGATGTTATAAAAGCCCAAACATAAATGGTATTTTTTTTGACGTATTCAATTTACATAATTATTTGTCAAATACTCTCAATTTTGAGAGAAAAAAGAAGAAAATTCTGAATTCCAAGGGTATCATAGGTCATTTTACCTTTAAAAAAAACGCTGAATCTATGTATGAAGTGTTTTGAGAATAATAAGAAGTGATTTGTAATGAACAAACTGTTAGATATTACCAATGTATTAATTACCAATTGGAAAAATCTGTCCCAAAAAATATTTTGGAAAGTGGCAATACTTATTAATCCAAATATCATGAGATGGAACACTATATGTATTTTTCTTGTTCAAACTATATTTATAATACATTACATGTATTTGTTTTGTTTAAACTGTATGTATTTCAATAAAATAGTCATAAACAATTTCCACATATACAAGTTTGAACATAATCAAAGGATTTACAGCAGCAATAATTAATACCTGAAAATTAAACAAGTGATATATGAAGAAGGAACCTTTGAATCTTATACTATATCTCGCTATATGTATTTATTTGTTACGTTACATTCTATACCCAAAGTGAAGAACATGGAGATGACTATTTTGTCCAGCCCCCTGTTTTTACATTGCAATACCGGTACATTGCAGCAATTGGCCTACCAGAAGCCACAGATGGGAAAGTGACAGAGCTGGGAGGCATGCTGTTTACAAGATTCGTCTCCGGGGCCAGGTATAAGACTTTCTTTTTATCTTCTTTTAACTAGGAACAACCATATAAAAGCCGCCCCTCTATGAGTTATTACAATGACCAAAACTAGAAACCAGAAATGGATACTTGCCTTAACTCTTAAACCTCTTAGTGAGATATTACAATTTCTAAGAGTTGAAGAAAGCAGTTACAGCACTTCCCTTTTCTCAGTAAGTGTGTGGGTGTGATATTATTGATGAGCGTTTTTTTATGTGACATTACTTTTTTAAAGAATTGAAGAAACGTTGTTACTTACCTTAACTGTACTCTAGGGATGGATGATATTATTGATAAACCTCTTAAAATGACACTCTTATTCAAAATCAATACATATACATTTATACATGTATAACAAACATAAATTTTGAATGATAAACTACTTACTTAGTAATGCATTTAAGGAAAATATTAATAACTGATAACAACATTGTAATCATGTATTTAATAGCTGAAAACACAAAAATATTAAATGATTGGTGAGTGTTAAAAGATTACTGTGAACTACTCTTGTCTCAGGTAGAAATACCGTGTTTTCTGCACCTTTCTTCCAAATTAAACTTGGTATCCTTCACAAGAATCATTGTTTTCGGCATTTATTCATCCTTTCAGTATATTAAAACAATTGTATAAAATGTGGTAAATCTTATTTGGGAGTATATATAATGAGATAATCTTATTTGGGAGTATATATAATGAGATAATCTTATTTGGGAGCATATTTAATGAGATAATCTTATTTGGGAGCATATTTAATGAGATAATCTTATTTGGGAGCATATTTAATGAGATAATCTTATTTGGGAGCATATTTAATGAGATATTACCATTTCCAAGAGTTGGAGATATACCGATTCTTCCCTTGACTGTACTGTAGGGATGTTATTGATAGGACTTAGTTGTTATATTGTGATACAGAGCAGAAGTGATACATATCGATAAGCAATAATGGGATATCAATTTTTCAACAGTTTCATGTATGTGTTTGTGTGCTTGCGTGCCTGTGTCGGTGTACAGGTTAAAACTGAACATTTATCCGGCTGTATCATAACCACGCATTGAAGGATTTTCTAAAAATTCTTGCCATGAAGGTTCACCATGATGAAGTGGCGTGTAGCCCTCAATCTGTACCTCAAAGGTCAAGGTCACACTTAGATGCTAAATGTAACAAGAGATTGCTTTTTTGAAAAAGCACTTGTCTCCCCTATTGTGTGGTCATAGCTGAGAAAAAATAAATGATTGACATGAAATTTGTTATTTTGGACTGGTGACAAACCAACAGTGAAGTTTGGTTTATTCACCCGTATTAAATAGTGAAGAGAAAAAAGTGTTGTTGATTAATCATGGAAAATGTAAACTAGGTTTGCATTGTATGAAGTTCCTAGGCACAAGCGTTATTCAGTTATTGATCGGAAACAATTTTTAGCTCAAGGTCATTGTGACCTTGACCTTTGACCTACTGGTCACAAAATCAATAGGGATTATCTACATGACCAACTTGCATACCAAGTATTAAGTTCTAGGGGGCAAGTGTTCTTTAGTTACTGAGCGGTAACCATTTCTTCACCTCAAGGTCTTGGCAACATTGACCTTTGACCTACTGATCTCAAAGCCAATAGGGGTCATCTACTAGTCATGACCGACTAGCATACCAAGTATGAAGTTCCTGGGTGCAAGCTTCTTTATTTATTGAGCGGAAACAAAGTGTGACATACAGACTGACGGACTCACTGACTAACGGACTGATAAAAAATCAATAGGGGTCATCAACTAGTCATGACCAACTTGCATACCAAGTATTAAGTTCCTGTGTACAAGCGTTCTTTAGTTATTAAGCAGAAACCATTTTTACGCTTAATGTCACCGCCAACATATCGTTTTTTACCCTGAAAGAACATTGACCTTTGACTTTTTAATATCAAAATCTATAGGGGTCATCTACTAGTCATCTACTAGTCATGACCACCTAGCATACCAAGTACGAAGTTCCTAGGTGCAAGGGTTCTTTAGTTATTCTTGGTGTTGTTGTCAGCAGCCTTGATGTTGTTGTCAGCAGTCTTGGTGTTGTTGTCAGCAGCATCCACATGGTAGAGCAAAAACATTATCAATATCAAGATCTTTATAACTGTTGGAAGATATTCAAACTTAACAAGATACTGTACACACAAGGCCCATAACTCTGGCTTTAATAAACTAAGTGGGCCCTTTTAACCAGGTTTTCACATAGTGATTTCACATAGGATTGACATATCTTGACCCAACTTGGTTAAAAGGAAGAGTTTATGGATACCTTTCATGAGATTGCATTTGGGGTCCCTAGAATCAAGGTGAAGGTCACTGTTACTAAAAATACAGGCTGAAGTTCTTCTGTTAGTCATTGAAATTCTGGTTTCATTGCATTGCGGCGATTCTTGTTAACTGAAAAGAAGAGGCCAGCGTTGGTACTCTTGCTTTTCCAAAAATTTAGCTCAGTAAAAATGACTGCTATTCCAGTATGTTCTTACTTGTTTTCAGGGTCATAGAGAAGTCTGATAAAGTGACAACAGTGAGTGGTCAGTCGTTTACCAATTTCGGGGCTCACCACGACAACTTTCCTTGTTCCAACATGACGGTGGCAGCTGCTGTGGGCATTACAATGACTGATATAGACACTTTCTTTACACGCTTTGATCAGTGCCTAAAACATTTCCGGAAAACTCATAAAACAAGTGTTATTGTTTCGCAAGAAAACAATGGCGCTAATGAAACAAGATTGAATGAACAGTTCCAGGAAAAGAGTGCTTTAGATTCCAAAACGGGTAAAGGGGAAAGTACTTGATTTGTATGTGCCATGTAACGGCTTTTATAGATGTAAAGATGTTAAATTATTACTGTAATAAAGTAATATATCCATCATTAGGGTGCAATGATGTGTTAGTCCATTTCAGAGATTAACATCGAGACCATTTCTTTGTTTACTTTATATTGATTGACTGATTATTATTCTTTTGGCATGGATTACATTAATAACACCATTATGACACTGCTATTTTGATACATATGTCAAAAGAAGGTAATAAAACAAAAAATTAGGGTGATTTAATAGAAACTTTATTAATTTGTTTCTTAAATAAAATAATGTTTATATAAAAATTGCTGTTGGTGAAAACTTGTAAAACATTCAAACTTAATATTTTTAAACAGGTTTTCACATAGTGGTTATTAGAATGACGAATGTCGTTGTTCAGGCGTGTGGCCTGCCGAGCGGGCGGCCGGGCAGCTTCAAACTCGCCTATGAAACTGAATAATTTCCAGGTTTTCACATAGTGATTTCACATAGGGTTGACTTTAGTCAGGGTTCACATTTCTTGACCAAACTTCATATAAAGGAAGAATTTATGGAGACCTTTCATGGGAATGCATTTGGGATACCTATGGTCAAGGTCACTGTTACTAAAAATAGAAGAATGGTTGAAACTAAAAAAAAATCAGTCAGGGTTCACAGATCTTGACCAAACTTGGTATATAGGAAGAGTTTATGGAGACCTTTCATGGGATTGCGTATAGGGCTTCTAGGGTCAAGGTCAAGGTCACTGTTACTAAAAATAAAAGAATGGTTGGAACTGAATAACTTTAATCAGGTTCACCTTGACCAAGCTTGGTCTACAGGAAGAGTTTATGGATACCTTTCATGGGATTGTGATTGGGGTCGCTAGGGTCAAGGTCACTGTTACTAAAAATAGATAAATGGTTGAAACTGAATAACTTTAGTTAGGGTTGACATATCTTGACCCAACTTGGTCTAAAGGAATAGTTTATGGATACCTTTCATGGGATTGCATTTGGGGTCCCTAGGGTCAAGGTCTTTGTTACTAAAAATAGATAACTGTTTGGTACTGAACAACTTTAGTTAGAGTTGACATATTGTGACCAATTTAGTATGTAGGAAGAGTTTATGGAGACATTTGATAGGATTGCGTTTGAGGCCCCAAGGGTCAAAGTCACTGTTACTAAAATAGATAACAGTTTGGTTTTGAACAACTTTAGTTAGGGTTGACATATTGTGACCAACTTGGTATGTAGGAAGAGTTTATGGAGGACTATCATTGGATTGCTTTTGGAGCCTGTTGCTGGGTCAAGGTCAAGGTCACTGTGACTAAATATAGAAGAAAAACAGTTGAAACTGAATCACACAATGAAGGATGAAGTTCATCTGTCCGTCATTGAAAACCTGGTTTCGTCGCATTGCGGCATTTCTTGTTTAACATTACAATAGAAATTTACCAGTCGAGTATCATTCTTTTGACTGCCCTGATAGCTCAATGCTAGAATGTGTTCACTTTGCGTGTGGAAGGGCATGAGTTCAAAACCCCAGCTGTGTCAAACAAAAGCAAATGTTAAAATATGGTACCTGTAGCTCCCTTGTCTAGCGCTCAGCATTAAAAGGGTAGTATTGGGAAAATGGTGTACTCAGGACTGGTTCAACCGAGAAAAATGTAACCTGTGTATTGGTGCTTTACACTGAGTACGTTGAAGAACCAAGAGGTCTCTTTGCAAAGAGTTAGCTATTGCACCCAGATCTCTTGTATCTCACTCAGTTTTTTCAACCCTTCCAATGTCTTCATTTGACTGCAAATTGCAGTTACTCTCACATGTCACTTAAGGCATATAAAACACAATTTAAGTTGTCAAGGCGGGGTTAAGCCATAATGCGGCCAATAGGTGATGGCAGACCTTGATAAACTCAAATAAACAAACATATTTTTTTTTGTAATTATGTTGGATGAATTTCCTTAAGGCAAAAGCAACATTGGAGTAAAGCAAAGGTTTCAATAGCATGATTTAAGTTTATTTTGTGTTTGAGAAAATTTACACAATGAATGGAATATTCCCTATTTGTATACCAGAATTGTTAAATCACTTAGCATTATTACATTCAGGATAAAATATCACCTGTTTCTAGATAAATCATTGAATTCAAAGTACATGTACTTATTTGCGTTTCAGTATTATACAGTCAATTAAGCTTGCAATACACAGACCTATGTTTAAGAATGGTTATGCATTTTGAATGTACATGTTACAATGAAATGATTTATAAAACGTTTGAAAAACCCTTCAAACTTTCCAACCTTAATTTTTTGTCACCTTTTCTACAGTTCCCTTTTTTGCCCGTTATTTTCTGTTTTATTATATGAAGGAAAAAAACATCGGAGTATTTGTCATTTTGGAAAGCGGACAGCTTCAGTAGATTCTCAACAGACACAAGACCTTGTACCGTGGCCTTGACTTTAGTTCTATTGTAGTGCAACACATGTTATGCGCTAGAACTCACTGTTTCCATCTCCGGCTCAAACCGAGGTCATATATGTTTGAAATATGTTCGAAATAACCAGTGGTATCTATAAAAACAGAATTCATTCTGTATGCTGTATTCACAGGTCGATAGATTTTTATGCATTAAAACTAGGATTGGAAGTTGTAGGTTCCAGTTCATTTTTTGCATTAGGTGTACAGAGCCTAGGCATTTAGATTGCAGAAAATTCTGGATCATATCAGAGACACCTATATATGTACATACATTTAAATAAATATTAATGACTTTACCATATATTACTGTCTTGTGTGCATACTTTTAGTTTGTCATGTTTAAGCACTCTTTTTAAGAAATTATTTGATATGAAATACTTTCCACAAAAGTTGTCTGAAGGATTTTTAGTTCCGTTGCATAAAAAGGGTGATGTAGAAAATGTAAGTAATTATAGAGGAATTACTTTGTTAAGTACACTTGAAATTGTTTACAAAAATTATAATTGATAGATTAAGTTCTTAACATATATATATACAGGCACAATCTGGCTTTAGAAAGCAGATGTGAACTGCAGACAATGTATTTGTGTTATATGGTATCATTGAGCATTTTTTAAACAATAAGAATCTTTTTTGCAGCTTTTATTGACTTTACCAAGGTGTTTAATTGTATAGTTAGGGATAACATGTGGTTTCGACTCATAAAGCTTGGTGTTAGAGGAAAAATATTACATATAGTTAAGTCAATGTATGAAAATGTTAGATCAAGGGTCAGATATTAAAAAGAATGAAGTGATGACTTTCCCTGTGTGCTCGGTGTTAGGCAGGGTGAATCATTATCTCCCTTTTTATTTTGTATGTATCTAAATGATATAAAAGAACACTTTATGCTTCATGGTTTTGAAGGGGTTGATTTAGATATGTTAAAAATGTTCCTATTTTTGAATAAATCCAAATTACTGTTATATCTATATAGCAGCCACTGTCTATTCACTGTGATAATATTATAGTATTATATATTTTATAGTTTGTATTATATAATAATATAGTGTTATTTATTGTAAACTTATGTAATTATGAAATTGTATTTGACCACTGATCTATGAATTGTCATGATATGTGTATATATGCATAATTCTTGTATGCTCATGAGCTTATGGCCTTTATGCATTTGAAATAAACTATGAAAACTAAACTATAATAATCCATAAACAATTAGAAAGAGGTCCATGTTACTGGAAGTTCAACAATGCATAACAATGCAAGTTATGAAAATTCCTTGAAACTAATTTTATCATTTAATGATGATATGAATAAACAAACAAAGTGGGAACTTATGAAATTGAAACAAAGGAAAGTCTATTGAATTTGCATGAAAATAATTCAAAAGTTGTCCGAGACAAAATGACAACATAGGAAAAACAACTAAATTATCTAGTAGTAAATTGTATAAATAATGAGGAAAAGAATAAAATACAAATGAATTTAGAGCGGATTTGTGGTCTAGTGGTAATAAACTTGACTGTCAATCCAGTGGTCGCAGGTTTGATTCCCCGCCGCTCCACTAAACAAATACTTATCGTCTTCCGCGAGGGACGTGAAATGGGGTCCCGTGTGACAGAGCTATACACTTGTGCACGTTAAAGTACCAGGGTTGCTCTAACCAGTGTTGCATTGTGTCGGTGCACTATGCTCCAAAAAACATAAAATGACTATAACAATCTTATCGGAGCACTCCCATTTCGGAGCACTCGCCAAATGGGCAAGGCTCGAATGCGAGTATAAATAAGCTTACACACGTTGATTTAGAGGAATAATATACAAACAAAGCTAGGGGCGCTCAAATAAGATTTAGCATTCAATTTCTAAAAGAAGGTGAGACAAACACAAAGTATTTTTGTCCCTAGAAAAATCAAGACAACCGTTCACAACATAATCTAACATAATTAAACGTGGATGACGATTTACTCGTATTTTCAGAAAAAAAGAAAATTATGTAAATCGGATAAATTATAAACAATTGGAAGGTTTGTGGATATGAAGAGCAAAGGATTATTCCATTTAAATAACTTGGTAATATCAACTTGTCAAATAAACGAATAAAAGCACCTGAGGGCTCGTTTTGATCACAAACCAAAATAGTGCGCATCTTTAAATTGGGATAATATGGTCGAAAAAATGCAGAGATATTACACAATTGTTCGAAAATAAAATAAACTTTTTTTGGAAAAAAACATTATAAAAACGCTACTTTTTCCAAAATTCACGTATGCCTTTCATGCATTGTTCCAAATTATGTGATATTTTTTTTGAACAAAATCATATTTAGCTTTTTGTGGGAGAACAGAAATGAAAAAAAAACAACACGAGGGACCCTTATTGCTTCAAAATTAAAAGATGGGTTAAATATGGTAGATGTAGAATCTTACATTCACTTAATAAAAATAAAATGGGTGAAATCTTTAATTTCGGAAGAAGATGCCCACTGAAAAGGTTAACAAAATATATGATGCAAATGTTTGGGAGGGAATTTCTAGTTTTTTCATGAATTTAGATAGTCACAAATGCATAGCAACAAACCATTTATCTGCCTTCTATCGACATTTAATCACTCTTTGGATAAGACTAAAAAGGTTAAACCTGAATCTCCAAAGATTATTTTGCCACAAGAAACACAAGTTCTTTGGGGCAATAAGTTCAGTTAGTTTCACAACAAATCACGATGGATTAATTTGCCATTCCTCATGTCAACGATATCTTATATGAAGACGGTAAAATTTGTAAGGAAAACAATATTTAGCCAATTACGCTGTAGGCAAAATTGGATATTAGAAATAAATATTTTTAAAGACGTTTTCTTCGAAAATGAATAACCCCTAGCAATATACCAAAAATAAATAATATTTACTGTTGACAAACAAGGATATATTTATTCGTATTCGATTGATGACAGGGTTATTAAACCTCATTTTTTCTTGTAATGTTATAAAGCATAAGTGGGTATTGGTCAACTCCCCAAACTTTGATATTTGCAACACGTGTGAGATATATGAACATGTTTTCATAGATTGTTCATAAGTCAACGCCGTTTGGCAGATCGTTTCAAATGCTTTTTTCAAAATACGGGGTAAACAAGAATATAAAAAAGATAGAAAATATAGTACTTGGATATAATAATAATATTATTAATCCTGAATATTTTTATTTAAACCTAATGTTTGCAACTCTTGGGTATTGCATGTATAAAGGATATTTCATCAGCGATATTAGACGAGAACAGGCCGATATTATGCATATATTTAAACATGATGTTTCCATTCTATTTACATACTTTAAAAAGCATATATTAAGTCTCAAAAAGATGTTTGAATTTTTTGCCCTATATCCCAGGCCCCTACATATAATTTCAAATGTCATTCATATTTTTTTTATTATAATACTGGGAAAGGGCCGACACTGATATTGGTGAAACCTTTAAATCCCTTTTGATATGAACTTTTAAATTGTTACATTGATTACACTGTTTCTCTGTTGTTTTTATCTGATATTGTGAAAATGTATATTCATGTAATATAACATGATTATAAACAATTGATACATAGCCCATTGATAGCTTTTTTTTTATTCATGTTGTAATCTAATATTTATCACTGTATTACAATGAAACGTTCATTCTCCATTTACCATGCCTACACCCGCAAAGTAAGTTTAATAAGTGTTTACTATATGATCTGTTTATCATATAATATTCAACACAAACATCGATATAGGTGTTTTGGTTTAAAATATGCGTGTCAAAATGATTGGCTAGATATATGTTTCCTGAAGGGTTTTGTTCACTTCCGATATATAAACGTCCTGACACTCACGCGTTTATCACAAGGTGCGCAAATCTCTCACTTTCCACTACTATGGAGCTTTCAATGAAACGGGTGAGTCCGTAAAATCAGGACGATGTTTTATCGCATGTTGAATGTTCTATTCTCGCTAACGTATGGAGTTTAATTTGTGAAGCGATCATTTTAATGGTACAAAGTATGTTCAGTCTAATTATTTTGGAAAATATATTATGTTCATAATTATTAAATGAGTAAAGCAAGTATGCTCTTCTAATGAAAAGTTGAAAATCAATGTCTTCCGTTTCAAACTCAGACTTATTACCTTAATGAACATTGAGAATAATAATAATAATAATAATAATAATAATAATAATAATAAATTATTATTAGATTTAAGTAATAACACTTAATACTACTAATAATACCCATTATGCTAACAACAACAATAATAATAATAATAATAGTAATGTTAATTATACTTATAATAATTTATTTAAACAAGTTACACACTAGACTATAATTTCAAATTGGACTATTAAACATATAATTTATACTTTAATGGGAGCTGATTTCTGTCATTTCGTGTATTCACATTTTCGGTGAGAAAATGCAAACACCTTTTAAGTACGAAGCAAATCGGCGTTAGTTTGTGTAGCCCGACGCTGTTCGGCTGCGGACTAAATTCAGAAGAATAGAAACGAAGTGTTGAAATGACGTTAATATGGCAGTGCAATTAGTGGCGGAATAATGATCTGGTGCTGAAACACCCAGTGATCGTTGGTTCGATTCCTCGCCTCATCACTAAAATACTGTTTTTTTCGGTAGGAACGTTTAACATGGGTTCTTGTGTGCCAGTGCTTCAAATAGACATGAAAACTTTAAAGATCAAGGGTAGCTCAAACCAGCGTGACATTCTTTCTGTGCACTATGCCCCGCAGCCTAACAAGACCAACTCTCTCACTTGGGTCGATGCAAATGGACAATAGGTGGGTGTCGTAAATTAAACGTATCAACTGTTTGGCCTTAACCAAACGCCTCATTAAGATATATTACACACCACTGAGGGTAATATGACATTATACGGACCGACCAGTCAGCCACCGAAAGTGTCGGTCCATTCACCTTCGGGGGCTGACTTACACACCACCTCGGGCCATATGACATTATAAGGACCGGCCATTCAATATTTTTAAGCGCTTTAGATGTGTTTTATTGAACAAAGCTAATAATGTTTACGTGCAACAATTATTCGCCGGTGTAAAAATGTAATGTTCCTAGAATCATGTAGTCCGGAGCCCGGAAAATAATCATTTCTGTTTTACTGAAATTTAAAAAGTATTTGATTTTTACGATCATAAATTGATACGAAAGAAGTTATATTCTTAATGTTTTTTTCTACTTTTTCTAAAGATTAATTGAGCAAAAGACAAAGGAATGGTTAATTCGTGTTTTGACGCCGATGTGAGCACATCACGTAAATATATATATATATATACAGAAGCTTTGATGTATATTTTTGTACTGTTTATGGCGGGTTCTGAACTATTGGAGACTAGGTGAATTAAAGTGAAGCATTACGCTACAGCTCCTTTCTGGTTTGGACATCTGTGGGGTTTCTTTTTGGCCTCTTAGTAAGCCTGGATCATTGCGATACAGGCAGATCAGGGTCAATGGTTTGTGTGCCCGTACAAGCTGTACAGTTAGGACTGTCAGTTTCACCAATATATTGTGAGATTGGCTAATGAATATTTTGTATCCTGGTGTTGTTGAAGATAAAGTATATAGGTGTTGCAGTTATTTCTGTTGGTACGTTCGGTGGTTTTGGATGATTGAACGTTGATTCTTGAACCATAATTATTTCCAATCATTTGGTTTTGTAAGCAATCATTACTAATCGCGTGTATATATAACTGGTTTCATACCTTATTTTTGGGACAATGCAGTCCGAGAATAGGTTTGTAGTTTATTTAAAGGTAGCGTGGCCGATCAAGCTGGCGAAGAAAAGTTACAAAAATGGCAAGCCGCACTTGCCAGTTTTATGATGTCAGCGGCCAATATTACATATTTGGAGAGGTCCGGACCGGCCAAAATATTAAATGGATCGCTGAAGTCATAAAACTGGATTTTCATCAAAATACAGTGATGTACGGACCGATCGACTTATAATATATAAACAAAGAAGGGAATCTTTAT
This sequence comes from Mya arenaria, assembly GCF_026914265.1. Lineage (NCBI taxonomy): Eukaryota > Metazoa > Mollusca > Bivalvia > Myida > Myidae > Mya > Mya arenaria. The sequence continues at coordinate 15,765,322 of NC_069133.1, forward strand.
GTAAGTTAAAATATTTACCCATTTATCATCAAATTAATACAGAATTCGACAAGCGATCCTATTAATATAGACATTATGCACCAGTCAATTGTAACCACGGCCCACCCAGGTGCGTGGAATAGCGGGGACTTTGACTTGCGGTCCAACCAACCCCGGGTTGGGGACGAACTGATGGTTAAATCCCCGACAAATGTCCCCCGCACCCCAGGGACCCTTGGTAAGGCCCATTCCCCGCTATATTTTGTGCGAAGACAAAACCACCACATTCACCCGGCACTGCGGGCCACCTGAAAGGTAAAAACACGGCCCATTTACCCGGCTATTCCCGATATACCCCGGACCTTTGGGACCGCGGTTACAATTGACTGGTGCATTAGCCCAAACACTTATTTTATTTAGTGTTTGTGCTGATATATGGAATTTAAGACTTATTATTTAGAAGCTAGTTTATTCGCTAGTGCAAATGGGGGTGGATTAATGGTCTGCATGGGGCTTGGGACTTGATCCCCCGCCTCGATTCAGCGATGTTAAATGAAATAAAATAAAGAAACGTTAGCACGCGATTTTAGAGGTATAATTAGACGTTAGGTCAAGTCAAAGTTGTATTAGCATATCCAATAAGAACATTTCCAAGTCACAAAGAACGTACAAGATGGCATTTTAGAGCGTTATAAACTGAGTGGAAAATAAGTATGAATTTAAAAAAAAATACATGATTTTACCTTTAAGTTCTGGCTTCCATAACTTTAATGTAGATATTTTTTTGATGTTTACTACACGTTCTAAAAGGTAATATATAACGTGCTCGCTGAAGTTCTTCAGCTAGATTTTACCGTAAAGGAGAAAAGTATGAACCACGAAGTTACTTGGCATGTAATTAAACATGTAAATTACATGAAGTTTAGCATTTCTTTTATCTGTTTAAATGATTATTTATCAACAATATCTTCTTCATTATCAAAGCACAACAACTTGAGATCAAAAACTATTTCAGTAGAAGGTTTATCTTTATGTTTTGAATGTACATTACGTAAATTCAGACACACATGTGCAGCTCCGGTTGCAAATGTCTTCTGTCGTTTTTTTCCAGGCTTATGTTATTCTGTTAGTGACGATGGTGTCGGTTAGTGCACGTCACATGGACAGGATATTGAGCAGAGTCGAATCTAACGGTATCTTATGCACCAGTCAATTGTAACAACGCCCCACCAGGTCCGAGGATAACGGGGGAAATGGGCCGTGTTTTTACCTTCCAAGTGGCCCCGCAGTGACGTGTGACTGCGGTGGTTTTGTTTTCGCGCCGAAAATAGCGGGGAATGGGCCTAACCCCAGGATGCCCTTGGGGTGCGGGGGCTTTGACAGGGATTTTGCCAGCGAGGGTTTTACCGGGCTTGGTTGAACCGAAAGTCAAAGTCCCCGCTATACCCCGGACCTGGGGCGGGGGAGGGGGGAGAGGCGTGGTTACAGTTGACTGATGCATTGCTTGTTCGATTTCCTAGCCTTGAATATTCTGCTTAAAGCATCATTACAAGACATGCATTCTAATAAGAGTTTTAAGACAGTTAAATAAAGTAATAATCTATCCAAACTCAGTGAAATATTTTTAGGAGTAATTTGATTTTTTATAGATCACTAAGATCTATAGCCTTTGACAAATGTTACGTACTGTATACCATGTTTGGCCATGGGAATTTGAAATTTTTGGAAGGAACTACTTCATAGTTTATGAATCATTACGCTACTTTTAATAACACCATGATACGAAGGAGTGTCTGCCAAAATTTCGTCATACAAGGCCTACAGGTCTTTGAGTTAATTGCTATTTAAGTATATGTACGATTTCCAATTTGGCTACCTGCAGAAAAAATAAGCGGGCTACCTTCTGTAGATCGTCAAAATTGGACTTGAACTTATTTTGTGTTTTTAATGAATTCGTCAGCATTTATCTACGTAAAATGAATAAAATTATTCATTGTGATTGGCCCACACAAAAATATAATCATCAAGTTTATTATAATAAAAAAAGCTAATGAAACTGTTGAACTCCGATTGCTGCACATCTTAGCCTCCATGAGGGCAAAAGGATACAATCACGTATTTGCTATATGCTTCTATTTACTACCGAAAATAGTTAAAAAAGTAAGCCTTGGTGGACAAAAGACTGATTGAAATATACTCAATGACACTATAGTTGGTTGCATTCGTCAGAATCGATCAATGTAAAATTAATGATATCAGACTTGGAAGATCCTCAATTACAATTCTTGCACGAGGTTAACATCATTGATGAGATACTGGTAATGCCTGGCTATATCCTGACCTTTTCGTCAGAGTAACGTGCCCTTGAGCATGATGTTTTGATACATTTGGCTGTATTGGTATCTATTTGGGCAGATCAGGTCAGATATGGCGTATAATCGAACAAACTTCTCTATTCTTACAGATCCCGGGATTTGCTAATTTGCATATTACCAAGTTAACGTACGTACTACGAACGTACTTCCGTTTTATACGGAATATTATGAACGCACATACGCCAACAGCGGACCGTTACATTACTTTCCCCTCCGAGAAGACTCGTCCCGAGTCTGGGTCTGAGAATTTTATGGGTAAGGCAACTTCGTTCCGGCAGTTGTCAACATCCTACCGCTGCCACCATTTGTAACGTGCGAGACCATCAAACACAAACAGATCCCTTCAGAGAAAAGCATGCTCGACCCTGAAGGGATCTGTTGGTGTTTCATTAGCGTCGCACGTTACAAATGGTGGCAGCGGTGGGATAATGACAACTGCCAGAACGGAGTTGCCTTACCCATAGGATTCCCAGTCTAAGACTCGGGACGAGTCTTCTCGGAGGGGAAAGTAATGTAACGGTCCGCTGTAGGCGGCGGATGTGCGTTCATAGTGTAACGGTCCGCTGTAGGCGGCGGATGTGCGTTCATAATAATATTCCGTATAAAACGGAAGAACGTTCCTAAAACGTATGTAAACTTGGTTGGTAGTATGCAAATTAGCAAATCCCGGGCTATGTGAGAATAGAGAAGTTAGTCTAAATAAAGACCAGTGGACCCCTTCAGGGTCGAGCATGCTTTTCCCTGAATGGATCTGTTGGTGTTTCATTAGCGTCGCACGTTACATATGCACATTGTGTCCAAGTTTTTATAATATTGGTTTATAAATATGGATGCTTAAGTATTAAAGAATTAATTGTGGATCACGAACGGACGGACGAACGAATAAATGCATTCAGAAAAGCTCTTCGTGGTGAGATGAACTAAAAAATAATTCTTTATTTGAATACAACATGGTACCCCTGTTTAAACGTCTATTTCAGGACTACTCAAGTGTGACTTTCAGAATGGAGTCACTTCGTCTAAATGTATCTGGCCATCGCAAGTTTGTGATGGTATACCTCACTGTACCGACGGTGCGGACGAGCGGCACTGTTCGCCAGGTGGAATTATAATATTTTACGACAACCATAATCGTTTATTTGAGTGTATTTAAATTTGTTTATATATATTTTATTGAATATACACCAAAAATTGCACAGCCACCAAACTCACATGTACACTGGCCGGGAATTGAGCCCGAGAACATATGGCTAAAACGACTGTGTTCACCACTACACTTACCAGACACGATTAACATTAACGAACTGTGGCCTAAAGATAATTACTAATCCAGAACTACGGATTTGTTTAAACTTCGTTATTTAGGTCAAGCTAGTATTTTGTAGAGGTATCATCCGCCTTGGTTTTTAATAGCAATAATACCTAGTATTGTTTCGCTCACTGTTTCAGAACCGACCTGTCCACCACCAACAACTTGTCCGCAACAAGCAACATGCCCGCCACCAACAACCTGCCCGCCGCCAATAACGTGCCCGCCACCTACAACTTGCCCGACGACTAACACGGCGATGGCAACAACAATGCAATTGTCGACGCCGACACAACACAAGCCGCCGTCATAAAATAAACGATGTGTGACGAAACTTATTGATGTCACACTTATATCGCGGCTCAATCAAATTGAAATTTGCTATTAATATTTTTCTTATATGTTATTATAGTATATATGATACATAGATGTTTTGTTATACGTAGTAAAGGTGCAGCGCCGAGCAATTAACCCCCTTCAATGCAGGCATCAAGCTTATATTTGTCTATCCTGCCGAAAAAACGAGAGTTTGTTTTAGTATAAAGGATTCACGGTTAAGGCGTTTAGGCCCCTTTTGAAATTGTTTCCTTCAGCAAAATAATCTTTACAACTCTACAACAATACACCAGTCAAAATTCAATATATCGCAATCCTGATTTTTTGATAATTCCTGATCTATAACACTTCTCAGTGCACAAAAGTGAAGAGCAAACCAAGGGTGGCTGGGGTCGTCTGGGTCGGGGTAGACACAAACTGAAACCATGGTGATCAAACAGATACAATAGTGACACAAACATGTAAATACATGGATTCATTGCATGCGGAAAGCGGCTTTTTAAAAATAAATTGCTATATTCGGTTTGTTATGTAAGGTCCACTTCGTGCATTAGCTCATTAAAAATAGATCTAAACACAAATACAAAAGCAAATTCAAACCTGATTCAATTTCCTGTGATATATTTTATTTTGACCACGTTGAAAATTTACCCTGACCACAGTTCAAGATTTAAATTTGATCAAACAGTCTTTGAAAACTGATCAGTGTTTAATTTTTGTAATGAATAGAGTCATTTTGTAGCAGTTAATGATATTTATAGTGAACGTCAGAGATCAAATTCCCGTTGAAGAAAAACACTTCCGCAATTTAACTGGCTGGCTGTACACGCAATGCAAATTCCTAGCTGGGACCTTTAACTTTCTTAAGCAGTCTTAATGCTTAAAATCCATCAACCCATGACTTACTAAATTCATCCCTGTTTCATGGACACCACTGTTTCTGTCGTACTTATATAAATAATACCGTAATGACATCGGTATGCGACCATTTATTTTTACCCCAAAAATGGAACAAAAAATGGAACATGCGTTACCAATCGACCGGATTTTAAGAATGTCTCGCTACACATTTAAAAATGAAATACTAACTTTTCACGTCGTATGTATTCGATTTTTTTTATCTCAATCTATATACAAAACCCCTTTTATACACTGACGAACGTTTTGACGTTCATTCGTTCTACACAACCGAATGTGAGTGTGTAATTTGGATCTTTTTGTAGATTGTAATTAAGCCACCGATACAACTCTCAAAGCATTGAACATGCACTGAATACACCATTTTCAAATTTTAGGGAATATCCCAGACAACATAAATTAAACCCCCTTACCTCTATCTGCACAGAGAGGGTAATATAGAGTACTTTAGACATCAGGGGCTGAAGGGCGGGAACCACCGGAACACTCAACGCTTTTTCGATGGTTCCCGTCCTTCGGCCGCTTTCTCTAATCGATTAAGGCGAACCGGATACTACGTCATTTTGACAGAACAATGTCTGGCTAGCGCTTGTAATAATTCGCATTTTGAAGCATTTTCGTCGTATTGTTTCTCTCGACAAGAATACCGGTTTTAACGTGTATATAAAGGGCCACTGCATCTATGAGCCAGGTATTTTGTTTGTAGCTTACGAAGAAGTTATAATTTTTTACGAGAATTGGTCTTTGTTTACATTTTCGCCGGGCGAACATTCTTCACTTGTTTCATGTTACAGTATAGGGTATTTTTGAATTTTGTCAACTCTCGTTTTATGTTTATGGCAATGTATTATTTTTGTGATATACATCTTCAAGAATGTATAAAATATAATGTTGGCTAGTTGAAATTATTTATTGTGACTTTAATGAGCCTTTGTCATCAAGCCACTGTGGAGCTATCCGAATCGAGCGGTTTGGTCTCTAGCTTGATCTCTTTGTCTGATAATTACAGGGATAACCCACGGACGAAAACAATTGTCCATTTGCCAGAGGGGACAAAATACCACACGCAATTAAAACAGGGTGGAGAAAACACCCACTGAATTTTGACAGGTGGACTAAATAAACAACAGACGATAAAAACATGCCATTCTGACAGGGTAGACAAAGAACCACGTGCCTTTTTGATAGGAGTGGACAAAATATCCAATGCCATTTTGACAGGGTGGAAAATACTTAAAAAATACCCCACGTGTCAGTTTTACAGTCAAATTCAGAAATTAGACGATTAATGAAAATGAGATTCAAGCAGGTCCAGATGCAATACTCAAGCTCTTTGGGAATATGCCTCTTAGTTCCTTGATGTGCTATTGTTTTTGTAACGATACAACTTGCCTGGGTTAAAACAAGCACTGAGCACATCATTTTCCCAGTACCAAACTTTTGAATATTCTGTGGAGTAGTTAGAATAGTATAGCGTGAGATCCGATGCCGGGAGAAAGCCAGTAGGATAGCTCGTACGCTATTCTGGTTCAGTGACACAATAAACAGCCGGGCCATAAAGACAAAACAAATAAACATTGGAAATTACACGCTAATAGCGAAAAAATGCAGCTTGAATTACAAGAGGGATGTTTTGTAATGCGCTCTCCAACTAGAACATAGCGAGTACAGGATTAAGAAAGGGCTGGTGTTAATTATTGTTATTAATATGATTTAAATGGTATTTATTTAATATAACGATCAATGTTAAAGACTCAAAAAGTTGGGCAAAACAGTCCCAACTAGAGTCAAATCAATGGAGGGTGCAGTGCGGATACAAGCAATTCAATAATCATATAAGAGATACAGTCGAATATTCATTTTTTGTCAATGTCATGCCTTTCGGCATACGGTTATAACTGGAAAATAATTTCTTTATTGACAACGTCTTTTAATCAAATTAACAAACTAATAAAAGTTATGGTGTTCATGAAAACACATATAAGATGAACTCAGATTGAATTTGTTTTCATAGCTTATGTAACAACGTGATCAGATTGCTTATAATGTGACGTTTTGGGAAAGGGCCGGCACTGATATTGAATAAATACTTAACAAGTCCTTTGATATGAACGTTTACAATGTAACATTGAATATACTGTTTTTCTATTGTTGTTTTTATCTGCTATTGTGAAAATGTAGATTCAGGTAATAAAACATGATTAAAAATAATTGATACATCATTTGGATAGGCCTAAAAATACATTTGGTTCGGGTTACCCAACCCTACCTACGAAATAGGCGCTGATCCTACCGTTTTTATAGTCAGTTGGTTTAAAACCTTTAAAGCTTTATTCAGAAGATTACTTTAACACCATTCTAAAAAGATGAAAATTACGTTCTTATATAAAGCCTAAAAATAAGAAATAAACAGCCTACCTACACTACATGTTTTTGAAAAGGATGCAACTCCTTTTTTGGCTTTTTTTTATTCATGTTTTTAATCTAATATTTATCACCGTAATTACCATGAAATGCTCATTCTCTATTCACCATACGAACACCTGCAAAGTAAGTTATATTCCATTAAGTGTTTATCATATAATCATTTAACCTTCGAAAATATTCAACACATTTTTCGATACAGAATTATGTGGTTTAAAATATGCGTTTCAAAATAATTGGCTTCAGGTTTTTTTCCTGAAGGATTTCGTTCACTTCCGATATATAAGTCTTGACGCTTTTGCATTTATCATAAGGTGCGCAAATCTTTCACTTTCCACAACTATGGAGCTGTTAATGAAACAGGTGAGTCCGTTAAACAATTATTTCTTATTTGAGGTGCAAAACACATCGTTTAGTATTTTTCAACAATATTTTTGTAAGTATCAGCACGATATTTTATCGCAGTTTGAAGGGTATATTTTCGCTAACGAATTGAGTTTAGTTTTTGAAGCGATCATTTTAATGTTACAAAATATGTTCAATTTAAATATTTCGTAGAGTATATTTGTACATAATTATAAAGTATGGTGTAAAACAATTATGTCCTCTAAATGGCAAGTACAATAAAATCATAGTCTGGAGTCTCTAACTCATACTCAATGCGGAAATTTGAAAACAAATTAATGTTGTTGTTTTGCCAAAGTATACCTTTCAAAGCTGTCACAATTCAAACATCAGATCCTCCTTTGTTCCACAATGAAATCCGTAAATCGATCTGCAGAAGGAAGAGTGTTTACAAACCGGCAAACATACACACATCTCTTTAGACATGTTCACTTACAAACCTACGATACAAAAACACACAGTTGTACGCTCAGCAAAAAAGATCATGTTAACAAACTGTGTGATTCATTTAACTAATCCTCAGATTTTTTAGAAAAATATCAACAGTACACAAGACATAACATGCAGCATACCGTTACTCAGACACAACAACCAGCTACGTGGAGAAACCTTGGACAAAACATTCTTAACGCTTTCATTCATTTACAAAGCAGTCTAGATAGTACAAATCATTACGATCCTTTCAGCACAATATACCCGAACTCTCCTACCCTATCTTCTATTACACTGACTTTAATTGAAGATGAAGATTACCTTCTTAAAAGGGGTAAAGCTTCTGGTCCTGACCTAATAAATGATGTTGTTTTAAAGGAAGTGTCAAAAGAACTGTTGACCCCGCTTGTAAATCTATTGAATTACTCGTTTTGAACAGGGAAAGTTCCTCGCCAATGAAAACTCGCTCATGTCAGTGCAATTTTTAAAAGAACGATCCAAACAATGTTATAACGACTCACCAATCTGGGTTTGTCCAGGAAGATTCGACTGTCAATTAACTAGTGTGCGTGTATCATTTTTTCTGTTAAGACTTCGATGAAGGACAAGAAGTTAGGGCAGTATTCGGTGATATATCCAAAGCTTTTGGTAGAGTCTGGCATCTTGGTCTTTTATTTAAGTGAAAAAAGTGGTATAACAGGGCGTCTTCTCTTATGGTTGAGAACTATTTATCAGAGCGAAAACAATATTTTTTTCCTCTCAGGAACATTTATTGATACAGTTTCAATCTTGGCAGTAGTTCCCAAAGGTTCCATTTAAGGTCAATTGCTATAGCTCATACATATATAAAGGATATCGAAATACATTCAAATATACGACCAAACCTCTATATATATTTGCTGACGATACGACACTATACTGTAGTTGATATTCCTATTGAGGCTCCTAATACATAGATATTTTATCTTGAAAAAAAAAAATCAGCCTATGAGCTAACTAGTGGCTAGTTACCTTTAACCCTTTATAGACAGAATCTCTGCTTAGCTCACGTAAACACACCAAACCCATTCATCCACAAATTCTTATATATAACGCAATTATACAAGAAGTAGAAAACCGCAAACATTTTGGTGTCACTCTGTCATCGTAACAACTTGGCATGAACACATTTCCATTATTAAAGAGAAGGCATGGAAATATGCATCATTCTCATTAAAATTGGGAACTCAATGTTTGCATAGAAATTAGCAAGAATGCTTTAAAAATAAACATAAATATCAAATAGAAGTTTCTTTAAGCTGCACTGTCACAGATTGAATGTTTTGACAACATTTTTATTTATTTTTATCTTAGAACGAGCCAATTTTTGCGAAAATGCATGGAAACCAGTGATAAAAGACTGCTGACAAAATATTTGATCGCACATTTATTTTATATTTATGTGCAAAATATGATGTTTTATGCATTTTCATTCAAGCGTCAGTAACTCATTAAGCCATTAATTTTCGAAAAGAATTATGAAAAATCTGCTATCAAATATTTTCTCTATGTAGAAGGAACCTTTTAATCTTATGCTTTGTCTCGCTATTTGTATTCATTTGTTATGTAACATTCTTTACCCCAAGTGTAGAACATGGTGATAACTATTTTGTCCAGGCCCCTGTTTTTACATAGCAATACATTGCAACAACTGGCCTACCAGAAGCCACATATGGGAAAGTGACAGAGCTTGGAGCCATGTTGTTTACAAGAATCGTCTCCAGGGCTAGGTATTAGACTTGTTCCCTTTTTATAAGGGACAATGATGCAAAAACCATCTCCCCACGAGTAATTATAATTACCAAGAGATGAAGAAAGCAGATAATTTCCTTTACTCAGTAGGGATGCAGGCTATTATTGATAAGCCTCTTTGAGATATAACAATTTTCAAGAGTTGAAGAAAATCGATAATTCCCTCACTGTACAGAAGGTTTTGGTGTTCTTGTCAGCAGCCGTGGTGTTGTTGTCAGCAGTCTTGATGTTGTTGTCAGCAGCCTTGGTGTTGTTGTCAGCAGTGTTGAATATGTTGTTAGTAGCCTTGGTGTTGTTGTCAGCAGTGTTGATGTTGTCAGCAGCCATGGTGTTGGTGTCAGCAGCCTAGGTATTGGTGTCAGCAGTCATGATGTTGTTGTCAGAAGTCTTAATGTTGTTGTCAGCAGCCTTGGTGTTGTTATCAGCATCATCGGTGTTGTTGTCAGCTGCCTTAATGTTGTTGTCAGCAGCCCTGGTGTTGTTGTCAGCAGTCTTGTTTTTTTGGTCAGCAGCCTTGGTGTTGTTGTCAGTAGCCTTGGTGTTGTCATCATCATCATCATCATCATCATCATCATCGGTGTTGTTGTCAGCAGCCTTTATGTTGTTGTCAGCAGCCCTGGTGTTGTTGTCGGCAGCCTTGGTGTTGTGGCCAGCAGCCATGGTGTTGTTGTCAGCAGCCTTGAGATTGTTGTCAGCAGCCTTTTTTGTTGGAGTATTGGCGCTTTTGTCAGCAGTCTTGGTGTTGTTGTCAGCAGTCTTTGTGTTGTTGTCAGCAGTCTTGTTTTTTTTGGTCAGCAGCCTTGGTGTTGTTGTCAGCAGCCGTGGTTAATTTGTCAGCAGCCATTGTATTGTCATCTGCCTTGGTAAAGTTGTCAGCAGTTTTGATGCTGTTGTCAGCAGTCTTGGTGTTTTTGTCAGCAGCCTTGATGTTGTTTTCAGCAGCCATGGTGTTGTTGTCAGCAGCCGTGGTAAATTTGTCAGCAGCCATTGTATTGTCATCTGCCTTGGTAATGTTGTCAGCAGTTTTGATGCTGTTGTCAGCAGTCTTGGTGTTTTTGTCAGCAGCCTTGATGTTGTTTTCAGCAGCCATGGTGTTGTTGTCAGCAGCCGTGGTAAATTTGTCAGCAGCCATTGTATTGTCATCTGCCTTGGTAATGTTGTCAGCAGTTTTGATGCTGTTGTCAGCAGTCTTGGTGTTTTTGTCAGCAGCCTTGATGTTGTTTTCAGCAGCCATGGTGTTGTTGTCATTAGTCTTGGTTTTGTTGTTTGCAGCCTTGATGTTGTTGTCAACAGTATTACTGTTGTTGTCGGCAGCCTTGGTGTTGTTGTCAGCAGTCTTGATATTGTTGTCAACAGCCTTGGTGTTGGTGTCAGCAGCCTAGGTTTTGGTGTCAGCAGTCATGGTGTTGTTGTTAGCAGCCTTGGTGTTGTTATCAGCATCATCGGTGTTGTTGCCAGCAGCCCTGGTGTTGTCAGCAGCCTTGGTGTTGTTGCCAGAAGCCTTGGTGTTGTTGTCAGCAGCCTTGGTATTGTTGTCAGCAGCCTTTTTTTGTTTTGAGTATTGGCGCTTTTGTCAGCAGTCTTGGTGTTTTTGTCAGCAGCCTTGATGTTGTTTTCAGCAGCCATGGTGTTGTTGTCATTAGTCTTGGTTTTGTTGTTTGCAGCCTTGATGTTGTTGTCAACAGTATTACTGTTGTTGTCGGCAGCCTTGGTGTTGTTGTCAGCAGTCTTGATATTGTTGTCAGCAGCTTTGGTGTTGGTGTCAGCAGGCTAGGTTTTGGTGTCATCAGTCATGGTGTTGTTGTTAGCAGCCTTGGTGTTGTTATCAGCATCATCGGTGTTGTTGTCAGCAGCCCTGGTGTTGTCAGCAGCCTTGGTGTTGTTGCCAGCAGCCTTGGTGTTGTTGTCAGCAGACTTGAGGTTGTTGTCAGCAGCCTTTTTTTGTTTGGAGTATTGGCGCTTTTGTCAGCAGCCTTGGTGTTGTTGCCAGCAATTTGTCAGCAGTCATTGTATGGTCATCTATCTTGGTATTGTTGTCAGTTGTGATGCTGTTGTCAGCAGTCTTGGTGTTTTTGTCAGTAGCATTGATGTTGTTTTTCAGTAGCCATGGTGTTGTTTACGGCAGTCTTGGTTCTGTTGTTTGCAGCCTTGATGTTGTTGTCAGCAGTCTTGATGTTGTTGTCTGTAGCCTTGGTTTTATTGTCAACAACTTTACTGTTATTGTCAGCAGCCTTGTTGTTGCTGTTAGCAGTATTGATGTTGTTGTCAACATCCTTGTTTTTAATGTCAGCAGCCTTTGTATTGTTGGCAGCAGTCTTGATGTTGTTGTCAGTAGTCTTGGTGCTCTTGTCAGCAGTCTTGGTGTTGTCAGCAGTCACTGTGTTGTTATCAACAATCTTGGTGTCGTTGTCAGCAGCATTGGTGTTGTTGTTAGCGGCCTTGGTTTTGTTGTCAGCAGCCTTGTTATTGTTGTCAGCAATCTTGGTGTTTCTGTCAGCATTCTTTGTGATGTTATCAACATCCTTGGTGTTGTTGTGATCAGCCTTTGTGTTGTTGTCAGCAGCCTTGGTATTGTTGTCAGCAGTCTTGGTATTGTAGTCTGCAACCTTGGTGTCGATGTCAGTAGAATTGATGTTGTTGTCAGCAGCCTTGATGTTGTTTTCAGTAGCCTGGGTATTGTAGTCTGCAGCCTTGGTATTGTTGTCAGCAGCCCTTGATGTTCTTGTCCGCAGCCTTGGTATTGTTGTCAGCAGCGTTGGTGTTGTTGTCAGCAGCCTTGGTGTTGTTGTCAGCAGCCTTGGTATTGTTGTCAGCAGCCTTGGTGTTGTTGTCAGCAGCCTTGGTGTTGTTGTCAGCAGCCTTGGTATTGTTGTCAGCAGCCTTGGTATTGTTGTCAGCAGCCTTGGTATTGTTGTCAGCAGCCTTGGTTTTGTTGTCAGCAGTCTTGTTTTTATTGTCAGCAGCCTTTGTGTTGTTGTCAGCAGCCGTGGTAAATTTGTCAGCAGTCATTGTATTGTCATCTGCCTTGGTATTGTTGTCAGCAATTTGTCAGCAGTCATTGTATGGTCATCTATCTTGGTATTGTTGTCAGTTGTGATGCTGTTGTCAGCAGTCTTTGTGTTTTTGTCAGTAGCATTGATGTTGTTTTTCAGCAGCCATGGTGTTGTTTACAGCCGTCTTGGTTTTGTTGTTTGCAGCCTTGATGTTGTTGTCAGCAGTCTTGATGTTGTTGTCTGTAGCCTTGGTTTTGTTGTAAACAGCTTCAATGTTGTTGTCAGCAGCCTTGGTGTTGCTGTCAGCAGCATTGTTGTTGTTGTCAACATCCTTGTTTTTAATGTCAGCAGCCTTGGTGTTGTTGTCAGCAGTCTTGGTTTTGTTGTCAGCAGCCTTTGTATTGTTGTCAGCAGTCTTGATGTTGTTGTCAGCAGCCTTGGTGTTGTTGTCAGCAGCCTTGATATTGTTGTCAGCAGTCTTGGCGCTCTTGTCAGCAGTCTTGGTGTTGTTGTCAGCAGTCACTGTGTTGTTATCAACAATCTTGAAGTCGTTGTCAGCAGGATTGGTGTTGTTGTTAGCCGCCTTGGTGTTGTTTTCAGCAGCCTTGTTATTCTTATCAGCAGTCTTGGTGTTTCTGTCAGCATTATTTGTGATGTTATCAACAATCTTTGTGTTGTTGTGATCAGCTTTTGTGTTGTTGTCAGCAGCCTTGGTATTGTTGTCAGCAGTCTTGGTATTGTAGTCTGCTACCTTGGTTTTGTTGTCAGCAGCCTTGGTGTTGTTGTCAGCAGCCTTGGTGTTGTTGTCAGCAGCATTGGTGTTGTTGTCAGCAGCCCTGGTGTTGTTGTCAGCAGCTTTGGTGTTGTTGTCAGCAGTGTTAAATATGTTGTTAGTAGCCTTGGTGTTGTTTTCAGCAGTCTTGATATTGTTGTCAACAGCCTTGGTGTTGGTGTCAGCAGCCTAGGTTTTGGTGTCAGCAGTCATGGTGTTGTTGTTAGCAGCCTTGGTGTTGTTATCAGCATCATCGGTGTTGTTGTCAGCAGCCCTGGTGTTGTCAGCAGCCTTGGTGTTGTTGCCAGAAGCTTTGGTGTTGTTGTCAGCAGACTTGAGGTTGTTGTCAGCAGCCTTTTTTTGTTTTGAGTATTGGCGCTTTTTCAGCAGTCTTGGTGTTTTTGTCAGCAGCCTTGATGTTGTTTTCAGCAGCCATGGTGTTGTTGTCATTAGTCTTGGATTTGTTGTTTGCAGCCTTGATGTTGTTGTCAACAGTATTACTGTTGTTGTCGGCAGCCTTGGTGTTGTTGTCAGCAGTCTTGATATTGTTGTCAGCAGCTTTGGTGTTGGTGTCAGCAGGCTAGGTTTTGGTGTCATCAGTCATGGTGTTGTTGTTAGCAGCCTTGGTGTTGTTATCAGCATCATCGGTGTTGTTGTCAGCAGCCCTGGTGATGTCAGCAGCCTTGGTGTTGTTGCCAGCAGCCTTGGTGTTGTTGTCAGCAGACTTGAGGTTGTTGTCAGCAGCCTTTTTTTGTTTGGAGTATTGACGCTTTTGTCAGCAGTCTTAGTGTTGTTATCAGCAGTCTTAGTGTTGTTGTCAGCAGTATTGATTTTTTTGTCAGCAGCCTTGGTGTTGTTGCCAGCAATTTGTCAGCAGTCATTGTATGGTCATCTATCTTGGTATTGTTGTCAGTTGTGATGCTGTTCTCAGCAGTCTTGGTGTTTTTGTCAGTAGCATTGATGTTGTTTTTCAGCAGCCATGGTGTTGTTTACGGCAGTCTTGGTTCTGTTGTTTGCAGCCTTGATGTTGTTGTCAGCAGTCTTGATGTTGTTGTCTGTAGCCTTGGTTTTGTTGTCAACAACTTTACTGTTATTGTCAGCAGCCTTGTTGTTGCTGTTAGCAGTATTGATGTTGTTGTCAACATCCTTGTTTTTAATGTCAGCAGCCTTTGTATTGTTGGCAGCAGTCTTGATGTTGTTGTCAGCAGCCTTGATATTTTTGACAGTAGTCTTGGTGCTCTTGTCAGCAGTCTCGGTGTTGTTGTCAGCAGTCACTGTGTTGTTATCAACAATCTTGGTGTCGTTGTCAGCAGCATTGGTGTTGTTGTTAGCGGCCTTGGTTTTGTTGTCAGCAGCCTTGTTATTGTTGTCAGCAATCTTGGTGTTTCTGTCAGCATTCTTTGTGATGTTATCAACATCCTTGGTGTTGTTGTGATCAGCCTTTGTGTTGTTGTCAGCAGCCTTGGTATTGTTGTCAGCAGTCTTGGTATTGTAGTCTGCAACCTTGGTGTCGATGTCAGTAGAATTGATGTTGTTGTCAGCAGCCTTGATGTTGTTGTCAGTAGCCTGGGTATTGTAGTCTGCAGCCTTGGTATTGTTGTCAGCAGCCCTTGATGTTCTTGTCCGCAGCCTTGGTATTGTTTTCAGCAGCGTTGGTGTTGTTGTCAGCAGCGTTGGTGTTGTTGTCAGTAGCCTTGGTATTGTTGTCAGCAGCCTTGGTGTTGTTGTCAGCTGCCTTGGTATTGTTGTCAGCAGCCTTGGTGTTGTTGTCAGCAGCCTTGGTGTTGTTGTCAGCAGCCTTGGTATTGTTGTCAGCAGCGTTGGTTTTGTTGTCAGCAGTCTTGTTTTTATTGTCAGCAGCCTTTGTGTTGTTGTCAGCAGCCGTGGTAAATTTGTCAGCATTCATTGTATTGTCATCTGCCTTGGTATTGTTGTCAGCAATTTGTCAGCAGTCATTGTATGGTCATCTATCTTGGTATTGTTGTCAGTTGTGATGCTGTTGTCAGCAGTCTTTGTGTTTTTGTCAGTAGCATTGATGTTGTTTTTCAGCAGCCATGGTGTTGTTTACAGCCGTCTTGGTTTTGTTGTTTGCAGCCTTGATGTTGTTGTCAGCAGTCTTGATGTTGTTGTCTGTAGCCTTGGTTTTGTTGTAAACAGCTTCAATGTTGTTGTCAGCAGCCTTGGTGTTGCTGTCAGCAGCATTGATGTTGTTGTCAACATCCTTGTTTTTAATGTCAGCAGCCTTGGTGTTGTTGTCAGCAGTCTTGGTTTTGTTGTCAGCAGCCTTTGTATTGTTGTCAGCAGTCTTGATGTTGTTGTCAGCAGCCTTGGTGTTGTTGTCAGCAGCCTTGATATTGTTGTCAGCAGTCTTGGCGCTCTTGTCAGCAGTCTTGGTGTTGTTGTCAGCAGTCACTGTGTTGTTATCAACAATCTTGTCAGCAGGATTGGTGTTGTTGTTAGCCGCCTTGGTGTTGTTTTCAGCAGCCTTGTTATTCTTATCAGCAGTCTTGGTGTTTCTGTCAGCATTATTTGTGATGTTATCAACAATCTTTGTGTTGTTGTGATCAGCTTTTGTGTTGTTGTCAGCAGCCTTGGTATTGTTGTCAGCAGTCTTGGTATTGTAGTCTGCTACCTTGGTTTTGTTGTCAGCAGCCTTGGTGTTGTTGTCAGCAGCATTGGTGTTGTTGTCAGCAGCCTTGGTGTTGTTGTCAGCAGCCCTGGTGTTGTTGTCAGCAGCTTTGGTGTTGTTGTCAGCAGTGTTAAATATGTTGTTAGTAGCCTTGGTGTTGTTGTCAGGACTGTTGATGTTGTCAGCAGCCATGGTGTTGGTGTCAGCAGCCTAGGTATTGGTGTCAGCAGTCATGATGTTGTTGTCAGAAGTCTTGATGTTGTTGTCAGCAGCCTTGGTGTTGTTATCAGCATCATCGGTGTTGTTGTTAGCAGCCTTTATGTTGTTGTCAGCAGCGCTGGTGTTGTTGTCAGCAGCCATGGTGTTGTTGCCAGAAGCCATGCTGTTGTTGTCAGCAGCCTTGATTGTTGTCAGCAGCCTTTTTTTGTTGGAGTATTGGCGCTTTTGTCAGCAGTCTTGGTGTTGTTGTCAGCAGTCTTTGTGTTGTTATCAACAATCATGGTGTTGTTATCAGAAGTTTTTGTATTGTTGTCAGCAGTCTTGTTTTTTTGGTCAGCAGCCTTGGTGTTGTTGTCAGCAGCCTTGGTGTTGTTGTCAGCATACTTGGTATTGTTGTCAGCAGCATTGGTGTTGTTGTCAGCAGTGTTGAATACGTTGTTAGTAGCCTTGGTACTCCTGTGAAGTCAGAGGAGGAGAAAAGCCTTACTCCTGCGAGGTCAGAGGAGGAGAAAAGCCTCACCCCTGCAAAGTCAGAGGAGGAGAAAAGCCTTACCCCTGCGAAGTCAAAGGAGGAGAAAAGCCTTACCCCTGCGAAGTCAGAGGAGGAAAAAAGCCTTACTCCTGCGAGGTCAAAAGAGGGGAAAAGCCTTACTCTAGCGAAGTCAGAGGAGAAGAAAAGCCTACTCCTGCGAAGTCAGAGGAGAAGAAAAGCCTTACTCCTGCGAGGAAGGGGGAGAGGCCAGATTTACCTCTGCAAGGTTAGAGGGGTACACCAGCTTAACCCGTGTAAGGTAGAAGGAGGGGAACAGGCATACCCCAGCAAGGTAAGAAGAGGAGACCAGCCAAACCCGTGCAAGGTAAGAGGAGGAGGCCAGCCTTACCCCTGCAAGGTAAGAGAAGGACCTGCCTAACCCCATGCCAGGTGATAGGAGGAGACCTGCATAGCCCCATGCAAGGTGATAGGAGGGGACCTGCATAACACCATGACAGGTGATAGGAGGAGAACTGCATAGCCCCATGCAAGGTGATAGGAGGAGACCTGCATAACCCCATGCAAGGTGATAGGAGGAGACCTGCATAACCCATGCCAGGTGATAGGAGGAGACCAGCATAACCCCATGCAAGGTAATAGGAGGAGACAAGCCACAGCCGTGCAAGGTAAGAGGAGGAGGCCAGCCTTACCCCTGCAAGGTAAGAGAAGGACCTGCCTAACACCATGCAAGGTGATAGGAGTAGATCTGCATAACCCCATGCAAGGTGATAGGAGGAGACCTGCATAACCCCATGCAAGGTGATAGGAGGAGACCAGCCTAACCCGTGCAAGGTGATAGGAGGAGACCTGCATAACCCCATGCAAGGTGATAGGAGGAGACCTGCATAACCCCATGCAAGGTGATAGGAGGAGACCAGCCTAACCCGTGCAAGGTAAGAGGAGGAGACCAGCCTTACCCCTGCAAGGTAAGAGAAGGAGACCTGCCTAACCTCATGCAAGGTGATAGGAGGAGACCTGCATACTCAATGCAAGGTGATAGGAGGGGACCAGCCTAGCCTCTGTAACGTAAGAGGAAATATCCAGCCTTACCCCCGCAGACAAGAGGAAGGGACCTGCCTAACCCCATGTAAGATGAGAGGAAGAGACCAGCTTTACCTCTGCAAGGAAAGAGGAGAAGACAAGTCTTAACTTTACAAGTTTGGTAGAGGATACCAGCCTAATATGTACAAAGTAAGAAGAAAAGATCTTATTTTAATAGCTGTATAAGGGCGGTAACCCTTTTCATTTTAGTAAAAGTTGTTTTGATAAAAAAATTCAATCATTAAAATATTTTGTTTTTAAATGCCGTTTAACAGCCAAGCCCTATGCTTGGATTTCAAAGTTATGAATTTAAATATATTGCGACTGACTGTCGCTGTGCTTCATATACATTCACAATAATTCACCATAACTGACGTAGATGACATGTATAAACATATGCTTTGAATGAATCGGAATCCAAATTCTTTAACAAAAATGTTACATGTGTTGTTGTTTTTCTTGTTCTTTCGTGGCAACTTGCACCGGAATGATTAAACTAACATAGAAAATGTATGGTTTTCGAGTACAAAGCCCATCCTTGACTCGAATGGTGAACTTAGTTCCACTTAAATGTAACAATTAGACAATCGGCTCAGCATTCTCTGTTTCACTTACAACCGAGCCGAACAAGCTAACGTAGCTTGCTTTATAAAGCCATTCTTTGTTTTATTTAATATCAATTTTACTCAATGAAAGTACAAATCACGTGATAACAATTAAATACTTGTCCTTTATACATACCAAAAACTCTAGGATGTAAACTTTAGATAAAAGTATATACCAAATCAAACATATAGAGCTTAGCTTTTTCTGTTACGAGGTACTTAAAGCTGCACTCTCACAGATAAGCTGGTTTTACAACTTTTTAATTTATTGTCTTGGAAAGAGAAAATTTTTGTGTAAATATCTGCAAACCAATGATAAAAGATGGCTGACAAAAGATCAGATCGCAGATTTTTTATATTTCTGTTCGATAATTAATGTTCTATGGCTTACACCTGTACTAACGGTTTAAGAAAAATGCACAAAACTTCATTTTTTGCTATCAGTTTTTTTTTCAACAATCTTATATAACTGGGTTCCATGCATTTTCGCAAAAATTGGCTCGTTCCAAGACAAAATATAAAAAAAGTTGTCAGAACGTTCATTCTGTGAGATTGCAGCTATAAGGTGTTTCGAGATGTGGCCAATTCACGCAATTGAAATACGGTTGCAGCGTGAAGCAGGCAGAATAAGATACCGGCGTTGCACACAAAAAAGACACGGCGACATGAACCACCGGTTATCATGGGCGGATCCAGTAATTAATGTTACAGAGGGCGTACTTCTGGTGCGTAACCTCTCGACATGTATATAAATATATACTTGGTTTTAATAGTGGTTGGGGGGTTTGGGGTACTCCCCGAAGAAAACATTAAAAATTTCTAATTTGAAATCGCGCCTATTGGGCGTCTTTTTATACTCTTCGTCTCTTATATTGTAATAAAAAGTAAACTCAGGCGATTTTAGATGGGGAGGGGGATCGCCGGGTGTGCTCTCACCTCGAACCGCTAATGGTTATAGCAACCCAATTAAAACGATTTGAAACCCATCAATATCAATTTAGTACTAACATTCTCATTGTTGGCTACTTGCTTTAGTAGAGGGAAAGGGGGGGGGGCAGTGGCGTTCAAGGGGACACCTTCATTTTGGGTTTGACAATGATAAATGTTTAACGCATAACCATAATTGCTCTGGTGTACAAGGATGTGTGTGTATGTGTGTATGGGCGTGCTTGCTAACATGCGTGGGTTCGTGCGTGCATGGAGAGGGGGGGGGGAGTACATTTATTTGACAACACCACTGTATGATCCATTGGCGTCGGCCCCAGTGAAAGTGTTGGTCTGGCTAGGTTGTGGGACATAGTGTACTAAGATTGTAATCCTGGTTAAACCTAACCTGGACCGTTAACGTTCGCCAGTGAATTCAAAGCACTGACACACGATACCCTTGTTTAACGTTCCTACCGGAAGCTGGTTAGAATTTTAGTGGTGTGGGGGTTATCGAACATGCAATCAATGGATAACTAGGCCATTGATTCACTACCATCAGACTAAGCGCATACACCACCTACCGAATAATCGAATCTTCAATCCCATCAGCTGGTATGTACATGCAAACACTGAATATGATTAGTGAGGCTTAAGGTGGAGCCCAAACCCATGCATGGTTAGAGGAGGAAACAAGCCCAATCCCTGCTCACTGCAAGGTAAGAGGAGGAGACAGGCCTAACCCTTGCAAGGTAAGTGGATGAGACAGGCCTAACCCATGCAAGTTAAGTGGAGGAGACCAAACTAACCCTTGCAAGGTTAGTGGGGGAGACCAGCCTTACCCTTGTAAGGTTAGTGGAGGAGACCAGCCCAATCACTGCAAGGTACGAGTGGGAGACGATCATATCATTTGCAAGGTAATAGGGTAAACCAGCCCAACCTCTGCAAGGTTAGAGGAGAAAGCAAGCATAAGCCCTGCAAGTAAGGAAGAAGAAACCAGCTCTGCAAAGGAGAGGAGGAGGAGTCTAGCCTAACTTGTATAAGGAGAGGATCAGCCTAACCAATGCATAAAAAAGAGGAGGAGACCAGTCTGACATCTGCAAGGCAAGAGGGGGAGATCAGCCTACGCCCTGCAAGGTAGCAGGTGGAGACCGACCTTACCACTACATGGTTAGAGGAGGAGAGAAGCCTAAGCCTTGCAAGGTAACAGGAGGAGACCGACCTAACCACTGAATGGTAAGAGGAGGAGAGAAGCTTAACACATGAAAGGTAGAAGAAGGAGACCGACCTAACATCTACATAGTAAGAGGAGGAAAGAAGCTTTAGCCCTGCAAGGTAACAGGAGGAGACCGACCTAACCATTGAATGGTAAGAGGAGGAGAGAAGCTTTACCCTTGAAAGGTAGCAGGAGGAGACCAGCCTAATCACTACATGGTAAGAGACGGGTGAAACCTAAGCCCTGCAAGGTAGCAGGAGGAGACCGACCTAACATCTACATGGTAAGAGGCGGAGAAAGGCCTAAGCCCTGTAAGGTAGCAGGAGACCGACCTAACCTCTACATGGAAAGAGGCGAAGAGAAGCCTTACCCTGCAAGGTAGCAGGAGGAGACCGACCTTACATCTACATGGTAAGAGGAGGAGAGAAGCCTTACCCTGCAAGGTAACAGGAGGAGACCGACCTAACCTCTACATGGAAAGAGGCGGAGAGAAGCCTTACCCTGCAAGGTAACAGGAGGAGACCGACCTAACCTCTACATGGAAAGAGGCGGAGAGAAGCCTTACCCTGCAAGGTAACAGGAGGAGACCGACCTTACATCTACATGGTAAGAGGAGGAGAGAAGCCTAAGCCCTGCAAGGTAACAGGAGGAGACCGACCTAACCTCTACATGGAAAGAGGCGGAGAGAAGCCTTACCCTGCAAGGTAAGAGGAGGAGACCGACCTTACATCTACATGGTAAGAGGAGGAGAGAAGCCTAAGCCCTGCAAGGTAACAGGAGGAGACCGACCTAACCTCTACATGGAAAGAGGCGGAGAGAAGCCTTACCCTGCAAGGTAGCAGGAGGAGACCGACCTTACATCTACATGGTAAGAGGAGGAGAGAAGCCTAAGCCCTGCAAGGTAACAGGAGGAGACCGACCTAACCTCTACATGGAAAGAGGAGGAGAGAAGCCTACGCCCAGCAAGGTAACAGGAGGAGACCGACCTAACCTCTACATTGAAAAAGGAGGAGAGAAGCCTACGCCCAGCAAGGTAACAGGAGGAGACCGACCTAACCTCTGAATGGTAAGAATAGGAGAGAAGCTAATCCCCTGCACGTGAAGTAGAGGAAACCGCCCCCCTCACCCCAATGTAAGAAGAGGAGACCAGCCTAATCTCTGAAATATAAGTGGAGGAGACAAGCACAACCTCTGAAGCGTTAAAATAGGAGACGAGACCAACACGTGCAGGGTCAGAGAAGGAGACAAGCCTTACACCTGCAAGGTTAGTGGAGGAAACCATCCTAATATTTGGAAGATTAGAGGAGAAAACATCTGCAAGGTAAGAGAAGGCGACTAGCCTAACCCATGCAAGGTAAGAGAAGGACACCTCCACAACCCCGGCAAGGTAAGAGGAGGAAACCAGCCTTACCCCTGCAGGGTAAGAGGAGGAGTCCAGCCTACGCCCAGCAAGGTAACAGGAGGAGACCTCCCTAACCCCTGCAAGGCAAGAGGAGGCGACTAGACTAACCCATGCAAGGTAATAGGGGGATACCGGACTAACCAATGCAACGTGTATAAGACTAGCCTAACTAACGCAAGGTAAGAGGGTAAAACCGGAAAGATCGGCCTAACCCATGGACGGTAAGAGTTCAACCATACCCCTGCAAGGAAAGAATAGGAGACCAGCCTTTCGCCCCTTTGAGTGAGGAAGCAAGTTTGAAGGAGGATACCGGCCTAACCGCTGCAATTTTAAGAGGATTAGAACAGTTTTACCATTGCAAGTGAGAATTTAGAAACCGGCCATAACCATTCACCTTCGAAAAGGAGAAAAGCCCTACCCCTGCAAGTTTGGAGGAGGGGATCGTTCAAACGCCTGCAAGTTTTGAGGAGGGGAGTGGCCTTTCCCCAGCAAGTTTGGAAAATGAGACAAACCTAATCCCTTGGAGGCGGAGACCAGCCCAAGCCATGAAAGTCTGGAAGATTAGACTGGCCTTATCCCTGCAAGTTTGGAGGAGGAAACCAGCAGGAAAGGTTAGAAGAGTAGACCAGCCTAACCTCATAAAGGTTAGAGGGGGAGATCATCCTAACCCCTGGAAGGTAAAAGGGGAAGACCAGCCTAACCCATGCAAGGTAAGAGGAGAAACCCAGCTTATCCCCTGCCAGGTAAGAGGAGAAGACCAGCATAACCCATGCAATGCAAGAGGAGATCATCCTTACCCCTGCAAGGTAGGAAGAGGAGATCAGCCTAACCTCTACAAGGTAAGAGGATGAGACAAGCTTAACCTTTGCAAGGTAAGAGGAGGAGAAAGGCCCAACCAATGCAAGTTGAAGGAAGAGACCAGCCTAACGCTTATAAGTTTAAGGAGGAGACAGGTTTAACCCATGCAAGGTAAGAGGTAGAGGCAAGCTTAACTTCTGCAAGTAAAAGGAGGAGACAAGCCTTACCCGTGCTATGTTAAAGGAGGAGACCAGACTAACCCCTGCAATGTGAGAGCAGGAGACCAGTATAACCACTCAGCCTAAAATCCGCAAGTTAAAGGAGGAGAAAAGTCCGACCACCTCAAGGTTAGAGGAGGAGACCAGCCTAACTCCAGTAAGGTCAGAGGAGGAGACAAGCATAACCCCTGCAAGGTAAGCGGAAGAGACCAGTCTAACCCATGCAAGTAAAAGGAGGAGACAAGCCTTACCCGTTCAATGTTAAAGGAGGAGAACAAACTGACCCCTGCAATGTGAGATGAGGAGACCAGCATAACCCATGTAAGGTAAGAGGAGGAAACCAGCATAACCCCTGCAAGGTAAGATGAGGAAACCAGCCTAACATCTGCAAGTTAAAAAGGAGACAAGTCTGACTACTACAAGGTAAGAGGAGGAGACCAACCTTACCCATGCAAGGTAATATGAGGAGACAAGCATAACCCCTGCAAGGCAAGAGGAGGAGACCAACCAAACCCATGCAAGGTAAGAGTAGGTGACAAGCCTAACCTCTGCAAATTAAAGGACGAGACAAATCTAACCATTGCAAGGTAAGAGGAGGAACCCATCCTTAACCCTGCAATGTAAGACTAGACGACAAGACTAACTCATGCAAGGTAAGGGGAGGATACAAACCTAACCTCTGCAAGATTTGAAAAGGAGACTATTCTAACCCATGTAAGTCTGAAGGAGGAGACCAGCCAAATCCCTGCAAATTTGGAAGTGGACACCTGCAAATTTGTTGAAGGATACTAGCCTATACACTGCAGGTTTGGAAATGGAGACCAGCCTACCCCAGCAAGTTTTGAGAAGGAGACAAGCCTACTCCTGCAGGTTCAGAGAAGGAGACAGCCTAACCCGTTTAATGTTTGGAGAAGGAGACCAGCCTAACCTCTGCAAGTCTTTTTGAGATCAGCCAAACCCAAGTAAGGTTTGAGAAGGAGACCAACTTACGCTGTAAGATTGGGAAAAGAAACCAGCCTAACCCTTTCATGTTAAGAAAAGGAGACCAGCCTAACCCATGTAATGTTGGAGAAGGAGATCAACCTAATACCTGCAAGTTTGTAGAGGAGATCATCCTAACCCTTTCTAGTTAACAGAAGGAGACTAGCTCAACCCCTGAATGTTGCAGTACTTCAATGGCTTACTGATCGTTTCAATGATTTAATAATGACTACCCTATATAAGTTTTGTAAATGATGTTCCTGTAGAAAAATGCAATTGCTAAAAGACATTACGTTTAAATACCGTTTCAGAGCCAAGTCCTGGATTTCAAGGTTATGAT
This sequence comes from Mya arenaria, assembly GCF_026914265.1. Lineage (NCBI taxonomy): Eukaryota > Metazoa > Mollusca > Bivalvia > Myida > Myidae > Mya > Mya arenaria. The sequence goes on from NC_069133.1 coordinate 15,789,961, forward strand.
TCACATAGTCAATTCTAATAACTTTTATTTGACAGTTCTAACATTATTTATTTATTTTTGAACCATGTTTATTATCAACTATTATTTGCTTGCATGTAATATTTGTGTAAAGCTGTATCTTAGAAGTTTGAATATTAACATTGTCATAACCCTTTTCCACTCATTGTGTACATATATGTATCTGTATAATATGTTGTCTTGGGCCGGAGGCCTTTATCAATTAAATAAATTGAATAAATTGAATTGAATTGAATTGAAACTAAATATATTGCGACTTGCTGTCGCTGTGCTTCATATACATTTACACTAATATACCTGAAATGACGTAGATGACACAAATTTACTGTAATGTTTCCGGGCGATTTAAACTAAAATTGATAAAAACATTTCCTTTTCAAACTACATGTATATAATGTTTGATTTATGTTTTGATACTTAATACTTTATAAAATTTTAATTTTCTTTTCAAATTTTATACAGCGCAGGCGTGAGTATGGCATAAGCGTATGCATAGAATGAATCCAATGTTTGAACCAAAATGTTGAATATATGTTTTTTTTTATTTTTTATTTTCTTTCGTGGCAATTGTGTTACATTAGCAAGGCAATGAGTCATTAAATACGTGACTCGAAATGCACTGGAATGATAAGACTTATCTAGAAAATGTATGTTTTTTAGTAGAAAGGCCAAACTTGACTCGAAGCGTTATATTCCTCTTAAATCTAGCAATTAAATCGGCTCAGCATTCTCTATTTAACTTACTACCGAACCGAACAAGCTAAAGTAGCTTGTTTTATGAAGCCATTTTTTGTTTTTATTTAATCTCGATGTTACTCAATGAAAGATAAATTAACGTGATAACCACTAATATCATTTTCCTTTACATAGCAAAAACTCTAAGGGATGTTAACTTTTGATAAAAATATACCAAATCAAACAAAGAGAGCTTAGGTTTTTCCTCCTACAAGACACTTAAGACATTGGGGCTAATTCAGGCAATGGAAAAACGGAAGGATGTAAACATTAGATTAACTTATACCACATCAACTAGAGAGCTTAGCTTTTTTTCGAGGCACATAAGGATGTTTCGTGAAAATGTGGCCAATTCACGCAATGGAAGTACGGTTGCATCGTGAAACAGCCGGGATAAGATATCGGCATCGTGAAACAGCCGGGATAAGATATCGGCATCGTGAAACAGCCGGGATAAGATATCGGCATCGTGAAACAGCCGGGATAAGATATCGGCATCGTGAAACAGCCGGGATAAGATATCGGCATCGTGAAACAGCCGGGATAAGATATCGGCATCGTGAAACAGCCGGGATAAGATATCGGCGTTGCACAGAAGAAAGACACGGCGACATGAGCCACCGGTTATCAGGGGATGATCCAGGATTAGATGTTACAGGGGGCGTAATTCAGGGGCCTAACCTTTAAGTTTGGTTGAACGTGTTAATAGGGGGTTTGGGGGGTGCTCCCAGAAGAGAATTTGAACAATTTCTAGTCTGAAATGGCGTATTTTGGGCCTACTAGTATTTCTTTACTCTTTTTTCTCTTTTCTCTTATATTGACATAAAAAGTAAACTTGGGTGATAATAGGGGGGGGGGGGGGTGCGCGAATGCGCCCCGACCTGGATCTGCAAGTTGTTAAAGCAACCCAATTAAAATGATATGAATGATATGAAATCCATCAATTTAATACTAACGTTCTAACGTTCTTATTGGTTGGCTACTAGCCTAAGTAGCGAAGGGGGGGGGGGGGTGTTCTCATTTATTAGAGGTTTGACAATGATGAATGTTGTACGCATGGTCACCTTGCTCTGGTGTCCGATGAGGATTTTTAAGCGGTTTTCCAATGCACACAAGGTCGTAAACACGTTGGCAGCCGGACAATGCTCAGCTTTAAAGACTAATGAACTAATACCCGAAGTGCACCTTGCATAAAAAAAACAAACGGAGTATAGTAATTTATTTAAAAAAAAGCAGTTTGTGCATACAATGAACCAATGTATATACATGTTTGTGTCACCATGGTAACTGTTTGATCGCCATGGTTACAGTTTGTGTCTACCCCGACCCCAGAGATCACCAGCCATCCTTGGTCTGCTCTTCACATTTGTGCACTCAGAAAAGTTATAGTTGAGTAATTCAGGGTTCTAGAGTTTAGGATTTATCCAGAAATCAGGATTGAGAATTCAGGCCTCAATTTCTCGAAACTTCTTAAGCTTAACAGGCTTAAGTCGCTTATTTCAAACAGCCAAAATACATACTAATAATGGATTTTGATCAATGAAAAATGATTTCTTCTAAGTAGCATACAGATTTTTCTTATATAATTTATAAAAAAATTAAAAAAAGTAAATATAACGCATATTATAGAACAACAAAAATAGTGAGTTTAGCTTAATCCTGTTATAAGTGACTTAAGAGGTTTCGAGAAATTTGGGCCAGATGATCCAAGCCCATTATTTTTTCTTTTGGAATGAATCTCTTAGACTAAAACAGGCCCTCGGCTTTTTTGCAAGATTGACAAATATCAAATTGATGGCTGCGTTGCCGGGCGTAAATTGCTCGGTATTGCACTATTACTTATAAATAATATATCAATGTTATCTTCATATTTTTCTACTTGTGTATTTTTATATGTATATGTTCATTACAAAAACTGTATTATATAAACTATAATAACACACATATTTTTTTAATTTATTGCAAATTGCATTTTGACTGAAACGCGACATAAGCGTGACATCAATAGGCTACGTGTGGTTAACCAGTTTATGTCTCCCCATCAGTCGTTGTCATATCCATTGAAGTCGTTGACATCTCCATGATAGTCGTCGGGCAAGCGGTAGGTGGCGGACACGATGTTGGCGGCGGGCATGTTGTTTGTTGCGGACAAGTTGGTAGTAGTGGACAGGTCGGTGCTAAAAACGCGAGCGAAACAATGTTAGGTAATATTACGTTTTAAAACCAGGGCGGATGATAACACTACAAATCCTAGGTTCTTGGGCTCATTTCCCGGCTAGGGCGCATGCGAGTTTGGTTGCTATGCAATATTTGGTGTCTCTTCAATGAACTATAAACAAATGAAATACACTAAAGGTTGCCGGAAATGTTTCTAATTTCACCTGGCGAACAGTTCAGCTCATCCGCACCGTCGGTACAGTGGGGTATACCATCACAAACTTGCGATGCCGAGATACATTTAGACGAACTGACTCCTTTCTGAAAGTCGCACTTGAGTAGTCCTGAAATAGATATTTTTAACAGAGGTATCGTATTGTGTACAAATAAAGAATCCTTTTTTAGCTCATCTGACCACGAAGAGCTTAGTCCGTCGTTCGTCCGTCCGTTCGTGATCCACATTTAGTTCTTTAACACTGTAACATCCATATTTCTAAACCAATATGATCCAAACTTGGACACAATGTATATACAATATTTCGATTAAGTTCGATTATACGCCATATCTGACCTGATCTGCCCAATAGATACCAAAACAGCCAAATGTATCAAAACATCATGCTCACGGGCACGTTACTCTGACGAAAAGGTCAGGATATAGCCAGGCATTACCAGTATCTTATCTATTATGTTAACCCCGTGTAAGAATTATACTTATGGTGTTAAAATGAGCGAAACGTCGAACTCGAATTTTACTTCAAGAGTAAACAAAAGTGCTGGGCCTTGTTATAAGTATTGTCACAAACAATGTACAAAACAATCATTATGTATGTTTTGAAGTGATTCCGACTTGCGACAGAGGTCTAAGTCTTCGCATGACTACCTCGATGGAAAAGACGCCATGGCCACGTATCCCATTACGTCGAATGTTGTTGTTTAAATGAAAAATACGCTTAAAATCATATAAGTGTTTGCATTTTTGTGCACAATCGAGGATCTTTCAAATTTCCTATTTTGAAATCATGAATTTTACGTATATCGATTTGAGTATATTTCAGTCAACCTTTTTCTCCATCAAGGCTTATTTGTTAAACTAATTTAAGAAGTAACAGAAAGCATATAGCATATACGTCGTTTCATCCTTTTGCTTTCATGGAGGCTAGGATTTGCACAACTCTGAGTTCTGTACTCTCATAAGCTTATGCACCAGTCATTTGTAACCACGCCCCCCCCCCCCCCCAGGTCCGGGGACTTTGACTTTCGGTCCAGCCAACCCCGGTCAAAGTCTCCGCCCTGCGAGGACGATCTGCTGGTAAAACGCCCGCCAAATGCCCCCGCACCCAAGGAACCCTATAGAAGGCCAATTTTTCGCTATATTTGGCGTGAAGACAAAACCACTGCAGTCACACGGCACTGCGGGGCCACCTGGAAGGTAAAAACACGGTCCATTTTCCCGGCTATCCCCGGTATACCCCCGGACGGATTATTATATAATAATACACATGATGATTTTTTTGTTTGGACCAATTAAAATCAAGCATTTTTAAATTTTCAGTTTATTCATTTTACGTTGATCAATCCTGACGATATACAGAAGGTAGTCCGCTTTATTTTTTGTATATTGCCAAGATGGATCTGTAACACATTCTAAAAGGACACTTAGCTCAAAGACAGAAGGCCTTTTATGACGAATATTTGGCAAGCACTGCTTCATATCATGGTGTTATTAAAAGTGGTAGAGTAATGCCTAATAAACTGTGAATATTGCTCCTTCCAAAAACGTTTGCTTCACACTTTACCATGTCCAAACATGGTATGCAGTACTTTATATTGCCAAAGCCTATTTCAAATGAAAGATCTAAGTGATCGACAAAAAATCAAATTACTTCTGAAAATAGTTCATTCATGACTGAGTTTTGATAGATTATTACTTTCCTAAACTGTCATTAAACTCTTATTAGAATCCATATTCTTGTAATGATACTTTTAGCAAAATATTCAAGGCTAAGAAATCGAACAAGTAAGATACCGTTATATCTGACTCTGTTCCATATCCTCGGCTTGTGACGTGCACTAACCGACACCATCGCAACTAACAGAATAACCAAGGCCTGGAAAAAACAACGACAGAAGACATTTGCAACTGGAACTGTACATGTGTGTATGAATTAACATAATGTACATTCAAAACACAAAGATAAACCTTCTACTGAAATTGTTTTTGATCTCAAATCGTTGTCCTTTGATAATGAAAAAGAAAGAAAAATATTGCTGATTATTATGATTTAAACAGATAAAAGAAATGCTAAACTTCACGTAATTAACATGTTTAAATATATGCCAAGCAAGGTTGTGGTTCATACTTTACTCCGTTACGATAAATTCATGTATTTTTTAAGTCATATTTAACTCAATTTATAACGAGCTATGAAATGCTATCTAGTGTATTTTTTATGTATTGGAAATGTTCTAATTGAAAATGCAAATACAACTTTGAATTGACCTGAAAAATAGCTTTAGTATGTTTAGGTTGAAAGTATGTGAATAGTAGTAATACTAGTCGTTGTACTAAAATCACGTGCTTTCGGTCCAGGTAGAACAAGCCGACCCGAAGGTACTCCTGTGAGTCGGTGCATATTTACCGGGCAAGCAAAGTGCCCGAGGCTTGGATTTTTGCATACCCTTTTTTGCCTTTTTTTGCCACAATTTGCTTTAGCACATAAACTAGCTACTAAATAATAAGTCTTCAATCCCTTTATTTGAGTCCAAACAATGAATATGACTGGTGTTTGCGCTCATGTCTCGATTAATAGGATCGCTTGACCAATTCTATTTTTATTTGTTGATAAATTAGGTATTATGCTATTTGATACGGCCTAACAGCTGTATAGAGACGTGCACGCCAACACTTCGTTTCAACTCTTCTGAATTAAGTCGGCGGCCGGACAGCGCCGAGCTACATTTAAGCATTTTAGGGCATTTTCGAGCCGAAACGAATCTTTAGAAATAACCCCCTACTTAAACATGATGTTTAATAGTCAAATTGGAAATTATAGTAAATTGTGTAAGCTGTTTTAATAACTAATTATTATTATTATTATTATTATTATTATTATTACTAATTATTATTATCATTATTACTAATTATTATTATTATTATTATTATTATTATTATTATTATTATTATCGTATTAATTACTGTTTTAATTATTATTAAATTTCTCCAGTCATTAACGTATTGAGTCTAAGTTTGAGTCTGAAGACTTTGATTTAAGTGTAAACTTTTCATTTGAAGAGCATACTTGCTTTACTCATTTTATTAATAATCGCTTCACAAACTAAATTAAATACGTTAGCGAGAATATATCCTTCAACTACAATAAAATATTGTGCTGATACTTACAAAAATACTGTTGAAAAAATATAAAACGATTTGTTTTAAACCTCAAATAAGAAATAATTGTTTTATGGACTCACCAGTTTCATTGACAATTCCATAGTTGTGGAAAGAGAAAGATTTGCGCACCTTATGATCTATGCAATAGCGGAAAGACTTTTATAGATCAGAAGTACAACACAATCCTTGAGGGAAAATAATTGTAGCCAATCATTTTGAAACACATATTTTTAACCACAAAATCATATATCGATGAATGTGTAGAAATTTAAATGATTTTATAATAAACATTTAAAGGAAAACTTTCTTTCCAGGTATTGGTATGATACATAGAGTTTAACTTTAAATGGCAATAATTTGATAAATATTAGATTAAAATCACGTATCAAAAAGCTAACCATGTAATGTATCAATTATTTCAATCATGTTTTATAACATGAATATACATGTTCGTAATATCAGAAAAAAATAACAACATAGAAACAGTATAATCAATGTTACATTGAAAAAGTTCATATCAAAAGGGACTTAAGGATTTGTCCAATATCAGTGCCGGCCCTTTCCCTGTATCATTATAAAACAAATGTGAATGACATTTGAAATTATATGTAGGGTCCAGGGATATAGGGCAGTATAATTCATGGAAATAGGGGCCCTGAGGAATAGTCATATTTAAGTGAAATTTAGAGCAAATGATGAAGGGGAGCATTATTTAGTTGAAATGAGGGGCCACAGACGTAAGGAAGATTAATTCAAGTAAAAACTAAATGTCACAGAAGAATTAGGAGCCACAGAGAGCAGAATAATTTAGTGGGAAGCAGGGGCCACAGAGGCAGGGCAATATAATTTAGGTAAAACTAGGGGTGACAGAGGAATAAGGAGCCACACAGGTGGGGCAGAATAATTTAGTGGAAGCCATAGGCCATAGAGAAAAGGGCAATATAATTAATGTAAAACTAGGGGTCACAGAGGAATAAGGAGCTACAGAGGTAGGGCAGAATTATTCAGTCGGAACCAGGGGCCACATAGGTAGGGAAATTTTACTATAGTAAAAATAGCGGACACAGAGAAATAAAGAGCCAAAAAATAATTAAGGTAAAACTAGGGGTCGCAGTGGAATACGGAGCCTAAGACGTTTGGCAGAATAATTTAGTGGGAACCACGGGCCATATAGGTAGGGCAGAATAATTTACGTAAAACTAGGGGTCGCAGAGGAATAAGGAGCCTAAGACGTTGGGCAGAATAATTTAGTTGGAACCACGGGTTATATAGGAAGGGCAATACAATTAAGGGAAAACCAGGGGTCGCAGAGGAATAAGGAGCCTAACACGTTGGACAGAATAATTTAGTGGGAACCAGGGGCCACATAGGTAGGGCAGAATAATTTTGGTAAAACTAGGGGTCGCAGAGGACTTAGGAGCCACAGAGTTAGGGCAGAATAATTTACGTAAAACTAGGGGCCACATAGGTAGGGCAGAATAATTTACGTAAAACTAGGGGTCGCAGAGGACTTAGGAGCCACAGAGTTAGGGCAGAATAATTTACGTAAAACTAGGGGCCACAGAGGACTTAGGAGCCACAGAGTTAGGGCAGAATAATTTACGTAAAACTAGGGGCCACAGAGGACTTAGGAGCCACAGAGTTAGGGCAGAATAATTTACGTAAAACTAGGGGCCACAGAGGACTTAGGAGCCACAGAGTTAGGGCAGAATAATTTACGTAAAACTAGGGGCCACAGAGGACTTAGGAGCCACAGAGTTAGGGCAGAATAATTTACGTAAAACTAGGGGTCACAGAGGACTTAGGAGCCACAGAGTTAGGGCAGAATAATTTACGTAAAACTAGGGGTCGCAGAGGACTTAGGAGCCACAGAGTTAGGGCAGAATAATTTACGTAAAACTAGGGGTCGCAGAGGACTTAGGAGCCACAGAGTTAGGGCAGAATAATTTACGTAAAACTAGGGGCCACAGAGGACTTAGGAGCCACAGAGTTAGGGCAGAATAATTTACGTAAAACTAGGGGCCACAGAGGACATAGGAGCCACAGAGTTAGGGCAGAATAATTTACGTAAAACTAGGGGCCACAGAGGACATAGGAACCACAGAGTTAGGGCAGAATAATTTACGTAAAACTAGGGGCCACAGAGGACATAGGAGCCACAGAGTTAGGGCAGAATAATTTACGTAAAACTAGGGGCCACAGAGGACATAGGAGCCACAGAGTTAGGGCAGAATAATTTACGTAAAACTAGGGGCCACAGAGGACATAGGAACCACAGAGTTAGGGCAGAATAATTTACGTAAAACTAGGGGCCACAGAGGACATAGGAGCCACAGAGTTAGGGCAGAATAATTTACGTAAAACTAGGGGTCACAGAGGACATAGGAGCCACAGAGTTAGGGCAGAATAATTTACGTAAAACTAGGGGCCACAGAGGACATAGGAACCACAGAGTTAGGGCAGAATAATTTACGTAAAACTAGGGGCCACAGAGGACATAGGAACCACAGAGTTAGGGCAGAATAATTTACGTAAAACTAGGGGCCACAGAGGACATAGGAGCCACAGAGTTAGGGCAGAATAATTTACGTAAAACTAGGGGCCACAGAGGACATAGGAAACACAGAGTTAGGGCAGAATAATTTACGTAAAACTAGGGGCCACAGAGGACATAGGAGCCACAGAGTTAGGGCAGAATAATTTACGTAAAACTAGGGGCCACAGAGGACATAGGAACCACAGAGTTAGGGCAGAATAATTTACGTAAAACTAGGGGCCACAGAGGACATAGGAGCCACAGAGTTAGGGCAGAATAATTTACGTAAAACTAGGGGCCACAGAGGACATAGGAACCACAGAAGTAGGGCAGAATAATTTACGTAAAACTAGGGGCCACAGAGGACATAGGAACCACGGATGTAGGGAAGTATAATCTATTTGGAACATGGGGCCATATAGGTAGGTCAGTATAATTAAGGTAAAAATAGGGGTCACAGTGGAATAAGGAGCCACAGAGGTAGGCCAGAATACTTTATTGGGAACCAGGGGCCATATAAGTAGGGCAGTATAATTAAGGTAAAACTAGGGGTCACAGACAAATTTGGGGGCACAAAGGTAGGGCAGTAAAATTTAGTGGGAACCAGGGACCACGTAGGTAGGGCAGACTAATTTAAATAAAACTCATGACCACTGAGTAGGGCGGTATTATTTGGGTTGAACTAAAGAGCTACAGAGGTAGAGCAGTATTATTTAGGTGCAAGTAAGGCCCACAGTGGTAGGGCAGTATTATTCAGGTGGAACTAGGGGCCACAGAGGTAGAGCAGTATTATTTATGTGGAACTAGGTGCAACAGAGGAAGAGCAGTATTATTTAGGTGGAACTTAGGACCACAGAGGAAGAGCAGTATTATTTATGTGCAACTTAGGACCACAGAGGAAGAGCAGTATTATTTAGGTGGAACTAAGGACCACAGTGGTAGGGCAGAATTATTCAGGTGGAACTAGGGGCCACAGAGTTAGAGTAGTATCATTTATGTGGAACTAGGGGCAACAGACGCAGAGCAGTATTATAAATGTGGATTTAAGGACCACAGTGGTAGGGCAGTATTATTCAGGTGGAACTAGGTGCAACAGAGGTAGTGCAGTATTACTTAGGTGGAACTTAAGACCAGTATCTAGGTGGAACTAGGGGCCACAAAGTTAGAGCAGTATCATTTATGTGGAACTAGGGGCACAGAGGTAGAGCAGTATTATTCACGTGGAACTAAGGACTACAGTGGTAAGTCAATATCATTCAGGTGAAACTAGGAGCCACAGAGGTAGAGCAGTATTATTATAGGGCAATGTTATTTAGGTCGAACAAGGATGAAAGGCAGTATTATTGAGGTAAAATGAAGGATCACAGTGACACGGCCTGTAAACGCCAGCTCCACCACTTTACGGTGGTGCAAAGAAAAAGAGCTGTCGACACTTCCGTGGTGGAGCTGTGCCCTATGTTTACATGAACAAACAGGAGTATGACTTATATTTTATTTGATAATTTCATTTAACGGACACATTTCGAAAATTGGAGAATGTGGTACCGTGTAAGAACACTTCTACTGTAGGCTGGTTACTATGTCGTTTCAATATTGTGCAAACTGTGGTGCCAGGAGCTTTTCTCCCGAATCAGACTTGTGCATATTTTGAGATCTGATTGCATAGCAAGTACATTTCGGTGCTTACACACCCCGTAAGAACATTCTCACGCATGCAAACATAACTGTTATGTATAGTACCCATGCCGGAACACAACAAAACTAATAAGCACTTCTTAAAAAGGAAGAATGCACATATTTATAAAAGTGGTAGCGCTGTTGCCCTAGTGGTGGCGCTGTCGAGTAGTGGTGGCGCTGTCGAGTATGTTTTGCTCTTGAAGTATTATAAAAAGTTAACGCTTTTGGAATGAATACAAAAGTTGCTATGTTTATCATTCATTGAACATTATGCTGGTATGCATACTACTTGCGGAAACAAAACTCTTCGCGAGCTACCTTAACCTTACTTAAAACTATTTCGAAACAAACGGCTAGGTGCTGTTAATTTTTACCATAGAACTATCATCAGTATCTATCATGTGTGTCCGGTTATGAGGGAGGTATTCTTGCATACCGGACGTGTGTTTCCGGTCATTTGTCCAGTGCTGGAAAAACGCATCTTACACCCCATGTAAGATGAGTTACGCGCAACAACGCGCTTCTTCTTATTTCTTTTATTGTATGGTTTATGAAAAGTACATTATTTCATTTCAATTAAGCGCAATCAAATAAATAAGTATGCAATAAATTAAAACAGATAATGAATAATCGTAAAAACGCGATTTAAATAGTTACTATTTGACATCAATAGTGATTTAAAATTACTGCGCTTTATGACGTCAGTAAACAAGGTTTCACGCACTTTTTGGTAAAATGTACAAAAGTGCGTTTTCTACGTCAATTCTTACACAAACTGATAATTTTAGAATTGCAAGAAAAAATATCAATCATGTTTTTCCGGTCCGGACCGAAAAATCCGTCCTTCGGTCACGCTGCGTAGCCTGTAACTCGGCAAGCCTCGTTACCGGCTTACGAGCGTGCACTCGGGTCGGATTTTTCCATTCGTACCGGACACACATGGTAGATACTTATAGTTCTATGGTAAAATTAACAGCACATAGCCGTTTGTTTTCGAAATAGTTTTAAGTAAGGTTAAGATAATTCGCGAAGAGTTTCGTTTCCGCAAGTAGTATGCATAACCAGCATAATGTTCAATGAATATTAAACATAGCAACTTAAGTAATTATTCCAAAAGCGTTAACTTTTTATATTACTTCATACGCAAAACATACTCGATAGCGCCACCACTACTCGACAGCGCCACCACTAGGGCAACAGCGCCACCACTTTTATAAATATGTGCATTTTTCCTTTTTAAGAAGTGCTTATTAGTTTTGTTGTGTTCCGGCTTAGGTACAATACATAACAGTTATGTTTGCATGCGTGAGATTGTCTTACGGGGTGTGTAAGCACCGAAATGTACTTGCTATGCAATCAGATCTCAAAATATGCACAAGTCTGATTCGGGAGAAAAGCTCCTGGCACCACAGTTTGCACAATATTGAAACGACATAGTAACCAGCCTACAGTAGAAGTGTTCTTACACGGTACCACATTCTCCGATTTCCGAAATATGTCCGTTAAATGATAATTATCCAATAAAATATAAATCATACTCCTGTTTGTTCATGTAAACATAGGGCACAGCTCCACCACGGAAGTGTCGACAGCTCTTTTTCTTTGCACCACCGTAAAGTGGTGGAGCTGGCGTTTACAGGCCGTGAGTGATAGAGCAGTATAATTTAGGTGGAATAAGGAGGCCTAGAGGGCATAAGTTTGACGTGGAACTAGGGGCCACAGACGTTGGGTATTGTCTTTTACGTGGAATTAGGGGCTACAAAGGAAAAGAAGTAAAATTTAGGTGAAACTAGAGGCCACAGAGTCAGGACAGTATATATTAAGTGGAAGTTAGGGCCACCGAAGAAGAGCAGTTCAATTTAGGTGAAACTAATGACCACAGTGGTAAGACGGTATAATTTAGGTGGAACAAAGGACAACAGAGTCATGGCAGTATTATTTAGGTGGAAACTAGGGGCCTTATATGTAAAGGAGCAGTATAACTTAGGTGTAACTAGAGGTCACACAGGTAGGGCTGAATGATTCAGTAGGAACTAGGGGTCACAGTGGTATGGCATTTCACATTATGTGGATCTTGTATGTGCGTGAAGTTAGCACCGCAGCACCGCATCACCGCGGTGCTTTCACCACAGCCACGGGGGGCAAGCACCGAATCACCAGAAATGTTCCATATTTATAAGTGATATTACAGTGTAGCCTAGGCATTGCCCTAGGTCATGGTATTAATCACTGGTCTGCGAGTATAGCAAGTCTGTTGGATATTGATTTATTTAAGTGGATACTTCGGCCGTTCCTACAGTATTTCAACACTTTTTAGCGGTGATACCTTAAAAACGAAAAAGGGGACCGCTGCCACCTACAGCACAGCTAAGCCTAAGTCCTAGCCTAGGTCGTGACATATGTAACTAGACTGCAATTTTAAGTAGGCTGTATGTTTATGATACGAATATGCGTTGACCCTATTCATTTTCCACCAAAATTTCACCAGTTTATAGCGGTGTTACCTTACATATGAGTGCGGGGACCACTGCCACCATTACCACAGTTTAGCATAGGCAATGCCCTAGGTCATGGCATAAGTCACTGAACTGCGATTTTGGGCGGTCTTTGGAATTTCGGTTGAATAATGTGGATTTAAGCCCCGTGTTATTCACCTTTTAATAGCAGTAACACCTTAAAAATGAGAAAGGGGATCACTGTCACATTTACCAGTGTAGTATAGGCCTAAACCTAGGTCATGGCATAGGTCACTAGACTGCGATATTAGGCAGGCTCTGAGTTTTTGGTACCAATATACCAAAGGAATTTTCCATCAAAATGTCAAAACTTTATAGCGGTGATACCTTTAATATTTGAAGGCCATGGAAATTGTATCGGTGGCTTAATTACAATTTTCAAAACGTTCAAAATCATACACCCCCACTCTGTTGTGTAGAACGAATGAACGCCAAATATTTCGTGCAAAACTAGGACCCTCGATCGTAGGACAGTATAATATAGGTAAAACTAGGGCCCACAATCGTAGGGTAGTATAATTTAGGTAAAACTAGGGGCCACAGAGGTAGGGCAGTATAATTTAGTGGGAACTAGGGCCCACGAACGTAGGGCAGTATAATTTAGGTAAAACTTGGGCCCACGATCGTAGGACAGTATAATTTAGGTAAAACTAGGGCCCACGATCGTAGGACAGTATAATTTAAGTAAAACTAGGACCCACGATCGTAGAGCATTATAATTTAGGTTAAACTAGGGGCCACAGAGGTAGGATAGTATAATTTAGTGGAAACTAGGGCCAATGATCGTAGGGCAGTATAATTTAGGTAAAACTAGGGGCCACAGAGATAGGGCTTTATAATTTCTTGGAAACTAGGGCCCACGAACGAAGGGCAGTATAATTTAGGTAAAACTAGTGGCCACAGAGGTAGGATAGTATAATTTAGTGGAAACTAGGGCCAATGATCGTAGGGCAGTATTATTTAGGTAAAACTAGGGGCCACAGAGATAGGGCTTTATAATTTCTTGGAAACTAGGGCCCACGAACGAAGGGCAGTATAATTTAGGTAAAACTAGTGGCCACAGAGATAGGGCTGTATAATTTAGTGGAAACTAGGGCCCATGGTCGTAGAGCAGTATAATGAAGTGGAAACTAGGGCCCACGATCGTAGGGCAGTATAACTTGGGTAAAACTAGGGGCCACAGAGGTAGGGCAGCATACTTTTGGTGGAATAAGGGGCCACAGAGGTAGTGCAGCATAATATATGTGGAACCTGGGGACACAGAGATGTAATATTTAGGTGAAACTAGGGGCCATAGAGTAGGGGCAACATAACATAGGTGGAACTAGGGGCTACAGAGGTGGGGCAGCATAATATAGGTGGAACTACGGGCCACAGAGGATATTTTATCATGTGGGTATTTCATCCTCCTTGTCAAAATGGCATTATGAATTTTATCTGTAGGTTATTATGTCCTCCCTGCCAAAATAATGGGCGATTATATTCGTGGGGTAATTCGTCCTTCCTGCCGAAATGGTAAGGGGGTTATTGTCGGTGTGTTATTTTGTTCACCCTGTCTAAATGCCATGGGTTTTGTGTCTGTGGACTATTTTGTTTATCCAGTTGAAATGTCATTAGTTTTTGTCTGTGGATTATTTTTGTCTACGCTGTCAAAACGACATAGGTTATTTTGTCCGTGGTTTTTACCATCATGTAATTCATTAAGTTCCTTTTGCAAATGTATGTATATTGATCTCAAACGAAATGCAATACAATTGTGAACAAAAAATGTATAACAGTCAGTGTGGACTTGAACTGTTGGTTAAACAGATTGTATATGTTTTTAGTAGAAATTCTTCATTTCATCAATTTTTCAGTAGTTTTCAGATTATATCGCATTAATATTGACTAATATAAAACGTGGTTAATTAATAGGGAAAACAACGTTTACTGTTAAAATTTACGTAAGTATTGGGTAAACAAGTTGATGAATTACCTGAAATGTGTTAAAAATCCGCCGGAAGGTGGTTCAACTGGTGGATCGTTATTGAGCTAGGAGTGTTCTAGCCATCTTATAAATCTAGGCCATAATATACATCAATTGATATCCTAACATACATGAGCCATAACGTACTTCACACATTCAGGTAAAAAGGTACTTCACGTTATTTTATAACACACCTGTATCTCAAAATACCTGTATTAAGGTCCTTTATACACATGGCTATTGTTCGTTTTTGGCTATAACAGAGTACCAGGTTAACTTTTACACCAAGCTTCTGTATTTATTTTGATACAATACTTATGTATTTTGATTGACTTGCAATGTCTTTAATTTGCAAAAACAGCCAAGCAAACGTTTTCTTCTGTATGCGTATTACCACTGATAACTTTCCACGTCAGATAGTATCAGGCATTGATATTGAAAGGCCTTGGTTATGAAGTGTCTGACATGTTAATTCAAAACAATGCATACCCTGTTTATAACCCTGGTGTCACAGCAGGATGCCAAATAGTTCTGTTGGCTCTCTAAAAAAACAACAGACGAATCACTCTCACATACGTCACCTCCTACCTAAATCACCAACAGCCTGGTCATGCAGCACCTTGACACCTAAAACTTTCTGAATACCAACATGGATTCATGAAGAAACGCTCACGCAACAGCCAACTCATCCTCAATCTGCAAGCGCGACGAATAAGTGCAAAATGATGCAATTATATTGGACTTCTTCAAAGCCTTCGACAAGGTGCAACCCCTGCAGAATGCCTGTACAGCTATTTTCCCCGTAGCTTCTTCTCGAACCGCTGTCAAGAGGTCGATGTTGAATACAACTCCTATGTTGAATATCACTCCAATGTTGAATACCACTCCAATGTTGAATACCACTCCTTTGTTGAATGCCACTTCTATGTTGAATACCACTCCCACGTTGAATACCACTCCCACGTTGAATACCACTCCCACGCCGAATACCACTCCAATGTTGAATACCACTCCAATGTTGAATACCACTCCTTTGTTGAATGCCACTTCTATGTTGAATACCACTCCAATGTTGAATACCACTCCAATGTTGAATACCACTCCTTTGTTGAATACCACTTCTTTGTTGAATACCACTCCCATGTTAGATACCATTTAAATGTAGAATACCACTCCTTTGTTGAATACCACTTCTATGCTGAATACCACTCCTATGTTAAGTACCAGTCCTTTGTTGAATACCACTCCTATGTTAAATACCACTCCTATGTTGAATACCAGTCCAATGTTGAATATCACTCCTATGTATAATACCACTCCTTTGTTGAATACCACTTCTTTGTTGAATACCACTCCCATGTTAAATACCATTCAAATGTAGAATACCACTCCTTTGTTGAATACCACTTCTTTGTTGAATACCACTCCCATGTTAAATACCATTCAAATGTAGAATACCACTCCTTTGTTGAATACCACTTCTATGCTGAATACCACTCCTATGTTAAGTACCAATCCTTTGTTGAATATCACTCCTATGTTAAATACCACTTCTATGTTGAATTCCACTCCTATGTTAAATACCACTCCTATGTTGAATACCAGTCCATTGTTGAATATCACTCCTATGTATAATACCACTCCTTTGTAGAATACCACTCATATGTTGAATACCACTCCAATGTTGAATACCACTCCAATGTTGAATATCACTTATATGTTGAATACTACTCCTATGTTGAATATCACTCTTATGTTGAATACCACTTCTATGTTAGATACCACTCCTATGTTGAATGCCACTTCTATGTTGAATACCACTACTATGTTGAATACCACTCCTATGTTAAATACCACTCCAATGTTGAATACCACTCCTATGTTAAATACCACTCCTATGTTGAATACCACTCCAATGTTAAATACCACTCTTATGTTAAATACCACTCCTATGTATAATACCACTCCTATGTAGAATACCACTCATATGTTGAATACCACTCCAATGTTGAATACCACTCCAATGTTGAATACCACTCCTTTGTTGAATGCCACTTCTATGTTGAATACCACTCCCACGCCGAATACCACTCCTTTGTTGAATACCACTTCTTTGTTGAATACCACTTCTATGCTGAATACCACTCCTATGTAAAGTACCAGTCCTTTGTTGAATACCACTCCTATGTTAAATACCACTCCTATGTTGAATACCAGTCCAATGTTGAATATCACTCCTATGTATAATACCACTCCTTTGTTGAATACCACTTCTTTGTTGAATACCACTCCTATGTTAAATACCATTCAAATGTAGAATACCACTCCTTTGTTGAATACCACTTCTATGCTGAATACCACTCCTATGTTAAGTACCAATCCTTTGTTGAATATCACTCCTATGTTAAATACCACTCCTATGTTGAATACCACTTCTATGTTGAATACCACTCCTATGTTAAATACCACTCCTATGTTGAATACCACTCCTATGTTAAATACCACTCCTATGTTGAATACCACTTCTATGTTGAATTCCACTCCTATGTTAAATACCACTCCTATGTTGAATACCAGTCCAATGTTGAATATCACTCCTATGTATAATACCACTCCTTTGTAGAATACCACTCATATGTTGAATACCACTCCAATGTTGAATACCACTCCAATGTTGAATATCACTTATATGTTGAATACTACTCCTATGTTGAATATCACTCTTATGTTGAATACCACTTCTATGTTAGATACCACTCCTATGTTGAATGCCACTTCTATGTTGAATACCACTACTATGTTGAATACCACTCCTATGTTAAATACCACTCCAATGTTGAATACCACTCCTATGTTAAATACCACTCCTATGTTGAATACCACTCCAATGTTAAATACCACTCTTATGTTAAATACCACTCCTATGTATAATACCACTCCTATGTAGAATACCACTCATATGTTGAATACCACTCCAATGTTGAATACCACTCCAATGTTGAATACCACTCCTTTGTTGAATGCCACTTCTATGTTGAATACCACTCCCACGCCGAATACCACTCCTTTGTTGAATACCACTTCTTTGTTGAATACCACTCCCATGTTAGATACCATTTAAATGTAGAATACCACTCCTTTGTTGAATACCACTTCTATGCTGAATACCACTCCTATGTTAAGTACCAGTCCTTTGTTGAATACCACTCCTATGTTAAATACCACTCCTATGTTGAATACCAGTCCAATGTTGAATATCACTCCTATGTATAATACCACTCCTTTGTTGAATACCAGTCCAATGTTGAATATCACTCCTATGTATAATACCACTCCTTTGTTGAATACCACTTCTTTGTTGAATACCACTCCCATGTTAAATACCATTCAAATGTAGAATACCACTCCTTTGTTGAATACCACTTCTATGCTGAATACCACTCCTATGTTAAGTACCAATCCTTTGTTGAATATCACTCCTATGTTAAATACCACTCCTATGTTGAATACCACTTCTATGTTGAATTCCACTCCTATGTTAAATACCACTCCTATGTTGAATACCAGTCCATTGTTGAATATCACTCCTATGTATAATACCACTCCTTTGTAGAATACCACTCATATGTTGAATACCACTCCAATGTTGAATACCACTCCAATGTTGAATATCACTTATATGTTGAATACTACTCCTATGTTGAATATCACTCTTATGTTGAATACCACTTCTATGTTAGATACCACTCCTATGTTGAATGCCACTTCTATGTTGAATACCACTACTATGTTGAATACCACTCCTATGTTAAATACCACTCCAATGTTGAATACCACTCCAATGTTAAATACCACTCTTATGTTAAATACCACTCCTATGTATAATACCACTCCTATGTAGAATACCACTCATATGTTGAATACCACTCCAATGTTGAATACCACTCCAATGTTGAATACCACTCCTTTGTTGAATGCCACTTCTATGTTGAATACCACTCCCACGCCGAATACCACTCCTTTGTTGAATACCACTTCTTTGTTGAATACCACTTCTATGCTGAATACCACTCCTATGTAAAGTACCAGTCCTTTGTTGAATACCACTCCTATGTTAAATACCACTCCTATGTTGAATACCAGTCCAATGTTGAATATCACTCCTATGTATAATACCACTCCTTTGTTGAATACCACTTCTTTGTTGAATACCACTCCTATGTTAAATACCATTCAAATGTAGAATACCACTCTTTGTTGAATACCACTTCTATGCTGAATACCACTCCTATGTTAAGTACCAATCCTTTGTTGAATATCACTCCTATGTTAAATACCACTCCTATGTTGAATACCACTTCTATGTTGAATTCCACTCCTATGTTAAATACCACTCCTATGTTGAATACCAGTCCAATGTTGAATATCACTCCTATGTATAATACCACTCCTTTGTAGAATACCACTCATATGTTGAATACCACTCCAATGTTGAATACCACTCCAATGTTGAATATCACTCCTATGTATAATACCACTCCTTTGTTGAATACCACTTCTTTGTTGAATACCACTCCCATGTTAAATACCATTCAAATGTAGAATACCACTCCTTTGTTGAATACCACTTCTATGCTGAATACCACTCCTATGTTAAGTACCAATCCTTTGTTGAATATCACTCCTATGTTAAATACCACTCCTATGTTGAATACCACTTCTATGTTGAATTCCACTCCTATGTTAAATACCACTCCTATGTTGAATACCAGTCCAATGTTGAATATCACTCCTATGTATAATACCACTCCTTTGTAGAATACCACTCATATGTTGAATACCACTCCAATGTTGAATACCACTCCAATGTTGAATATCACTTATATGTTGAATACTACTCCTATGTTGAATATCACTCTTATGTTGAATACCACTTCTATGTTAGATACCACTCCTATGTTGAATGCCACTTCTATGTTGAATACCACTACTATGTTGAATATCACTTATATGTTAAATACCACTCCAATGTTGAATACCACTCCTATGTTAAATACCACTCCTATGTTGAATACCACTCCAATGTTAAATACCACTCCTATGTTGAATATCACTCTTATGTTGAATACCACTTCTATGTTAGATACCACTCCTATGTTGAATGCCACTTCTATGTTGAATACCACTACTATGTTGAATACCACTCCTGTGTTGAATACCACTCCAATGTTAAATACCACTCTTATGTTAAATACCACTCCTATGTATAATACCACTCCTATGTAGAATACCGCGCATATGTTGAATACCACTCCAATGTTGAATACCACTCATATGTTGAATACTACTCCTATGTTGAATATCACTCTTATGTTGAATATCACTCCTATGTTGAAAACCACTCATATGTTGAATATCACTCCAATGTTGAATACCATTCCTATTGTTACCTGTACTCTGTTTATATTAGCCTCTTTACGATTTTAGAATATATAATAAAAATTGTGGATAACCAATGGTAGAATATTCACAATGAACACAAAGTTATCTCCCCCTCATGCAACACATTATGTAGTTATGAGTTCATTTTATCTTTATTGCGCTGTTTTAGTTATCGTTTACCTATTTCTCCACATAGTTCATAATTATATAATCCAATATACAGATCACGTTCTGAAAATAGAGAATATAAACAAAACTGAGTGCAAGATATATTACTAAGGCCTAAAACAAATTTGTGTGGTTCGGGTAACATGGTCTCCAAGACTGGGTAGGGTAGGTCGGGATTTTTTTTTAAGTTTGGTACGGGTTAGTTTGCTTTCTTTTTGTCCTTTTTCAACATAATTTCAGTTATATAAGGACATTGCTGAGCATCGCTGCAGTTAGGTGGTGTGTCATTGCTAGTTTTGTCGCCATTCGTCACACACCAGATTGAAATAATTACTTTTGATGGGTTATTTAGTGTATTTTTTTTCAGAGAAATCCATAAATTGTATGGATATTTTACGGGAGAAAAAGCCAGCAAACTAGAGTATGCAATTTTATGGAAAAAAACACACACACGATAAATGCACTTTAAATAAATAAAAAAATGAACATATTTATTTTGAGTGTGTGTAAGAAAGCTAAAATGTGATTTTATTACTATTATTTTTTAACTTCAGATTTTAATAATAAGTTGTATGTAACCGTCGGCATCGTCGATATACTGACGTCGTGAAATCTAGTTATGTTTTGGCCACGTCACAATCAATGATCATCCAGTTTATTTATTGTCTAGATGATAAGTTTCATTGAAGGCTTTAAACTTGCATTAAATTGCTCCCCTCCTTCTCCACCAAACATCATAATAACTATCTAGAATTATCTTATTCTCTAGGTAAAAAATGGAATGTTGCGATTTCCTGATCCTGATTTTTCCCATATTGAATCATGAGGAAATTCCAGATGGAAAAATTGGTCGACGGGATTTTTTTTTACAAAAAATGATAAATTGTGCTATAAACGCACTTTTTTCCAAGTTAACATTTTAAACATTGATGATCATGATTGTGATTAATCACTTATGTTTTTTTGTGTGAGAGAATTTTCAAATAAAAAATGTTGGGCTAATTTTCCAATTGGAAAAACACTTTCAAATGGGAAGGCCATTTTCAATGGGAATCCCATTGGAAAACATGACTTTAAATGCAAAAAAATATATTTCTTAATCAAATGTCAAGAAACAAAAAACTATTTCTTATTAGTATTACCGAACCCATTGCAATAATACAAAAAGCAACAACAAAAAACATTGGGTGGAAAACAAAGAAAATAAGTTTGCAAAAAATCCGGAATTGCAAACTTTATCCGATTGCTGTTGAATACCAGTAAAATGCATTGTATTTAGTTCATGATTTAAACATAATTTGTCATTCAGATATGATTTTACACTTTTACATTGATATGGCAATTTTACAACATTGCAGATAAGTACAACAAAGGCTGTTACTTGTATATTTGTAGTGAACTCTTTTTACACAAGTGAGGGAGTGTGCCAGGAAGCGTTTTGAACTTATTCACATTTGTTTAAATCAAATCTAGGTCTACATTGGTTGCCATTGACTGCTAGTTCTTCGTTCTCATAAAGGATTTATATAAAATAATTATGTCATTTATTCAAAATCTGCCATCATGAATTTAAATGTATAACAGATATCCTGACATACATTTGTTATATGAAATATTCAAATGATAAACTAAGCTGTCCTTGAATTACAGTGTTCGTTTGAGACACAAATGAACTGTTTTCTACTTGCGTTCATTGTTGAATGGTGTGGCTACCCCTTGGTCGATCAGCCAGTCTGTCAATGACTTTTCTTGATCAATATCATCGGCATCCTCTAGCTTAAATAACAAGAAGGCGTGATGTCCCTGAAATGCTAACCTTAATAGCATAGCATTTTTCAAATAAAATAAGTAAAATGTAAGGGTTGTCCCAAAACAACTTATGGAATGTGTTTGATTTTCTGTTCAAATGGTCAGAATTTCATACCTTAAAAACAAGATCAATAGGTCAAGAACAAGCCAAATTTCATCAAAATCCATAATATCCAGAATTGTTTGAAAATAGTTTTGCAAAACTATAAATATGGTCGATGTCATCCAAGGGCAATAATGATATCCGTTTGAGACACTCAAAGTCAATACTAGAGAAGTTTTGGAAGAAATGTTTGACAATGCATGACCGACAGGTGATGACCGACAGTGAACCATCACAATTGCTCACCCTTATTCGCTGCATGTACAACTATGCTTAAAAGTTCAAAGAATTTCTTCCAATGTGTATTATTTTTATAAATTTCACAAAAAATAACTAGAAGGGCCGCAATTAGACGAAACCAGGTTTTTAATTAGGGTAATAAAAAATTATAGCCAATTATTTTCTTAGTATGAGTTGGACAAAAGGAGCAGCATTTATCTTTACTTTTATCAAAAAGAGACGTTACTGTAATTTACTAGTAAAGTATGTTATATATTATTACCAGCACAAAGTTGCTTGGCGGAAATAATTTTTCTATTTTTACTACAAGTGACCTTGACCTTGACTCCACCCTTCAAGCAATTCAAAACTAACCCTTCTCATACGCTATATATACACCATCTTTCATTACAATCCATCAATTTTATATAAAGCTATTTGGCAGAAACCATTTTCTATTTTAAGTAACAGTGAATTAGACTTGACCCCGACCTCCACCAAAGCAACACCAAGCTTGCTCTTTACATAACAGGGGCGTGCCTGGGCCTTAATCAAGAATACGCACCTTTCTAGGGAGGTCCGGGGGCATGCCCCCCCCCCGGGTTTTTGTTTGTTTTTAGAATGGCTGAGGTGCAATCTGGAGGGTATTTAGACAAAAAGATAGAAAACATTTGACTCATTTTAACTTGATTTCAACACATGTAACATAAATTCATGTTTGCTTTCATATGTCAGTACAGGAAGAAAACGTGGATAAACTACAATGACAGAACGAGCGATTATTTTAGTTATCCATGTTATATGTTCATAATCTCTAAACTTGAAAAATAGATCTAGTCGTCTGTCTTTCTTGCGTGCAAAGGTGTCAATCACATAGTCGACACTGATATCTCGATCTCTATGAATATGCATGAGACCCAGCCCAGACATCCTATCAGTCAACATAGTAGATCTCAAATATGTTTTGAGGCGCCGCATGCTGCTAAATGATCGTTCAGCGGTCGCAGTAGAGACTGGCATTGCTAGAAGAACGTGAAGACATGTGGTCACGTTAGGATACAGTTCTTCATTGATGCCTGCCAACGTTTCTGCAATGGATGTCGGCGGATTGTCTTCTGAACGACCACTTATATTCCAACGACGTATTTCACCTTTAAATTCTTCTGCGTCAAGTGCTGGAAGATCTGACTGAAATGTATGGTATAAGGCCTCTACTTTGTCATCAGTTAGGTGTTCAAGATTGCTTGGAATTAGGAACTGGGCGATCTTCAGCATTCAGAAGCCTGTCAGAGATTCAGTTGTAAGGTGGTCGAAAAACGGAAGAAACATGTTGCGTCTCCAGTAGTCTGAGAACGATTCAGCAGGTGCATTTTGGCGATGCTGTTGTCGCGCCGCAGTTCTTGGCTTCGTAGGTTGAACATCTACCGCTGCAACCATTATCACCGCATTTCCATATAACTCGTTAAATACAGCTTCGTCGTTTCGTTGCTGGGATACCAGCTGACATACGATTTTCGCTTCCTTTGCTGCCTCCACCAAGTCACATTTTTTGTTTTGAAGCATCTGTGAGAGTGGAACTAACTGTGCCAGGATATATTCAACACAAACAAGACTTACAATAAACCCAAACTGGGTTATTGCAAGTTTGAATGGTCCGGCCATTGTATCACCATAATTCAAACTGAGATCTTCGAGTGTATTGACGACAGTTGTGAAGTAGCACCTGAATGTGTGTAGTGCATCAGATCTTGCCGCCCACCTCGTTTCGCACAAATGTCAATGACTGAAGTTTTGTTCTACGTTCCATTGCCTCGCGATTTTCGGCGTCGTTTTCAAGAGCATTCTTGTATCGAAGAAGCCGCTTTGCAGAGTAATTGAGGCAAAATGCTACTTCTTGAACCGTCTGCATCATATTGCGAACGATTGGTTCTTCTGACGCATGACATATGGCTAAGTTCAAACAAAGAGCTCTACAGTGTGTATATAATGCTTTGGGATGATTATATCTAATTCGGGCCTGCACACCCCGGAATTCCCTGGACATATTGGATGCACCATCGTAGCCTTGGCCTCGAAGCTTGTCCATGTTTACACCGGAGTTTCTCAAATGGAACAGGAAGGCCTCAGACAATGATTCCCCTGTAGTCGACCAGCATTCGGCAAAACCAATGAAATTCTCGGTCACAGATCTTGAGCTTGTCTCATAATATCGCAGACAAAGGGCCATCTGCTCCATCGTTGATGCGTCCGTTGCCTCGTCAATGAAGCCAAAAAATGGAACACTGTTACAACTTTCGACTATTTTAGATTTTATCTGGTCACCACATATGTCGATTATCTCATTTTGAATCTTATTGGAGGTATACTTCGTCCTTGGGTCGCCGTTTTCGAGATGGTCCTTAAGAATAGCATTATGCTTCGCTTGATATTCCAGCAGTGCCTTGAAATTTCCGCGATCTTCATCACGATGTCCCCTCAATGACAGATTTTGTCTTCCACATAATATTATTGTTTCTACAATTGCGTGTAATATTTGCCGGTTCCTTTCCACTAGGACATTGTACGACGATGACATTGACGCTACAATGTCTTTTTGTTCACCAGACATTATGCTCCTGAAGTTCTCCGCAGCCTCCAAAGAGTTGACATGTAGTTCAGATTTCGCATGACTGGACAGTGTTTTCCCAAGGTTGCTAGGGTCGATGGCCACAGATGACACCAACAATCTCGTAACACTTCCTGCAAACAGGTAGCATGGGGCACAGTAGACGCCGCAGGCCGATTGCGAATAACGAAGCCAGAAGTAGTCATTAAACCAATGTGTTTGGATTCTCCGGAACTTACCACTGACATATCTGAAAGCAGAATGAGAGAGCAGTTGGACCAAATATTTTTAAGAAGTGTTAGATAAAAAAGAGATGACAGAAATATATAAGCGAATGGCTAAACCAACAAAGGCTGTATTATTAGTTTAGTTGTCATGAACATACATTTATTTTCACATGAAATAATGTTCAGTGGCTTTGTATATGCTATCTACTGTATTAATTGCCTTGTACCTATCTGGCATAAAGAGAATAGTATAATAACATTGCCAAGATAGACAGCACCAATAGTAGTTTGGTTTGGTGCGTTAGGTCATGGGCTCGAATCCTAGCCGCGTCACCGAATATTACAAACATACATGTTGTTTGCGAGGCTTGGTGATCGCATATTATTTTGGTATAAATTGAAACAAATTATTCTAAAAAAAACATTATGTATTAGTCGCTTTGGATTGAAAGATCGTAAACCAGTTATAATTTATCAAAGGAACAACCTTCAATTTTCTGGTTTGTGGCAACTGAACAATTAATTTTCTGCTGATATTTAAAGGGCTTTTTTAATCCAAGAAATACTGATAAAACGTTATTAAACATTCAAAATTAAGCTCTCTTGTTACATATATATGACAAAAAATAGAATGCAAAAAATATGCATTTTACTACTCTTTTTTTCTGCGAAAAGCGTTACAGTACTGTAGTGTTTAATTAATGCCTTTATATGTTCAAAGCTTTTATGTTTGGATTTACAATTTGTTCATAAACATAAGCAAATGCATAAATTTGAAAACAAGTGTGCCATATCATACAGTATCGAAATGGCAGTTACTAAACAAGGGATACAATCTCGAGCATTTGCTGAAACTGACAAGGGAACAAACTTCTACTCTGTATACGGTAGCCGTTTCAATGCTAACTCTGTATATCGATTAGATTATCGTGATTCGAAATATTGAAGTTTTACATTTACAGAAATGAACGATGGGATATATTAATTAATAACTAGGAGACCTTACCCGGGTAAGGCATCAGTTTTTAAAACGTTTTGGTTTTTTTTAATTTTTCGATTTTTCAAACCAAGTGTACGCACGTGCGTACGTGCGTAAGCGTAGGCACGCGCCTGGCAGTGTTATATCATGAGCATTATGTGAACAAAACTGAATACATAAGGCTATAATTAATTGAAAGCCAACATAGAGCTTACTATCACACGGAGGTATCTGAAGATAAGCTAATGCCAAGTGACACTTTTCAACCCAAAGCTTAATAGCAAGATTACTGAACGGTGCAGAATCGGTGAGACTGGCCTGCTAAGAAAACCTTTACTTTAAATATGATGTTACACCCTGCCCCGCACAAAATAATTTTCATTTGAGCTTAGTACATTTTGAGTTCTTACTTTATTGGCATTGATGTTGGAAAACAAGTCTTCCGCTCGATGAGAATTCAGAATTGTCAGGAAAGAGCTACCGTCTTAAAGCAGAAAAATAAAATATTATCTTAGGACACACAAAATTTATGTTACACAATTTAACAAATATATCACTTATGAAGATAAGGAGAAACTACTTGCATGGAACCTAATTTCCTTAAATACTAGTAGACCATTTTAAAGGTGTTTTATGTCACTTCATGTGCCCCGAACACTTCATTTATAGAAGCCATGAACTGCGGCTACAATATATTTAAAGGCATAGTTTAAGGAGTTTGTGTCATGTTTATTTACAGTTAAAAGTTGCTGCAAATTGAGTGTATGAGATTCGATTGAAAAAAAGGAGGGAAAACAACACCCGCATCCACCTTATACGCGGGCCCAATGGTCAGTGTCTTCCGACGCGCATGCACTTTAGTTCGAATTGAATCTTTCTTTTTAATGTATTCCATCGCTAATGGTACATGCATTTTAGCAGTTGTTGCGTATTTTTTATCAATTGGAAATTTACTGAGTTTGTCTACCACGTGAATACTAATACATTCAGAAAAAGCGTCGGAATAATGATAAATCTGTACAAATCACGTGACTTTCACATGCGAATTATTCACACTTCAAGGCTTCCCGAAAGGGCACATGTGCAAGAAACTGGAATATTTTGCTTAAAATGAATACTTAAAACAGAGATAACGCGTTAACTTATTTTACTGTACAATTTCAAATGAAACAAAGGGCAGTCTATGCCACTTAAAGAGCCATGCCTTCGTTTTTTACCAGAGTTTGATTAGGCGAAACCTGTTTCCAAACTTATGTTTTGACAGTGCTCGGTCAGACGGCCGTATTGTGGAAATGTTTGTCGAAGTGTTTTAGGAAACTAAACACTCAATCAAACTCTGGTAAAAGACCGAAGGCGGGGCTTCGTAAGCGGCATAGACTGCGCTTTGTTTCATTTAAAATCGTTAGTGAATTATCTTTGTTTAAAGTTTTCATTCGAAGCAAAATGTTGCCTTCCGACGTAGCATTTATGACGCAATTCGTCACGTGGTTTACCCACACACTGTTGGACTCACTAAGGTTTCTCCAGATTTTTACCCCATAAATAATCTGTAGACAAGTAATACAACACCGATTGCGCAATTCTGACATGGGTTCGCAAAGCGGAAATTTCGTATGTAAAAGTACTTCTATCAACCAAAAGACATATATAAAACGATGTAACTCATTACAATAAGTAACATAAAATATTTGAATTGCATGCGCAAGAGCACAACACATCGATGTCACCCCTTGTTTTGTCATGTTATGATGTAGGTAATTTAAGGAGCAACCATGCTGTCACAAAATTCATTGTAATGGAAGCCGTAACTATCTGTTTTATTTAATTGAATTTGAAGTGCAAGGGTAGTAAACTATTCAGAGTGAATTGTCCGAAATACAAGTTATCCGAAATACTTCCATCTTACGAATTCTATTGTGAGTACGGATAGCTTCATACATAAACCACTTATGCGAGTTTAAGATACTGAAATACATCGTTTTAGTCTCAATTTAAGTAAAATAACACAAACTGAATTGCAAGATGTTACTTTAAAGAGTCGGTTTTTGATTGAATATTCAAAACATACGAACACCGCCATCCAATTTTGCACCCATGTGTCTGGCTCAATGGTTGTGTCTTAAATGTTGATAATTTTGGGTACATACAAGGAGTTAAACAACATATCTGATCATAATGACTGATGATAATGAATGCCTTTGATATACAAGAAGGAAACTATGTATGTAACTCAAACGTTACAAGATGCTTGTGTCTAATATGTATTATGTTACATGTTAAATTCACCCTATATAAATGTTTTTTATATTCTATGAATATTTATCTTGTGGGCAAATGTCAAATAATATATATATATATATATATATATATATATATATATATATATATATATATATATATATATATATTTCATAGAATATAAAAAACATTTATATAGGGTGAATTTATATATATATATGTTAATGCAACGTGGAGGTATTTAACCCATATCGAAATAACATACACCAGTAAGTGGTGTGATATTAGTTCGTTCTACGCGTATGTTTTTTTGGTGCTAAACAGTCATTCAGCTTCGAAGCGTTAGACTAAACAGGTCGAGTTTTATAAAAATGTTTTATAAATTATGTAATTGCCGTATTTTGGATATGATAAAATGTTTGGATCATCATTTAGTGATATCTAGGATTATCGTTTTTGTGAACGTGTGTAAACTAGTATTAGCATTATTACAGAATGATTTACATAGAGAACATTATGTTTAATAACTCAAATAGATATTTGATATGATGTTTTAATGCTATATATGATAAACAGTTTTGCATATCCACATGTATTTATTAGTCAACGTCCGAGTACTAGGTATTCAAATCAATGAACGAATGTTTGAATTGTAAGTGTTTTTGTCAATTTAAAGACATGGAGTCCTTAAAAGAATGCATATTGCGCTTTAATGTTGCAATTATTGACATTGCATATTGCTTAACCCTTTAGGGTAGGTCGCCATGGAAGACGCCAAACTGCTGGAGGTGACCAAATGACATTTAATCGGGTCAATACTTTTCGGACCAATTTTTACATTTTCATTTTGCACGGCTTTAGGCCAATATTCTACATCACTTTGTGATGAGGCTATTGTGCCGTCATATCAATAATATGAAATAAGGCACTGCCTTAGACGGGCACTAGGTATGTTATCAACTGCAGAAACTGCTAATGCAGTGCATTTTTTCTTAGGTAAACAATTGTCAAAGGCAAAATTCATTTTATATGACATACTATGACTTTGACTACACCAATTAGATTATTAAGGTGCATAACAAGTAAGGTTAAGGCAATGCAAAGCAAATTTAATATTTTAATGTTTGAAAAAACTCATAATAACAAACACAAGTATATTAATTTACCTAATACTGAATATCATACAAGCATTTACAGTACACATAAATGATTCCTACTTTAAACATAAGAAGGTAAACGAAACAGATTGAGTTTACTTAAAACTAATTATTACAGTTATCTGACAATTAACCTGTACTAAACTATTTTAATATGTAAAACAGCATTGTGTATATTTTAGATTTTTAAGGTTCTGCAAATAACCTGGAAAAATGGTTTGACCACCTCAGCAGTTTGAAATTAATATAAATTCCCTGTAGTTGATGTTGTTAGCACCATTCCATTATTGAATATAACGATGTATGCAGAAAGTATGAAAATATTTAATTATTTAAAGTATGAGTCTTTAAACTGAATTATACATCTATAACAGTTAAAAAAACAAGAGGGCCCTGAAGGCCCTGTATCGCTCATCTAATCCAATACAGATCATCAAGAATAACAATCTGATCAAGTTCCATGAACATATGGTCATAAATGTGGCCTCTAGAGTGTTAACATGCTTTTCATATTACTTGACCTGGTGACCTAGTTTTTGACTGCACATGACCC
Organism: Mya arenaria; assembly: GCF_026914265.1. NCBI lineage: Eukaryota > Metazoa > Mollusca > Bivalvia > Myida > Myidae > Mya > Mya arenaria. Next base: position 15,820,463 of record NC_069133.1, read on the forward strand.
AGATTCGAACTTGGCCTAAAGATAATCAATATAAACATTCTGAAAAAGAATAATTAACATACAGTCATAAATGTGACTTCTAGAGTGGTAACAAGCTTTTCTTATGATTTGACCTAATGACCTAGTTTTTGACCGCACATGACCAAGATCGAACTTGGCCTAGAGCTAATCAATATAAACATTCTGACCAACTTTCAGGAAGATACAGTCGTAAATGAGACCTCAGGCCTCAATTTCTCGAAACTTCTTAAGTCCCTTATAACCGGATTAAGCTAAACTCACTATTTTTGGTTTTCAATAATTTGGATAATATTTACTTCTTTTGAGTTTTTATACTTTAGATAGGAATTATCTATATGTTAGTTAAACTAAACCATTTTTCATTTATCAAAACTCCATATAAGTATGTATTTTGAGTAATTGAAATATTAAAAGCTACTTAAGCCTGTTAAGCTTAAGAAGTTTCGAGAAATTGGGGCCTAGAGTAATAACAAGATTCCCTTCAATTTGACCAGGTTACCTAGTTTTTGACTACACTTGACCCAGATTGGAACTTGACCTAGAGATTATCATATAGAGATAGTCATAAAGTCATAAATGTGACTTCTATAGTGTTAACAAGCTTTTCCTTTAATTTGACCGGGTGACCTAGTTTTTAACCCCAGCTTACCCAATATCGAACTCGTCCAAGATTTTATTGAGAGTAACATTCTGACCAAGTTTCATTAAGATAATGCTAGAGTGTTAACAGTCAAATTGTTGACGACGGGCGACTACGACGGATGACGGACACAGGGCGATCACAATAGCTCACCTTGAGCACTTTGATATATGGTAAAGAAACACCAAAAACTGAAAGATTCATGACAACTGCTAGTGTTATCATGTATGAGATGGCTACATGATGTAGAAAATGCAGTGATAGCATAATTATGCTAAGTTTAAAAAAAAATGCTTAAAGTATCTGTTTTGAAGGCTAGATTTGCCTTAAAATTAAAATTACAGCAGTTAACCAGTGTCTATAAGTTGCTTATTTACACCCGATTAGTTTAAATCTCACTCTTTGGAATCATTTACACATAAACAAGTACTACAAAGTCAACTTACATCTTCATTCTGAAATATTAGATTCAGAGCTGCAACTCCTGGATCTAGATTGCAGGACCACTGCCATGGGCGAAAAGCCGCAGCAAACTGGAGCTTATTGGCACATCATATTCTGCAAGCAAGACACAAAATCAATGTTTGACACAGAATAATACTATCTTCTTCTATTGTAAACGTATGAAAGATGCCTGTAAACACTCATTTGAAGCATACATAACCTTTTATGTAGGAATTATGCTCCAGTCAATTGTAAACACCACTCAAGCCCGGGGAATAGCGGGGACTTTGACTTTCAGTCCAGCCAACTCAGGGTAAAATCCCCGCCCTGCAGGGAAGAAATGATGTTAAAATACCCACCAAATGCCCCCGCACTGCTATATTTTGCACCAAGACAAAACCACCGCATTCACCCGGCACTGCAGTAACACATGAATGGTAAAAACACAGCCCTTTTCCCCGGCTATCCCCAGTTTACCACTGGACCTGGAGGGTCCAAGGTTACAATTGACTGGTGCATTAATGCGATAAATGTGCAGAAAAGTTCATCAATTCCAAAAAAAATATAACAAAAAATATTAAATTTATAGTCTTTTGGACGATTTGCAATAACTTTTTTAACAACTCAAAGGTTAATCTTTACTAATCGAGTACCCAGATGCATTTTGAAAGCCTTTAAACCAGACTTTCTTAGAAATCTTTCTTACTTGCAGACAATATTCCTTTCTAAAAAAATCCTTGCCAAGGACGGGTATGGAATTCCATCACTAGACCATGTTTTGATCAGCATTGGTTCTTGTCCTTGAAAATACTTATGTGGCTTCAGCAACCAGGATGGCTATATTAAATAAACAATAAGTGTTTTAATTTATTAAAGCTGCACTCTCACAGATTGAACGTTTTGATCAAATTTTATGAAACAATTGTACCAAGATTCGCTGCAGAAAATAATCTTTTTGGTGCCAATCTGGTGTACCCTTTAAGGCATTTTGAGTGTATTTAAATTTTAGGTTTTTTTCTTTAATGCATTAAGGGAAAAGGTTCTTATCTCAATCCCCCTGCTCACTTGTTATTGCTTTTGCCATCAGAGTTGAGATGTAAATTTTTTCAATGTATTAACTTCAAGTAAATGAATATATTCATGAATGACAGTATGAATGAATGAAAAGTAGCAATATTTCTTTAGATAGGGATCTCATTGTGTTGCTGTGATTGTTTAAGTAGATGTTTTTCATGTTCATAAGGTTAAAATCATATGCACACTAAATGAAACATAATTCTGCATCATGTGTAGTAAGTTGTGATACTTGTTTGCAATTAACGCAATGTTTGCTTAAAAGAGCAAAACAAAATGTGCGAATAGATGCACAATACAGTCCAAAGACCAATGAAGGTCAGCAGTTTTATTAGAAAATGATATTATCTCAAAGCCGCAACAAAAACGGCATGAAAGAAATTCAATTCGGAAAGAAACAGTTCATCAATGAGCTATTGAAATAAACACTGATCATGATGTCATAACAAGCGAATGTTAATATCAAAGAGCAAGAAAATACTGGCAATTTATTTCAGGGAAACCTTGACAAAAGTCTGGTTTATTTCCAAACTTATTGCCTCCAGTGTAATACCTGCATTGCTGAAAATCTGTCCACAGCAGTAATGTCAAAAACCAGGTGGCATGGATGCATTCTGAAATACAAAAAAAGTCTGTAATTTGTGCTAATCTTACATATCCCATTTACAAGTGATTTACACTGAAATCTAAACTATAGTAACACAACTTCTTTATGACCAAACATATTGCTATTGAGGGGGGGTTGGGGGTACAATTGATTTCATTAACCCATGCAGATTTGAGTGAATCGCAGAGAGTGTTTACAGTATTTACTGTCAACAACACAAACTTCTTTAGGCATCTCATTTAGACTTTTTTACTTATCAACAAACAGAAATGTTGACACAATGGCAATTTTATAACAAACTTGACCATAAAATTGAGTGTGAGCAAGCCAGTACAGTATGACTTACCATTTGGGTGAAAAATTACTTAACGGCGATGTAAATTGAAAAAATGGAGTTGCACCTAATTTTTTAAGGTTCAGGTCTAAGAAAAGGCATGACGGTCTAAATATAGAGGTGCAGTTGTATATTAAAGATGTGCACCTCCATCTTAAATATAGAGGTGCAGTTGTATTTATGTAAGAGGTGCACCTCCATTTTAAAGTTTTAAAATATATATAGAACAGAATGTATGAATAAAGAATTGCACAGCTTGATATATACAGGTGCACCTGTAAAGTAAGTGTATTTTAGTAAAATTGATGATTCTCTCACAAAGCCATGTCGTTTCATTGTAAGGGTATGGCAACCTTCACTCAGTCATGGAGGTTGTTTGGCAGGATGGTTCGCCTTCTCCACACCCTGGACTGACTATTTAGTTACAATATTTCACACGATCTGTGGCCCACAGCAAAACCATCAACCCGCATTTGCCGATTTGCCTTTCAAGCACAATCTTCCACTCTTATGGTGTCAGCCTTCCTCTCAACATATTCAGTCACAATCTCTCATCTCCCAGAGTGTTGCTTGGCACGAGGGGTCACTCGGCACTATTTATTTGCAATCTTTCACACAATCTCTCGATCAAAGCAAAACCATTCATCTTTACAGTCACAATAGCTCACAAAGCCATGGTGTTGGACCGCAACCGTCCATTTATCTTTTTAGTCATAATCTTGCGCTCCGCCATGGTTTTTTTGGCAGGAGGGGAAACCCCTCCATCTGTCACAAAAAATGTTGCATTTCAGTTACCTGGTATTTGGACTGCAGCTGTGGCCAGTCGAGCTATCTGATTGGGGCGATTCTGTCCCTTGGGTGATCTCTTGGTCTGAGAATTATAAAAAATGTGCTTGTCACTGTGTACTCTATGATACATTTAATAAACAAATAATCCACTTTTGGTCGTATATTTTTACATATTAAATAATTTAATATTACATACAATCTTTATCATTCACATGGTGTCGGACCGCAACCGTCCATTGATCTTTTCAGTCATAATCATGCGCTCCGCCATGGTTTCACTTGGCAGGAGGGGATACCCCTCCTGCACCCTCCCTGCCCAACTTCTTAATTTACACAAAAGTGATGTTGCATGGCACAAGAGTTCACCTGTCACACAATTCCTGTATATCTTTTTAGTTTCAATCTCTCAACCAGCGTGTTGGTAATTGAAAGGTGTTCCAATCCTTTGATCTCAGTCAAAACATCTCACTCATCCATTGTTGAGGTTCACAGACGGTACACCCCATCAATCTTTTCAGTGACAATATCTTGCTCAGCCATAGCGATTTCTGAACTGGTCAACCGCATGTCATAAGTTTATGAAATTGATATCTTCATTGTATGATTTACTGAAAAGTGGTTTTACATTTTTACAAAATAATCATACTGTACCTGGCTGACGTGACAAGCTCTGCTATGTGTACCGGTATAATTCATGGTCGTAATTAAATCGGTAATCCAACAGGAATTAATTCTTCGCTATTTCTGTCCGATCAACAACTGTCAAACATCTAAATAGTATTGATATTGTAAAGCCTAAAATTACAACTACCAACTGTCAAGTGTGACCTTCGTATAGAAGGGTCACGGACATTACGGACCATGGACATTACGGACCAGACATTACGGACCAGATTTAGGGACACTACGGACCAGATTTTGGGACATTACGGACCATCTGCAGAAACTTACGGACCATGATTTATAATGTTTTTAAACATTTTTTTTTAATTTATTCACTCCTTGGTCTTTGATTTGTTAATAAATACTTGTGCTCAGTATGATGACACCTGACATTTATCTTTAATGTAACTGAAAAATCATATGTATAGAATGGTAAACAATGCGTATGAATATCTTTAATAAACAAGTGAAAACAAAGTATATATCTCAGACAATCTATAGAAATATGTTTTATTTTTATTTTTGAGTTTACCAAAAGTATTCATAGTAATTGCTTATAAGCATATTTTGAATTATTCTAATAACTAGTGGGGATCTATATTATGGAAGGGATTATCCGCCAGTTAATACATACTGCTTTATGACATTTCTCGTTTTAAATTGCAAGTGCATTCGTCTAAATGGCAGGTGCCTTCGTGCAATTGCTTCGTGCCTATTTCTTATTGACAAACGCATTTGTCTATGTTTACAACTTTAAGTTGCCTTCACTTTATTGCTTAGTGTTTACGTCTAAACGACAATGACATGTATCAAGTTCTTACATCTAAATAACTTAATAACTAAATTGTGTTCAAAACTACAACTTAACTATAAATACTAAATAACTTATAGTATTTATATACTGTAAAAAGACAATTGAAAGCTAAATTAATATTCATCAATAGCAGTATGCATTTGTCAATACGCATATAGACGATAGACAAATGCATCTAGACGAACGCAACTAAACGAATGGAATAAGAAGGGAACCGGTAAATATTGGTATCCTGCGACAGCAATATTAAATGGGAATGGAAACCAAAGGCTGGTACCCTTCTTATCCACGGGAGAGCACTCTCGCGACTTTTGCTACGGTGGCAGTCAACAGTTTTTGTGCAGGAGCTGTCAAAATTATATCTAGAAGAGGTAATGTCTGACATTATCTGACCCTAAAACTATTAGACTGAGAAATAATCAGATAGCAGATTTTCAATTTTATGTTAGAAAATTATGTATAAAAGTGTTACTAACCCTAGCAACTAAAGACCAATATATTACAGAGTAACAATATCATGGTAAGATTATGAGTTTCAAATTGAATAACCAAGTCACCTCTTTAGTATAAAACTCGATTATATTCTGACATGGAGCTTGCATTTATTGCCAGTCTTAATTATGCTTTGGTTTATTCACACGGGGGTTTAGTAACAATTAGTAATTAGTAACAATTAGAAAACAGCAAAATCAAATTACGTTGATGACCGTAATAGTAAGTAAATACAGTCAAGTAAAAGTTGCTCCCTCACATATTGACAGTTATGCCATTTTTAATACTTTTGTGCATTCAGCTGATTTGGGCGTCAATGCCTTCAATTCAGTCATAATAGATAACTTGCAATAGAACCATCACAATTGTTTAGAATATGCCAAAAAAAACAACAACATCTTTTTCTTAAAGTGTTATAAATGGTTGTTTGACAGGGAGGGCAGTCAAAGTTATGGTGAATATCTTTAGGCGTTGGGAGCTGCAATCCAACTGCAATTAAGAAAGTCACACTTTAAATTTTCACCCGCCTTATGTGTCAGACAATATCCTCGGGGGCGGATCCAGGATCTGACTTTAGAGGAGGCATAACATATGGGCGCAACTTTTGTGACATGCGCCCCTCCCTCGAACCATTTTTGTTTTGGTTTAAGGTGTTGGCAGAGGTGTTTGGGGGTACTCCCCAAGATAATTTTAACAATTTCTAGTCCGAAATGGTGCTTTTTTGGCGCATTTTATTACTTTTTATCTCCGATGTTGAAATAAAAAGTTAACTTGGACGATTTATAGGGGGTGGGGGGGGGGGAGAGAAACCTCCCAAACCCACCCACACCCCACACCCCACCCCAGATTCACTAGTGATGCTGATAACAAATTTCTAGTATACATGCTTTGGCTTTCCTGATGCCAGTGAAGGCAAAGTAATTGAAAATTTGAGTGAATGAAACACATGCATGGATTTCTATACATGACAACCAGGCGTACATATTTTCTTGCGAATGATAGCACTATGCCCATACTTGGATTTTGTTTTATGGCCTCAGAAATTTCGAAACATGCATGTTTTCCATCGAAAGTAGTTCAAAATCTCACCGCCTAGCAGACAACACATTTCCAATTCAAGCCGAAACGCAGAATAAAATTTGGATATGTGTCTAACTCAGTACCGAATAAAAACAGTATTACATTTTTAGGGTCAGATAATGTCATACATAACATCTTCTAGATATTAAAATTTTGACAGCTCCTGCACGAAAACTGTTGACTGCTACCGTAGCAAAAGTCGCGAGAGTGCTCTCCCGTGGATTAAAAGGGTACCAGCATTTGGTTTCCGTTCCCATTTAATATTGCTGTCGCAGGATACCAATATACCATTTTGATTCCATTCGTTTAGTTGCGTTCGTCTACATGCATTCGTCTATATGCTTATTGGCAAATGCATACTGCTAAATTTGATTGATGTATAATTAAGTTAGCTTTTAATGGTCTTATTACATTATAAAAATATTATTAGTGATAATATTAGAAGTTTAATTGTACTCTTGTATTTTAATTAACTTGTACACAATAGTCAATTAAAAGTAAAAACCTGACATCTGTCATTTATTGTTTAGACGTAGACACTAAGCAATACCATGAAGGAAACTTAAAGTTGTACACACAGACACATGCGGTAGTCCATTACAAACACGAACGAAGCAATTGCATGAAGGCACTTACGATTTAAACGAATGCACTAGCAATTTAAAGAGAAATGTCATAAAGCAGCATGCATTAACTGGCGGATAATCCCTTCCATACTATTTCGCCGCATCTCATAGTTTAAATTTCATGGGCCTGTTCTCTCCCGTATCGTCACGCTCTGATGACGTTGGTGTCCGGCATGCACGCGCTCAATATAGTTTATGAACAGAAAAAATACTGGTTCCATCACCTTTATGTCTTTTTTTTCAGGCTGATAGTATGTGCAACTTTTGAACGAAAGTAGTGCTATGTGTGACCGTAATAGGGCTCTGCCGAGCTTCGCTCGGTTTAAAGCCCGTATTAGTGCAAACATTTGATACAAATTTATTACTCTGGCCAAATGAATGGACTTAAAATAAAAAATATGGTGCCTCGACAAATATTCCAAACCGTTTAAACGATATATGTCAAAAATAAAATGTTTAAAGGAAATATGAAGACGGGTTGTTTTAGTTGATGAAAACCTCTGGTATAACATTTGTAATGGAATGAGGGCGTAAGAAAGAGTTACGATAATGATTAAAGAACGAGTCATACAATTAGAGTTTAGCAACCAGTGAATAAGTAAGAGTCATAGTATCTTGGGGGGCAAGTAATTCTGCCGATAATTGCTGATAACAAGATTGCGCATAAATGCCATTTAAACACGGCCCACGATAACTGCAAGCCCGGCTATGATGATTTTGACTTATTTTCAAATATATCTTGATGAAAGACTGGCCGTACCTTATTTAGATTATTTAGTATTACCTTCTACCGAGGCACATATTGTAAAGTTGTTATCCGAAATACCAGAAGCTGCTTGCATCAAGGAGGAATCAGAAATCCGTAAGTACCTTAAGGCGTTGTCTACCCTGTCAAAAGGGCTTTTTGGTCCGCGCCACAGCGCGGGCCATATTCATAAGGGTTTATTGGGAAGGCAATGGTGTCGGAAATGAGATTTGTATCCTTTCGAATTGAGTATGTTCAGTTTAAGTTTAAAAGGCCGTAATGATGTTGAGATATTGGTTTATTTTAGGTAAATTTCACGTTCATTTGTACTTTGCGCATTAAATGAAGAAAACATAATGTTTTCGGATATCAGTATACGTGCCTTTTGGACTACTAATTTATTACGCGCGTTGTTTTCTCACGTGATCTGAATTACCGAATCTGATTGGACGCCGCATGGTAGATGACCTAGATGAGGTTTCCGGTTGTTTTGTTTTGATTTCAACAGACGCAAATAGAACCAGCATTGTGAGGTAAATATTGTTTATTGATTTGTAACTGTTATCATGGTGAATCAAGGTGTCGTGAAAGGCCATATCCACCAAGGTATACTTGGGATGCATGGACTTAGTACATCTTTTGGTACGCAATGTACGATAATAGCGTTTATTGCGATAGTGTTTGCAGGCTTCCATTCAGATCCGCAGCAATGGCTCCCACACGATTTAGATACAATTGTATTTGAAGGCGATTCTCTTTATCAACATATTGTTCAGGAAGAATTTGGTGGTAATGCACAAATGCATTTGAACCACGAGGATGTGCCTGGGAGAATTACAGCCTTTTCCAGGCATTACAGACAAAATCGTGGTTCTTCTTTATTTGGTGCAGTGAATCACGAGCCGCCTGTAAGTGAAGCTGGTGCTTTTTCGTTGAGTGCCGCATTGGATGTAGGATTTGCACAGTCTGATTGGTTGTTGGCAACATTTGGTGGAACAACAGTATCATTGTTTCATAGACATGGGCGTTATTATGTTTTCGATTCTCATGCGAGAAATACAATTGGCCATGTTGATCCAAATGGTTCTTGTGTTTTATTGATGTATGAAAACCTATCTGACATTATTGTCTATTTCCACGGAATGTATGCAAATCAAGTGTTCAACTTAACTCCATTTCAAGTGGTTTTAGAAAGTGAAAGTAATGGAACGAACGATTTAATGCATAGTGATCAGTTAGAAAAAGCATCTGATCGTTCTGATTCTTGTTTTAATGTTGAAGATAAAATTAATTTCACTGTACAAAATAATCCTGCATTCAGGGATTGTGTGGAAGATAGTTTAAATGTGCAGTCTGAAGCGCAAGATACTGTTTATTTTCCAAAGGTATGTATATCCCCTTTTCGTGAACACTCATATTCTGGGGGAAAAGGCCAGAGTTGGAAGAAGCGGAAAGGCAGCCGTGCTCCAGAGCAGAATTTGAAGTTAAATATTGATATTAGTGATAAGAATTTAGAGAGTTCTATATGCCCAGATTCATTCTCTTCTTCTGTGTTTCCTTTTGGTGTTGGGTCGTTTTGCACTGTTGTAACAGAAAGCAATTCAAGCAGTAATTCTGGTTCCTTTAGGGCACATATGTTGGGTACAGTGTTTGAATACGAGCAATTTATTCAATGTAGGCCTAATAAATGGTGTCTCTGTTGTGATCGTTTTTTATTTGATAGTCAGGTACACCATATCAGTGGTAACACGAACAATCCTCTGACTACACAGCTGAGTTTTGATAGCAGCACAAATCTTTGCAAAACATGCTGTGAATCTTTGCGTCAATCAAAAATGCCATCACTCTGTTCAAAGTTGAATTTCCTCGAAGTTGACTGCGTACCAAATGTTCTATCGTGTTTGAGCCGCTTGGAGAAAAAGCTGTTGGGTTTAATCCAGATTTGCATGACAATGGTAATCTTGCCAGGTGGCCAATATGCAGAAAAAGGTTTGGTAGTTGATTTGCCTCAAAATGTTTCTACTGTCTTAGGTCAGTTACATGGTTTAGAAAATGTTTGTACGGTTCGTTTTGAATATGGAACCCCAATTGGCTCTAATTCTGGTTATTTGATAGACCCAATAAAGATAAAATCTGCTGCTGCTTGGTTAAAAAATATAATCCATTGTACTCTGTTACTAATTTTTCAGTACCAAACATTGACACTTGTACTCCACATTTAGGACATGATTTTGATGAACGTGCATCAATGCAAACTAGTGTTGAATCATTAGAAGAAGTAGCGTTTGCTCCTGTCAATTATACAGTTCCAAATGTCAATGAAGAAGCTATTTCAGGCATGAGACAAGCTGAGACAGTTGTCATTCCTTTAAACCCTAATACTCCTGTGTGTGTATATGAAATTCCGTATGGTGAAGAAAAAGCATTTCCTTGGTTGTTTCCATACGGCCAGTTTGGTTATACTTTTTCACGACCAAAGAAAGTGAAACCAAGCATGTACTTTCGATATAGGCTGTACAATCACAATGCATATTGGCGTAAAGACATCACATATTTACTTCATGCTGCTGTATCTTATGATAAACTTTGTTTGAAACAGCAAATTGGGATTTGTATGAAAATTTTGAAACCATCTGGGCATGATTGTGCTTTCCGTCAAACAACAGCTGAGGATGTACGTGCACGGTCTAGAAATGATGAAAATACCTTGAATTCATATACGTTTATGAAAAATATACGAGGGACGGTTGCTTACTTTCGTAAAGCTCTGTATGATTTATTTGCAATGTTTCGTTGTTTGGGCCCACCTACTTTATTTATGACATTGTCTGCTGATGACCTTCACTGGCCTGAGTTGGGTATGTCGTTGGAAGATTTCTTACGATGAAGCTATTAATTGCCATACGTTTAATACTAGCATGTGATCAGATCCACTATTAACTGCTGTGCATTTTGATCGCATGTTTACAGCATTAATGCGGTTTGTTATTCATGGTGAACAGAAACCTTTGGGTAATGTGAATGACTATTTCGCTAGAGTAGAGATTCAGAACAGAGGATCACCACATTATCACATGTTTTTTGGGTGGAAAATGTTCCAAATGGAGTTTCAAATGATACACGGGCATATTTACTGCGCTACATTGATAAGACAGTCCACACTCGCATTCCTGGTGATGATGACCCACATTTAAAACGTTTAGTTTTAAAGTTACAAACACATTCACATACCAGTTATTGCATGCCTTCTTCACGGCCTCCATGCAGATTTGGCTTCCCTAAAAAACAGTGTTCCAAAACCTGTATATTAACACACTTTCATGCTACCAAGAACAAGGGACAGTTTTATCAGACTTATAGACCAGCAGATTCTTGCAATATTAATGCATACAATCCCTCAATTTTACTTCACTGGAGAGCTAACATGGACATACTGATCATAAATGATGCAAATGGTGCTGCATATTATGTTTGTCATTATTTGTGCAAATCTGAACCAGATGAACTTAAATTGGCACTGGCTAACTTGATAAATACTGTTTTCAAACAGAATCCAAACTTGACCAGTTTCCAACGCCTTTGGAACATAGGTATATGTGTATTGAAAAATAGGCGAGTATCTGCACAAGAAGCAGCTTTTAGATTAAGTGCTTTGAAATTGCTGCAAAGCTCAAGGACAGTTGTTTATCTGAATACCAGGCCTGTTGAGAATAGATATCGTATGTTACGACCTATTTCAGAAATAAATGAACTGGATAATGATGATACAAATGTTTTTGTCTACAACCTTATAGATTACTACTGTTCACGACCCGACAACATGGAAATGATGTCATTGATGTACTTTGCTTCATGGTACACGAAATGCCCTGCTTCCATATCCACTCGGCAAAAATCGGAAAGAGTTTATATACAAAGATATGATGTTTGGGTAAAGTCACACTGGCATTGGGTAATTTATCCACACTGTTTAAATGGCATTTGGTATTATGTCCACCCTGGTAAAAAGACGAGTGTTTTCGTACGTGGGTTATTTTTTCCACGTGTTAAAATGGTATTGGGTATTTTTCCATCCTATCAAAGTGGCATGTGGAATTTTTCTGTTGGGTATCTTGCCCTCCCTGCCCAAATGGCATATGCTTTTTGTCTGTGAATATTTTTCCCACCATGTCAAAATCGCATGGGAAGCACATATGTGTTATTTTGTCCACCCTGTTTAAATGTCATGGGGTATTTGACTGTGGTTTACTTTGTCCAACATCCGTCAAGTTCCCTGTAATTCACAGGCAAAGGGATCAACCTAGATTCGCTCGATTAGGATTGCTCGGCAGGCCAAAAGATCAGTCCAACTACCAGTAATCGGTGCCACTGATGTTACTAAAGTACTCTCTATGGCCCCCTCTTTCAAACAGAGGTAAATGCGTTTGATATATGTGTATCTGGGATATTCTCTTAAATTTGAAAATGGTGTATCGGGTGCAAGTTAAAGGCCATGAGACTTGTATAGGTGGCTTAATTACAATTTACAAAACGATCCAAATTACACACTCGCATTCAGTTGTGTTGAACGAATGAACACCAAAGCGTTCGTCAATGTATGATATGGGTAAAAATTGAGGCACTTGTATTTGTTTTGAAGGCATACACCATGAAAAATTTGTATTCAATTTTTAAAGGTGTAGCGAAACATTTTACAATCCGCGGTCGATTCGAAACGCCGGTTGCAATTTTGGTAAAGATAAATGGTCTCAAACCGAGGTCATTTCGGTATTTAATGTACGAAAGTACTAAGGTTATGTATGAAACCGGAATGAATTTTCAAGTCAGGTGGGAGGATTGTAAGCACCAGACAATTGTAACCTCGCCCCCCCCCCCCCCCAGTTCCGGGGTATACCGGGGAAATGGGCCGTGTTTTTACCTTCCAAGTGGCCCTGCAGTGCCGGGTGAATGCGATGGTTTTGTCTTTGCGCCAAAACTAGCGGGGAATGGTCCTTTCCTATGGTCCCTGTGGTGCGGGGGGCACATGGCGGGGATATAACCCGCAGTTCGTCCCCGAACGGCGGGGATATTACCCGGGCTTGGCTGGTACAAAAGTCAATGTCCCCGCTATTCCCCGGACCTGGGGAGCCTTGGTTACAATTGACTGGTGCATTAAGACTGCTATAGAAAGTTTAAGTTTCTAGATTGGAATATGCATAACATGTACAGATACCAGCCAGTAGATTGTAGAAGTCGTTGGTTCTTGCCAGAGACAATCCACTTGTGTGTTTTTTCAACGCAATTAACACCTTCACCGTTTACATTGAATTTTATTAACTGTTACAAAATGATTGTATTGCCTACCAAAATTTAACACTGATCAGTTTTAAAAAGACTGTTTCGATCAAAATTAACAGTTGAAATGTTGTCAAGGTCAATTTGCAACGTGGTCAAAATGAAAATCACACCGAAAATTAATTCAGGATATAATTTGCTTTGCTGTTTGTGTGTATATATATCTTTAGCTTATATTTGAATTGCAACTTGCATAAACAAACTGAGAATAGCAATGCATTCAAAATAAGCAGCCAGTGCATTAAATGTACCCATGTATGTGATGTTGGTATCACTGTGGTATCTGTTTAATAACTATAGTAACAGTTTGTGTTTGCCCAATTTCCTGAGACTCCAAAATTGGTCTGCTTTTCACATTTTTGCACTGAGGAAAGTTATAGCTGAGTAATTTAGGGGTCCTAAAGGTCAGGAACTACCCATAAATCAAGATTAAGATTTTTTTAATTGAGACTGTTGTATAGTTGCAGAGTTGTTTTTTTGCTGAAAGAAACAATTTATAAGGGGTCTAAACTCCTATATCCTGGATCCCTTTTACTAAGGAAACAATTTCAAGAGGGGTCAAAGCTCCTTTAACCATGCTTATGGCATGAATCCAGTAAATTGAAAAGACTCTAGGCTTTATTGCAGGATTGACAAATAGCATTATGTTGGGTGCGTCGACGAGCGTTTATTGGTAGGCATTATATACTATATAAATCTGATGTATCTATTTTATCTTTTTCTACAATTGAATTTTAATTTGTGTATGTCAATAAAAAATAACAATTTATTATAAAATATAATAACACACATACTATATTTTTTAAATTTTATTGCAAATTGCATTTCGACTGAGCCGCGACACAAGCGTGACAATTATAAGTCTACTGCGGCTGGCGTTGTAGTCGATGGCATCGCACTGGCAATCGTCGGGCAAGTTGTTGGCGGCGGGCACGTTGTTGGCGGCGGGCACGTTGTTGGCGGTGGGCACGTTGTTGGCGGCGGGCTCGCTGCTGAAACAGTGAGCAAAACAATGCTAAGTACTCTTGCGTATAAAAACCAGGGCGGATGATGGCACTAAAAATCTAGCTTGACATTAATAATTATCTGTATGCCACTGTTCGTTAATGTCTTGTTTCTTGGACGGCAAGTGCAATGGTAAACACAAGCGTTTTTCGCCATATGTTCTCGGGCTCAATTCTCGGCCAGGGCGAATCTGAGTTTTGTGGCTGGGCAATGTTTGGTGTGTATTCAACGAAATAAAAATTACGCTTAAAAAATTAATTATGGTTTCCGGAAAATATTCTTATCTCACCTGGCGAACAGTTCAGCTCATCCGCACCGTCGGTGCAGTCGGGGGTTCCATTACAAATTTGCGATACCTGAATACATTTAGACGAAGTGAAACCTCGCTGAAAGTCGCACTTGAGTAGCCCTGAAATAGACGTTTTTTAACAGGTGTTTCGTGTTGTGTACAAATAACTAATTCTTTTAAGCTAATCTGAACACGGAAAGCTTTTGTGATTGCCTTCAGTCCGGCGTCCGTCCCAATGTGACCCACCACTAGTTCTTTAACACTGTATCATCCATATTCCTTAACCAATATTTTTCAAACTTGATAAATATATCTAGTTTTATTTTATAAAGTATGTATGCACTGTGCTGTTTGTGGAGTTTTGTGCTGTTCTTCCATGTTTCTTGTTTGGGATTTTTTGTTTTTGTGTTTAACGTCTTTAGCGTTTACCCAGTGCCATTTAACCGGGTTTATGTTTAAACTTTTTGCTACTGAGCTTGTTTCCGTAGTTTTTCACTTAAGTATTGAACACAATGTATATCCAAGATTTCGAGTAAGTTCGATTATACGCCATACCTGACCTGATCTACCCAAAGATACATATTTAGTCAACTATATCGAATCATCAAGCCCAGCTCAAGGGCACGTAATTCATTGGCGAAAAGGTCAGGATATAGCCAGGCATAACCAATACGTCATTAATGATCCTAACCCCACGAAATAATAGTATGGTATTAAAGTGAGCGTAACTTTAAAAGGGTTAAATAGGTTTTTTCCCCACAAATTCGAATGTTACTTAAGTAATGAATAAGTGTGTTAGGCATTGTAATACGTATCCTCACTGGTTGCATGTACACTAGCTATAATAATGTAAGTCTGAAGTAATAAAGGTCTAAGTGTTTGCAAGACGACATTGATGAGGCAGACGCCATGGCTAATGAAATTCTTCAAATGGAAAACACGCTTAAAATCATATTAGTGTTTGCATTTCTGTGTGGACCAATGACAATCGAGGATATTTTTCTTTTATTCTGATAACATTAATTTAAAGTAGATCGATTCTTACGAATGCACCAAACTATAGATTCATGGAGTATTTTTCAGTCAGTCTATTTTTTTATTCTAATAAAGACTTACTTAATAAACTAACTATTATTAGTAGCAAAAGGAAGCATATAGCATATACGTGGATGCATTTTTTTTTGCTCATATGGCGGCTAGGGTATGCACCATTTTGATTTCCGTAGTTTCATTTGCTTATTATACTTTAACCAAATTGATAGTTGCATTTTTGTGTGGTTCAATAGCAATCTATATATGTTTTTTTCATTTTATTTTTTTTTCATTTTACGTAGGTCAATGCTGACGAATGCATTGAAAACTCAAAATAAGTCCAAGTTTAGCGATGTACAGAAGGTGACCCGCTCTTATATATGTAGTTGCCAAAGTGGAACTCTTATATATTTAAAGGGCACTTAACTCACATACCAAACGGCCTTGTATGATAAAATTTTGGCAGGCACTACTTCTTAAATGGTATTATTAGAACAAAAAAAGACTAATGATTCATAAAATGTGGAAATTATTATAACCAAAAACCTTTGCTTCAAATTTACCTTGTCAAAGCACGGTAAACAGAAAGTTATAGTATCCAATGTTATTTGAAACGAAAGTAACAACACATTCTACCTAATATATTTCAGTAATGGCTGAATTTTGATAAATAATTACTTTATTAAACTGTACTGAAACTCTTATTAGAATTCATATTCTTGTCATGATACTCTAAGGAGAAAATTCAAGACCAATCGAAGAAGCAATGATTGAAGATGAATATAACATAAAATATTATAATCATTTTTAGTAGTGGTAAACGTATATGTATTTTAACTTTTGTTCTTCATTGTTTATATGTTTAGGCTCAATGTCTGGTGAGCAAGATTTATATAATCTATGTTTTACCCCATGCTATTTTTGAATGCATAAATAAAGAAGAGGACTCGAGAGCGATCGAATAAGCTATCAGCTTTCGTCACAATCGAGCTGAAATAAATTAGTATAAACCAATACGTTAGATACTGTTATTTCTGGCTCTGCTCCAATTCCTGTTGCTGGGGTGTCGACCCTCCGTCCTTACCATCACCATCGTCACCAACAGAATAACGAAGGCCTGGAAAGGTAACGACGGAATACATTTGAAACTGGAGCTGTACATGTGTGTATGAATTTACATGAGGTTCATTTAAAAAAATAGAAATAAACCTTCTATTAAAATTGCTTTTTAACTCAAGTCGTAAAATGTAAAAGAATGCTGTCCTGTTATAATGAAAAAGAAAGAAGAATAGATAAAGGAAATGCTTAACTTCACTCAATTAACATGTTTTACGATGCACTCTTACTCCCGAATAAGATTTATTGTAATTTAAACAAATGGTTTACTATACCAAAAAGGATGAATAAATGTCGAAAACAATGGTTGTTTTGAAGGAAACCGAATTTTATCTAAACTGGTTCAGAAAACACGGAATTTCATCCTAATGAGACGAAAGTAGATCGAAGTATATCTTTAAGCACTCACCAATCAGTTAATATTATGACGTTTTCAGCTTGTTCATACACAGTTACAATCTTGTTATCAGAAATTAATATTTTCCATAAATGCATTATTGAGTAAGTAGTTTATGGTGTATCACTCAAAATTGATGTTTGTCATACATACGTATGTATCTATACGTATGTATCATACATCGATCTTGAATAAGAGTCTCACTATAAATATATGCAAAGTAATGTTGTGGTTCATAATTTTAACCTTTATGATACAATCCTCAATATTTTTAATTCACTATTTTTTAATATTTCACTCAATCTATAATAACTCTATAAAATTCAATCTTACATTTTCGTTGTGTATTGGTGTTGTTCTTATTGGATATACTAATACAATTGTTTCTTGAACTGACTCGTGAAAAAAAACTTAAGTGTGTTTTTGTTATAAGAATACTGGTATTGTATTAAAATCACGTGTTTCCGGTCCAGATAGAACAAGCCGACCCGACAGTACTCGTGCGAGCTTGAGTAAACCTCTAAAATCGAGTGATGACGTGTCTTTATTGTCATTTTTTACATTAAACAGCTCTCGATTATAAGCTTTCTGGTGATTTAAAGACATTTGTCAGTGAAATGAAAATGATTTTTCAAGAAGTGAAATAACAATTTGATATTTTTCACTGTAAAGTTTTGAAATTTTAGACCACTTTCAATTCCAAATTAAACGTCAGTGCACAAGTCATACAATGATAACTTAACATTGCCATTGTATTGTTTTGTATTTTCAATAACATTAAAAAAGGAAAACAATTGAACATGTATCGAATCATCTTTGTTTGATTCAGCTTGATTAAAAAATCAGACATATACTTATATGACTTTCGAAACTGTGCCTAGGCAGAAAGCAGTACTAAATATCGTTTTGAAATGATAAAATTTTAATAATAATAATACAAATAATAATAATAATAAAAATAATAATAATAATAATAATAATAATAATAATTATTACTATTATTATTATTTTTGTTATATCTATTATTTTTATTATTATCACTTTTATTCTATTAATTATTATTCTTATTATTTTCGAATTTCCTCATGTTCATTAACGTATAACTGTTGAGTCTAGGTTTGGAACTCTAGTCTTTGATTTTGGTGTAAACTCTTAATTTTAAGTGAAAAATTGCTTTGCTCGTTTAATAAGTATGCTCATATACATTTTCCAAAATAATGTGATTGAACAAATTTTGTTACAATACATTGATCGCTTCACATACTAAACTCAATCCGTTAGCGAAAATAGATCCTTCAAACTGCAATGAAATATCATGCTGATATACACAAAAAAAAACACTGTTGAAAAATATGAAACGACGTCCTCCAAACTTCAAATACAAATATTGTTTTACGGACTCACCCGTTTTATGAACAGCTCCATATTTGTTGAAACTGAAAGATATTCGAAACTTGTGATTAATCCGGGAGTGTCTAAAAGTGTATATCCATCGGAAGTGAATGCAACCCTTGAGGGAAAACACAGTAGCCAATCATTTTGAAACACATAATATGTTTAACCACAGAATCGAAAAGTGGGCGGAAAAATTGCTTAGGATAAATGATTATATGATAAACATTTAAAGGAAATAATGTACTTTGCAGGTATTATCATAGAAGGTATCCTACTGGTCTTCTCCCGGCATCGTCGGAACTGACGCTATAGTATTTAAACTGCTCCAAAGTATATTTAAAAAAGCTTGAAACTGGGAAAATGGTGAACTCAGGAAAGTTGTATCGTCACAAAGACAGGAGCATATCAGGAACCAAGAAGTATATCCGCCAAGTGCTAGGGTATCACATCTAGACCTGCTTGAATCTTATTTTTCTTAATCGTCTAATATCTGAATTTTACTCTGAACCTTAGATGTGGAATTTTTGTCCAACCTTTCAAAGTGACGTAGGGTACTTCGTTCACCCTGTCAGAACGCAATGTGGTATTTTGTCAAACTAGTCGAAATGGCATTGGGTAGTATGTCCGTTGTTTAATTTGTCCGCATGTCAGAATGGCATTCAAGAGTTTGTCCACTCTGTCCAAATTGCACAAGTTTTTTTTTGTAAAATAGTTTTAAAACTGTCAAAACAGTATGTGGTATTTGTCTATGGGGTATCTTGTCCACCCAGTTACAATAAGCATGCGGTATTTTATTCTCCCTGTCAAAATGACATGATGAATTTAAGCTGTGGGTTATTGTGTTCTCCCTACCGAAATGAAATAGGATATTTCATCTGTTGGGTATTTGACCCATATGTCAAATTGGTTTGGGGTATTTTATCCGTGGGGTAATTTGTTCTTCTTGTTAAAATGGTATATGGTGTTGTATATGTGTTTTTGTTCATCGTGTCTAAATGCCACGGGTTTTGTGACCATGGACTATTTTGTCGACTCTGTCGAAATATCATGGGGTCGTGGCTGTGGATTGTTATGTCATCCCTGTCAAAAAGACATGGTGATATTTGTCCGTGTTTTAACATCAAGTAATTACTGTACTGTTATTGTTGCAAATGTATGTATATTTATCTTAAACAAAAAGCAATACAAATGTGAACAATAAATGCATAACAGTAAGTATGTACTTGATCTTTTGGTAAAACAGATTTTATATTTTCTGATAAGAAAGTCTTTATTTCATCAAGAAGTCAAAATGGTATAAAATATATCGCGTTAATGTTGAATAATATATAATGTGGTTAATTGATTCGGAAGTAAACGTGTACTGTTAAAAGTTGCATAAGTATTGCATAAATTGATCGATGATAAATTAGCTGAAATGGTTTTCAAACCCGCCAGAAACTGGTGGATAAACACGAACATGTGTACGATATTGAGCTGGGAGTGTTCTAGCTCTCTTATAAAAACAAAACGTCTGGACCACAATGCACTTTTGATGTCGTAACAAACGTGAGACACAACGTAATTCATGTCTTCACAACTACTTCACGTTATTTCATAACACACCTGTGTCACTAAACACCTGTTAAGGTCCTTTATATACTTTATGATTGTATATAACAGTGAATATATGTTGTGTTTTGTAGTATTGTTGTGCTCCTAATGTGTTTCATAATCATCAACATTTGGTGGAAATAAAGATTGAATTGAATTGAATTGCAAAGCCTCTGTATTTATTTTTATACAATACATATGTATTGATGTATTTCAATGCCGATATTTGCATATAAATTCACATATGGATAATAAATACCATTCAACGTATTCTTATTAATTTGTATTTCTGCTCTGATATCCTGGGCTGCTATTTATAAAACATCTATATTGGTTTTCTAACTTAATACTTATGTGAAAAACTACAGAAAAAAACTCAGTAGCCAAAAGTTTAAACATAAACCCCGTATAATGGCACTAGTTAAACGCCAAAGACATAGAACTCAAAAACAAAAAATCACAAACAAGAAACATGGAACACCAGCACAAAGCTCCACAAACTGCTCAGTGCATATGTACTATATAAAAAAACTGGTATGTTTATCAAGGATTGTTATGTACCGCCCCAGAGCGGTCAGTAAAATGTACATTTACTGGTGGTTTAAACCAGTTTGTGTGCACAACCCCACTCTTATCCCAACAATCCCGAATAAAGTAAAAAAGTAAATTGTAAATCATATCAACGTATGCATGAACTTGAAAAACATTAACTCCGTTTACTAGCACAGGGTAAACGCCAAAGGCAATTAAACCTTGAGTTTATATTCTTTTAGTATTTCAGCGCCAAGGATATTTTTGCCTCAAAGGGTGGCATAAAGTTATCTGATAGTAGTTTGTCCGTTTATCCATCCGTTCTCACGGTATCCGATCAATATTTGAAGAACGCCTAGACCTAGGACTTTTAAACTTTGGAGACAGGTTGGTCATGACCAGCAGTTAAACCTTTTGATTTTGAGATCAGTTCGTCAAATGTCAATGCCGTGGTAACCTTAAGATTACCTTCAGCTTAAAATCTGTTTCCGATCAATCTATGAAGATAACTAAGGCTCAGGGATCTAAACTTTCTTGGTAGGTAGGTCATGACCATCACACAAACGGTGATCAGTGGGTCAAAGGTCAAGTTTGCGTTGATCTTCAGTTGAAAATCGGTTTACATTCAATATCTGAAGAACGCTATGGCTCTATTAAATAATTGATAAACGAATGGGCCTCGACCTTAAACTTGGTAGATTTCCTTCAAACATGACCAAGACCCTTACTATTTAGACGTAAGTTACCTTGAGCTTAAATCCGATTTCGTCCATTAACTGTAGAATGCTTGTATCCAGATAACTAAAACATGGTATGCTGGTTCACTGCAGATGCTTTCGTTAAGTCATTTGTCTTGTTTGCATTGTCTAAATGGATGTTTTATTTCGCATGCACTGTCTGTGACTCGATATTTTTTATGATTTTAATTTGTTTTGTGTGTCCATCAAGTATTTGTCATTTAAAATTAGTTTGTTATAAGTCTTAGGAAATGAGACCCACAAATAAGCTACTTCACTGCTGGCTTCATTAACCGTTATGTCTAATAACTATTGTATACGGAGACCTGAGACAGTTATTTTTACTATATGTTTCATAAAGACACTAACCTGGCTTTTCACTTTAAAACAGTCCCAATTTAAAAAAAAACAAGTAACTGGCTGCTGTAGAACAATCCAAGATACAACATTTTATCACAAGAAAATATAAGTTTAAACAATGTGTTGTCTCACTAAATGCAGTAGTAATACATGACCCTGAGGTCAAGACGGAATAAGGCTACAAACAACCAATTTACATAGTTCCACCGGAAATGATTTTTCCAAATTTACACTGAAAACTATCATATTTTGCGTGTCAACAGTGTCAAATTATGTTAAGCTCTTTGCAAAAAGTCCACCCATTTCTTCTCTTTCATTCAACTTAAATAAAATATTGATACTTGGGTTAACACAAGGATTTATTTTTCTGTATTAACATCCGGATCTTGGTCACCGGGGGGTCACCGGGGGGGGGGGGGATATATAAATGTGGTCATGAGCCACATAGGTATTATCTCACTGATTACATATGTGTAAAATGAGTTGTCGAAAGAACATATTACAGAAAGGGTATTACAGTTTGTACAGTTATTCTTTATTTCCACTAAAATCGATTACAAATAAGACACTTTACAATCTTCGAAGGCCAAGAAATATTGTGTATAATATTATATTCGCTAAAAAATATCCTTATTTTTTTCTGCACTCAAAACCCTTTCAAATAAATATGGGCTCTTAAATTCACAAAGTTATTGGTCGGGTACCTTAACATTGTTGTGTTGTAAGGCCAAGTAAGTTCCAAAATTAATGTTTTATGTCTAAAACCGTTACTAACGGTATAAAACATCAATTTTGAAACTTACATATACAAATCTGCGATCTAATGTTTTGTCAGCAGTCTTATATGACTGGTTGCATGTATTTTCGCATAAATTGGCTCGCTCCAAGACAAAACAAAAATTAAAAAAAAGTTGCTAAAACGTTCAATATGTGAGAGTGCAGCTTTAAATATTGTGTCGGTAAACAGCCACTTATAACTGATGTTTACAGGGGCATTTTTGGAGATATAAACCTGAAGACAGAAAGTTTAGATATACTCGTTTATGTCATGCCAGATGCACAACATTCAGATAAAACCAGCATATGAGAAACAACACATATTGGCCTTCCAACTAACAAAGCACAAACACATTAAGCGAGTAAAGGGGGTAAGGAGCGTACCCCCCCCCCCCCCCTCAAAGTGTGTCTAAATAACTTTCAATTATGTCAATATCGGGGAAAACATGGCCAGAATATACCAGAATGTATCATTTCCTACTTAAACAGACCACATTCGCCCAGACGAACATTGCCAAACTTTCTTACGACATTCAAAATATACATTTGTTTGATCTGGGGGTTGGCGCACGTCCTGATTTGCGCCCCCATGTTGCGCCTACTTTAACGCCAAATCCTACAGATGCTCAAGCATTATTTGGAAACAGATTAAAGAATATGGATGAAAGTAATACACACAGTTTGTCAAACTATTCGAAGAATATAAAGGCGATACTTATCGCCCCGGCGTCGATGTCTGCGTCGGCGTTGGCGTCCGGTTCAAGTTTAAGGGCAAGTTTGCTTTTTCACTTATAACTCTAATACCCTTCATTAAATTCGCTTAAAACTTCACAACGATGTTCAGATCCATCATACAATGAGTTTACATAACTCCATATTATCCTAAATACATATTATGTCCCCTGAATTATTTAGGAATTTTGGTTAAAGTTTTAGGGCCAATTGTGACAGGTTCATGTTATAGCGCAAGTTGGGATGATTACTTATAAATCTTTACACTTCATTCAAATGACTTAATACTTCACACACTTATTAACGACCACTTTACAATTAGGAAGCATTCAATCGTGAAACAAATTATGGCCTATGATTAATTAAAAAATCTTAGGTTAAAGTTGTAGGTCACATTGTTTCAGGTTAAAGTGTTAGGGCAAGCTGGGATTTCCACTAAGTACTTCTATACCCTTCATTCAATTGACTTATTACTGCATACACTTGTTAACGGCCATCACACAATAAGGGTACACAATTCCATATCATCCAAAATTCAGATTATGCCCCTTGATCGACTAACAAAAGTTTGATTTAAGCTTTTGGGAAACTTGAAGTTCTAACTCAGATCTCAAATACGTTTCATTCAATAGTCTTCATACCTTACACATTAACCATCACACTCCATATTAACCCGAAATACAAATTACGGCCCTTGAATGACATTTTGTGTTTGTTTCATTTTTCCATTGCTTTTGACTGGCATATTTTTTATATCTTAAACCAAGTTTTCACAAAGTAAAACATGGTTATTAGAATGGCGTACGTCGTCGTTCTGGCGGGCCAGCGGGAGGGCCGCGTCAAACTGTCAAAACTGTTTGGTTTTGAATAACTTTAGTTAGGGTTGGCATACTGTGAGCAAACTTTGTATGAAAGAAGAGCTTATGTTGATATTCCTTGAGATTGCATTTGGAGCCCCTAGGGCCAAGGTCAAGGTCACTGTTACTTAAAATTGAACAGTTGAAACTGAATCGCACAACGAAGGCTAAAGTTCTTATGTCAATTATTGAAAACTTGGTTTCGTCGCATTCCGGCCTTTTTTCTTTACTTTTTATATTGACTTTTTGTTGCCGTTGACAGGCAAAAATTACATCATTATTATACTTTCTAAGACAAAGCGGCGTATTGTTGAGCGCACTGTCCTACGACAACTCTTGTTTATTATACAATCAAATCAATTGCTCTTCAAAGACTTTCAGATGCAATTTCTTGCAAATGAAGTCAAGGCCAGCTTGAACTTCTTAGGTATTTAATTCAGTGTTCTGATGCTCCAAATACATAGAAGCTAAACCAACCAAGCATTAACAATTACTGTTTTCTATACCGCCATGACTTTCGAACACTACACTCAGCCACTTTGCAAACGCTGCGATCTCATGATAACTGTTTATGGCATCCAATATATCAATCTCTTCTCCATCGATGACGAGTTCACGCTTGACATCGGCTATCAGATTCTTTGACGCTGATTTAATGTCAAATGCTTTTATACGACTCTTTACATTATCAGTTCCTATACTTGTTAGTTTTGGAATCATATCTTCCCAGAATCGAACGTTCTCTTTGTTATCTCCTAACAGCAGTAACGTTGCACGCATAATTTGAACAACTTTCGGACTAGGATTTTTCAGACTCCGTAGCTGGGCTACGACGTTGTTGTCTATTTGAGGTATCTTGTCTTTATAAAGCTCAAGTTTGTGTGCACGTAATGCTTTTAAATATAAGGGATTCACATCCGGATTGTTCTGGAGACACGTGTTTTTCGTAAACGTGATTGCATGTTGTAGGTCAATCAGACTTGCCTCAGACGCGAGGGCATTCGTTAGCGCTTCTATAACAGCGTCTATTTTTTCTCGAAGCATATCCTTGACATCAACAACATTAACATGGTAAATTGCTATCCAGTCAAATTTCTGCGTTTCAGTTTTTCCAACGATTTCAAGTTTGTATTTTCCACGCTGAGAAAATATTGCTTCAACTGTAAGCAGTTTTGAAGTGTTTGGATTCGCCTTGTTACCTGGCTGATTTTGATCTTTCACTAAACACAATATATATGCTATATCTCTGTCCCTAATTGGATCTATAAATTTCCACTTATGCTCAACGACTACATATCTGTGAACTACGCACTCGAATGATTGTCCATCAATGCCGGGATTAAGTCCGAAGTCTATTTCAATACTTCCCGTTTCAGTTTTAATTTGTCCATTCTCTTCAGATACAGACATTATTTGCAGTTCGAAGAACCTCCTCTTCAAATATGCCTGTTTTTCGAAGTCGGCTTTTGAAACTGGTTTCTCAAGGAGTTGCCATTCCTCAACATCTGGAAAGTGGGAGAATATTAAATCTTGCGGACGCGGAAACAGATACCACCAGTCTACGGACTGACTTTGCCCACCATGTTCAGTTGCGACTCCCCAGAAAGGGTCAACAAAGCTCCATCCATTGTCAACCAGGACCGCGTTCCATTCTCGAAGATGCTTACTAGATAACTGGTCACATGGCTCATATTTTCCTCCTTTAACATGACCTCGCACGATCACACAGGGGATTTTTGCGAAAGAGCAGAGGAGCGCAAATACCACCGCGTATGTGTTACGCTTTAGTTTAAGTTGTCGAAGTTGGAAGGCTACAGATAATGTGTCAATTGAAGGCGGGAGCTCCAATTTCTTGATATCTTTGGAAACAAGCCAGTAAAATAGTATTGTTACCTTGTCTGCTTTGTTTAGCGTTGTTCCTTGTTGTGTATTAATACAAGCGCTCATCAAATGGTCAACTAAGTTGGGCAGACGTATTGACATGTCAGTTGTAATATTGTCGACTCTTTCCTTGACCCATTTTTTCTGTTTGCTAGTGACATCTACAGGTTGGGGCGGACACGGGTGCTCAAGTTCTTCGAGTTCGCTCTCATTTGTTGTATACACATGAAAGTCTGGATTGTAGTAGAGCTTGTTGGTATATTTTGTTGGACAATATGTTATCATCATCCAGGGGGTCTGTTGTTTCTGTTCCAGTGTGGTGCTGGCAATCGACTGATTCGTACCCATGCTAGTATAGTATTCTGAATACGGCGATCTGAAAGGTGGCCAGGCTCAACGCACAAGGGAAACGCTGGCATTGGATTCCGCTTAACTTGAAGTATTTTGTTCGATTACTATCTATCCCTCCAGCAAAAAGTAGTGCATATATCTGCAAAAATAAAAGACCATCGTTTAGTCCTAGTCCATTAAAGCTGCACTCTCACAGATTGGCCGTTTTGAGAACTTTTTTATTATTTGTCTTAAAATGAGCCGATTTGTGCGAAAATATCTGCAAAAAAGTGTTAAAGACTGCTGACAAAAGATCAGATCGCATATATTCCTATTTCCATTCGAAAATTTATGTTTTATGGCTTAAACTGTTACTAACGGTTTAAGAAAAATGCATAAATCATCAATTTTTGAACTTTAATTAAAAAATATGCGACCTAATTTTTTGTCAGCAGTATTATATAACTGGTTTTCATGCATTTTCGCAAATATTTTCTCTTTCCAAGACAAAAAATTAAAAAGTTGTCAAGACGTTCAATCTGTGAGAGTGCAGCTTTAAGTGTTAGAGTTTATGCCTCTGCCAATGGGATCGCCTGAAGGATTTGATTAATTAAAAGAACTTTAACAACCAAAGAAAATCCAACGTTGTTCTACCATTTACAATTAAAGTTAAACTGTTGCATTCTAAAAAGTATATGGTATATCAGTATATTATCTTGACACGCCATGATAACTATTATGGGATGTACAGGGTTAATACAATATGCACTCTTACTCCCAAATAAGATTTACCACAATTAATAAAATAGTTTTAATATACCAAAAAAGGATGTATAAATGTCGAAAACAATGGTTCTTATGAAGGTTTCCAAGTTAAGTTTGAAAGAAAGGTGCAGACAACATGGTATTTCTACCTTATGGGACTAAAGTAGATCACAGTAAATCTCTTAGCACTCACCAATCAGTTAATATTTGTTTGCGTGTTCAGCTATTGCATACACGGTTACAAACTTGTTATCAGTAATTAATATTTTCCATAAATGAATTATTTAATAAGTAGTTAAAGGTTTATCACTCAAAATGTATGTTTGTTATACATGTGTATGTATTGATTTTAAATAAGAGTGTCATAAATACATCATCCCTTAAACTATTTCTTCAAACTATTTAACATATATATATATATATATATATATATATATATATATATATATATATATTTTTTTTTTTTATTCTGAAATAACATTAAATTCTTAATGTAACTTACTCGATATCACAAGTACTCCGTGTTATGAACTGTATTTAATATATAGCAAAATACAGTCAGGATTTAATCAATTCTACTGCAAATCGAACTCACGCACCATTCAATAAACAGTTTATTTGTTTAGGAAGTTTCTATACATAAACTATTGATTTAAAATTGTAAAGATCTTATTTAGAAACTAGGAGACAAAGAAGATATTCGATATGTATCGTTCATTGAGGAAGTTAACTGAACATTCATTTTGAATGGGTTATCTATTTATTATCATCGATTATAGACTCGTAAAGATAAAGGTAATAAGGAAAAGCAAAGGGGAGCTACTCCAAAAGAAAAATACATATATTTTGACAAACTCCTACGCAGTGATCTCCCCTGGCACCCAGAATAGATCTCTGCAACCATGAGCGGAGGGCCCAATGTAAAAAAATGCGGAATGTTTTGTCAGACACATGTCCAGTGTGTGTATACCACGTGATAAATTGCGCCATAAATGCTACGTCGGAAGCCAATATTTTGCTTCGAATGAAGACTTTAAACAAAGGTAACTTCACTATTTCTTCACCGTTTTAAATGAAACGTAGTCTTCGCCGCTTTCAGAGCCCCGCCTTCGGTCTTTTACCTGAGGTTGATTGAGAGTTTAGTGTCTTAAAAACATCGACAAACCTTTTCACAATACGGCCGTCTGACGGAGCACTGTCAAAACCTTATTTTGGAAACATGTTTGTCGAAGTGTTTGATGAAACTTATCGCCTTATCAAACTCCGGTTATAAAACAAAGGTGGGGCTTTTTAAGACACATAGACTGTCCGTTGTTTCATTTAAAGCTGCACTCTCACAGATATACCATTTTTACAACTTTTTTATTTTTTGACTTGGAAAGAGGAAATTTTTGCATTAAATTCTGCAAACCAATGATAAAAGATTGCTGACAAAAAATCAGATCGTAGTTTTTCATATTTCCTTTCGAAAATTAATGTTTTATGGCGTTTAGGAAAAATGCATAAAACATCAATTTTTGAACTTAAATATAAAAATTTGCGATCTATTTTTTTTGTCAGCAGACTTGTATAAATGGTTTCCATGGAATTTCGCAAATATTGGCTCGTTCGAAGACAAAAAATAAAAAAGTTGTCAAAACGGTAAATCTGTGAGAGTGCAGCTTTAAAATGGTGTAGTTAAAGAAAAGTTATCTTTGTTTTAAGTCCTCATTTTAGGCAAAATGTTGCCCTCCGACGTAGCATATATGACGTATCTATCACGTGATATACACACACTGTGTCTAGTGCGGAACTAAAAGGCTGATTCTATGGGTTTTGTTGTATTTTCGAAGGATATTTTGACCGGATAAGTTGGTTTATAGTGTTACTGTCAGGCGCGCAGCTGCCTATACGCGAGTACGCGGCTGAATCCGCATGAATCTGACAAAAAATGAAGAAAAAAATCAGCCAAAGTTGCAGTATGCGTACTTGACTATATGAACCAAAAACTGTCAATTTCCAGTTCTAAATAAAGCCCATCAGAACGCCCAGAATGCACAATATTGCACCATGGTTTTCAAAATTTTCCCAGGGAGCATGGCCACGGACCCCCCTAGTACAATTGTGAATCCACATGAATAGAGGGCTAGCTACGCCTTTGACTGTTATCGGAATATAAATACGCCTACGCGGAGACCAGACGTGTAATGCTCCTTTCGTTTCTAAGCCTTTGTTTCTGTAGGCATTAACAAAAAAAGTTTAAATGTACAAGCTCAAAGATTTATTGTTATCAAATTGATAACAGAAAACTGCGTGACTTGAAACTATCATATTAGTAAAAAAATATCGTTCTTGGACCTATTCTAGCTAAATTATTATCGAGTGCATCGTTTTCTTTACGACGGCTTGTGCACTTAACATGGATACTATATTGCCACTCCGAAAGGTGGACATTAGTGCGGCCTCCTCCTTCGTCGATCAATTCACAGACCTTTCCTTGATGTTGCTCATTTGTCAATATAAAACATATGTTGTATTACGGACACAACTCAAACACAACGATAGACAATGACTTAAATTGCATTATTTCCCTTTAATAGTTAACAATATTGCATGCATTGTGTATTATATATGATGCTGTACACTTTAATAGCACTTGTTTATCGGACTGCACGTAGTAATCATTTAATTAAATGTATGTGTATTTGTACATCTCACACCAAACCCAAGGAGAACAAAAACATATGAAGATTTAATATCACCGATGTTACGTTTAAGACTCTATTGTCTTAATGTTACGCATTGTAGTTCTGGTTTATTGAATCAGGCTGCAACGAACTATTATATAAAATTTTATGAGTTTGAAGGGAAATGTGAGCAACAAATAACATCAACTTGGGCCCTGTGTCTAGTTGTGAGCAGGTTCATTCTTATATTGATTTGGTGGCTCAATGCTTTAGTTGTAAGGGGTTCCATTGTTAAGTTGATGGTTAATTGCGATATAAATATCTTGGTTCAATGTGATAGTTAGATATGGTTTATAGTAGTTCTATGGAGGTTCATAGCTATAGTTGTGAGGTGGTTCATTGCTGTATTGATATGGTGGTTCATTGTTATAGTTGTGAGGTGGTTCATTGCTGTATTGATATGGTGGTTCATTGTTATAGTTGTGAGGTGGTTCATTGCTGTATTGATATGGTGGTTCATTGCTGTATTGATATGGTGGTTCATTGTTATAGTTGTGAGGTGGTTCATTGCTGTATTGATATGGTGGTTCATTGTTATAGTTGTGAGGTGGTTCATTGCTGTATTGATATGGTGGTTCATTGTTATAGTTGTGAGGTGGTTCATTGCTGTATTGATATGGTGGTTCATTGTTATAGTTGTAAGGTGGTTCATTGTTATATTGATATGGTGGTTCATTGTTATAGTTGTGAGGTGGTTCATTGCTGTATTGATATGGTGGTTCATTGTTATAGTTGTGAGGTGGTTCATTGCTGTATTGATATGGTGGTTCATTGTTACAGTTGTGAGGTGGTTCATTGCTGTATTGATATGGTGGTTCATTGTAACAGTTGTGAGGTGGTTCATTGCTGTATTGATATGGTGGTTCATTGTTACAGTTGTGAGGTGGTTCATTGCTGTATTGATATGGTGGTTCATTGTTATAGTTGTGAGGTGGTTCATTGCTGTATTGATATGGTGGTTCATTGTTATAGTTGTGAGGTGGTTCATTGCTGTATTGATATGGTGGTTCATTGTTATAGTTGTGAGGTGGTTCATTGCTGTATTGATATGGTGGTTCATTGTTATAGTTGTGAGGTGGTTCATTGCTGTATTGATATGGTGGTTCATTGTTATAGTTGTGAGGTGGTTCATTGCTGTATTGATATGGTGGTTCATTGTTATAGTTGTGAGGTGGTTCATTGCTGTATTGATATGGTGGTTCATTGTTACAGTTGTGAGGTGGTTCATTGCTGTATTGATATGGTGGTTCATTGTTACAGTTGTGAGGTGGTTCATTGCTGTATTGATATGGTGGTTCATTGTTACAGTTGTGAGGTGGTTCATTGCTGTATTGATATGGTGGTCCATTGTTACAGTTGTGAGGTGGATCATTGTTATATTGATATGGTGGTTCATTGTTATAGTTGTGAGGTGGATAATTTATATATTGATAAGGTGGTTCATTGTTATAGTTGTAATGTGGATAATTGTTATATTGATATGGTGGTTCATTGTTATAGTTGTAATGTGGATAATTGTTATATTGATATGGTGGTTCATTGTTATAGTTGTGAGGTGGATAATTGTTATATTGATATGGTCGTTCATTGTTATAGTTGTGAGGTGGATAATTGTTATATTGATATGGTGGTTCATTGTTATATTGATATGGTGGTTCATTGTTATATTGATATGGTGGTTCATTGTTATATTGATATGGAGGTTCATTGTTATAGTTGTGAGGTGGATAATTGTTATATTGATATGGTCGTTCATTGTTATATTGATATGGTGGTTCATTGTTATATTGATATGGTGGTTCATTGTTATATTGATATGGTGGTTCATTGTTATAGTTGTAAGGTGGATAATTGTTATATTGATATGGTGGTTCATTGTTATAGTTGTGAGGTGGATAATTGTTATATTGATATGGTGGTTCATTGTTATATTGATATGGTGGTTCATTGTTATAGTTGTAAGGTGGATAATTGTTATATTGATATGGTCGTTCATTGTTATATTGATATGGTGGTTCATTGTTATAGTTGTGAGGTGGATAATTGTTATATTGATATGGTGGTTCATTGTTATAGTTGTAAGGTGGATAATTGTTATATTGATATGGTGGATAATTGTTATATTGATATGGTGGTTCATTGTTATAGTTGTAATGTGGATAATTGTTATATTGATATGGTGGTTCATTGTTACAGTTGTAATGTGGATAATTGCTATATTGATATGGTTGTTCATTGTTATAGTTGTAAGGTGGATAATTGTTATATTGATATGGTGGTTCATTGTTATATTGATATGGTGGTTCATTGTTATAGATGTGAGGTGGATAATTGTTATATTGATATGGTGGTTCATTGTTATATTGATATGGTGGTTCATTGTTATAGTTGTAAGGTGGATAGTTGTTATATTGATATGGTGGTTCATTGTTATAGTTGTAAGGTGGATAATTGTAATATTGATATGGTGGTTCATTGTTATAGTTGTGAGGTGGATAATTGTTATATTGATATGGTGGTTCATTGTTATATTGATATGGTGGTTCATTGTTATAGTTGTAAGGTGGATAATTGTTATATTGATATGGTTGTTCATTGTTATAGTTGTAATGTGGATAATTGTTATATTGATATGGTTGTTCATTGTTATAGTTGTAAGGTGGATAATTGTTATATTGATATGGTGGTTCATTGTTATAGTTGTGAGGTGGATAATTGTTATATTGATATGGTGGTTCATTGTTATAGTTGTAAGGTGGATAATTGTTATATTGATATGGTGGTTCATTGTTACAGTTGTAAGGTCGATAATTGTTATATTGATATGGTGGTTCATTGTTATATTGATATGGTGGTTCATTGTTATAGTTGTGAGGTGGATAATTGTTATATTGATATGGTGGTTCATTGTTATAGTTGTAATGTGGATAATTGTTATATTGATATGGTGGTTCATTGTTATAGTTGTAAGGTGGATAATTGTTATATTGATATGGTGGTTCATTGTTATAGTTGTAATGTGGATAATTGTTATATTGATATGGTGGTTCATTGTTATAGTTGTAAGGTGGATAATTGTTATATTGATATGTTGGTTCATTGTTATAGTTGTAATGTGGATAATTGTTATATTGATATGGTGGTTCATTGTTATATTGATATGGTGGTTTATTGTTACAGTTGTAAGGTGGATAATTGTTATATTGATATGGTCGTTCATTGTTATAGTTGTGAGGTGGATAATTGTTATATTGATATGGTGGTTCATTGTTATATTGATATGGTGGTTCATTGTTATAGTTCTGAGGTGGATAATTGTTATGATGATATGGTGGTTCATTGTTATAGTTGTGAGGTGGATAATTGTTATATTGATATGGTGGTTCATTGTTATATTGATATGGTGGTTCATTGTTATAGTTGTAAGGTGGATAATTGTTATATTGATATGGTGGTTCATTGTTATAGTTGTGAGGTGGATAATTGTTATATTGATATGGTGGTTCATTGTTATAGTTGTAATGTGGATAATTGTTATATTGATATGGTGGTTCATTGTTACAGTTGTAAGGTGGATAATTGTTCTATTGATATGGTTGTTCCTTGTTATAGTTGTAAGGTGGATAATTGTTATATTGATATGGTTGTTCCTTGTTATAGTTGTAAGGTGGATAATTGTTATATTGATATGGTGGTTCATTGTTATATTGATATGGTGGTTCATTGTTATAGTTGTAAGGTGGATAATTGTTATATTGATATGGTGGTTCATTGTTATAGTTGTAATGTGGATAATTGTTATATTGATATGGTGGTTCATTGTTGTATTGATATGGTGGTTCATTGTTACAGTTGTGAGGTGGTTCATTGCTGTATTGATATGGTGGTTCATTGTTACAGTTGTGAGGTGGTTCATTGCTGTATTGATATGGTGGTTCATTGTTACAGTTGTGAGGTGGTTCATTGCTGTATTGATATGGTGGTCCATTGTTACAGTTGTGAGGTGGATAATTGTTATATTGATATGGTGGTTCATTGTTATAGTTGTGAGGTGGATAATTTATATATTGATAAGGTGGTTCATTGTTATAGTTGTAATGTGGATAATTGTTATATTGATATGGTGGTTCATTGTTATAGTTGTGAGGTGGATAATTGTTATATTGATATGGTGGTTCATTGTTATAGTTGTAATGTGGTTCACTGGTTTAGTGAGATGGTTGTTCATAGCTATAGTTGGGAGGTGGTTCATTGTAATATTGATATGTTTGTTTTATGCTATAGTTTTGAGTTGGTTCATCGTTATATTGATATGGTGGTTCATTGTTTTATTGATGTAGTGATTCGTTGCTATAGTTGTGAGGTGGTTCATTGTTATATTGATGTAGTGATTCGTTGCTATAGTTGTGATGTGGTTCTTTGTTTTATTGATGTAGTGATTCGTTGCTATAGTTGTGAGGCGGTTCATTGTTATATTGATGTAGTGATTCGTTGCTATAGTTGTGAGGTGGTTTTTTGTTATATTGATGTAGTGATTCATTGTCATAGTTGAACTGTAGTTCATTGTCATAGTTGTTGGGTTGTTCATTGTTATAGTTGTTGGGTTGTTCATTAGTATTAGTTCTGAGATGGTGTATTGTTATAGTGGTGCGGTTTTGCATAGTTATAGCTCTTGGATAGTTCATTGTTATAGTTGTTGGGTTGTTCATTGTTATAGTTGTTGGGTTGTTTATTGTTAAAGTTGTTGGGTTGTTCATTGTTATAGTTGTTGGGTTGTTCATTGTTAAAGTTGTTGGGTTGTTCATTGTTAAAGTTGTTTGGTTGTTCATTGTTATAGTTGTGTGGTTGTTCATTGTTATAACAATTTACCGCTAAACATCTTCGACAATGAACCACCATGGATCATTACCCATGAAAAACCATAAAATTATAACAACAAACAACCATAAAATTGCATTAATTTACCACCATATTACTATAGCAATGAACCACTCTAGCTATAGTTTTATGGTGGTTCATTGTTATAGTTCTATGGTGGTTGATTGCTATAGTTTTATGGTGGTTGATTATTTTAGTTATATGGGGGTTCATTGCTATAGTTCTATGGTGGTTCATTGCTATAGTGCTTTGGTGGTTCATTTCTATAGTTCTATGGTGGTTCATTGGGCTGTTCATTGCTATGTTGTTTGGTTATTCATATCTATAGTTCTTGGGTTGTTTCGTTGTTCCTTGTTATAGTTCTATGGTGGTAAATTATTGCAGTTCTATGGTTGTTTATTGTTATAATTCTATGGTGGTTCATTGTCGTAGATGTTTTGCGGTTGATTGTCGTAGATGTTTGGCGGTTCATTGTTACAGTTCTTTGGCTGTTCATTGCTATAGTTCTATATCGATTCATTGCTTTCGATATATGAAGGTTTATTGCTATATATTTATGGCGGTTCATTACTTTAGTTATATGGTGGTTCATTGCTATAGTTCTATGGTGGTTCATAGCTATAGTTCTATGGTCGTTCATAGGTATAGTTCTATGGTGGTTCATTACTATAGTTATATGGTGGTTCATTGCTATAGTTCTATGGTGGTTCATAGCTATAGTTCTATGGTGGTTCACCGTTATAATTCTATGGTGGTTCATTGCTATAGTTCTATGATGCTTCATTGCTACAGTTATATGGTGGTTCACCGTTATAGTTCTATGGTGCTTCATTGCAATAGTTATATGGTGGTTCACCGTTATAGTTCTATGTTGTTCATTGCTAAAGTTCTATGGTGGTTCACCGTTAAAGTTTTATGGTGGTTTATTGCTATAGTTCTATGGTGGTTCATTGCTGTAGTTCTATGGTGGTTCATTGCTATAGTTCTATGGTGGTTCATAGCTATAGTTATATGGTGGTTCATTGCTACAGTTCTATGGTGGTTCGTTGCTATAATTCTATGGTGGTTCATTGCTACAGTTCTATGGTGGTTCGTTGCTACAGTTCTATGGTGGTTCATTGTTATAGTTCTATGGTGTCTCACCGTTATAGTTCTATTGTGGTTCATTGCTATAGTAATATTGTGGTTCACCGTTATAGTTCTATTTTGGTTCATTGCTTTAATCCTATGGTGGTTCATTGCTATATTTCTATGGTGGTTCATTGTTGTAGTTCTATGGTGGTTCATTGCTATAGTGCTATGGTGGTTCATTGCTATAGTTCTATGGTGGTTCATTGCTATAGTGCTATGGTGGTTCATTGCTATAGTGCTATGGTCGTTCATTGCTATAGTGCTATGGTGGTTCATTGCTATAGTGCTATGGTCGTTCATAGCTATAGTTCTATGGTGGTTCATTGCTATAGTGCTATGGTGGTTCATTGCTATAGTGCTATGGTGGTTCATTGCTATAGTGCTATGGTGGTTCATTGCTATAGTGCTATGGTGGTTCATTGCTATAGTGCTATGGTGGTTCATTGCTATAGTGTTATGGTGGTTCATTGCTATAGTGCTATGGTGGTTCATTGCTATAGTGCTATGGTGGTTCATTGCTATAGTGCTATGGTCGTTCATAGCTATAGTTCTATGGTGGTTCATTGCTATAGTGCTATGGTGGTTCATTGCTATAGTTCTATGGTGGTTCATTGCTATAGTTCTATGGTGGTTCATTGCTATAGTGCTATGGTGGTTCATAGCTATAGTGCTATGGTCGTTCATAGCTATAGTTCTATGGTGATTCATTGCTATAGTTCTATGGTGGTTCATTGCTATAGTGCTATGGTGGTTCATTGCTATAGTGCTATGGTGGTTCATTGCTATAGTTCTATGGTGGTTCATTGCTATAGTTCTATGGTCGTTTATAGGTATAGTTCTATGGTGGTTCATTGCTATAGTGCTATGGTCGTTCATAGCTATAGTTCTATGGTGGTTCATTGCTATAGTGCTATGGTGGTTCATTGCTATAGTTCTATGGTGGTTCATTGCTATAGTGCTGTGGTGGTTCATTGCTATAGTTCTATGGTGGTTCATTGCTATAGTGCTATGGTGGTTCATTGCTATAGTTCTATGGTGGTTCATTGCTATAGTTCTATGGTCGTTCATAGCTATAGTTCTATGGTCGTTCATAGGTATAGTTCTATGGTGGTTCATTGCTATAGTGCTATGGTCGTTCATAGCTATAGTTTTATGGTGGTTCATTGCTATAGTGCTATGGTGGTTCATTGCTATAGTGCTATGGTGGTTCATTGCTATAGTGCTATGGTGGTTCATTGCTATAGTTCTATGGTGGTTCATTGCTATAGTGCTATGGTGGTTCATTGCTATAGTTCTATGGTGGTTCATAGCTATAGTTCTATGGTCGTTCATAGCTATAGTTCTATGGTGGTTCATTGATATAGTGCTATGGTCGTTCATAGCTATAGTTCTATGGTGGTTCATTGCTATAGTGCTATGGTGGTTCATTGCTATAGTGCTATGGTGGTTCATTGCTATAGTGCTATGGTGGTTCATTGCTATAGTGCTATGGTGGTTCATTGCTATAGTTCTATGGTGGTTCATAGCTATAGTGCTATGGTCGTTCATAGCTTTAGTTCTACTGTGGTTCATTGTAGTTCTTCTATGGTGGTTCATTGCTATAGGTGTATTGTGGTTCATAGCTTAAGTTCTATGGTTCATTGCTATAGTTCTATGATTGTTAATGCTATAGTTCTATGGTGGTTCATTGCTAAAGTTTAATGGTGGTTCACCGTTATAGTTCTATGGTGGTTCATTGCTATAGTTCTATGGTGGTTAATTGCTATATTTCTATGGTGGTTCATTGCTATAGTTCTATGGTGGTTCATTGCTATAATTCTATTGTGGTTCATTGCTAAAGTTCTATGGTGGTTAATGCTATAGTTCTATAATGGTTCCTTGTAATAGTTATATGGTGGTTCATTGTTAGGTGGTTCTTTGTTAGGTGGTTTATTGTTAAAGTTCCATTGTGCTTCATTGTTTAAGTAGTATGGTGGATCTTTATTTTAACTGTTCTGTTGTTCATTTCTCTAACTGTTTTGTGTTCCATTGCTTTATTTGTACAGTTGTTTATAATTTATGGTGTATGGTGTAACATGGAAACAACTGTGAAGAAAAACAACAACAAAGTATAGCCAATCACGTTAGATAATCATTTATTATAAAAAGTAATAAATTACTAAATATTAATATTATAATTGATGGAATTTTTTTTTTCAAAGCTCATTCATTTAATTCACGCACGAAATGCACACATATTACAGTTATCTGATGGATGTGATTGTACAAGCAAATGAAAAATCAAACATCAAAAAGACAGAAAAAAAGAATAAAAATCGAAAAAATAAATGAAAACCGTTTTTTTAAATTGCAGGAAAAGCAGCAGTTCCACCGATAATTTTAATCAATACGTCTCTGAATTGATTCTTAAGAAAGATCAAGAAAAATGTCCAACAAATATCCCCCTCAGTACGTTGATCATTCAAGTTTTCATTATAAAATATCGTTAAAAACGAACGTTTTGCTTTCATTTTGTGTCATCAAAATTATCTGAGTGACCTGTGGTATCAGCAGATATAAAAATACATGTCGAAACCCGTTGGCTCGATATCGCTTGGCTCGCTATCCTCGTTTGCTCGAAAAGGATGTAAAGAACAGACTTTTTTAATTTAAGTGAACATTCCCGCTTGGCTCGATATTTTCGAGGCTCGAAGTATTGTGGCCGCTCCCTGGGATATCGAGCCAACAGATTTCGAATGTAATAAGACCTCAGTATAATTTGTATTGATAATCGGATTGTTGGAGGTGCCACTTTTGAGGACTGGCCATAATGAAACAATCAACAAGCTAACTCATCTCAGATATATAACACTATCAACAAGCAAAACATGATGAACATCTTGTACTCATCGTCGGCAACCACGGAACTTTCTTCCGTTACACTTCATTCATACCGTGGGACAATTGAATGACAGAATCTCGTTATAATGAATATGCATGAGGTATACAGTATTTTCTATAAAGAAGCCAAGAATTTTCAATTCTTGTCTTAAGGAAATACTGTATTTACCGATTTGGGGACCATCTGGTGTCTAGTCCCTTTAATTAATATTGTTCGAGGTTATGATTATTAATCCGAAATCAATTTAATCAAACCAAAATCACCCATCTCCCTCTTTTTATGATTGTTTTTGCTATGATTATCAATCCGCTTTACATCTACTTTAACCCCCCCTCTCTCTATGCATATAAAATACAGGAGCTGCACTAGCTTTCCAAACAGGTCTAAAATCACTTTTTACTTAGCATTGTTAAAGGCACATTAACTGAAATGCTGATTGGTTAATGAAAAATATATCTTAAAACAAATATCAATATGATATTTTGTAACATAAACTTAATTTTATAAACATATTTACAAAAAAGAAATTTAAAAAATAAGATTCATTTCCATTCATATTGTGCCGGCACAAGGGATCGAACCTGGGTCTTTAGGCAGGTTAATCCCGCTAAACCACAGTGACAGAACCTTGCTTAAAGGAATTCGCTCATATTTTCGGATCAAAAATGAGTTTTCCGGGTAATGCATCTAAACACACCTTTTTATGTATTTAGTTTACTCCATGATATCGAAATTGCAAAAAAATAAATCAGAGTTTAAAAAACATTTTTTTTAGTGGGGTGCGGTAAAGTGAAGAAAAAGAAAGAAAACAGCATTGCATTGTTAATACTTAATGTAAATTGTTATCTTTAAAGACAATGATAAAGCAAATATAATCATTTGCTGAAGGGTTCCAGCTTTCGTTATCTTAGTTATAACACTACTTACGATTTGCCACACTTTATTTCGTCATAAAAAGAAAAAAAAGTGAATTTTACAAAGACATGAGCGAGTCCCTTTAAAGCTTTATAAAAAAACAAATTGGGAGAATTTGTAAAAAGGTTATTTAAACATACTGTTGAACCATTCGACGTGCTTTGCTATAAACAAGAAGTTAATTAGAAGTGTTCAAGAGATCTGGATAGTGCAACACGTAATTGTTTTTATGATTTATAACTAAAACCGAATACACATAAGCAGATTATGTTGTCCCCTTAGTGCAATAACTCAATAACTGCATATAAAAATAGAAGCAGTTATTGAGTTCTTGCACTAAGGGGACAATGTGTGCCTTTAACGTGACTCAGTGGGTCTTGGCATGTTGTGGGTGGTTGGAACCTGGCAGATATTTACCGCTGGCTGCCTAATTGCGCTCTGTCTAGCGCAAATTGGCTTATAATGATGATGTAACACTTCCCAAATCGAACTGGAATTTTCGCTTAAATTTGGAAACAAGTAATCTATAAACGCCTGAGGAATTCAGAATATTCACAGAGAAAACGTGACAATATCCATTTTAACCAACAAAACATTTCATTCTCCGTGTTCCCCCATTGGCCGAATAGCTATAACCTTGGCCCCGTGGTGCTGTTCAATAAAATATCACCGTCGTTGCACAAATATCACATCTTTGTTTCAGATTTATCACTAGGGTTGGGAGGTGATCGGATACTATAACAGTGAGTCCATCGAACAGTTATAAACCCTCGCTTGTATAGAGTTGAAATACAGGTTACATCTTGCCACGTTGTTTTCATATGAAATCTCCGGAACATTCATGTTGGGGTTGAGCTCAATCTGCAAATATTAATAACGAAATGTTCAACTGATTAATAAAAATATATATCGTGTGTTTCCGGTCCGGATCGGAAACTCCGAACCGACCCGAAGGCACATTCGGAAACCGGTTACGATGCATGCCGAGTGAGCGACACCGCAGCAGTTCTGAGGGTTGGATTGTGTTTCCGATTCAGATGGGAAACACATGCTTGATTCTTTTTTCTTGCATGCCATATTTTATAAAGCCGTGTAATATTTGACACAGAAAACGGACTTTTGTACATTTAACAATATAGCGCGAGCGACGTTGTTTGACGTCATGTTATATGTTTTGCAATTCTTTTTAACTGTGGAAATGTGACATGTTACCCTATATTTTGTTGATAATCTCATATATAAACTAAATTATAGCTTATTGTGTCCACAATTGCCATAGCCGTTATTGCGATGCGTGATAGAACACAATTATTATGTAAACCCTAAATGGTTAAAAAGGCTGCTCTGCAAATGGAGCCCCTCATAGTCCTATTTCAACTATATTATGACGCCATGTCTCTTAAATTTTAAAAGCTTTAACTTAACGAATAATGGTTACTAACTGAAGGTCGATCAAATATCCAATAGGCTGGAAATGTAAGTTATTATCTTAAACGTATCTGGGAAATGTAGGTTATTATCTAAAATACGTTAAAGATTACAACCTATTTTTCCAACGTATCTGAAAATGTAGTTTATAATCTAAAACGCATCTTGGAAATGTAGGTTATAATCGAAACGTATGTGGGAAATGTAGGTTATAACCTTAAACGTATCTGGGAAATGTAGGTTAAAATCTAAAACGTATTTGGGAAATGTAGGTTATAATCTTAAACGTATCTGGGAAATGTAGGTTATTATGTAAAACGTATCTGGGAAATGTAGGTTTATATCTAAAACGTATCTGGGAAATGTAGGTTATTATGTAAAACGTATCTGGGAAATGTAGGTTATTATGTAAAACGTATCTGGGAAATGTAGGTTTATATCTAAAACGTATCTGGGAAATGTAGGTTATAATCTTAAACGTATCTTGCAAATATAGGTTATAATCTAAAACGTATCTGCATTTATGCATCCATACCTTGAGCGTGTACATGCCGGGTTTGACATCGGTGACGTCTATCCACTGACAGTCTATATCGGCAAGGTAACTGTCCTGGCAACCAACCGAAATGCCTGAAAACAGACGGTCGATAATGTCTACCACTTACCGAAATGCTTATTCAATTATTTTAACCTACTATGTTACGAATATTCAAATAAGTTTTACCAGTTACATTCCGGTTGTTTAAACACGTTAACCTTTTGAATTAAAGAATTCGATGTTATGAAATAGTTTGATGATATGAATTAAATTCTTAATGATTAAGAAAAGGCGTATTGAGCGAAGTGAACGAGCCCATCTGAATCAGTAAGATTTTAATTCAGGTAATCTAACTGACAAAATTACAAAACTGTAGAATACTCATTGCCTGACACATTGACAACGCAAACTCTGACGCAGGGATTGTGTATCGGATGAATGGCAGTAGGAATACCTTTAAACACCCGCGAAAGTTGAAAGTCTAATTGATTAAGCTCAGTACTTAATGATTAATCTGTATTTTTATTGGCTTGAATGTAGTTTTTATTCTAATCTAAAACCATTTAACCGTTGTCCGAGGTGCACAATTTCAATCACGAGTGTAATGTATGTAGTTATAGTTACACTGATAGCCATTTAACCGTTGTCCGAGGTGCACAATTTCAATCACGAGTGTAATGTATGTAGTTATAGTTACACTGATAACCATTTAACCATTGTCCGAGGTGCACAATTTCAATCACGAGTGTAATGTATGTAGTTATAGTTACACTGATATAAGCAGGAGATGTATATCCAATACATTCTCAGATTATGACATTGTAAAGGTTATTTCCCCCATCTCAGATAAGTAGGTCTAATAATTTAACCATGCTAGAAATTTTCATCTTGCCCACGGGCGAAGATAAAATGCCCGCATAGAACTCCTTTTTAATGGTCGCCACATTGTAATTACCTCCCTTGTTGAAGACTGTCGTCTGTAGCGTCATGGAAACCTTGTCTTGTGGCAATATTTAGAATGCTAATTAATTATTAAAAACAGTTTTCACGCACCTTTCAAGAAACAATACTTCACTCTCCTTAAAACTATTTAAAGACCGATTTGACTATTAACATAATCTGAATCGCTGCGCGCATATCCATGACAACCACGAATTATCGCATATCCATACGCAATTAGTTTCAAAAGAGTTCCAGCAAAAATACATTTTTACTTAATTTTGTTTAACTGTGGTGGGAGAAAAGGCATCATGAGTTTCTTACCTTGGTGTCCGAACCCATTGCAGTTGTACTTCGGATTGACGCCCCTCTCGCAGGCGGAATCCTCGAGACAGAAACTCGCCTTGTGGCCCTCCGCAATCTGGTTCCCA
This sequence comes from Mya arenaria, assembly GCF_026914265.1. Lineage (NCBI taxonomy): Eukaryota > Metazoa > Mollusca > Bivalvia > Myida > Myidae > Mya > Mya arenaria. Next base: position 15,863,790 of record NC_069133.1, read on the forward strand.
TGCGAGTCTATGATGTCGTAATGGGAGAAAGCCTCCATACTATGGTAGTGCCTGTAATTAACCGTTTTAAACTTGTTACTATGTCATAATCTCATGCATATTATATGCCAAAGATGTAAATAAAAACTTGAAAACTTGAAACTTGATTGTGTAATCAATTGTAAAGGGGTAGGATTTTTTTAACGTCGCATTTGTGAAGAAAATAAACTCTAAAGGTCTTTAAAAGCGACGAACACCTTGTTCGGATTATACGATTCTATATGCGTGTGTATAAGAACCGTTCGCTATTCTCACTATGTAATGTCAATCTGGAATAGGCCTTTTTTGTTTAGCCGATTCCTGAATCTTGTTATCCTGCTTAATATGATATTAAAAATTTATGTGACTTTCATAATAATGAAGAATCATGTAAATATACTATACGACTTACTGGTGGCATGCGTGCCACTCCCACTGTGATCGGTCCACGTCTGGCCGGAAGTCAGCCTTCCCGATGTTCTTAGCGATCGTGGAGAAGTGAAGCAGACGACGCTTCGCGTATTGCCAACCTGGAAAACGTGTCATGATGGTTTTGTCTTAATTCTACACTTCGGTTTTAAACATTAAACACATGAAAATGTTAAACAAACTCTTGCCAGAATCATCTTCTAAAGGGACCCACTCACATAAATATTCTGTGTTGGAAACGATTTTTTAAAACTCTTATGAAATAATAGTTTTTTTACTTACATTTATAATCAAGACTAAACAGAGACCGGCAGATTCCCCTTTTAGCAAATTATTGTAAAGCCAACTGAAGCCTTATCTTATTTCTTTTTCGATATGTCACATTTATAAAACAAAACAACAAAAAAAACAAAACAATTGAATTATAACAATATTTTTATCATTTTAGCACAATGTTTTGTTCACATTACTATTTTCTCAATGTCTAACTCTATAAAAACGTGAACGAGTCTCTTAAAAGAGGCACCCTATATGTTTCAATTGAATAGATGTTTTATGTTTAACTGATTTGACTTTAATAATCAAAAGTACAGATATAAAAATGTTTGCGATATTTTGGCACTTTTTTAATAGTGGAATTTATGGCCACGTGGCCATATAAAAAGTCAGATACTTTTTAAACTTTTTCCATCAATCAAATGTTAACAAATATTGTCATTCGGAACACCTCGGCCATTTCTCATCGAAAACAACCTCGGATGTATGCCGGTACATCAGTAGAAGTAGTTCTTAAACATTTGAAATAATAGTATTAATTAATTGTAGTGTTTTAACGTGTATTTTGTATTACTAAGTCTGGATTGATTGCCAGTGAAGTGCATTATTGCATAAATAATTATGATTCCCAAGAGTAAAGTCATTAAGTTTAGCGGCTAAATTGAAATTACTACGCGATCTACTTGTAGCGTAGTTAAATTTTAAGTTTTTAACGTTGTTAACCGTCCATATGTATACATCCGAGATTATTTTCGATGAGAAAAGGCCGAGGAGTTCCGAATGAAATTCTTAATCGAGTCGGAAGGGCCGTATACTCACTGTTAGTTCCGTACATGTCATTGGCGGTGGAGGAGAGGCATCCTTCCTCGTATGCGCACTGGAGGTAGTAGAGATAGCGGTCTGAGAGGAAGGCGGACTCCTGGACAGCCTTCAGGTCCGGCTGCAGGTCCGGCAGCCCTGCACGTGTAGAGAGAAACAAGTGTCAATTACTCCCAAGATACACGCATGACAGACCCATTGCCCAAATGAGACGCAAGTGGGTATCCGACGACACTCTTTCGCATGCATGTGTCATACATTAACATATGAATTTTGCGTTACCCTCAGGACGTTCACGAATCAAGCCTAACTTTAAGGAAACTCAACTGTTTATGGCTACAATTCAATCAGTTTGATCGAACGTTTGTAAGCATACTTTATTATACAGTCGAACCCCGTTGGCTCGAACTCCCAGGAATCGACGAAAATACAGTCGAAACCCGTTGGCTCGAACTCCCAGGAATCGACGAAAATACAGTCGAAACCCGTTGGCTCGAACTCCCAGTAATCGACGAAAATACAGTCGAAACCCGTTGGCTCGAACTTCCAGGAATCGACAAAAATACAGTCGAAACCCGTTGGCTCGATATCCCAGGGCCCGGCCAAAATACTTTGAGCCTCGCGAAAATCGAGCCAAGCGGGAATGCTTATAATGAGTAAAACTAAATCGGTCCTTTACATCCAATTCGAGCCAACGGGAAATTCAAGCCAACGGGTCTCGACTGTACCTCGAGCCTCGGAAATTTCGAGCCAAGCGGTAATGCTTTCCTTCAGGATAAATTAAAATCGGTCCATAAAATCAGTTCGAGCCAACAAGGAATTCGAGCCAAGCGAGTTCGAGCCAACGGGGTTCGACTGTATTCATTAAAACTATTCCCGATGAAGTAAATAAAAAAAAAGTTTATGATCAGCTTAAGGACCTGTCACACGCTACCAATGTAGCTCGCCGGAACTAAACCGTAGCACACAAATAACGTCGACGGGAAATAGGCGTAGTTCCGTCAAAAAATCACTTGAACAATCACAACTGGCCTTAGCAATATCGATGTAGGCTCAGCGTAAGAGCCGATGTGCTACCCAAATAAAATTATTCTGTCTACGATGGTATACAGAGGCGCGCCGTTGTTCTACCGATTTGCCATCGCTGACCGGAGCAATAGTGGAGCGATACCGTTGCGCTGCCGTTGTACTATAGAACAGTATCTATTTGTTAAGAACATAAGTACATCGTAAGTTTATCGGCAGTATACGATATCACATCTGTAGCAGTACGGTACAAATTGAGGCCACCAGGGAGCCGCCGATCCATGACGGGCGCTACCGGTTCCCTACCGACACTAACGAAGCCATACCGGAGAACTGCCGTTGTATTACCGTTTTAGACCCGTTGCTTGCTCTGGCAGCGCAACGGGAGAACTTTTTGAGCATGTTTAATTTTTTATACCGTCTTCGGCCGATGCTATTTTTTCGCCAATGCTCTGACGATGTTCTACCGTTCTTAATAATGTGATACCGTTGCACTGCCGTACTAGAACCGGTTCCCGAGAATCGCCAAATTTGTGGTCCGGCATAGCTCAAGCGAGAAAAATCGGATAGGTGTGACACGCCAAATCAACAAAATAAAATGAACTATTTTAATTTTACGCAAAACGGGAGATATCTGTGTTGCATTGTAACGCTGACATGGATATAAAATTGAACATTAAAAGTTTCTTATAATATTTGCTCCACTGTGCCGAGGGAAAATATACCATCTCAAACTGCCCTTACTTGTGTCACAAATAACGCCGGCGACGGACTGCGCGTTGGAGCAAGCCGCTTTGCCAGGCGTCATCTCGGTTGTCAGAAACCTACAGTCTTCCAGGCGCTCCTCTCTTCCGGTGCAGACGATTTCCGCCAGTACTTTGTCCATGTTCGAGCCGCCATAGTGGTTTGTCTAAAAAATCGGACATTTCGAAATCATTCTTATGAACTAACTAGAGACAACAGTATTTTGATTTATATATACTCCTCGCCTGAGAACAAACATAAACAAATAATTACACGAGTCTTTGTTATAAGATGATTTATCTTTTTGAGAATTTTTGACAGCAAATTAAAAACTTAAAATCCGTTCCACAATGAAATGACTATTTTTCGCTTAAGCGCTGTTGCGTTATCTTATGTGGAATTTTCAGTACCCTTTTTCAACTCCGTACCGTTTTCTTCAAATAATTTTTGTCATTTTTTATCTTTTAATATCTCATTGAATTTCTAGTACCTTATGTGCAGTCCTTGCATAGCCGTCCCCAAAGTGTCTGCACGTAACAATGGCAGACCGGAAGTTCCATGCGTCCCCGCAGACGACACCCCAAACGTCACTTCCGGCTAATCTGACCTCCAGCCGCCCTTCCTTGTAGCCCCTGTAGTCCCGCCCGCCAGCCAACCGGAACTCTGAGTACTGTGTCAATTCAAGATGAATGAAAACACATTCTTTATCTGTAGCGTTTTTTTCTCACAATCAAATACATACTGAACTTAAAGTATTCAAATTTGCCATTTAAAATGGAATATTTCTATCTTGAACTGTTTAAAATGTATTTTAAACTTCACATACACCATAATTCAGAAAACAAGTGGTCATATTTAGAATTCTTATCAGTTGTAAAAAAGGCTAAAACGTAACCTGCCTGTGGTTTATTTAAAGCGTTGTGAGTTAAATGTCTTACAATAGTCACATAAAGGAACATACGCTTGGCGCGGTGACTTGCGGAGCGGCGGGAGCGAGCGTAGTTATTGGCTCGATGACGTTGTCAATGTCGTCATCACTAAACTCCAAAGGCGCGTCCTGGACGTATCCCTCCTTTATACTGTTGTGGTAAATGCTATTTGAAATACCATTTTAGAGACAGTTAAGGCATGCAGCTTAAGGATTTTAAGATATCCGACGGACAAAGTCGTTAATATTTAATTATTTATATGTTATGGAACACAATACATTTGAGCCTTATTTACCTTACAGACAGTAAATTTGTGAGCTTTAAATAAGTGTGGCAACACTAAACCTAAATGATAAACACCGCTTTTTACTGCGTCAAAACATGAACAAAATGTTACTTTTTGGCCTACTACCTCTGTCCGCTGGAAGGGTGTCTCCTAATGTCTTGCAGTAGTTCGTTTTCGTTTTCCCCACCCACTGTGTTAAACAAGGGATTGTTATCTATGGAGTTATACGCGTCGTCATGGCGATTATTGTCATATATACTGTTGTCAAGGGGAAGGGGTGGCGGGCGGCGAGTTGTGGTTGTGGTGGTTGTTGTAGAGGAGGTTGTGGTATTCCGTTGATTATAATACCTGGGTAGCAGTAGACGCAAATAGTGTTATAATAATATAATAATAATAACAGCAATGGTAATACTACTACTACTACTACTACTACTACTACTACTACTACTACTACTACTACTACTACTACTACTACTACTACTACTACTACTACTACTACTAATAATAATAATAATAATAACAATAATAATAATAACAATAATGATGATAATAACAACAACAACAACAATAATAAAATAATAATATTAATAATAATAATAATTATAATTAAAAAATATAATATTAGTAATAACGCTAATTTCAACTGTATCATTTAAATGTTATTATTATTTATTTACTAAAACTATCATCGGATGGTGTACTGTACCAAACCCGCCGTTCAAACAATAGCATGAGACATCGGTAGATAATAATAATAATAATAATAATAATAATAATAATAATAATAATAATAATAATAAAATAACAATAATAATGTGTTTCCGGTACGGATAGAAAGCTCCGACCGGAAAGCACGCGCATAAGCTGGTCACGAGGCTTGCCAAATTACTGACTACGCAACGTGCCTAAGGGTGGGGTTTCTCGGTTAGGTCCGGAAACACGTCATTTTCCCTACATGGCCTAAATAAACAGTTTTGTGAAAAAGGTGACGTATTTGAATTAGCCGATGTTTAGTAGATCTAACCAAAACGCGCGCACGAAGTTTTTTTTACTGATGTCAAAGGCGCACTAATTATCGATCAATGTTGACGTCAATTCTTACATCTAACATCACGAATTTGACGATTATTTATGTATTATTTTTCATAAAAGTAATATTTGATTGTTCTTTTAAAGCTGCACTCTCACAGATTGAACGTTTGACAACTTTTATTATTTTTTGTCTTGGAACGAGCAAATGTTTGCGAAAATCCTTGGAAACCAGTTATATAAGAATGCTGACAAAAAATAGATCGCAGATTTTTATATTTAAGTTCAAAAAATTAAGTTTTATGCATTTTTCCTAAACCGTTAGTAACGGTTTAAGCCATAAAACATTAATTTTCAAACGGAAAATCTACGATCTGATCTTTTGTCAGCAGTCTTTTATCATTGGTTTGCAGATATTTACTCAAAACTTTGCTCTTTCCAAGACAAAAAATAAAAAAAAAGTTGTAAAAAAGGTATATCTGTGAGAGTGCAGCTTTTACGGCGCTTTATTGAATTATCAAAAAACAAAGAGAAACAAAAAATGAAAAAGTGGCGTCTAATATGGGGGGGGGGGGGTGCAAGATGGAGTTTAACAAGACGGCTAAATTTACCGATAATGCCTATTTGGTGTTCAAACATGACAGAATATCGTTTCAGGCTGCATAATTTCTTATTCATGTAAGATTACTGGCACCGGATTTTCAAACTCAATCATTTTTATATATTTTTCACATTTTTGGTATTTTAATTTTTAGTTTGGAATTATAAGATTTTTTTAATTTTTTAATTATTTTTTATTGAGTTTGCAAATCCGGTGCCAATGTGTAAGATCCGCGTTTTTCGAATGAAAGAAACGGATAGGTAAACTGTTAATGAAAATTCTTATGTGTGGGCTATTTGTTTTCGAAATACGAAATATATGATTGCCTTTCTACACATGTATAGTCTTATTCTTTATACATTTAGTTGATAATGTCCAAGTCAGACATGTCATACCTTGCGTCGGGTCTGGATGTGATGACTGAACCGTCACGGCGGTAGAAATACCAGCGCCACATCTCCTGGTTGTAGACCCATTGGTTGTAAACCCGCGGCGTCGTCGTCGGCGGGGAGTCTGTCTTGGGTTTTGCGGTAGTTGTAGTTCTTTTTGTAGTCACTTTCTTAGTCGTTGATGTGGTGGGTTTTGTTGTTGTTGATGGTGTTGTTGTTGTTGTCGGTTTACTCGTTGTGGTAGTGACTGTCGTTGTTTGTGTTGTCGGTGGCGTTGTGGGGCGCGAGGTTGTAGTTTTTCTAGTAGTCGTTGTTGGTTTTGTTGTCGTTGTTGTTGTTTTTTTCGTCGTCGCTGGTGGTTTTCTCGTTGTTGTTCTTGGCCGTTTTGTTGACATCTGTGTCTCGTCTGTCAGCCCAGGCCGCTCTTCCCGTTCTGGCACTGAAGGAGATGCCTGGTCGTTACTCAGGTTCGATTCTTCCCGATGGTGATTGTGTCTTGTCCGTTGATTGCAGACGACACCAGCCGACGATTTATAGTCGGTACAACGACGGATTGATGTGCCCCAGCCCCGAGAATAACACATAGTCAGGTGTTGTTCGTTACCACGACAACGAAGTCCCGACAACCAAACCCGACCTGGGAAATAAAAGAAGTATTAAGTTTTTTGTATCTAACGTGTGTATGTTAGCCAAAATGCCAACAGTCATCGTTGGATATCCCCGACACACACTATACCGTAGGCAATTTTGCTAAAAAAATCTTGTAATCATGAATATTTAATGAGGCAGTTCCATTGGTTCCGCAAAGAACCAGATGCTTTACGGTTGAAAAGATGAACCAGGTCCGCCTTCTCAGTACAAACAAATATTAGACAGTAGTCAAGACTGCACGGCCACGGAGGCTACTGAAACTGTAAAGTTATTGAACAATACTTGAGTGTAACATGCGAATTCATTGGAAGAAGTGTTGTCTCTCCTGCCTCATGCATATTTATTAGAACGAAATTTTCAGTCAAGTGTCCCACGGTATTTATGAAGTGTAACAAATTTCCGTGGTTACCGACGATGGTCAGCGCTGTGAAATGTTCTAAAATTTAGAATATTTGTGTTTTGAAAGGTCCGGTACAATTCGGTAACCAGTAGCTAATACTCTTAAGGTTCGCGTCAATGGTGGTGAAATAGCATTGGGTGTTACATTGCTAATTGAATTATTAAACTTCCTTCCTTTTATTCCCTAAGTACTATACAGTCGAAGCTCGCTATGTTGAACTCTGTTATCTCGACTCTCTGGTTAAGTCGAACTTCCTTCGAATGTGTTGGGTTTATTTAGCAATGATTTGTCTTTCGGTTATTTCGAATATTAATCTTTCCCGAGGTCCAAAGGACTTCGATATAACTTGTTTTGACTGTATAGTTAACTTCGGCATGCAACAATCTTCACTGTAATCCCCGCACTCATGGTGAGGAATCACGTGACCTAAAGGGCTTCTCACATGGGTCACCAAGGGTCACAAACGATGTAAACAAACAAGTAACTGACGTTAACTCTAAATAACTTTGTTGACAGAAAATATATGAAAATGTTTCATAGCCTATAAAAGACTATGCTATGATGTAGTTCTTAGATTTTAGACGTGCTTGTATTTTAAATATGCAATCCTTGGCCTCAATTTTCAGCGTTGCATCGTTCTAAAAAAATGAAAGTTTTGGTAGCGCAATGGTATCTGACGTCATAGTACGATGCGAGACGGGAATTACCTTCTACCGTTTCGTCTGTGTCCTTCATGCGCTTTGGTTATATTTTGGTATCAGACGAGAATTTTTGGATATGTAACTTTAGTAAAATACTAAACCAATATTTAAAGAAAAAATTAAAGTAAGTTTTGTTCTGTATAATGAAATGAATAATGGCCACCTTAAAGGGAGGTAATAGTTATATAATATCTGATCTCGAGTGGCTGGACAAGTCAAAAGTGATCTATCATCAATCTAACTATCATCAAACTTACATATACTCTCGCTCTGTCTACTTTTTTTCATCCATCCATCTTTTTTTTGTTACCCAAATCATCATTTTTATACACTATTTCAAACGCTTTCTTTCGTTCTCTTAAGATAATATTCTGCATGTTTTCATTAACAACATATATACATGTAATTAAAATTGTCTAACCTTCTCATTACTCTGCATAACGTGTAACTTAATTCTCACGGAGAGAAACTTTATAAGCTATGCTTTCGTTTCAATCCGATTCAATATATTAATGCAAATACTTAAATTATATTTAACGTGTATTATATGTATATAGAGATATGTTGAATAAAATATGTTTAAACCAAGTCAAAAGTTCACTTGACTAAGCAAGCTCTTTTACACAAGAGATACTGGTATAGCGTGACTGTCCAGTACAGCGCATTCGGAACTCCACGGCCATTTTTATCGAAATCAACCTCGGATATATTAGGACGGTTTACATGCTCAAACAGTGGCACCGATAAGCCCGCTGCAAGTAGATCGCGTAGTAATTTTATTTAGCAGTTAAACTTTATTACTTTACTCTTGGGATTCATAATCATGTTTACAATAAAACACTTCATTGGCAATCAATTTAAACTAAAATCAATAAATACAACTCTTAAACACTAAATTTAATTAATGATATAATTGAATAAAATACGAACTACTTCAACTGATGTACCGGCATACATCCGAGGTAGTTTTTGATAAAAATGGCCGAGGAGTTCCGAATGCAGTACAGCGTACAGCTGTATGCAAGTCATGCGAGGACGATGCCAATCATTCGTTTAATAATCATGGATGGAACATCGAGATAAGGCGAGAATTTGTATTCCTTTTACGGCATAGGGAACAAACACAATATTATGCAAAATGAGGTTAAAAGGGGAGTCTGATACGATCGCCATAGGACATAAAAACAGTGCCATGTTCCAAACATGGAATTTCAGAGCAGGTGATAATGTAAATTAGTGTTGTCTATGTGCGCCTAATTGGCCCTATTAGGCCAAACCCAGCCTAGCAGGGTCAAGCAGACCGAGGCCCGCACAAAACAGTCATCAAACTTATCAGATTGTTTGACTGCTGCATTATTTGCATAACAAAGGCATCTTCCGTATGGGTCAGGAAAGCTTTGGAACCATGTTAGAATCGCTCCATATCTCCTCGCAGATCTAGTCCACGGTGTTCCCAATTTCAAGATCTGCTGTCTAACTTGTAGAACCAAAGAACACATGTTAAAAATCAACCAGACGAGAAATTGTTTGTCTGTGAAACTTAAGATATATCTATATTAACTGATATACGTGAAGTTGAGACTAAAGATATCTATATTAATTAATTTACACGAAGTTGAGTCTTGTACGCTTTTGACTTTAAATGCCTTGGTCTCGCGACCAGGTCATAAGTTATCACTTTATAATGTACCTGAAACGCACCCATTCAATTAAATACGGCACCATGCACAGGGTTGGACATTTTTTAAGTTATCATAAATAATTATGATAAGGCTTGCAGTGGTAGTATTTGTGTATTCCAGTGCCCGGGGGTACTTCATTAACCCAGGTGGTACCCGCACACAACCCAACATGGGTCAACGCCCATGACACCCGACCCGGCAGTTGTGGGCTCCAAAGCGAGCCCGAAATTCCACTGGAAACCCAATACCTGGGGTGGTAACAGCGAGCCCCCACCCGAGACTAATTGGTTGTCTTTCTTTTGTTCTCACGTGAAATTTGAGTTTCTGTTGCACTGTTCTTATGAGTACGGACTGTATTTTCACATGTAGCGTATTTTCGTCTGAATTGGTTTATCATAGTGGCTTTAGTGTACGTTTTTCATTCGGAACTCCTGGGCCATTTTCCATCATAAACAACCTCGGATGTATATGGACGATTTACAATGTCAGAAATCTATATATTTAACTACGCTGCAAGTAGATCGCGTAGTTATTTCAATTTAGCAGTTAAACCTTATGACTTTCCTCTTGGGAATCAAAATTGCTTCTGCAATACTACACTTCAATGACGATCAATAAGGCTTAATAATTAACAATACACGTTAAAACTACAATTAATTAAAACTATTATTTATATTTTGCGAACTACTTCTACTGATGTACCGGCATACATCCGAGTTTTTTCGATGGTAAATGGCCGAGGAGTTTCGAATGTACGTTCTTCTGACAAAATCACTGTGCGTTTCTACATTTTTAAACATATCGAGCCGGTGTCTGTGAAAACCCATATAGATGAGTAAAACAACAATACAATCAAGAATTTATAAGAACATGCACATACACACACGAAGACAAAGCTTTGAAACCCGTTGAGGTACTTCAATGTACACAATCTCCAACGCAGTGATCTCCCTTGCAAAGCAACAGCTATTTGTTTAAAAACTATTTTTCCACGTTCATATGCAATACTTTATTTAAGTTTATGTTATGAAACAAGCATGAATGTGAGATACTTAATATAGAATCCTACCAAAACATAATTAGTTCTCTGATTCATTAACATAATGTTAAATGTTAAAGCCTGGTATTCCGCAACATGATGGTTTCGGGCATAAGGTAATAGCTTGCTGACTACTTATCTGTAAAATAAATGAACAAAAATCATAAAACATACATTTATAATAGTTTGGATATTTGCTGTTTATTTCAACTGATATATGATAGGAAATGACCTATTTTTCAATATTGCAAGCCATAAATTTGATGTGTGTATTGTACAGTCGATCCTCGTTGGCTCGAACTCGCTTGGCTCGAATTCCTCGTTGGCTCGAACTGGACGTAAAGGACCGATTTCTTTTAACTGAAAATAAGCATTCCCGCTTGGCTCGAATTTTCCGAGGCTCGATATATTTTCGCTGGTCCCTGGGATTTCGAGCCAACGGGGTTCGACTGTATTATACTAGACTGGATATTCTACCATTTTTGAGGGTACCAGGCATCCTTATTTCTCAAATTTGTGAGTCGGGTACCATTAAAGCTGCACACTCACAGGTTCACCGTTTTGACAACTTTTATTATTTTTTGTCTTGGAATGAGACAATTATTGCGTAAATATCTGCAAACCAGTGTCAAAAGATGAGATTGCAGATTTACATATTGCCGTCCAATATATAATGTTTATGGCTAAAAGCGTTACTAACGGTTTAAGAAAAATGCATAAAACATTAACTTCTGAACTTAAATATAAAAGTCTGCGATCTAATTTTTGTCAACAGTTTTATATGACTGATTTCCATGCCAGTTTGCATAAATTTGATCGTTTCATGACAAAAATAAAATAAAATAAAAGTTGTCAAAAAGTTCAATCTGTGAGCTTGCAGCTTTAAACCAGAACCTTCAAATAACCTTCGAAAGCAATCACTCCTTAAATCACATTCACATGAATTTAAAGCACTTGTGGAAACACAAAAAAATGAGGAGAAAATTCTTCATTTGACACCCTCGGAGCAATATGACAAAATTCCAGATCAAAGAACATTCGATAATACCATTTAGATAAGAAGATACTTAAATTAAAGAAACGAGGAAAAGGTGAAAATACTTAAAAGGAAAATAATTGTAAGAGTTAGTATTTTATTTCCCAATTACACAACCAGGTCAAAAGTGAGCTGATATAATCTCGAAATGACAAAATTCTAAATACTTGCTTCAGTAAAAAAACATTTATGAGAGCCCCCTCATGTCGCTTACCATGGCCAGCGATTTTTTAAAATCATTAAAATCGTTCATGATTTTCAATTGACTGACATTCAAGTCATTGAAACACATGACATTGTATAAGGGTTCATCAGTACGTGGGTATTTCTATTTTTGCCGTCTTTTTTTGAGAAATTTAGTGAATAATATCGTATTTCATGGGTTCATCGGTACGTGGGTATTTCTATTTTTGCCGTCTTTTTTTGAGAAATTTAGTGAATAATATCGTATTTCATGGGTTCATCGGTACGTGGATATTTCTATTTTTGCCGTCTTTTTTTGAGAAATTTAGTTAATAATCTCGTATTTCATATTACCACATTTCCCGAATATTTCAGTTCACAGAGAGTCGATATTTAACCTTGTTCGGTGGCATAAGTCTTTATGAACTTCCTGTTCTGAGCTAGTATTCATAAAACATAACTAATTTTGAGAAAATTTAATAATTATCAAGGGAGGGAACTCTTTCTTAGCGCCGAATGTTTAATTGTCCGCCCTTCTTTATTTTGGCGCCTTTCTCACTTGTTCTCTAGTTTTAATCCGGTTCGGACGTGTGTTTTCTAGTGTTCTGAGCTAGTATTCATAAAACATCTCAGGTTATTTCTCAGCTTAAGTCGATTGCCTGAAAGTTTCATTGTCAATTTAAAAGAAAAATACAATTGTTTAAAAATAAACGTATGTCTATTACATATAATATATGAAAATAAAAAAAAATCTAGGCATTATCAAGTCATAAAGTCATATGACAAGTGAGTTACTGAACTAAGGAAATTGTCTTAAGTTAGAAAATTATTTCAATACATTAAGTAAATTCTTATCTTATTAATAAGTCGATTTCCTAGGATTTCCGTAGTCAGATTGTAAAAAAATGTACCAGTGACTTTAACATGGAAGTGAGTTTATCACATTAAATTTATACAAATAAAGATATTATAAATTAATATATCATATATGACAAGTGACATACTTTACTAAGAAAATGACTTAAGTTAGAAAATGACTTAAGGTGTTATATGCCTACCGGCGTTATTCTTTTCTATTAATGTACTCAGTTGCAACTGAACTCATTTTAATTGAACATATTTTGAATTGATTTAAGAAAATCGAGCTTCTCAACATTTTATCAGTGTTCTGAACATAAAATCGTGGACAGACATCTACATAAATGTCTTTTATAACATGATTTGTTTGGAAAAAAAAGCATGACCGTCTGACACAGTGATCTTAGAAAGAAAATTAAATAATAGATCTGACAATCACATAAATGAACCTGTCAAAACAGATCTGTCCTTTTAACATTGTTGGACATACTATCCCCCAAAATTTGAGTTTTACTGTCCACTTTGAGCGTGGAATAGCCGTAAATTTAAGCAAATGGGTATCAAATGAATAACAGTGAAATAGCCCATGTTTAAGTATTTTAATTCTAGCTGACGGTCCGAGTATTAATGCAATTAGCAAACATAAGATAAGAAAACGATCAATACCGTACTCGAAATGTGAGTGACAATGACTTTCTGATATAGTTCAAAGTGTCAAAGAGTCGCCGGGTAGTGTTACAAACAGTTATGGTGTTCGGTCTTTCATTTGTCATCCGTTGTCTATCGCTCTTCTCTTCTTTCCTCATTTCGTCCATAATCTCAACGGCTTTTATCTTCAATCACGATTCAATGAATGGTCTTTACTGAAATTTCATTCACAAAATTCTTCTCAAAAATGTTAATTATCTTCAACTGAATTATTTATTTAAGTTCTTCATCAGTTTTATAAATCTGATGTACATTGTGTATTACGTTTTTCCTTATCACATCGCTATTCAAAACACGCTGATTTCTTTCGTAATCAATGAAAATAATATTTTTCTAATGCATCAGAGCTGCACTCTCACAGATTGACTGTTTTGACTCTTTTTTAGTCTCATATCAGATAACTCACTAAAGAACCATCCTCGGCACCCCAGCGTTTTATAGGTTATGATACGCTGGGGTGCCGAGGACGTCAAGATCATATCTCAAATGTTTGGAACTTTTTTTCTTAAAGCGTTAAAGATGCACTCTTACTCCCAAATAAGATTTACTGAAATTAGTAATATTGTTTTAATATTCCAAAAAGGATGAATAAATATCATAAATAATGGGTCTTATGAAGGATACCGAGTTTAATTTGAAAGAAATGAGCATAAAACACGGTATTGCTACCTTATAAGACTATAATAGACCACAGTAAATCTTTTAGCATTCACCAATCATTTAATATTTTTGTAATTTCTGCTATCGAATACACGGTTACAATCTTGTAATCAGTAATTAATACTTTCCATAAATGCATTATTTAGTAAGTAGTTAAAGGTTAGTCAGTCAAATTGAATGTTTGTTATACATGTGTATGTAATGATTTTAAATAAGAGTGTCACTTTAAGCAACGCTTTTAGCCATAAAACATCAAGTTTCGAACGTTTATATGAAAAACTGTGATCTGATCTTTTGTCAGCAGTCTTATGTCAGTTGTTTACCTACATTTACGCAAAAATTGACTCATTCCCAGACAAAAATATAAAAAAGGTATCTATACGGTTAATCTGTGAGAGTGCAGCTTTAAGATATGTCGCAGTGCATACCAGAAACAAAGTCGGAATATATTATTCTGTCATTAACGTATTTTTGATAGTTTTAAATGAAGACTTTTCAAAGATTTGTTTGATACCACACCACCGTCAAACGTCTGAAAAAAACATGACGTCTTGAAGTGACGTACAAAGGGACATTTTTGTAAACACTTTAAATATTAAAAAAGATCAATGCATGGATCGCACTTTAATCCCTAGTTACATAATAATGATGGCTCAAAAATTGTATGAGGAATGCTTGACTGTAGGCGAAAAGACGTAAACAAAATGTTTGTTTTACGTTTCCCGACGTATCCTATTTTTTGCCCCGACCCTAAACCCTTTTATTGCATTGAAACATATTGTTTATCATTTGTTTGATTTTTTTTTCTTTTAAAAGTTAAAAATGAAATGTTTTTAAGAAATGGCTTAACAATGGTGTGGTTGAGGCTACATCCTTTTCAAAAACATGTAGGGAAGGTAGGCTTATTATTATTATTTTTATAAGACTTTATATAAGAACGCAATTATCAACATTGGTGAAAGGTGTTAACGTAATCTTCTGTATAAAGCTTAAAATGTTTTAAACTACATATTAATTCACACACTTATTTATTTTAGCAACTGACAATAAAAACTGTAGGGTCGGCGCCAATTTCGTAGCCGGTACGGCGGGTTACCCGAACCAATTGTATTTTTTATGCCATACCAGTGATGCTGATACTGTTCGTATAGATGTTCTTAAGCATAGAATGTATTGTTTTGTGTGTTTTTTTGTAACAGAAACATCTCAAGAAACAATTTGCCAACCTAAATAATCCACACAAAAAATCCGACCTACCTGGCATAATACCCCAAACAGACATATTTTTTACGCCTAAAAGGAATACGTCAGACATGATTATCATAATGTCGACCACTATAAAGATAACATGTTTTGAGCCCCCTTCAAAGTCGGAACGGTTATCATTCATAGTATTAATAACATATCCTCATTTAGCTTGTATATCTTCATTTACGGCACATTAGGTAAGACCATTATGAAATGTTAGTCTATTATCGTACTGCCTTCGTCGTATACAATGAAATGTTTCAGCCAGATTTAACCCAAAGAGAATGTTGAAGACAGTAAATTAATTAGACATGAACTCAGTGAATACAATTATCAGTAGATAATTAAGACATGATATCTGACAGTGTCTTTAAAGGCGTACACTATAGGTTTATGTAAAAAAATATTTTAATGCATTATCTTGTTTAACTTATTTGTCTTTAATGATCAATGATCAATGATCAAAAGGAATATAATCAAGATACGGATAAAAAAATTATTAGCGATATTATGTGTGTTTTTTTAATTTGTGATTTTGTGGCCACGTAGCTATTAATTCATTACTTTTTTCATATGCTTATATTGTTTTTATCTGTACCTCAATCAATCAATCAATCAATCAATCAATCAATCAATCAATCAATCAATCAATCAATCAATCAATCAATCATTCAATCAATCAATCAACCAATCAATGAATCAATGAATCAATCAATCAATCGATCGATCAATCAATCATACAATGAAGCAAACAATCAATCAATCAATCGATCACCAATCAATCAATCAATCAATCAATCAATCAATCAATCGTATGCTGTTTTTTGTTTTTTATTATTTAAGTCAAATGAGTTAAACATGATAATATGTTGTGCGCCTTTAATAATAGTAAGTCGGCACGGCTGAGAGTTTAGCTGAGCTTTGTATGGATTACATGGAAGACAAAATGTACAAAACTGCCTGAAAGCCAGTTTGATTACATCAAGCCACATTTTGAAAAGGATCCTCAAATAATCACTCAACTTATCGCATAAAGTTAAATTGTGTGACAGTGTAAAAGGAGATTTATACAATTCTGATTATTTTATATGTTCTTTTTCTCATGTCTTTTAACTATTCTAGAATCTTCCCATTGCGGAATTATCTTCAACATGCACACCTAACCCCAAATAAGATATACCACAATTACTACAATTGTTTCAATTTACTGGAAAGAATGAATGCATATCGAACACATTGGTTCTTACGAAGGATAGATACCGTGTTTAATTTGAAAAAGGTGCAGAAAACATGGTATTTCACATTACGAGTTGATAGTTGATCACTCTTAATCTTTTAGCACTCACCAGTCATTTGATATTTCTGCGTTTCCAACTATTAAATACACGGTTACAATCTTGTTATCAGTATATTTTCTATAAATGCGCTATTTAGTAAGTAGTTCAAGGTTTATCACTTAAATTTCTTATTTGTTTGACATGTGTATGTATTGATTTTAAAAACAAGTGTCACTTTAACTAACCAAGATTGTTGAATAACAAACAAAACTCGAGTTTGACCAAAGAGTTTAGTGTTGTTTTGTTTTAAGCATTTAATGCATGTTGCTTTTATTTGGTTGATTAATTCTCACATAGATAATATGTTCTATAAAACACGAAGATCATTTTTCGTTTAATTCAATAATGGATATTTCAACTGTAAAGTATACGCACAAAAAGCTTGAGGAAAACAGGAAATATTTTGCAAATGTCATATTCGTTCAAAACACGATTGATCTAAGCATGTTCTCAACATTTCCCTTTCTAATTCCTCTGGTTCTATTTTAATTCCATTAATTGGCTACTTAACAATCGTTGTAACGAAATAACGTCAAAAATGTCGGGTTACGTAACCGAATTAGTTTCGAATTGCCTATTAATTTAAGGGAGTTATATCGTATGTTTGTAGTATAGTTAACAGCCTTAAAATCAAAGGCGGGCTCAAAGTTATCATGATCTAAATGATTTTCTGTTTCATTTGACTCATTTAGATGTTCACGCCGGAGTCCAGAGTTTGCGTCTGTGAATCTGATCGCCTCGTTTCTCTTTAATTGCGTTTTCCGCTATACTTTCATTCAGGCTTTCTAAACAGCAATAATTACGTAACAAAATTGGCACAGACATACAACTGGTTGATAATACTTGATAATAATAATAATTATAATAATATCTCTTCTTTACATTATTTTTTGGAACTAGATATTTATAATATACGATTATAAGAACTCATGCATGCACTTAAATAAAGTGTTTTATATAAACAATTATTATACTCTGTAAAGTTGCAAACACGTCTGCTGCAAGCCTGTTTTCTTTCCCAAACATGTTATAAATGGGTCATTAAATCCGTATCCAAGCATACATTGCAAATCTACAGAACCACATCAAAGAAAATACTTACAATTTGGAACTACGAACAATAAATAAGAAGTCTTTGCACTTTCGATAAAATGCAGCATTTGCACTTTCGAAATAAACAAAGATTGCCTCCAAGGCCTAATCTAGAACTATCTTAGCAATCATCGTAAAATGAACATGCTAAAACTATTATTCTACGAGTATATACAATATAAACGCAATGCCGAATTTTATCTTAACCGGGTTATTTCAGCTCTTGATAATTATTTGTCGATGCACTTTCATCTAGTTCTTATCATAATGTGTGCGGTTTTGCAAAATAGCATTTCCGCTCTGTGAACGAGACGTACCGTTTAACAAAACAGTAGGTGTACGTGACGTTCCTTTTTGCAAAACAACTTCCCCATTATGTGTACGCGACGTCCATTTTTGCACATTAGCATTCCCATTATGTGTACGTGACGTTCCGTTTTGCACAATAGCGTTCCATTATGTGTACGTGACGTTCCGTTTTGCACAAAAGCGTTCCATTATGTGTACGTGACGTTCCGTTTTGCACAATAGCGTTCCATTATGTGTACGTGACGTTCCGTTTTGCACAATAGCGTTCCCATTATGTGTACGCGACGTTCCGTTTTGCACAATAGCGTTCCATTATGTGTACGTGACGTTCCGTTTTGCACAATAGCGTTCCATTATGTGTACGTGATTCCGTTTTGTACAATAGCGTTCCATGATGTGTACGTGACGTTCCGTTTTCCAAAATAGCATTCCTATTATGTGTATAAGACGTTTCATTTTGCAAAACAAGTTCCCTATTATGTGTACGTGACATTCCGTTTTGGTGAATAACATTCCCATTATGTGTACGTAACGTTCCGTTTTGCAAAACACCATTATCATTGTGTGTACGTGACGCTCCGTTTTGCAAAACACCATTCCCATTGTGTGTACGTGATGTTCCGTTTTGTAAAATAGCATTCCCATTGTGTGTACGTGACGCTCCGTTTTGTAAAATAGCATTCCCCTTATGTGAACGTGACGTCTCATTTTGTAAAATAGCATTCCCATTATGTGAACGTGACTTTCCGTTTTGCAAAACATCATTCCCATAATGTATACGTGACGTCCCGTTTTTTAATACAAGCATTCCCATTATGTGTACGTGACGTCATGTTTTGACGTCCCGTTTTGCAAAATAGTATTTCCTTTATGTGTACGTGACGTCCCGTTTTGATGTCCCGTTTTGCAAAACAGTATTCCCATTATGTGTACGTGATGTCCCGTTTTGCAAAACAGTATTCCCATTATGTGTACGTGACGTTCCGTTTTGCAAAACAGAATTCCCATTATATGTACGTGACGTTCCGTTCTTTCATTATGTGTACACGATTTCCTGCTTTGCAAAATACTATTCCTATCATGAATACGTTTATTTCAGTTTTGCCGTTCTTTGAACGTGATGTCCCGTTTTGCAAAATGCTATTCCTATTATGAAAACGTTGTTTCCCGTTTTGCAAAATAGTATTCCCATTATGTGTACGTTACGTTCCGTTTTGCAAAAACACATTCACGTATGTGTACGTGACTTACCGTTTTGCAAAATAACATTCGCATTTAATATATGTACTTGATGTTCTTTTTTTGCAAATTCATGAAATTGGCAATTTACGTTGTGAACGTGAGGTCCCGTTAAGCAACCTTGCACTTTCATGCTGTATACGTGCTGTCTTCAGGATGTTTTCTCTTATATTATCTACGAGTCATGGTGCTTTATTCCCATTTCCACCCACTCGCTTACCGCAGAAGCATCTAAGTTTTCATTTAAGTGATGTGTTACTGGCAGGAGGGTTGTTTTTATTTTACTCCAAGTTCAAGGTATTTCATCTGTCTACGGGGTTTCATTTAAATTCCATTAGTCATAATGTTTAATCTTGATAGTTGTCGGCAACATGAAATTATATAAGTGTCTAGTTTTAACACTGTATTTAAAATAGGCGCCTAAAGTAAGGGCTCGACCCGAACGCGTTTTTTTTTTAACTGTAAATATTAAGAATATGCACTATCATGTTTAGTGGATGTTATAATTTGTGGACCGATAATAATTGAGTGTTATTTAAACATCTATGTTACGGTACGTTTCTAAACGTAAGAAAGACATTCAAAGTAACTTTGTCAAAAGCGAAATATGTTAAAGCTGCACTCTCATAGATTGACCGTTTTGACATTTTTTTATTTGTTGTCTTAGCATGAGCCAAATTTGCGCAATGTCTGGAAACTAGTGATACAAGACTGCTGACGAAAGATTAGATCGCAGTTATTCATATTTACGTTTGAAAATTGCTATTTTATGGCTAAAAGAGATACTAACGATTTTAGAAAAATGAGTTTTTCGACAGTTTTCTAGACAATTGAGATTTGTTCTAATGTGAGTTATCTTACTGAATTGAAGGCATTGATACCGAAATCAGCTGATTCTGAGACAAAAAACTGAAAACATGTCAAAACTGTCAATCTGTGAGAGTGCAGATTTAACTTATTCTCGGGGTCGGGAGGACTATCGGACGCACGGAACTTTCGTCGTAGGCCCGAATCTCACCATATGAACAATCTTATTCCAATAACATTTACTTATTAAATCAAATAAAAAATTCTTTGTCACTCAATTTCTTCCCAAAAATATTTACAGCGACCACGTGTGTTCTATCCAAAACCGACAGGCGAAAATTTGAATAATGCACAATTTTCATTGGTCAAAAATTAAGTGGATAAACAAAATAATTTGGTATTTATTTAGCATTTAAAACAGTTAGAGGACATAAATTATAACCTTCAAAATATGAATAAAAATACTGTAGATAAAGACTTCGAAGCATATTTTTTGTTATATACTTTTATATAAAATCGAACACAATTAGTATTTTCCCCCTTTTTTAATGTCAAACACACACATTCTAGAAAGATATCATATTGGAGAACCGGATAAAATACTCCCCTGAACATATACCCCATACCCCCCCCCCCCCCCCCCTGAAAAAATACCAACAATAAAAAAATACTCCCATGACAAAACAAAAACATGACATTTTTAACTCACATACTTAACCATACTTGTATGCACTAACGTCTTTATAATGGTACAGGTATGCCACGAGGTTACCAGGAACATTTTTTTCTTTCAAAATTATGGATGAAACACCTTAAAATTATGATACCACCGATAAGTTTTATTGTTCCAGATCAGGGAATTGCTGAAAATTAATGACCGTAAGAAAACTATAAAAATATTAATAACTGGAATTTGCAGCGCCTGGTAAACTCTGTGTACTGCGGGCCAATGACCATGAAAATATATTTGCAATTTCAGCGTTTTCATTATTGCTGAAAACGCCAACATAACCGTTACTAAACCGAGATGTAATTGTTCGTGTTTGTTTTGTTTTATTGATACTGTAAATCCATGATACATCAAGTTAATGCTGACGAAAAAATTGACGAATACTTAAGTTATGTATGTAAACAAATCATTCATTGCATGACTTTACCAATACAACATAGGAAGCCACCACTGTTAAACACTCATGGGAAACAAATGCCGTTTGTATCCAACCTGACAGGAAACTGACAGAGCGCAGTCTGTATATAACTCCCGACGTAATTTGACAAGACCCCCACATTGCATCTTCAAGTGGAGTTAATTAGCAATTTCAGTAGCGGTTCAAAGTGGGCGAACCTGGCGCCCCCGCCCTCTAAAATCGTCCCTGTTTTCTTTTTATGTCAATATCGGAAAAAAGTTGCTCTCACAAATACTTCATTAGACTAGAAATTATTAAGAGAAAATGGGGCAGTAATCCCCCCCCCCCCTGTTTCGAGTTTAAACCATTAAAATTTCGATTCTGAGGGAGGGGCGAATGTCAAAAGGTTGTGCCCGTAAGTTACGCCCCCTAAACGTCAGTTTCTGGACCCGGCACTGAATTCGACTGTTGTTTGATATGATTTACCTCTGTAGCTTCAGTAAAAGTCCAAATCATTCATAAGAAGAGGACAAAATGCACATATATTAAATCATGACTAAAGAAATCCGGAGAAAATACTCATGCATATTAAATAATGACTAATGAAATCCAGAAAAAATCCATGAACGAAACTACAGACTGATATTTTTTTCCGGAGTATTTAAACATTCTTTGGATGTTACGTATTCAATGTACACGTGAGAACACAAGCAACATACCAATAAACAAATTTGAGAAAGAAATGCTTAGTATGTTGGTATAAATTTCATGACTCACGTTGCGAATGGATTTCAGTGGGTGTGTGCAGAAGGGGAAAATATGTGATAATGACTTTTTGATATCGCCATTTTGATATGTTTTTCAAACATTCAGGGACCGGCGAAAATACTTCGAGCCTCGGAAAAATCGAGCCAAGCGGTTATGTTTACCTTTAGTATAAAGAAATCGATCCTTAACATCCAGTTCGAGCCAACGATGAAATCGAGCCAAGCAGGTTCGAGCCAATGGGGTTCGACATAATGTTTTTATATGTCGTTCAAACAAACCTTGTCATCAAGAATTTCAATCATGTGCTGTTTATTTATACCAATTCAATTTACCTCGATTTTGTAGAAAGCTATCAGCTTATTTTTAAACAACAAGTAAGGGGTCAGAAGATTGTTCCCCGACCGGAGATCGACCCTCGGAGCCTTTTGGTCATGAGGCGGACACTCTAACCGAGCCATCCCGACCCATTTAAAAACTATTTTCATGACTTCTGGTATGAACGAATGATAAAGCATTTATTTCTTAATTGATTACAAAAGCTATGCGATACGTTTCTCAACAATACTTAATTTTATTAAGCAAATACCGCTGAAGTGGGTCTCAAGTATCACTCCATGGAATCATGACATTGGGTCACCACGATCCTCTATCACTTTGCGGTCTGACACCCAATGTTTATTGTTATTCTAACCACCTTTTCTTTTTATTTAAGTTTGCTACGGAAGCACTTCCGTATAAAAAAATAATTGTAAGTTGTTGTACGCCATTTTTCTTCCTTGTATAGATATGCGGGGTTTGATGTAGGTAAGCGAATTCGAAAAGTGTGCATCAGCAAAAAAGGTGCACAATGAATGAAAGCTACTTGCATTCTGCGGTTGCCATGAACACATGGCAGGTTTATGTTTTAATCCTTTACTTCTGATGGCCACGATGGACAAACATCACCTAACATCATCCATTAAAACGTTGTGTCCTGATGTAAAAAACGCCAAAACAGAGCCAGCTGATTAGAGAGAAAGTGACAATTGGACATACACGAGAATTAAGGCCGTCTATACCCCAATGCAGCCGTCCATCTGTCTTTACCTTTGTTTTGGACAAGCGTACCTTTAGCAGGGGCGGCTGCAGGCTTAAGCATCAGAGGGGGCGCGCTTTGGGAGCGCAGCTAAGAAAGAACGCCTCATTCACAAACAATACGAACAATACATTTTGTTTTATAATTTGATTGGGGCTTTAGGTCGTTCCTAATGAACTATTTTGCCATTTTAATCTGACAAAGTGAAAACAATTTGTTGTTTTTATCATATCACTCCTCGGATATTGACATTAAATGTTAAACTTGAACACATTTTAAAGATGGCTAGCGCCGGGTGCGCCCCCGTCTCACACCGCTTGTGAATTTGCTGAACTCATTTTCAACGAGTTGATTGAAGCTCAAGGTCGTTCCCCAGGAAATATTAAGTGATTTTAGTCTGAAATAGGTCATCCGTCTGTATTTTTTTCATATATATTCTCTGATACTGACATTTAAAAGTAAACTTTAACCGTTTCAAGGGGGCACGCGCCGGTTGCGCTCCCGACTAATTAAACCCGCTTGTAATTTGTAAATTTATTTTTATAAACGACAGCTACAAATGCAGACCAATTTCATTTCGACATAACAACCTTCGGTAAAATAATTATTTTTATTTAATTTAGTAACAATTGGAAGTTAGAAGTATGTTTTTACCAAAATAAATTGAGTTAGAGTGATGCGGACAATCCGAAAATGTATTTGATAATTGCGTACTTCTCCTTTAACCAGCGTTTTTTAAAGATTATATTTTGTCTACTGATAAATGGATATAGAGTTTTGCGGACAATCCGACCATTCATTTGGTAAATTCATACTTATAATTCTTTAACAAGCGCTTATTTTTTTAAATTTATATTTTGTTTACCGACCCAGCCTCTGTTTTGATCTACCGATCACCTGATTCAAACCAAAAACGGCTGACAGCTGATTAACGAAAGTAATTGTACGACAGAACCATTAAACAAAACATAATTTCGAACACAAAATTCGCAAACAGTCTTTTGACAGCTTGAAGTACTGCACAATGTCTAAAACACACATGTTATTTTTTAAGTGCGCTGAAAATGCTAAAAACTGAATCCATGCGTAGGTATAGTTTAAACAATATTGCAAATAAACACGCTAACCTTGCAAAACATGCGAGTTCACGGAATACAAATCGCTCACTTGCACCTCAATGAAATACTTCACGTTCATTCAAGAATTTGAACATCCGGTATCATAACTACAGGTTTTTCATTCAACAGTAATTGCATTTTTTTCTGTCGAGAAACAAGTGAATGAAGGGAATAACATTATTAACTTTGTTATATAAAAACCTTTAATTCTGATAAGCCCATGACTTACGTCTGCCTTTTCCGAATCTTGATCGTCTCGGTGCTTCTTTTGCGCCCGCGAAACCCAGCTCGTTGCAGACGACATTGGCGTCACGGATATCCCAGTAGTCGTCACAGATGGCTCCCCAGCGGGACCAGTGGAAAATAAGGACCGTCCCCTCATACTCTGTCCGCCCTCCGACCAGCCTTAAATCGCCATCTGACCACTGCGTTGACCTTTGGCCTTTAACATAATAGGTCAGGTCCGAGATGACCACGATAAGTCCGCACAAGAGTCCTACCAAGTTCGCATAAAATCCACCATTTCCAAATAAGAAATGCATAGTTCCAGTTTAAATTTATTTCCAAACTTCGTTAACGTGATAATATAAATAAACAGCTAAGTGTTATCCTTTCTATTCAGTGATCACTTCCAAAGTAATGGTTATATTTCACAAAGCAGCCGGGAGTCCGAGAGATTTATAATGTTAAGGTAAAGAAACTATGTATCCTTCATTAATCAGATGAGCTGCAACTGCTGTGCTGCAACTTATTCATGAACCACAGAAGGCGTCAGCGCTCAAGAATTTCGTGCACGTATGAACCGTGGCTTCTCTTCTCACGCGTGATTAAGACAGAACCGTTTCTTAATCAACAAAATTATCGCTCGAAACCATTTTTTGTGTAAATGGCATTTCCTTTCAAAATCAGCAAGAAATAAGCTTGCTAGATCAATATTTTAATCTCTTTGATTTATTCAAACAATAATGTTATTTTTTTTATTTTCTACGACCACAACACTTTTACCACAGTGAAACCACAATGACCACAAAATCGACGTTTCTCCTACCCAAGTCTGGTCCAAACTAACTTCTGAATGAACAAGCTAGTTCTTAAATCAATTATAAAAGTATCGTTCTGTGACCCAAAGTTCTAATTACTTTAAAATCCATTAGCTAATCAAACTCTGGTTGTAATCACTGTCTAAAGACTTCAATACTAAGATCTGATTCCTTTTGTTTAAAAAAGCTTGCCGAATTCTATACCCCTATTTGGCTCAGTCAGTAGTACTAAACCGGGTTTGATAGATTCACGTCAATCAAACAGACTCGGGACAATCAAGTGTAACTGATACCGTCGCGTGATTGGACAAAAACAATGTTGAAGGTTTTACTCGATTTAACTTTCACAGTATAGTTGCTCTAATGGATCGTCTGTTAGACTTTAGTTAATCAACCTTACATTATATTCTTGTCTTGGTTAAAGGCCTAGTTTAAGGAATGTCGCCTTCCTTATCCTCAACTATGCATCCCCTGTTTATTGCCCTGGTGCCCGGCAGAGGCCTCGGACACTATATGAATTTTGCTATCATAATTGTAATATATCAGCTTTCATAATCGTATACATAACATGTGTTAAATAGAAAAAGCCTTCAACAAGTATTCAAATATTTGAAATTCTTAAAAAAAACAAACACTTTTGAATTGTAATTCAGTTATGTTTTAAATTTTGAGTTATGAATTAATTTCTATAATGACGAACTGTATTCAAAGGGCTGCAACACAGGTGGTTGCGACGTTGACATGACCCACACTTTTTGCCTAGCCCCCCCATATAATAAATAAAAATAAACGAATAAATAAATAAATAAATAAATAAATAAATAAATAAATAATGAATGAATGAATGAATGAATGAATGAATGAATGAATGAATGAATGAATGAATGAATGAATGAATGAATGAATGAATGGAATGAATGAATGAATGAATGAATGAATGAATGAATGAATGAATGAATGAATGAATGAATGAATGAATGAATGAATGAATGAATGAATGAATGAATGAATGAATGAATGAATGAATGAATGAATTGAATGAATGAATGAATGAATGAATGAATGAATGAATGAATGAATGAATGAATGAATGAATGAATGAATGAATGAATGAATGAATGAATGAATGAATGAATGAATGAATGAATGAATGAATGAATGAATGAATGAATGAATGAATGAATGAATGAATGAATGAATGAATGAATGAATGAATGAATAAATAAATAAATAAATAAATAAATAAATAAATAAACAAATAAATTATCAAAAATGAAATAAATATATAATCCAATAATGAATATTTGATCTTGAAATTTATTTTGTTCATTATTTTGTTTTTTATGGGGAGGCGTGGCAAATAGGGTGGGTCCTGTCAACATTACTGCCGCCTGTGGGCTGCAACAGTTATGCTTTGGCATCTGTTCAATGATAACAGACACCAGAGGATAATGTAGATTATACCATAACACAACCCTGTGCAACAATCCGGATTTAGAAGAAAAATGTTTTGGATCAAGTCACTCAAAGAATGCTTAAACTAGGCCTTAAAATCACATGTAGTTCAGCTATTTGCTATAAAACTCCATCAGAGAATTGTCAGAGAATTTAGAAAAAGTCGAACTCGAGTCATGCGGTATAAATGTGTATACAAAAAACACACGAGAGAACAAGTAAGATCCAGCCAAAGAAACTCGAATGCATGCGTCTATTAACTGCTTTTAAATTATAGCATGCCCTATTAAATACTTTTAGATCTATTATTTCTGAAATATATGATTATTGGATAAGATTTGTGTAATTCCATCAAGAAAATTAAGAACACGCAATCGAAAAAACACCAAAAAAACCCATAAAATAATTTCCAACCTCATGAGCTTGTTTCATCTTAAGAGAACATTTGTCCTTATCTCTGTGCAAATACTAACGTCTTTATCTTGGCAATACCCCGCAAGCCTGTCACACAGTATGTCTGATATGCATGGAGAACAATGATCTAATGTTACCTCGTGCAACTCTATAACATAATTAGTTCCTCTAATTGATTGTTTATAGCATGTAGTCTACATTCTATAATATGCACCTGTTCATTGACGCCATAGCAGATAGTAATGAGAATGTTCATGAGTTTTATACGTGGAATATCTGCAATGTTTAAATGATTTATAACACAGTCTGAACGATGATATAATTGAGATAATATATAATGATATTAATGTTATATGTTCATACATTTTCTTTAATCTAGTTAGTTGTCTTATGATTCGTAAAAACTGTTAACACCCAATATCGTATCTCGTAGACATACTGCAATGTTTTGTTTTTAAATGACCTATATCGGCGGTTACCCCAAAATGTGTTAATAAACTTTCTTTTAAAGTTAAGTGTTAATTGTGTTTGCTGCCTTGTGTCTGATTTCGATGGTCTTGCCATTGATCATTGTGTCATCAAACAATACAACCGTGTAAATCATCGTGTCAATAAACTAGATACCCGTGTAAATCTTCGTGTCATTAAACAAGATACCCATGTAAATCCTCGTGTCATTTAACAAAAACCCCGTGATATCATCGTGTCATTACACACAAGTCCCTTATTAATTCCCGTGCCATTAAACAAGATCCCCATGTCAATAAACAAGATAACCGTGTATATGCTCGTGTCATTTAACAAGATCCCTCTGTCTTTAAACAAGATACCCGTGTCATTAAACTAGATACTCATGTAAATCTTCGTGTCATTAAACAAGATACCCATGTTGTTGAAAAAGATCTTCATCCATTAAACAAGATAACCGTGTAAAACCTCGTGTCGTGTGATATCCGTGTCATGAAACAAGATACCCGTGTAAATTTGCATGTCATTAAACAAGATATCAGTGTTAATCCAATTGTCATCAAACAAGATACCCGTGTTAATCCAATTGTTATTAAACAAGATACTCGTGTTAATCCAATTGTCATTAAACAAGATACCCGTGTTAATCCAATTGTCATTAAACAAGATTCCCGTGTTAATCCAAATGCCATTAAACAAGATATCCGTATTAATCCTCGTGTCAATAAACAAGTTACCCGTGTTAATCCAAATGTCATTAAAGAAGATTCATAAAAAAAAATATCCTTTTCATTTAGTGTGTCATTACGCAAAATACCCGAGTCATTAAACAGCATCCTCGTGTTATTAAACACGATCCATACGTCATTAAACAAAATCATCGTACTTTCAAATAAGATCCGCGTGTCATTAAACAAAATACCCATGTAAAACTTTGAGTCATTTAACAAGATACTCATGTCATTAAACAAGAAACCCATGCCATTTAACGACATACCCGTGTAGTTATCGTGCCAATAAACAAGATCCAAATGTCATTAAACAAGTACCCATATAAATCCTTGTGTCATCAAACAAGATACCCATGCCATTAAACGACATCCTCGTGAATATCCTCGTGTCATTAAACAAGATCAAAATGTTATCAAACATTATACAGGTGTAAAAATCACCATGCCATTAATCAAGATACCCATGGCAGTATCAAAGATATCCGTGTGAATCCCCATGCTTTTAAAAAGATACCCGTGTAAATCCTCGTATTTTAAACAAGATCCCCGTTTCATTGAATAAGGTCCACGTGGAATACAGCAAGACACCAGTGTCATAAAACAAGACCCCCAAGACATAAAACAAGACCCCCGTGTCATTGAACAAGATCTACGTGACATAAAACAAGATCCCTATGACATTTAATAAGACCCGTGTGCCATTGAACAAGATCCACGTGGCATTAAACAAGTCACCAGGGTCAATACCATTTGGATTTACTTCGTACGTATCGTAATGCATGGTGTCTTAAAGTAAACACTGATTAAAATCAAAATTATGGTATTCCGTAAGCGCGGGCGTTTTTTGCCGCATGAAAGCTGCACCTATGATGGCCAAAACATCGCAGTGGTTTGTGATGTTAACTACTTAGGAACTGGTTTTAACAGTACTGGTAATTAAGCATTAAACTAAGAATATTTAGTGGGCAAAGCTCTTAAGGCTTTAAATGTAGGATTGTATATATTTAAAGAATACGATTTAAAATCTCATACATTGTGATAGTTGTTTGATGCTTTTGTAGAATCTATATTAAACTATTCATGTGAAATATGGGGTTATACAAAATCGAAAGAAATAGAACGAATTCATTTAAAGTTCTGTAAAAGAATATTACATGTTAAAACTAACAATTTTACTGCTAGTGTATATGGAGAACTGGGTAGAGATACCCTTTAGAATTATATTACAAGATTTTTCGTATAATTAAGTACTGATTTAAGTTAGCTTATATCAATAGCATATTGTTAAGACATGTACTAATATATTTACAAGCATTAGCTGATTGTAATAAAGGGTATTCGAATTGGATTACCAATGTTAGAAAACTCCTAAATGACAATGGTTTTACTTTTATTATTTTTGATGATATACAATATGTAAACGTGAATGCATTTTTCACGAATTTATATGTAGTTATAGATACATTTAAGCAGGAGTGACATGGGTCATTATTAGAAATACACTCCCGTATAAAGAATATCACACTATGTTACGAAGGAAATACCGATTTTATCTTTGAAGATTGCGAATGTCTGAACGTCAATTAGGAATTCAACAGGACGATATGCTAGAATTAATAGTTTATTATTAAAACTACACTCCAGTATCAAGAATATCTCAATATGTTACCAATAAAATACCGATTTTATCTGTGTAGATTGCGAATATCTGTACATCGATTAGGAATTCCAAAAGGACGATGTGCTACAAATAGTGTTCCGCGCAATGAACGCTACTGTATGTGTTGTAACAATATTGATATTGAAGACGAATATCATTTTGTGTGTATAAACACACATATGTGTATACCTTATTTAAGTAAATTATACCTCTATATATGTTTTGATGCAATAAACATATTTCTTAAACTATGTACTTACCTTGTACACACGCATGAAATATTTAATGTGAATTAGTATGTGTTTGACGATGTACGATTGTATAAGACTTAGTGAAATGTCTGTGTTTCTGTTTGTGTTTCTGTCTGTCTGTTAAATAAGATACCCATCTTAATTTTCGTGTCCTTAAACGGTCCCCAAGTCACAAAATAAGATACCCATGTTAATCATAGAGTCTTTAAACAACATCCCAAAACCATAAAAGTAAATGCCTTAGAAAATTATCGTGTCATTAAACACGACCCCAATGTCATTTATTAGGAAACCCATGTTACATAATCGTGTCATTAAACAAGATCGTTACGTCATTAAACACGATACTCGTTTAAATCCTCGAGTCATTAAATATTATAACAATGTAAAAAAAACACAAGGTACCTGTGAAAATTTTTGTGCCATTAAACAAGATTCCCATGTCACTTAACAAGATTCCTGTGTCATTTTACGAGATCCCTACGTCATTTTACAAGATCACCAAGTCATTAAATAAGATCTTTGTTATTAAAATTATCGTGTTATTTCACAAGATCCTCGTGTCATTCAACAAGATAACGGTGTTATTGAAATTATCTTGCCATTTAACAAATCCAATCTCATTAAACAGTATACTCACGCAAATTTTCGGGTAATTAAACGAGAGCGCAATGTCATTAAACAAGATACACATATTAATATTCGTGTCATCTAACGAGAGTCACATTTCATTAAACAAGGTCCAAATTGCATAAAACAAGAACTCAATGTCATTAAACAAGGCCCCAATGACTTTATAAAAGATACCCGTGCCTGTAAACAAGTTCCCCGTGTCATAAAACGAGATACCGGTGTCATTAAACAAGATACCAATGTAAACTGTCGAGTCATTTGTCATGGAACAATACACTTATGTAAATTCTCTTGTCATTAGACAAGATACAATTTTAAATCCTGGTGTCATTTAACAGCATCCACATGTCATTAAACAAGAAATTTGAATCAATAAACTTGTAATCAAACACGACCTCTGTGTCAATTTACAAGATACCCATGTAAAGTATCGTGTCATTTAACAAGATCCACGTGTCATTAAACAATAAACCCGTGTCATTAAAAAAGATCACGGAGTTATCAAAGTTATCGTGTCATTTAACAGGATACCCATGTTATAATTGTTATTTAATAAGAACCCTCTGTAAATTCTCGTGTTATTAATGAAGAGAAGATCGCCATGTCAATGAGCAAGATACCAATGTCATTAAAAGATACCCGTGTAAAACCTTGTATCATTAAGCGAAATCCCCATGCCATTTAACATGATTCCCGTCTAAAAATTCGTGTCATAAAGCAAAATGCCTAAGTCATGAAATTGATACCCGTGTAAATGTTCGTGTCATTTAACAAGATTCGCATGTCATGAAACAAGATACACATGTCCTTAAACCGGATACCCATGTAAATACCCATGTCATTAAACAAGATACTTTTATACATTATCGTGTCATTAAACAAGATTTACGTCATTAATTAAACAAAACTAACCCGCGTTATTAAATAAGATACTCGCGTAAATTTTCATATGATTAAACAAGAAAACCATGTGAATCCCCCAGTCATAAAACATACCAATGTCATTACACAAGATACCCGTGTAAATCTTCATGTTATTAACAAGATAGCTGTGAATATCCACATGTGATTAAACGAGAAAACTATGCAAATGTGTGTCATTAAACGAGATCCCCATGTCATTAAACTAGATAGACATGAACATTCTCGTTTCATATAGAAGAAACCAATTTCATAAAAAAATAACCGTGTTAATAATCATGTTTTTAAGCAAGATACCCGTGTAAATCGCCATGTGATTAAACTAGAAACCCGTGTAAATTCTCGTGATATAAAAATACACCGATGCCATTAAACAAGATAGCAGAGTAAATCTTCGTATTATTAAACAGATCCAAAAGACATTAAACAAGAATTGCTTGTAAATTCTCGAATCATTAAACAAGATACCAATGTCATTAAACAACATCCCCGTGTCATTAATCAAGATCCGCTAATCATACAAGAAGATCCTCGTTTCATTAAACAAGATCACGATCTTACTATACAAGATCCGTGTGTCATCAACCAAGTCATTATCATTAAACAAGTTTCCCATGTCATTAACAATATACGCGTGTCATTAAACAATTTCTTTGTGGCATTAAACAAGATCCATGTGGCATTTAACAAGTCTAACAAGGGCCCAGTAGTCATTAAAAAGGGAACAGATTAATATTTGCTGCTGTGTTTGTCAATGTACTTTGTATTCTCCATTGCATGCACAAAATTTTCCTCACATGAAAATCACGAAGGTATTCCACTGAAACAGATTTAAAACGTTAAAGAAAGAGCTTATACGTACATTTTAAAATGACGTTTTAAGTTAAATTAATTGCTTCGTTAAGAAACACATATTCTGATTCATATTTTTGCTTAGTGTTGTTGAAATGATTTTGTAGAAAACTGTTTTAATAGATTTGTATAAACCCATCCCCCAATATATCAGTGGCATTTTGTGTTGTTCTCCTTCATTCTACGTCAGGATCATAAGTCCTGGAATAAGGACCAATAATTCGTCCTTCGTACGAGCTGTCAACATTTAACCGTTCACCTGTTTATAAACGTATATAGATTTGAAAAAATACAGCCGAAACCCATTGGCTCGAACTCGCTTGGCTCGAATTCCTCGTTGGCTCGAACTGGATGTAAAGGACCGATTTCTTTATACTGAAACTAACATTCCCGCTTGGCTCGAATTCCTCGTTGGCTCGAACTGGATGTAAAGGACCGATTTCTTTATACTGAAACTAACATTCCCGCTTGGCTCGAATTCCTCGTTGGCTCGAACTGGATGTAAAGGACCGATTTCTTTATACTGAAACTAACATTCCCGCTTGGCTCGAATTCCTCGTTGGCTCGAACTGGATGTAAAGGACCGATTTCTTTATACTGAAACTAACATTCCCGCTTGGCTCGAATTCCTCGTTGGCTCGAACTGGATGTAAAGGACCGATTTCTTTATACTGAAACTAACATTCCCGCTTGGCTCGAATTCCTCGTTGGCTCGAACTGGATGTAAAGGACCGATTTCTTTATACTGAAACTAACATTCCCGCTTGGCTCGAATTTTCCGGTCCCTGTGAGTCCTAGCCAACGAGGTTCGACTGTATGTTGATAGTTTCACCACCCTTGAAGGTTTTGTATCTGCAGTGTTAAGTATTTGAAACTAAAATAGCCGGTTTGAACATTTCTGAAACTACGTCACTTATGTGAAATCAAACGTTATAATTATTTATCACTCGATTCTCCAATAAGCGTCATTTACATTGGCATTTTTTCTAAAATTTTATATTTTTTTAATGTTGATGTTACATCAAAAATGTTATTGAAAGTTGATGTGTAACATCAGAAATGTTGTTGAATGTTTATGTGTAACATCAAAAATGCTGTTTAATGTTTATGTGTCACATCAAAAATGTTGTTGAATGTTTATGTGTAACATCAAAAATGTTGTTGAATGATTATGTGTAACATCAAAAATGTTGTTGAATGATTATGTGTAACATCAAAAATGTTGTTGAATGATTATGTGTAACATCAAAAATGTTGTTGAATGATTATGTGTAACATCAAAAATGTTGTTGAATGATTATGTGTAACATCAGAAATGTTGTTGAAGGTTTATGTGTAACATCAGAAATGTTGTTGAATGTTTATGTGTAACATCAAAAATGTTGTTGAATGATTATGTGTAACATCAGAAATGTTGTTGAATGTTTATGTGTAACATCAAAAATGTTGTTGAATGTTGATGGAACATCAGAAATGTTGTTGAATGTTGATGTGTAACATCAGAAATGTTGTTGAATGTTGATGTGTAACATCAGAAATGTTGTTGAATGTTCGTGTGTAGCATCCAAATGTATTTTGCACGTGATGACAGAATATTTTTTTAACTGCAGTCTTTGCTTACTGACTGACATCGAAAGTAAGCAAATATCCTTTATGTATTTTTGTTCACGTACTTTATTTTTTATGGATGTTTAAATGTATTTTTTATAAATCCATTTCCCAAGACATCAGTGACATATTCCGTTGTCATCCTATATTCTACGCCCCGATCATACAGTCCTACAATAAGGACCAAAGATTCTTCCTTCGTACGAGCTGTCAATATTTAACCGTACACCTGTTTTAAAACGTATAGAGTTGCAAAGAAATGATTTCGCAATCGCTAAACAATCGCACAACGCCGCAGAGCAAATATCTCAAATGTCGATGGCCAATGAAGTCAAACTTCAAAGCTTGTATGGATTTCAAAAATACAGATTCTGTAATTGATAAATGTTAAATGATCGCTCGCTGCTGTATTTCACTAACAAGCGGTTGTCATCAAAAATACACAGTCATTACAATTATTGTTTGTAATAATATGTTGCATGTTATGGGCATATTAAACCGTTGCACTACCTTACAGGTAAGTAAGGCTGAACATAAACTGTATCTAATAACACCAGACTGAACATTTTTGCAGCTTTGGTTATTTACTGTCGGTTATGTGTCAAATTTAGGAGTGATTGATGTAAATATACCATTATAAGATACCCTAGGAGTCATAATTGAAGTATTATACAGTCAAGATGTTATCGCATATAAATGTGAATGAATTTGCACAATATAGCAAATTTGATTAGACAAACAATAAATTCAAATCTGAATAACGATGCCAAACTTACAACCTAGTGTAAGACTTTTTGCAACTGCCCTTGTTTCTGGGTTTAAACGCCATGAGTTCATCAAAGTAAACAAGTGCACAATGAAGAGATGTCAGTAACACTGCTTCAACGAGTACATAAACATATTACCTTACACAGCGAATCATAAAAAAATGCACCAGAAAGAGAGATTAGTACAACTCTGGCGTGTCAACAAATATCTTACCTTATTCCCCAAACAGCTCACATTCTGTTCTATTTTGTGGGGGACTACGAAACATGTTAAATACATTAATAATAAAGATATATCAGTACAACTGCCACTAGCAGATCCGATGGGGAGCACTCGTGCTCTACTCCCAACCTCCTCCTCATTAAAACCATCCAAGTTTACTTTTTATTTCTGTATAGGATAAAAAGAGAAAAACGCCCAAATTTCACCATTTCCTACTAGAAATTGTTGAACTTCTCCATGGAGGGGGGGGGGACTCCGAACCCATGCTACCAATATTTAGGATAAAACGATTCTAAGGGAGGGGCGTAGGTCAAAAGGTTACGCCCCTAAGTTACACAAACTCTAATGTCAACTCCTAGATCCTTCCTTGACTACTTTGGTGAGTTAACCAGTATATTAGCTCTGCAAATAAAACATATTCTACTCTTTTTAAGCGGGGAATACGGAACATGCAGTTTTAAATCAGAAGGGCTATATGATATGATATTTAGAATACAGAATACATTTTCAGCCAATGAAATATATCATTGGCCTGTATAAAGTACAACGCTTAATCGTGAGAAATTTCAACTTTAAGCAGGCTTTCAAAGCTCCGCCTACTCAGAATCTGAGGAAGTAATACCATGTTTTAAAATAGAAGCTTATTTTTCCGTATAGTTTCTGCTCTTTTAAAACGCGTTGTGCATTGTTTTTGTTTACGTACATTTGGAATACATAAGTAACGTGTTCATTCAAGCCATTGAACTCAAAGTAATACATAAGCGAGATCAACGGTGTTTTGCATTGTTTAAATAATACTCTTGTTTTTTACATATACGCGAACTTCTTGGTGGTATTTGTTTTAAAATCTTCAGTATAACAGCAACCTGGAAAAATAATATAAACTAATAATCATTGATGATTAATTTTAGATACATGATAATCGATTGGCAAACATTTTAAACCCAATAAGAAAAAGATCAAACGTTTCGTATACTGCTTTCAAGTCGATCACTGCATGATTTTTTTTTTAATCGAAATCATTGCAAAACTAAAAACCAATGGAAGGACGCTGAGTGAACAGATTAGGTTTACTACATATGCAATGTAACGCAATGAAACAAGAGCAAATATTCAAACAACAAATGCTTGGGTCATTCCTTTCTGGTCATTTCTGTAATTCCTTTCTGGTCACTCGTGTCATTCCTTTTTGGTCATTCCTGTCATTCCTTTCTGGTCACTCGTGTCATTCCTTTCTGGTCACTCGTGTCATTCCTTTCTGGTCTCTACTGTCATTCCTTTCTGGTCACTACTGTCATTCCTTTTTGGTCACTACTGTCATTCCTTTCTGGTCACTACTGTCATTCCTTTCTGGTCACTACTGTCATTCCTTTCTGGTCACTCGTGTCATTCCTTTCTGGTCACTACTGTCATTCCTTTCTGGTCACTACTGACATTCCTTTCTGGTCACTACTGTCATTCCTTTCTGGTCACTACTGTCATTCCTTTCTGGTCACTACTGTCATTCCTTTCTGGTCACTACTGTCATTCCTTTCTGGTCACTACTGACATTCCTTTATGGTCACTACTGTCATTCCTTTCTGGTCACTACTGTCATTCCTTTCTGGTCACTACTGACATTCCTTTCTGGTCACTACTGTCATTCCTTTCTGGTCACTACTGTCATTCCATTCTGGTCACTACTGACATTCCTTTCTGGTCACTACTGTCATTCCTTTCTGGTCACTACTGTCATTCCTTTCTGGTCACTACTGACATTCCTTTCTGGTCACTACTGACATTCCTTTCTGGTCACTACTGTCATTCCTTTCTGGTCACTACTGACATTCCTTTCTGGTCACTCGTGTCATTCCTTTCTGGTCACTACTGACATTCCTTTCTGGTCACTACTGTCATTCCTTTCTGGTCACTACTGTCATTCCTTTCTGGTCACTACTGTCATTCCTTTCTGGTCACTACTGACATTCCTTTCTGGTCACTACTGTCATTCTTTTCTGGACACTACTGACATTCCGCTCTGGTCACTACTGTCATTCCTTTCTGGTCATTCCTGACATTCCTTTTTGGTCACTCGTGTCATTCCTTTCTGGTCACTACTGACATTCCTTTCTGGTCAATACTGCCATTCCTTTTTGGTCACTCGTGTCATTCCTTTCTGGTCATTCCTGCCATTCCCTTTTTGGTCACTCGTGTCATTCCTTTCTGGTCACTACTGTCATTCCTTTCTGGTCATTCCTGACATTCCTTTTTGGTCACTCGTGGCATTCCTTTCTGGTCACTACTGACATTCCTTTCCCCTCATTCCTGCCATTCCCTTTTGGTAATTATTGTCCTTTCTTTTTGGTCATTCCTGTCATTCCTTTTTTGGTCATTCCTGTCATTCCTTTCTAGTAATTCCTGTCATTCATGTCATTCCTGTCATTCCTTTCTGGTCATTCCTGTCATTCCTTTCTGGTCATTCCTTTCATTCCATTCTGGTCATTCCTGGCTTTCTTTTCTAGCCATTCCTGTCACTCCTTTCCGGTAGTTCTTGTCATTCCTTTCGGGCAATTCTTGTCCTTCCTTTCTGGTCATTCCTGTCATTCCTTTCTGGTCATTCCTTTCATTCCATTCTGGTCATTCCTGGCTTTCATTTCTTGCTATTCCTGTCACTCCTTTCCGGTAGTTCTTGTCATTCCTTTACTACAATTCATGTCCTTCCTTTCTGGTCATTCCTGTCAATCCTTTCTGGTCATTCCTGTCATTCCTTTCTAGTTTATCCTGCCATTCTTTTCCTGTCTTCCCAGTCATTCATGTCATTCCTTTCTAGTCATTCCTGCCATTCCTTTCTGGGTATCCTTCTATTCTTTTCTGGTCATTCCTGCCATTTTTTTGTCATTCCTGTCATTCCTTTCTGATCATTCCTTTCTGGTCAATCCTGTCATGTCTTTCTTGTCATTCCTTTCATGCCTTTCCTGTCATTCCTGCCATTCCTTTCAAACCTTGATTTGCATCACATAAGAAGTCGCATTGTTTTTGTCGTTCGCGGAATTATGGGAGCAGCAATTGAAAAGCGCAACAATGTGATGTCAGATTAAAACAAATCAGGACAGAATGTTTTCTCGCCAATGTAGAGGTTCATATAAGAATAGTCTTATTAATGGCATACATAGGGTCATGCGGTTTACAAACTTATATTCTGACGTTGAACGGTAGCACTGTAGTGCAGGCGCTTCTCTGCTTCCTCGAGCGAAATTATATCGGATGAAATATTGCAAATAATGTCTGCAAAAGATTTCAGAATAAAAACAAAAACACAACAAAAAACAAGGGTATTTTTTGCAAAGCAATTGCTTGTTAGCAAGAAGGCGGAATTATACGCGATAATTTGTTCAAGACGGTTGAAATCAGGCGCGTAGCTGCTAACGCGAGTACGCGGCGGAACCCACATGACTCTGACAAAAAAATCAGCCAAAACTGCAGTATGCGTACTTGACTACATGATCCTAAAACTGCCCATCATCCAGTACTAGATAAAGCACCTCAGAACCCCCAGAATGCACCAGATTGCACCATGGTTTTCCAAATGTTCCGTTGGGCACGTCCCCGGACCTCTTAACACAATTATGAATCCACAAGAATGGATAACTACGCCCCATGGAAATGCGGGGAGGATGACAAACACAACAGAAATGTCACACGAGCTTTCACCAAAGCTCCATCCCAGTTCCCCTTTGTATCTCTACCACACTGCTAAAGCAATAAATGTCTCTAAAAAGTTGTTGTTTGTGAGGTATTTGAAGGCTTGCATAAGAAAACCGTACGTATTGTAGAGTATAGATTACAGATTAACCTTTCTTGCCAGTATGGAAATTTGTCATGTCACTGGAAGATGTCGGTTAAATTTAGAATAGTATATATAATCCCTTCTGGAAGTCTAAAAGCAATTTCCAAAACAATTAATCACTCCTCGTCTGCCGTCTCCTTAACAGCATCAACATCCTTTACGATCAAAGGTTTCCATCCATTACGGTGGCCATCACCAATACTTGTTAGACCAGCTTTATATATTTTAATATATCGACAAAGTTTGAAAAATTACATGCTTGAAACTCGATTTTAATCAGCCAGGCCTTCATAGACGTGTTATGATTGATTTGCAATTTAGCTTTATTTCGAATGTAAATGCTTACTTCAATACACAGTCAAAAGGTGGCCAATAATTATCAGATAATTATTCTCATTTAAAGTTAGACAACAAATTCAATATGCTTGAGTAAAATTTGGACATTTTACCGAAAATAGAGCCGTAGAACCTCGGGAAGAGGGACTTACTTGACATTTGATGGTGCGAACTCGTCAGAATCAGTCAATGTAAAATAAATGAACTGGAAATTAAAAATCCTCGGTTGTCAACATGGTAAAGAGTCATAAAACTACTCTTTCACTAATGAATAAACCTATTTTATTTAAGTGTTAAATGTATTTTCCTCCAACCATTTCCTCAATTACAGCTAAATCCGAGCCAAAATGATAAC
This sequence comes from Mya arenaria, assembly GCF_026914265.1. Lineage (NCBI taxonomy): Eukaryota > Metazoa > Mollusca > Bivalvia > Myida > Myidae > Mya > Mya arenaria. The sequence continues at coordinate 15,903,914 of NC_069133.1, forward strand.
TGAGCCTGTAACCTACCAGTCGGATTTCGTACTTTTTTTAACATTGCAGAAGTGTTTACAAAAACGGTAAAAGTTTCAAGGAAAACACGGGTATGCTAATAACACTAAGTAGATGGGCATATGATAGGCTATGTTTAAGATTTCAAAAATTATATGTATTAACTTGACTTTCGTCTCAAATCCAGCATTCTGGAGGCGCCATTTTGAACCGGAACCAACCATTTGGTCACGTGGATTCCCCGCCGTGGTCAAGGGTACACACAACAATGCAAACACTAAGTATATGCTACCTTTTACAAATGACACTAGCTAAATGAGTGAGCATTGGTGGGGAAATACACTGACTGAAATATACGCAATAAAGTGTTTATATTATTCGTCAGAATCGAAATAGATTTACGTAAATTAAAATAAAGAAAAAATGAAAAATTATCGACTAACACTGGTAGCATTGGCCCACTCAATTCAAGTCAAACACAGGTCAATTGTAATCACGGCCCTAAGGTCCGGGGGTATACAGTGGATAGCGGGGGGAATGGGCCGTGTTTTCATTTTCCAGGTGACCCCGCAGTGCCGAGTACATGTGGTGGTTTTGTTTTTCTAGCCGAAAATAGCAGTCTTAACCTAGGATGTCCCCGGGGTGCGGGGTCATTTGGCGGGGATTTTATCAGCAGTTTGTCGCCGCACGGCGTGGATTTTTACCTGGGATTGGCTGGACCTAAAGTGAAAGTCCCCACTATTTCCCGGACCTTGGGTGTGGGGGGGGGCGTGGTTACAATTGACTGGTGCATAACGCATAACGCAAACACCAAGGGATGATAAAGACATAAATACTGTGACGGTGATTTCATTTGTAAATTATTTGTTTACTTTTAGCGCGGACTCCTTCCTGAAAGAACACCGTTTCCTGTGGTTCCATGTTTTCACGCAGTTGTCTTTTAACAAAGGCAAGCTATGTTTTGCTTACGTGCGAACAAACTCATATTATTCGCAAGTCAAAAAAACGGTCAAGTCACTCAAGTGTGAGGTAATTACTGCTCCACGTAATCCACATTAAACATATTTGCTGTGGAATCGGATACGTCTGTATCAAGACGACCAGCTAAATATTTCCACATCTGTTTGATAAGATGTTACGATATGAAATTCTTGTCTTGTTACGGTGGTGGACCTTTGTTATTTGACGATGCAATGAGTAGTATTAAACGTATCAACATTTGCTGAGACATGACTTCTAACAATGGCGTCCGACACCTTGGCCAGTTCATTTGCGCGATGATTTCAGCTAATACGATTGTAATAACAACACATCAAAAAGACCTGGTATATCAAATAGCCTTTGACCCAAAATGCTTAATTTGATATTAATTAATTACGCTAAATTGATTTTGTTCAAAAGATTTAGTCAAGGGATTTTGCTAATTACGGATAATTATGGTATAAGGTTTCAAGCAGGTACGTCTTATTCAACTATTAGTAAGTTTTTTTTAGCATAACGACCTATCATAATAATGGGTTTGCACTAAGTTCCAACACCTTTATTTCCAAAGAAAGGTCTGTCTGGAAGAGGAACATTAAAATACAAACCAAATTACTTTCTCTATTATGTCTTAAATATCAAGCTCTAGTGTCCTATTCTGTTTTGATTTGTCAGCGTTCAACTTTTGATTCAGCATTATTTCAGACATGTTCTGAATATGAGAGACAAAAATAACATGTATTTCTCATTTAAAAACATCAAACATCAAACATCAAAAAGCATATAAACCAATCATTTACACACCACGAAATCATCCAGGGGCTTATCAGTTACATAGCAACACTGGCCCTACTCACTTTAACATTAAAGACCTCCTCATTCAGCCACTGATGGGGGAAAATCAACATCCCAATTATTTCAACGCTAGTCTTGAAACGTTATGTTCGGTAAACGTCTTATCTGAGAACTCATATATATATCATTAAAACCTGATTACTTTTCGCGTTTAAACGTCCGATGAAATATATGGCGGTGTTTACCCTAAGGGATGCAATCATGTGACAATATAGCACAAGATGTATGGATATCTCGCTAGTGTTACTTTTTGTCCGTGTTATAATTGTAAAATAATACCCTTTCCTTTGTGCTACGTAATTCAACTATATCAAAAATAATTCTGAAACTTTGAATGCTCAGGAACACAGCGGTTGATGCCAGCCTTTGTTTGTGAAGTTATTATGACCTTTTGTCCTCTCCCTGTCACTACCCTTTTAGACTACAGTCGAACCCCGTTGGCTCGAACACGCTTGGCTCGAATTCATCGTTGGCTCTAACTTTCTTAGCTCGAATTTCTCCTTGGCTCGAACTTGCTTGGCTCGACTTCCTAGTTGGCTCTAATTCGCTTGGCTCGAATTACTCGTTGGCTCGAATTTGCTTTGCTCGAATACCTCGTTGGCTCGAACTGGATGTTAGGGCCCGATTTCTTTATTCTGAAGGTAAGCATTTCCGCTTGGCTCAAAATTTCAGGGGCTCGAGGTATTTTCGCCGGTCCCTTGTATATCAAATATGAATATCATCACTTATGTAAAAAGCTACAGAAACAATCTCAGTCGCCAAAGTTTAAACATAAACCCGTTTAATGGCACAGTGAAAACGCCAAATACGAAAACAAAAAATCACAAATAAGAAACATGGAACAATAGCACAAAACTCCACAAAAAGCACAATGCATATTTACTATGAAAAACAATAACAACTAGGTATGTTTATCAAGGATTGTTAGGTACCGCCTTGAAACGGTCAGTAAAATGTCAAGTCTGAAACATTGACTCCTGGTTGACAGCGAATGATGTAAGCCTTGGTCTATGTCATAATTAATTGCAACTGTTTAACATTTTCTTGACACAAACTACCTTATCATTTATATATAAGTCTGAAATTTACATCCGTTGTTCTTTTTGTTTGGATATGTCTCCTGTTTGCGTTAAAAGTTAAACTAGTAAAAAAGCGTTTTCAAAATGGGCGCCGAAATGATGGAATTTTGTAAAGACCCGTTTTAGTTCCGAGCTCTTATCTGTTAGATAATGGTAAAGGTGTTCCGATTGTGAAAAGCAATCGCGTTGATACCGGTGCAGCGGAATCGGCGGCTTATTCAAGGGAAGCAAACAGTACAAAAAGGTTGTATGAACGAATCGCAATTAGTCTTGTTGTATCTCGCTGTGACAGAACGGGAAGTGCGAGTTTATAGAAAAACATATCATTATCAGTTGCTTTCAATGATTTCTTATCGGTTTCTTTTCAAATACCGATGTTTGATAAATGTTTCTATCGCAATTTATCTGCGTCATATGCTGAATAAAGGTTTCACCTTCAGTTTAAGGAACTGTTTAAGAATGCTATAAAGCACGATAAGTATTTGATTCGAAAGTTTGATAAAGCTTATCAGAATAGATTTTTACGTGGTTTGGGATATTAGAGAAATTTTGTGGAAAAAATAGAAATAAAGATGGATTTGCTTTTTATGATTTTAGTTGTAATATCTGTGTTTTGTATTCGGCTATTTGCAAGCACGAATATAGGTATGAATTATTTGATACACCAACATCTTTAATGTCGTCAACTACCACCACTTTCTTTACTTTCGCTAGTATGTCTTTTTTGGTTGATATATCAAACGCAACAGCTACAACTAAAAAAAATCAATTAAAATAATACAGACAATTTATGATTGTAAAGGCAAAAAACAGCAACATCATTTAATATAGTATTATTCACTTGTTGTGATTGTTTGACATTCTTTTCATCATAATTCTCAATAAAGAAATCATTTTTGATGGCATTGTCTGACCTTACTTACAGAAGCTACTTCAGTTATCATCAAAAGGAAAAACATACATATAAACACACCCGTCGAGAAGAATAGATCGTGCGCGCTACTGGCAACCAACATTGACGTCACCAACATGACGGATACCTGCCCATATCCGGAACTCTTCTCCTATGAGACGGGCACGTGTGAGATGTTCTATCTCGTGGACTGCAGTGACCGAGAGGAGCCGTTCACTCCATGTACGCTTGATATAATTATCATAATTTTATATAATATTCAGTATTTCTCTAGTTATTTCTCCAGTCTATTCCGGCAACTGCTCAGGTACTGCTTCAAAGCGCTATGCTCCGCCCACTTATGTACATCATTAGCATAGAGTGAATCAGTGATCCTGTTTGGAATTTCGTTGAAATTTTCCAAATATTTCCTTAAACTAACGCATCGTGTGGACCTCGGAAATTTATCAGACATATGAGACCCCATCATATCTATATACTCACCTTTTTCTCTGATAATTTAATCCTAAGTGGCACTGAGGCTTTAAAGTATAATTTACCAAACAATAAAATTGAAACGTTTGAACAAATTGTTTCGTTGAATTGTTATGCAACTGTTTATTTTTTTGTTATTATTTTATTTTGATTAGTACTGTTTGACGGTCTTATTATTTAACTACATTGTTGTTATATTTGTGGTAATCTATACATTTTATTCACTGTATTCGTTTTTGTGCTTCGTATGATATCTATTTTCTAGAGCTTTATTCAATATCTTTGCAGGTGATTATCCAAATACAAATTGCTCCTGGGAAGATCCAAATAACCATTCGCTGTGCAAGTGTGAACCAGACCATGACCTCAATTACGCTTTCTGTCATGCATTCAACAAACAAGACGGGCTGTACCACAGGCCAGGCCGACGTTGGAAACCATATTACATAAATTGTACAAGTGGTCGAACTATTCCTGGTTCATGTAACGAGACTTATGCAGTATTCGATTATTTACAAGAAGAGTGTCGGTCACTTGACGAGGCTTTAAAGAATGCGTATGCCCTGTCACTGATGTCCCAGATTCCTTCATCGATGCTGCATCTACTTACACCGTTTGTCCCAGACTTATTCAGCCGCAAACAAAGTACTGAACGCAACAGTATCTCATCAACTGTGTTTATATCGTCAATAATGAATTCTGATCAGCTTTCATTTTCTTCTGAACCATATAGTGCATCAATTTCTTTCGACAAATTTACCTCTTATACAGGCGGAGCAAATACAATTCCGACATCCTTTGTAAGCAATGAGCATGTAACAAAGAGCGAAAAGTTTCCACAACAGTTATTGTTTTCCCCTGATTACATCGACAGCTCAATGTCAATCGTTGAAAGCAAGGTTAACAACCAGTACCAGTCAAATACATTGAGATACACACACACAACGCCTTTCGTCTTTCGCGAAAGAAGAACTATTAATGATTCACTTTCAAAACGTTGGAGCCTTCCAAATACTATATACCAAAGTCAGAAAGGGTCCTTTTCGATAAAACCAACACCAGCTATTTTGAATGATACTGATTCAGATGTCAACGCTCTCATCTCCAGCAGCAATGAATATTTCAGCTCATCTTTATCGGCATCATCTGTGATCTATACTAATGAGACAGAGGAGAAACTGGACCATTCCACATACTCTGAAGTTTATACGTCTTCCGAAACATTGCAAAATGTCTGGTTTGTGGAAAATTCAGTCACAAAATTAGATGATAGCAGCAGTGTATCACTGATTGCACCAAACAGCTTTGAAGGATCTAACACACCTGTTTTGAAATTAAGCTCGTTTACCAAAACCTATGATACAAATGAGAACACAGACCGGGCATCATTTGTGAGAACATTATCAGTTATGCCAACGGACATAAACGAACAAAACTACACCTCTAAACCGCCCAGTTTCACCTCCAGTCATCAACAACAGACAGATGTCGGAAATTCTGAACTTGTGGAAATTCGAAACACTAGTTTGCATTCAGGTGGATTGATTAATGATATGAGTGAGGAAACAGTCCATAAAACTGCATATCCTCTATTAACAACAGTTGTTTCACATTCAAGTCAAAGCATTTCATCAGACTCTAGCATTATGTTCGACAATTCGGCCATATACACGTTAGATATAAACAGTTTGACCACTGATCTCATACTTTCATCTACTTCATCGTTTACTGCTAAGCAATCCCAAGATACTAGCTTTTTTCAAATCAGTCATTTGAATACACCCTCAAATTTACCCGTATTATCAATTTCCGATTCAGATACGTCCAAAAACATTTTCCATTTTAATTCTGAGTCCATTGACTCAAACACTAGCGTAGAACTTGGATCACAGAGCGCTTCACTTCATATACCATTGACGAACGTCAAATTAAGTTCAACAATAAGTATACAATCATCAGATCCTTTAAGTTCTCAAAGTAACTTCGATATGTCAACGTTTTCGAACTCTGCACGTCACCTTACTTCGTCAAAACAAACAGATAAACTATCTAAAGCAACAAGCATTTCCGACTTGGTTCCCGAAAATGTCTTAAGCGAATTCACCACAATAACAACCACAATATTGACAACAACAAGTACCCAAACATATCCTATAGAAAGCATTGTTTCAACCCTTGGTATAAATGAAGAAATTATTGAGTTTTCTAACACTTATATTTCATTTTCTATTTCTTCAAAAACACATTCCACTGTGGATCAAACAAGAGAGCAAGCATCTTTATCACCCATGTTTTCAACTTCCATATATTCCTCATCTGAAACACCTCTTAAAGGAATTAATCCAAGCAACAGACAATATCAACTGTCGTCAACACGCGATGCTGATATTATTACCCCTTCATTTACAATGCATTTACCCATAACACGTCTACAAGATCTAACATTTGCACCAACGCCTTCGGCAGTTTCTAGCTCTACTTCGCACGACTTACATTCGGTAGAAAGTAGTTCTTCCGATATTTATCCAACACTTTCATCTACAGGTTCATTCATTGGATCATCGGGCACACAATCAGAAACCATTCATGCGACTCGTAACAGTGATGAACAGGCTGTAGAGAGTACAGTTGAATATGTATCAGGATCTATTCAGTTTTCCTATTTATTACATTCGTCGCACCAAATATCTATAAAGGATTCTGCGATGTCAACAAGATCAAACTCACAGCTTGATTCAACTTTACCCATAACTTATATGGGACACCTTACAACACAACTGAGCTCGTCATTGGCAAACACGTCAGCTTTTCCCGGTACCAAAGAGGCGCAACGTTCCGATGACAAGAAGAGCATTGGTGTTCTTATAGGAATCATTATCGGAGCTTGTGTGGCCTTCGTCTTGGTCGTGCTTATAGCTGTTTGTCTTGTTAGAAGAGCATCGCATAATCAAAAGGACGACATGAACGAAATGCCTCCTGAACTGGCAACAATAGAGACTAAACCAGCGTTACATTTTGTTAAAAAACTGTAAATGACTATACATATATTTGTTGTTTGAAAGACAATTGTTAAATACAGTTTACGTTGATCCTATTTAGCGACTGGATTTTACACATGTTCAGTGTCGTGTAGGCCCTTTCCGTGTGCCTATAAAAAATATTTGAACATTTACATACTGGGCTTGTCCCTGTATTTTTTGTATTATTGTTCAACTTTTGATGCTAATGCTTACCTCACAATACAATTTTGAAAACAAAAACATATAACTTTTAGTACTGTACCAGCGAATAGATCATAGTAAAGATGTCAAACAAGACGAACCGGCAATACGTTCTCAAATACTGAATACTTGGGTGATTTCATACGCAATATCTCAACAGAAAGTTGCCAAATTCACCAAAAAATAGTCAATTTATATTCATATATGTTTCTGCAAGTCTTCACCAAATAATTACAGCGTTGCGCATGCGTACTTAAAATCTGCATTATAATTGGTTTATACACTCATGTGTATCCATCTTCGTATTCAAAGTACAAATACCGCTTATAAATATTCATGAAAACAACGTTTCGTGACGTCACAGTACATAATTATGTACGTTTTTCTATGAATCAAGGCATTTTATCAATTAAGAATGATAATTCGTATTATATTGTCAGTAGTCTCCAATATGATATTTTAAATATGTCATTTACTGCTTGAAAACGAAACCGAAAGTTGGCCGGGTCTTTGTCTGTTTAGTAGATGGGAAATCTCTGTATAATTTGTTACAGTAACCAATGGATGCCCTTATCTGACCTGAAATTTAAAGAAATTTTATTATTGTTATGATGTAAAATTAAACACAAGCTGAAAATGAAGAAATTAAATGAATCTGCAAAATTAAAAACTGAATGTTTGCAGGTTCTGAACAGACCAGTTTTATTTCCAGAGTTAACAACTTACTATGATATCAGAAAGCGCACGTATTTGCAAATAGTTTGAAGTTTAATCATTTAAAGAACGAGTAAACAACTTAATGTAATAAGCAGACCAGTGCACGTATTATAAATATTTTGAAGATAAATTATTTTAAGAACGATTTTCACTTCATTGATATAAATGTTCTGTTTATGCCATGGACTGACATGCTTACAGATAAATCGTGAAATAATCTTTATGCCATTCAAAGTGAGATCTAATGAAATTAAACTTACATTACCTCATAGATTGTAACCATTATAAAACAGGTCTTATATTTGTTGACGTTTTACCTTCAAATTGTGCTTGGAATAAAACGAAAGATATCGACAGAAGCCCTTATAAAATGTAGACTAAAAAAAATACATGTATTCCAGTTATAGTTATTAGATTTTTACTTAAGTACAAATATCCAAGTAAGAGTTTTGGTTTCTACAATGGATGCATACCAAATTGTTTCTAAAGAGAATCAAACGAATTTAACAGAAACGCACACTTTCAGCTGATTGAAATTGACAGTATACGTCTCCCTGAAAGACATATACGAATTATAGAAAAAAAATTGAATCGACATGGTCATTACTGTTTACAAATGAACTTATTGATTTCAAGTCAGGGTCTTTTGAGGCCTATTTCTAATTTTGTAATAACTAATAAATGTTAGGAAAGATGTCAGGTCATGGCCATAGGATTTTGTTTAGTCCCCAGGGTAGGCTAGTGTTCCAATAAACTCGAGTTTCGAGGACCGTTCCAAGGCGGTAGTCTCCTCGCATATCGATAAAGCAAGTTTGATGTGTGTGTGGTCTATTTGTGATGTTTGTTCTAGTGTATTCGGTGTGTGTTCGTTTGTTTCTCTCGTTCAGTGTCGTTTTGGCCCTTAACTTTGGCCTATTAACAGGGTTTGTATTTGGTTTTCTTTACTATGGGCTTGCCATTGTAGTTTTCATTTTATTATCAGAAAAGCGAACTTGTTACTCAGATAATAGAATCACTGTCACCATATAATTTTTGCAATAAACACAATACATTTGTACCGTCACAAAAGCGGTTCCGACCAGTTTGATTTTGGCACTTCAAAGATATACGTTTGTAACCCTTCCGTTCATGTGGATGTAATTTAATGCTTTGTTTGCATTGTTCGGTTGACGTAAAACCATTGCAAATTGTGAACAGTTGTTTTGTTACTAAGTTTCAAAAATTAATGCATACTTTGAAAAGATTTACTATTTAGTTTTTTTACTTTATTCCGAAATGTTTGGTCGAGAGTGAGGCACACACACTTTTAGGATATGCGTCTCCGGTAATTCAATTTTTTGAATGGATATGCACTGAATTCTTAGATGTCTGTATTTTATACTTTTTCATCTTGTGAACGTATGAGAAATGAATAAACTATAAAATTGTATTGATGCTTTTAGGGATTATCGGCCAACCTCTTTCGTAGTTAGTTTATGCAGTGTTTGCATACCACGTGATAAATTACGTCGCAATTTTATGACGCAATTTAGCACCTGGTATACACACACTGTTATGGTGGTACGTCAAAGTATATCTCAAATCCTTGACCGCTCCCTTTGATATGGGAAGTCGATCGAAATGCTATATCTATATTACACTGGGTTTTAAAGTCATTTGTCGGATTTAGGCGGATTTAAAACCACGATCATTTTATGAATCAAATACTTGAAATGCTCAGATTATTTCCAAACAGTGGTAATTGACATCAATAGGTAAAAGCACATACACTCAAATACCGAACTGTAGAATAAGAAGCATGTTTAAAAAGGAAGTGCGCAAAATAGGAAAACCATTGTGGTATTTTATCAAAGAATTGAGATAAATATTTTACAAAGCGCGTTCAATACACCAATTTAAAATACGAAATTTACCCAAAGGCATCCAAATAACACTTACATTAACCTTGGATGATTTAGATAACCATCAAATGAAAGCCAACAAAAACAGGGTAAGCTATCAAAGAAATTGCAGATGATAAAAGGTTTATAAAATAACATATTTGTATAACAAGCATTCCACTGGTTTAAAGAGATTTATCAGTAAAATAAAAGAAATGTTTCCCTGTTCAGACAATGATAAACAAGTCGATATTTTCACTGTTTTGAAATGTAAGGCCGCCTTCACTTTCAAATCAATCGTCAGCGCAAACGGATACAATCACAAAGACGTCATCCCCGCTCTGAAGTTATGTTCCATACAATGTGGTGCACTTTTCTGAAGAAATAAAACTAAACGTAATTTTATATCCTTTTTATGCATATTTTTTGTGAAATGTGAAATAAAAAAAAAGTTTGTTTGTGAACAACAAATGTCAGTATTTCACCCGTGAAATGTGGCTATGTAGCTCGATCACACGGTAAATATATTACCATCTTAAGCTGAAAAAATCAATTATTCTCTATATGTTACAAAATGAAAAATATATACTGATCAGAAACTGAAAAATTCCGAGCAAATTTAATCGTTAAAATCGAACAAACACTTTTGGCAAAGCTCTAAACAAGACTCTTACGTTTATGAGTTTCAAATTCTTAAAAAGGAAAGTCTAAATTCGAAAACAAACAAACAAGCATTTATCAGTAAAGTAAAACGGAATACGGTAACTCATGTTTCCGCAATAAAATAAGGATTTTAGTTTAAAAATGAGGTCGCCTTAAATAAATAATGATATAAAAAATATCTCGGATTTCTCTTAAGAAGATCTATCGTGATTCTATCCGCGCGAAAAGACAACACACAAGTGCGCTTCCATTATAACAATGCAACGGTGTGAATGTCAAATTTGAAAGCATTTCAAACGAGACAGAATATGCAAAATATATTAGCGAAATAATGTTACAAACAGGATAATTGGTTATAATTGACATGAACAGATCTTTTAACCAGAAGGATGAATAAAGTTGAAATGTTGACAAATGCAACATTTTTGTAAATTACAAACTAGAATGATACATTTAAACATACATATTGTATTATTACGCAATACCTTTATCTATAACACTGTAAAACAAAACATAAGAAATGTGACGTACATTATACCAATAATAACAGAGGTATTACCCTAGTTTGTAATGATTATCTAGTAGAAATTAAACGCTCGTGCTCATTAAAAAAGGTAAAAAATTGTTCCGATAAAAAAATCTTGATTTCTATGGCACCCATTTTGCTTTCGGAAAAGATCCATTACAGATGATGCAATATTCGTTCTGCATACTTAAGTTGCTAAGACTGGATTGAATTTTGTATTTGTAGACCTTCAAAAGGCATTTGATTTAGTGTATCGTATAAGAATTTTTTTTCAAAAAAGGGATAGAAAGGAAAATCCTTAAAATATTAAGAGTAATAAATTTAAGGCTAAGGTATTATTTGCACTATTTTAGCAGACATCGTACTGTTGTCTCAGCAGGATATTTTGGATTCGCCTGTACTATATATATATATACTTCGCAGATAGACACCGGTTATTTGGAAATAATGGGTAAGTCAGAACAAGATCTACAAAGAGATTTTCATCATCCTTATGATTATTGTCAAACATGGGGTTAAGATGTAGATTTATCCAAAACCAAGGTGGTTGTAGTCCGTAAAAGGGGCTCAGGTAGGCAGAACGGAATCTGATATTTTAATGACATTTTTTTATTAGAGGACAGCTGAATATATAAATATGGCATTTTAGAAAACAGGGTCTGTAAAGCTATTTTAATGGTATGAATGCATTCACAAACATATTAACGTGGCTTGAAAATTGTTCTAGCCTTTAAACAATGTTTGCTTGATAATTTTCTGCTATGGAGTATCAGCCACTTCAAATATTCATTAAATATGTGTATTGCCTAAATAATGTTTTAAGTATGGAGCAATTCTCAATTGAATATGAAACCTTATTGCGCGGGCGCATCGGCGCCCGGCGCATATATTGATGGTTTTAGAAGTGTCCCTGGTGCAATGGGCTTGCGCATGCGGCGTTTTAATTGTTTTGATCGCGCATGCGCCGTCTCTTACAGTCCGGTCTCGGATAATTCCGAAGCAGTTCGCCATTAGACTAGTTCCTGTTCGTTTTTGCAATAGAAGATAAAGATTGGTAATCTTCTAATATGTGAAGCTTTGAAAATAAATGGAAATTAAAACCAGAGAGTTTTTTTAAATAACTGTTTTAGAGCAAAAATATCATAAATGCACGGTTGTTGAGAAAACTTCTCTTTTTTCATTTAAATATTTTTACATAAAAGAACAAACCACGAATGCGCAGAATGTATCTAACAATAATCTTAGAAAATCGGTGAACCAGTCTATTATCTGATTACCCGGTTATGACACGGGTCAGATGCAAGCGTCTGGAGTAGACTAGGGCTATCGAGGTCAACACGCTGGCGGTTTGAGAAAGGTATTATTATTTTCTTTTTTTCATAGTGATCTGAAAAGCCATTGTTTTTTATAATTATCATTTTACAAGCAGGTTTCGTGTCTTTCGATTTAAATAGTAGCACGTTTTTTTCCGGTATTTCTACTTTCATTTTGGACAATATTTGAAGGCTTTTCCAGATTGTGTCATTAAAACCAGGGATGATAGCCGTCCAATGAAAACGCTTCTTGCATTTCAGACATAGGCGAGTGTGCGGTCAAGGTCAAAATTGCGGGAGGGTAATTTGAAGTGAAAAACCGCAACAAAAAACGTTCGATTTGGACATTTACGCGTCTAACTCAATGAGTCACAATGGTAGGGATGATATTTCAAGCTCCTCTTTGTAATGCATGCGCAAAGTTTGCATGTCAGTCTGTATGTAACGAGTTAAAGGTGATTTGTTCGTAGTCATTAAACTTTTGCATCGTTTTCATTATGCACCATATATTATTTTAGACTAATGCATCAGTCAATTGAAACCACGACCCCCCGGTCCGGGGATTAGCGAGGACCCTGACCATAGGACCAGCCAACCCCGGCTCAAATCCCGTCCTGCGGGGATGAACATATGGTTAAATCTCGCCAAATGCCTCCCGCATCCCAGGGGCCCTAGGTTAGGCCCATTCCCCGCTATATTTAAATCGAAGACATAACCATCCCATTCACCTGACACTGCAGGGCCACCTGAAAACATGGTCCATTTCCCCGGTATACCCCCGGACCTTGGGGGCCGTGGTTACAATTGACTGGTGCATTAGTTTAAAATAATAAACTTGTTTTACGGGATTCTGTCTAAATACAATGCATATTTATATTTATCATCCAACATTCAAGTTTCTACCACAAGAATTGTTATATATTGAACAGATAGGGCTTCATTTTCAAGATGACAAAAACAGCACCAACAATGATGGGCCAGGACAGAGGAGTTCCAAGAAATGAGTATTCTTCAGCCCACAAATATCAGTGCTGCCCCGCTGCCCAAAACCAGGTTTGTTCTCTTCCTTAGTTTCCTGTTAACTTTATGGTTTCCGAACAATAGCCAGCATTCATATTGAACATGAAATCCAAAACCTTCTGCATCTTGTGTTGTTATGTAACACAACTAAAGCTAGGCAAATCATTTGCAAAGTTTTTAACTGCAACTTTAAATAGCATTGCTTTTGGTATTAACATTCAACCTTTAATTAAACGAAAACATATGGATGTTTCGATGCATTTCAATAAATAATGGAATGTATATACAATTATTCACAATTTAATATAATGTTTAAAATAAATTAACTCTACAGTCTTACATTATTTCACAAAATGATCATTTTGATATTTATTTCGCACAAAAAGCATGACCTATAAACAAGCCTTCCTAAAAATTAATAACATTTTTTCACCTTTTCTAACAAAATTGCTTAACTCAATGGCTGAATAAATGAATAAAATCATTACTTGTATATAAATACTTAATCTTTATTATTATTCTGCAATTTATGCATCAATCTTTGATTTGTATAATCTGATTCAGAATTGACATCAAATTGCAAATTACCTGTCAATTAACATTTCGAATAAAGCTTATGAAATCAACCTTGAAACCTAACAACTTCGCCTCATTTCAATGTTTATAGTTATTTTTTTTCTTATGTTTCATGTTATCAGGTCTTCACTGCTACATTCACTTATCATGATATCATAACAAATTCCTTTCATATCTTTTTAGAGTGAGGCAACAAGTAAATGGACCTTGACAATTGTCCTCTATGTTAGAGCCAGTCCCTTACACAAGTGGCCTACTATTGCACAGCTGAGGTTGTTATCAAACGCAGCAGTAGGTATGAAATGCGGAAACTGTTCCAACTTGATCTTCAACAGTTGAGTTACTCCTCATCACAATTCCTGAACTGAAACAATCGGTGACGATCCTGCGCTTCACTTCTACCTCACAGAGCTCCTCCCTGTAAACGCTAGAGGAAAGCTTGAAAATGGAAAACTTGTCATTGCAAGCGTGAAAAGACCAATTGGTTCTTAACGAAACAACCTGCCTCAATGCTTTAGCTGACACTACACAAGGCAATTTGTTTTTCTCGCAACCTGACTGGTATGTTGAATCTGATCACAACCACTGGTCAAGAGTGGGAATATAGAAAATACAAGTTGTTTGATCAGTTACCTAAAATATTCTTGAATATTTGAACATATAATAAAAAGGTATTTGTTAAAGCTATTCATATTGTGTGTAGTGTATGTAGGTAAGATCAATGTCAAGGTTATTTTGGCTTAAAAAAGAAGGAAAATGACTCTTGATTCATAACATCGATGAAATAGCAAGCCTTAAGTATTTGCGATAAAGTGATACACATATTTTGTGGTGATGTCATAACATTGTATTACTGTTTTTGAAGAGAAAACACATGTTATAAATATATTATCACATTTGTGTTTTTTTGGCTCAACTATTTGAAGAATGAGGTGGGCTATACTTTTCGCCCTGGCATCGGCGTCCGGTTAAAGTTTTAGGGCAAGTTGGTATTTTCACTTATCAGTCCAATACCCTTCATTCAATTGACTTAATACGTCACCCAGTTGTTCAGGGCAATCATATAATGGGAATAGATAACTCCTTTATACAAGTTATGGCCCCTGATTGACTATCAAACTTAGGTTAAAGTTTTAGGGCAGGTTGGGATATTTATTAATAACTTTTATACCATTCGTTCATTTAACTTTATACTTCACACTTTTGTTCAGGCCTATCTCACAATGAGGTTACATAACTCTGTATTATCTTTAATACAAGTTAAAGCCCCTGATTGACTTAGGTTAAAGATTTCGTTCAAGTTAAAGTTTTAGAACAGGGTGGGATTTTCACTTATAAGTCCAATACCCTTCAATCAATTGACTTAATACTTTACACAGTTGTTCAGTTCCATCACATAATGAGGCAAGATAACTCCATATCATATTTTATACAAATAATGGCCCCTGTTTTACTATGGAACTTAGGTTAAAGTTTTAGGGCAGGTTGGGATATTTATTGATAACTTCTATACCCTTCATTGAATTGACTTAATACTTCATACAATTGTTCAGGACCATCACACAATGAGGTTACATAACTCCATATTATCCTTAATACAAGTTATGGCCCCTGATTGACGTAGGTCAACGTTTTAGGGAAAGTTAAAGTTAAAGGGCAAGTTGGGATTTTAATAAAAAAACTTCTTTATCTTCATTCAATGCACTTAATACTTCACAGAATTATTGGCAACCATCTTACAACAAGGAACATAACTTCATGTTAGCCCTATATACAAATCATTGACCTTGAATGTGTTTTTTTTTTCTTTTTAACTCTTCTTTTAATTCCTTTTGAAAGGCACATTCTTATATTCCTAACCACATTTTCATAAAGGGAAAACAAGCTATTTGAATGACCTGTGTTATTGTTCAGGCGGGCTGGTGTTAGGGCAGCGTGTCAAAGTCACCTTATGTATCGAATAATTTAGCTAGGTTAAGAGCATAAAGAGACAAAACTTGGTATATGCAAAGAGTTTAAGAAGACCTTTTTGGGGGAATGCGTTTGAGGCCCCCATGATCAAGGTCAAGGTTGCTATTAATAGAAAAAGGGTTGGTTTTTAATAACTTAGGTAAGGTTCTTCATACTGGTACCAAATTTGGTACATAGGAAGAGTTTATAGACCTTTCCTGAGATTGTGTTTTTGACCCCGAGAGTTATGGTCTAGGTCAAGGTCAAAATAGAAATATGGTAAGTACTGAATAACTCAAGTAAGGGTTGACATGGTAACTTGGTTTATAGGACAAGTTTATGCAGAGATTTAATGGATGCTTTTTAGTCCCCTAGGGTCGAGGTCACTGTTACTAAAAATAGATTATTCTTTCAGTTAAGGCTAACAGTTAAGGCTGACATACTGTGACCAAACTTGAACTATGTAGGAAGAGTTTATAGCGCAGACACGAGTATGAGAACAACATTTGTACCAAGTATTATGGTAATCCATCAATGCATAGGTAAGTTATAGCACGGACATGAATTGTTACAACCAGACGGACAGACAGACTGACCAAGTGTTTCTATAATCCGCCAATAATCCCCTCCCCACTCTGTGGCGGGGGATTTGAGATTTGATATTTATAAAATAGTGTACTTCCATTTTTGCCATTGTTGTGTTTTACCATTATGTCAATATGTTCAGTTACAGTTTTGCAAATATTTTACAGTCACCATATATGACTTTACAAAATCGTTACATTATTTAATAACCTCATCATAATGATTACTTATCTTCCTATTGTTTTAATGTTCTGCAATTTCAATGATTATTTCCAAAACATGTTCCTAAAATCAGAGACATTTGACAGTATTATAAGACTTCTCACTTAAGGTTTTGTCCATCTGAACACTGATGTTGACATTCCAAATAATGTTTAAATTAATTTCTTATAGGTACATATATTTAACAATGTTCTGTTATTCAACATCTTACTTAAACAGTTACAAAATGTTAATTTACAAGAAATACTTGTATTTATATCACTATGTCATTTTGCCATATGTCACCCTTCTTTACTATCTATTTTGCTTAAAGCTGCACTCTCACAGATATACCATTTTTACAACTTTTTTATTGTTTGTCTTGGAAAGCGCAAATTTTGTGTACATATCCGCAAACAAATGATTTAAGATTACTGACAAAACATCAAATCACAGATTTTTATACCTGTGTACCATGTACACTTCGTACATTTCTTAAAGCAGCTTTCTTGTTCCATCATGCATGCCTATAAATCATCTGCGCCACAGATCATTTTGGCATATTTAACATTTCATCTATCATATCAGTCACTCCAAAAGAAAACCACCACTGTGGCCATGTTGTATTTTATAAATGTGTGTTTTTTGAATACATGAATAAAGTTATTTGATACAATTATGGATTCTGTCATAGTTATACCATCAGTTGTACAATTGTTATTGTTTTTTTTCTTTTCAAAACAACAGCCCAATACTGTCATGTTTTAAGTAGCTTCATTTCACTGATCTACAATCAATGTTAGCCCTTACTTTATTTATTTCGTTCTACCCTACATATAAACATGCATAACAAATAGTTGGCCCGCACTAACATCCAATTGCTGCATCCTGCAGCAACTTTTGTACTTGTTTAGAACTTTGGTTTCATAACAATGCACTGCCACAGATAAAGCGAAATCGGTTGGGTGAATAGGTCAAGAGTTTCAGCAAAACTTTAGAATGTAAGTGAAAGTTCTTATAATAGCCGTGGGCAGTACTCTTTATGGTCTTTATTTCACAAAAAGTCTCCAAGTACTAAGAAACACGGGGATGAACAAAAAAGATCACGTGACCACAAATGCAAATGTAAGTGGTATTTTGACTCGATTGATCGCCAATCCAGGTAAGTTTCGTACGATATTTTTGTTATACTCGATAGTTCGTTAAAGTGACAAAGCACAAAAAAGAATGCATTATTAAGTCTTTCGATCGGTGGTTTGGTCACCATTCATGTTTGCATAGATTTCAAGAACACTTCAATATTTAATCATTAAGAATTCACTTCATATCATCTAACTGACTTATAATACATCCCCATTGGCTGATACATTGTCAACGCAAAATCTGACGCAGGGAGTATGTATCGGATGATTGGCAGTAGGCGGACTTTTTAACACGCGGGAAAGCTGAAATTCTTAATGATTAATTCTTCTTCTTTCTGCAACTTCATTGGCGTAAAATTAGAAGCACTCGCGAAACATTTTCGTAGTGGTTACAAATTATGTATGAACTGAATTAATTCATAATTTACACATGTTCCATTTGTTTTCGTATTTGTATTTCCACTGCGTATTTTGAATTACTGTGAGAATCCATATATTCGTCATTTCAAATAAATACATCAATATTTTTATAACGAAGAGGATTAAAACGGACACCTCAATAAACACGGCTTCTGCCTCCTGCCAAGAAGTACCTCAAATTTAACAATCAATTAAATCGATGTGAACGTATCGGCTCGCCAAAGACGAATGCCTTAAAATGATATGCGTACGAACTACACGTGCGTATGAATCACTCGTGCTTATAAAAATGCCACCTTGCGGTTTTTCCATTATTTACTAAGGAAAATAATTTTACATCTACATGTTATTCGTTTTATTCAAACGTAGAAAATTATATCTAATCCTTCTGTTTTACAACCATTTACCATCCGTTTTCTTTTATGTATAACAAACTTAACAGTGTCTTTTTATTCGATGTTTGCTTTTGAACTCATCACACTATTGACCTAGATAAACATTTCATAGCTTAGGTATTGTTCTTAATAATATCGTCTGATATGGTTGCGTAGCCACCAAAATGCTCGAATAAGAAACTTTTTTAAAGATGCACTTTTACTCCCAATTAAGATTTACCACAATTAATACTATTGTTTTAATATTCCAAAAAGGATGAACAAATGTCGAAAACAATGGTTCTTATGAACGATACCGAGTTTAATTTGAAAGAAATTAGCATAAAACACGGTATTTCCACCTTATGAGACTATAGCAGACCACATTAAATATTTTAGCATTCACCAATCATTTAATATTTTTGCGCTTTCTGCTATTAAATACACGGTTACAATCTTGTTATCAGTAATTAATATTTTCCGTAAATGCATTATTTAGTAAGTAGCTAAAGGTTTATCAGTCAAAATTGATGTTTGTTATACATGTGTATGTATTGATTTTGAATAAGAGGGTCACTTTAACATTTGGATATGTAGTTTGTTCCGTAAACGCCACAAGTCAACTGATTCATACCAATGTAAAATATATTCTTCAACTGTAACTCCACAGTATCAAACACTGCATTGTTAAATAAAAAACACAAAAGTTACACATAAATTATTTTTAGCCAATACTTTTCTCGTATAACACTTAAGCGTTTCATAAAACACTAATTCAGATCGATTTGTCAACAGTGCATCGCCATTTTGGAACTATCAAGCAGGTGCCGCTTTCCGCTCAATATACTTTGCGCTGGGATCTGTCATTCTTGGCAAGGAAAACAACGAGTGGGATATCATGGACGTGTATGGACTAATGGTCACGATGATCAAATGAATATGCAGTTGTATATGTTGTAATTATTGGAATGAGAACCTACTTTGATGCATACGTACCAGGGGCGTAGCACGCCTTCTATTCATGTGGATTCATAGTTGTGCTAGGGGTGTCCGGGGGCATGCCCCATTGTAAAATATTAACAACCATGGTGCAATCTGGTTCATTCATAGCGTTCTGAGGGCTTTATTTAGAACTGGAAAATGGACATTTTTAGGATCATGTATATTTTGTCAGAATCATGAAGATTCAGTCACGATCTCGCGAATAGGCAGCTACGCGCCTGTGTACATATGAACTTCTGTTCTGGTCAAATCAATTGGCATAAGTATACTTTTACAAACCGTAAATGTTTTTAGTTTCAGTAAATGTTTAACACAGGATGCAAACCCATTAAGGTCATTGTTTGTGAATTTGTTTCTCAATACAAGCCCCGTTCGGAGTGTGGTACAGACTAACGCTTTAAACCAATGGAGTAAATAGATTTACATTTATCATTCGGACCATTATTCACCTTGCTAATGTTTTGGCTTCTGGGGGCGTACGACATTTGATTTGATGTAAATGGACATTGACTACTCATATTTATATAAAGGGACATCACAGTAAAAGTGTGAAATTATATTATAGAACAGAACAGAACATATTTTATTACACGTAATTTTTACAGTTTTTTTGTGTTAAGTGTTGGATGAACTAAAAATAGTACTTATGCAATTCAGCAAAGTTAAGACAGTTTACAGTGTTACTGTAATGCCTTAACAGTCCATTTAATCTGTAACGGGGCGTGACTTATCGCTTTGTTAAATATGAGTTGCTCAAAGCAATTTTACGCTGACGTAATATTTAAATGCTAAACAATCGGTTTACTCCTATTTCCTGTCCCATACTTTCTGTCCCTTAATACATAAAACAATCCAAAAACTCCCATTCCAAGATGGTGGACGGCCAGATTTCTTCTAAATCTGAAAAAAAAATCTTGACATGAATTAAATCAATTTATCAATAAATATAAGAGGAAAATGAAATATTATTATATTTTTCTCCAACTTTTAAAGATTTGGTTAACTTTATATAATATCTTTATATAGCATATTATGTCTCATCCATTCAGCTATTAATATCATATCTTATTCGCAAAAACGCATTCTAATAAGAAATAGTGTCCCTTTAATAACCAGGTTACATGTATATAAAACTATAAATTAGCTACAAAAAAGTCCATTCCAACCAAATTGGGACGACAATATAATATTGGCTGCGTTCTATTCTGTCTATTCCGGTTCCTCGTGTATAATACAGCCTCTGTGATGAATTTAATGTAACAGTATAAATGATTTTGAGTGTCATTATGGAAGATTACATTTTTAAGAATGTTTTGGTATTGATGACTGCCTCACTCTTCCATTACAAGTTTGAGTGCTTTGTTGGCGCCACAGAGGTGCAGGACCAGATGTTTGCGAAACAGGACGTAGTAAATGGAGCCATTCTTAAAATAGGGACTTCAAACCGCATTGGGTGTGTCAATCTTTGCCTGGGTAAGCAAGAGTGTGGAGCCATAAGACATAATAAACTTTCCCGGGATTGCCAGCTTATCACTATGACTTCAGAACCAAAAACAGAGTTCCAAACCGATTCAAACTGGAGTGTGTATACCATGGTACAAGTAAGTGCCTAGCAACATATTAATTTGAAACATAGGAATGAAAGGCGATATGACGTCATTGTTAATTTAAATATTGCGCTCTGATTGGATAAGCACGACGCTACTTGATCTTAAAAATGAAACGTATCAAGTATCTACTTTTCTTTGGGCCGAAGGTATGTGTTGATTTAATTTAACATTTCTCTAATCAAAGCGCGTAAAGGATTGAAAGGCTTTCGCATTGCTGCGTTTTGTAAGTACAGCCACGTATAAATCAAATCGACATACCTACCTAAAGTTAGAACATGCATGCTTATGAAGTCCTTCGCAAATACTTTTAGTTTTTCATGGTAATACTCAATTATATCAAAACCATGGAGTATCAGTCACTTGAAATACTCATACAATATGTGGAATACCTAAATAATTATTTAAGTATGGAGTAAAACTGAATATGAAACCCTTTGGATTGAGTATGAAACCTTATCTGGTACTTCATAAACAAGGCACTAAGCATTTTTTAGTAAAATCGACTCTTCACTTTTAACATGACTGAGTCGTTTTTATGATTAACAGCGTATGACCGCTGAACCAACATCTAACAAAATGCATTGGGCATGCTAGTTAAGTTAAATGATATAAATGTTTATATAATGACAGGATCCTCACGCAAAATTGCTCTTAATCGAATCACCTGCATACCCTTTGCGACCTGTGTGTATTGATGTATTTTAATATTGCCTTCAACCTGTGTCACTCATGGACATAATAAACAGATTGATATCAGTGGTTTATAAATATACTTATTAAATAACTATTTATTATTAGCCCTTAAACAGAGAATTTGTCTCGTCTAATAATACACAGGCCTCCTCTCTAATATCTATATCAGTTAGCGGCACCGGGCCGAAAAAGTGATATAGATATAAAGCCCGCATTTTTAAAGAATTTGATTGGCTTATTAAACAGGGCCAAAAAATGATATAGATTCACAGCTGGAAATTCGGAATCGGCTGCCATTTTATTTTAAAAATCCATAAAAATGGTTACATATGTTATGTATTTAAGAGTTGTTCTTTGTTATATGTTAATTTTTTTTTTTAATAAATAAGTGTTTAAACTTTGAATCATTTAAGTGCATGAAGATATTTAATAAAATTGTCAATAAATAAGTGATTTGACATTGGCCCTATTATAATAATTATGTCCTCGGGACAGTTATATTGGCCCTCGGCCTTCGGCCTCGTGCCAATACGACTGCCCTCGAAAAAAATAACAGAGTCAATATCAATTCACTTATTTATTGACATATAATAATCAACATGCTCAATACTCTGGGCTGAAATAACTGAGACAAACTAAGAACTCTTCAACCACGTTCCGTTCCATCCGGCTTGATATGACTATACTCACACATTGTAACAGGTCGAAAGCCCGTCAACGTTTCTAGGGCTTTGATTTCAATTGCAGAAGTGTACGGTTTGCATTATAAGTAAAGGTTAAAGGTTTTTAGTATGGATTTATACAAGTAAATGGTTAAACGCGACACTGTCACATATCCATTTAGTTTGTGTGAGTAAAGGCTACTAATTTAATAAGAATTATCAAGTAAGAGCCGAATGAGGCGTTTTCAAACATAGAAAATGTACTACAGAATGAATAACAATTATGAATAACTTTTACAGACTAACCTTTAGCAAGCTTCTTAATATGCAGAACATACATTTGTACGTATACGAGCAGTTTGGTAATACATGTAGCTTGTAAAGGTATCTATATGAATCAAGAAATATGTTGTTGATCACAGCAGTTTTAACAGCGCTGGGGTTGATACGCACATGCTCGCATTTATTTGTCAAATGTTAAAAATATAATGTCGATCTGCCGATGGTAGATCCCAAATAGGGTTACATAAGTTTCAGTGTGTGTATACCACGTGATAAATTGCCTCATAAATGCTACGTCGGAAGGCAATATTTTGCATCTATTGAAGACTTTAAACTTAAAGATAACTTGTCATTTCCTTTACCATTTTAAATGAAACATAGCGCACTCTATGCACTTTACGAAGTCCCGCCTTCGGTCTACTAAAGTTTGATTGAGAGTTTAGTTTCTTAAAACACTTCGACAAACCTTTTCACAATACGGCCGTCTGACGGAGCACTGTCAAAACATTGTTTTGGAAACTGGTTTGTCGAACTGTTTGATGAAACTAATCACTTATCCAACTCCGGTTATAAAACAAAGGTGGGGCTCTTTAAGCGACAAAGACTGCCCTTTGTTTCATTTTAAATTGTGAAGTACAAGAAAAGTTAACTTTGAATTTAAGCCTTAATCTTAAGCAAAATGTTGCCTTCCGACGTAGCACATATGACGTAATTTATCACGTTGTATACACACAGTGTTTTCAGGACTAGCGTCTAAGGAACGATGGCGCTTTTCATTAAAAATGGTTGCATTTCCTTATGAATGTCGTGCATACAGCGTGAGCGGTACTGAGCACACGGACTATATGTCATCAATCCATTGATACATTTCAATGTGATGAGAAGGCAAGCGATAGTGTAACCTTTCCATGAAATAAGGTTACAATGTTGCCAGTAGAGTGACCAATGTACTTCAACCACCATGAACAACATGACCCTTATTGGTCCTTTCATTTGAATTAAAACTTCAATGAAGTTTATTCTATCCAACACAAGATATTTACTTCGTTAAACTCTCTCCATTCGTTCTTAATTATTAAGATTTAAGTTAATGTCATCTAACGTATTATCCCTCAATCCCCTAAGACCCGTTAGTACATCTACTATTGTTTTATCTCCCCCTCCTTAGACTCGGTAGCGCACGTATTAGCGTGTTATTCTCTTCCCCTTAGCTCCGATCATGCACCTTCTATCGTATTAATCCCTCCCCCTTTAATTCTGGTAGTGCACTATTCCCTCCCCCCTTAGACCCGGTGGTGAACCTACTATCGTATTATTCCCTCCCCCTAAGACCCGGTAGTGCACCTACTTTGGTATTATTCTCTCCCCCTTAGACCCGGTAGTGCACCTACTATGGTATTATTCTCTCCCCCCTTAGACCCGGTAGTGCACCTACTATCGTATCATTATTTTCCCTTTAGACCGGATAGTGCACGTATTATCGTATTATTATCCCCGATTAAACCTTAGAGCTATTTATAGTATAATTCCTCCAGATTCAACCAAGTAGAGGACGTATTATCGTAGTAATCCCCCGATTAAACCATGAAGAGCACGTATTATCGTAATATTCCCCCATTTAACCGAGAAGACCACGAATAATCGTGTTATTCTCCCCGATTAGACCCATTGGAACATGTATTATCGTATATTTCCCCCGATTAAACCCATTAGAGCACGTATTATCGTATAGTTCACCCCGATTAGACCCATTAGAAAATGTATTATCGTATATTTCCCTTATTTAACATGTTAAAGCACGTATTATCGTAATATTCCCCCCGATTAAACCTTGTAGAGCACATATTATCGTTGTATTCCCCCGGATTAGACCCAGTAGCGCACATACTATCGTAGTACCCCCCACCCCCCTTAGACCCGGTAGTGCACATACTATCGCAGTACCTCCCCCCGCCCCTTAGACCCGGTAGTGCACATACTATCGTATTATTCCTCAATCCCCTTAGACCCGTTAGTACACTTACTATTGTATTATTCCCCCCTCCCTTAGACCCGGTAGTGCACCTGCTATCGCAGTACCCCCCCCCCTCCCTTAGACCCGGTAGTGCACATACTATCGTATTATTCTCTTCACCTTAAACCCGATAGCGCACGTATTAGCGTGTTATTATCTTCCCCTTAGACCCGGTCATGCACCTTCTATCGTATTAATCCCCCCTTTAATCTGGTAGTGCACTATTCCCCCCCCTTACACCCGGTGGTGAACCTATTATCGTATAATTCCCTCCCCCTAAGACCCGGTAGTGCACCTACTATGGTATTAGTCTCCCCCCCTTAGACCCGGTAGTGCACCTACTATGGTATTAGTCTCTCCCCCTTAGACCCGGTAGTGCACCTATTATCGTATTATTCCCTCCACATAAGACCCGGTAGTGCACCTACTATGGCATTATTCTCTCCCCCTTAGACCCGGTAGTGCACCTACTATCGTATCATTATTTTCCCTTTAGACCGGATAGTGCACGTATTATCGTGTTATTATCCCCGATTAAACCTTAGAGCTATTTATAGTATAATTCCTCCAGATTCAACCAAGTAGAGGACGTATTATCGTAGTAATCCCCCGATTAAACCATGAAGAGCACGTATTATCGTAATATTCCCCCAATTTAACCGAGAAGACCACGAATTATCGTATTGTTCTCCCCGATTAGACCCATTGGGACATGTATTATCGTATATTTCCCATATTTAACATATTAGAGCACGTATTATCGTATTATTTACCTCGATTAGACCCTTCAGAACATGTATTATCGTATATTTCCCTTATTTAACATATTAAAGCACGTATTATCGTAGTATTCCCCCCGATTAAACCTTGTAGAGAACATATTATCGTTGTATTTTCCCGGACTAGACCCAGTAGAGCACGTATTATCGTAGTATTCCCCCCGATTAAACCTAGTAGAGCACATATTATCGTTGTATTCCCCCGGATTAGACCCAGTAGAGCACGTATTATCGTAGTATTCCCCCGTATTAGACCCAGTAGAGCACGTATTATCGTTGTATTCCCCCGGATTAGACCCAGTAGAGCACGTATTATCGTTGTATTCCCCCGGATTAGACCCAGTAGAGCACGTATTATCGTAGTATTCCCCCGATTAGACCAAGTAGAGCACGTATAATCGTATTTGTCGCTCCGATTTAACCCATTTAAGCACGTATTTTCGTATCCCCCCCCTCCACCCATTTCCCGATTAAACCTGGCAGAGCACGTTTTATCATAGTATCTCCCCGATTAAACCTTGTTGAGCACGTATTATCGTATTATTACACCCGATTAAAGCTAGTAGAGCACGTATTATCGTAGTATTCCCTCCCAATTAAACCCATTAGAGCACGTATTATCGTAGTATTCCCCCCGATTAAACCCATTAGAGCACGTATTATCGTAGTATTGCCTCCCAATTATACCCATTAGACCACGTATTATCGTAGTATTCCCCCCGATTAAACCCATTAGAGCACGTATTATCGTAGTATTCCCCCCGATTAAACCCATAAGAGCACGTATTATCGTAGTATTCCCCCCGATTAAACCCATTAGAGCACGTATTATCGTAGTATTCCCCCCGATTAAACCCATTAGAGCACGTATTATCGTAGTATTCCCCCCGATTAAACCCATTAGAGCACGTATTATCGTAGTATTCCCACCGATTAAACCCATTAGAGCACGTATTATCGTAGTATTCCCCCCGATTAAACCCATTAGAGCACGTATTATCGTAGTATTCCCCCGATTAAACCCATTAGAGCACGTATTATCGTAGTATTTCCCCCGATTTAATCCATTAGAGCACGTATTATCGTAGTATTCCCCCCGATTAAACCCATTAGAGCACCTATTATCGTAGTATTACCTCCCAGTTAAACCCATTAGAGCACGTATTATCGTAGTATTCCCCCCATTAAACCCATTAGAGCACGTAATATCGTAGTATTCCCCCCGATTAAACCCATTAGAGCACGTATTATCGTAGTATCCCCCCCCATTTAACCCATTAGAGCACGTAATATCGTAGTATTCCCCCCGATTAAACCCATTATAACACGTATTATCGTAGTATTCCCCCCCATTAAACCCATTAGAGCACGTAATATCGTAGTATTCCCCCCGATTAAACCCATTAGAGCACGTATTATCGTAGTATTCCCCCCCATTAAACCCAGTAGAGCACGTATTATCGTAGTATTCCCTCCCAATTAAACCCATTAGAGCACTTATTGTCGAAGTATTCCCCCCGATTAAACCCATTAGAGCATAAGTAATCGTATATTTCCCTTTATCTAACATATAAGAGCATGTATTATCGTATTATTCCCTCCCACCTAAACCCATTAGTGCACGTAATATCGTATTATTTCCTTAAATAATTCCTATATTTTAAAGGGCTGTCATCTGGAGATTGGAACCTCTTGCTACCATTTCGCGACCGATGGAATGAATTGGGAGGATGCAAACCAAAACTGTTTATCAATGGGCGGAACCCTGGCTGCTATCACATCTGCTGAAGAAAGTTCGGTCATAATGAACTGGCTAACTAACATGGACAGAAACGGAAACCACATGTGGATTGGGCTCAATGACGTCACTGTAGAAGGCAGATGGGAATGGGCGTCGGGTGAAGCTTTTGTGTTTGAGGAAATGAGCAAAATCTCTGAACCAAATGGAGGCACAGGAGAAAACTGCGTAGTACTATATTCTGACCTACGTGGATGGGCTGATTATAACTGTGGGGGTTTGTATCAAAGTATTTGTGAAATACAGTAGAACAGGTTTACGAAGATACAGCAGAACAATATATTAAAGCGGTTCTTTTGATAATGTCTTGACGTCAAGTACCATATCAGAATTACAGTGTGTGTATACACTATGATAAATTACGTCATATTTGTAACGCCGGATTCCAAAATTTTGCTTAAAATAAAGACTTAAATCAAAGAAAACTTTTCTTTTACTACACCATTTAAAAAACAACAAAGGGCAGTCTATGCCTTAAAGAGTCCCGCCTTCGTTGTATTACTGGAGTTTGATAAGGTGATTAGTTTCATGAAACACTTCGACGAACCTGTTTCCAAAATAATGTTTTTGAAAATGCTCCGTCAGACGGCCGTATATGAAAAGGTTTGTCGAAGAGTTTTAAGAAACTAAACTCTCAATCAAACTCTGGTAAAACACCGAATGCGAGGCTCCGTAAGCGGCGTAAACTGCACTATGTTTCATTTAAAATGGTGAAGAAATACAAGTTATCTTTGTTTAAAGTCTTTATCCAAAGCAAAATATTGCCTTCCGACGTAGCATATAAGACGCAATTTATCACGTGATATACACACACTGAATTAGCATGCTCATGAATTATTATTATTATTATTTTCTTATACCAACCGCAAGTTATTGCACATAGCCCTTGACAACAGGGCACATAACAGTTACATCCTCGCTACCCCGTGAAAGAAAGATTGCAATCATGCTAATGCATTCGTGCAGAATATCAATGCCTCGAGTTCTGGGTGCAATAACTATTACTGTTATTGTATGAGATAAGTCACATACATGTGTACGTCAAGGGATTCGCTCATGTTTTGGTACAATTGTCTTCCCGGCAATGCCCCTGAAAACTCTTATAGTATATCTATTTTACTTTTTGATACCTATATTTCAGAAACAATAACACTTTAAAGTATTTTAGAAATGTTACACACCACCAACTGAGGGCCATATGACTCTGTAAGGATCGGCCAGTCAGCCAACGAAGGTGTATATGGACCGGGGCGTTAGCCGATATCTATTCACCTTCGGGGGCTGACTAGCCAGTCCTTATAATGCCATATGGCCCGAAGTCGTGTGTTATATTCCTTATATTATACCGAACATTTTATATTATCATTCGATATTTTAAAACCGCTTTTGATGTGTTTTATTTAACAAAGCATTTCATATTTACTTGCAAGAATTGTTCGCTGTTGTGAAAATCGCAAGTTGTACTCATCATTTTAATGACGTCAACGGTCCATATTATTTTTTGCGAGGTTCGGACCGGCATAAACTATGATATAGACCGCTGTCTTCATTATAATGGATTTTTGATTAAAATACACTGATATAAGGACCGATCGACTTTATATGTACATATACGGGACACATTTATGTCAGGTTTAATATAAAAAAAAATAGTGTGGTTTTAGTCGGATGTGGACCCACGTCGATACAATCAAGGGGAAATAAAACACCCGAAAACAATACCGCCTGCCCAGAAGGACCCATACACAAACATTAGAATAACTTAACCATTTAAGGTAAATGGATTTTTGATGAATCACGTTACCAACGCTATTGAAAATCGTGTATTTCGAAGACAATATTTGAGCATAAATCAACATTTGATGAAAGGTTCCAGCCGTCAGTATCTCAGTTCTAACACTCCTTATGAGTTGCCACACTTTATTTCGGAATACAGTCGAGCCCCGTTGGCTCGAACTCGCTTGGCTCGAATTCCTCTTTCGCTCGAACTGGATGTTAAGAACCGATGTATTTATACTGTATGCAAGCATTCCCGCTTGGCTCGAATTTTCCGAGGCTCGAGGTATGTTCGATGAACCCTTGAAGTTCGAGCCAACGGGTTTCGACTAATACAAAAAAATAGCGCCTTACAAAACATGAGCGAGTGCCTTACAACAACTGAAAAATTATCCAAATAAACTCTACACGTCCTGGTATTCGCATTGTTATGTTTTGTACTTTCTACCTCATCCCTAAACAGTAAACATTCAGATCAAGAAGTATTGTCATTATAAAATAAATACTCAATATACTGACGAGACGCCTCTGTCAGTGGTCAGAAGCAGAACGTAGATAAAACAAATAAAGTTACACATATATCGGAACTTATCCAACCCTCTTCCTCCTAACAGACCACTGGTAGCAATAACAACGTCAAAAAAATATTTTCATGCAGTCTAGTAAAGTGATATATCATTTTAAAGGTTACGTCACTACAAACTCAAATATGCACATTTTTTTTTTTAAAATCCATCAATTTTTGACAGAATTATGGCCCTTTTAATTTTATATTTTTATCATTTTTTCTGCCAAAATAGGTCAAATTCAAACTTCGGAATTTAAATGGAATAAATAATGTAAAACAACACATTTTGTTTATTATTTTGTCAATTTAATACACATTCCTAAATATCAGAGCTTACACAATGTTTTAAGCAATTTATTTCACGTTAAAAAAAATGATGAAAAAATGTCTATTTTTAAGAAAATTTAAAAATGCCGTATATTTTGAAGAATGAGCTAGCAATAAGGTAAAAGTCAAAGAACATTTACATTCTTCCATTCACTGCTTGACTGTTGCATTTTACAATTAATAGTATTATAAATATGAAGATGAAAGGCAAACAAAAAAAATAGTTGCCATAGTAACCATTCAATAAAAATACGAAAAATGCTAAGAAACCGCTTTTTTGAAAAAGAAAAAATATGTATATCTTGCATTGATTTGCCTGACAATTGTAAAAAAGGTGAACTTTAACCCATCTAGCAATTCCAAATATTTTAATATAAGTCTGAGATTCTCAGCAATTTTTTAAGGTTAAATTACAATTGTAATTGTATACAAAGTATGACCAAATGAATAAAAAATAACAGAAATATTTCACTGACTGAAGCGGACATGCTAAAAAAGTATCTCATTGAAAATACTTAGGTTTTTAGACAACAATTACAATTTCCTAAGAAAACTAGAGTCTTGTTACCATGTCGACTGTTTAAATTGACACACTTATTCAATATCAATGCATACACATGTATAACAAACCTATTCTTTGACTGTTTACACTTTAACTACTTACTTAATAATTCACTTATGGAAAATATTTAGTACTAATTACAAGATTGTAACCGTGTATTCAATAGCTGAAAACGCAAAAATATTAAATGATTGGTGAATGCTTAAATATTTACTGTGATCTACTATGATCTTAAATGGTAGAAATACTGTGTTTTATGCAGATTTCCTTCAAGTTAAAATAGGTATCCTTCATTAGAACCATTGTTATCGACAATAGTATTAATTGTGGTAAATCTTATGTGGGAGTAAGAGTGCATCTTTAAAAGAACTGACTTTTTTTAAATTGACATGGAAACTATAAACTCGAATAATACCACTTACTGTTTAGAAACAAACAAAATGACAATATTTCTGTTTCAAACCAAATTTAAAATTCTTTTGTGGTTAATTATTGGATTCAAAATGTGCATAGATTTGGAATCAAAATGTCCATGCATGTATTTGTAACCAATCATAACATGTGAAGTTTTACACATAAAAAGACAACATTTTATATGGAAACATTTTCACTCTATAATCACTCAAAAAATGAAGGAACTGTTCATGCTGTACCAGGGTATTTGGAAGTGCAGATACTTCTTTTTGCAAGAAAATTAATCCTCTTTGCACTACACTGTAATCTTGGATATTTCAGGAATTGAGAGAGAATCTGTGAGACACTTCATGGTATGACTGTTGCATGATAGAACCAACAAATCAAGTCAAATACTGTCAAATTACACCAAGCTGATTTTTTCTCAGAAACCATCATGAGCCTGAAGATATATCAAAGGAATGTGTTGATTTCAATACACATGTACACAAAATAAACTACATGCATTCAGTTTATATGGCAACATACATATACAGATGTATACATACAGTTTAAAAAGGTTTTATCTCAATTCATTAAGGGAATACATTACATTACCAGATATTATCTTAATAAAGTTGACATAAATGTAGAGAGATGTAAGGATTTTCTTATTTAAAACTTAATACTGTTCAACATTTTTGTCCACTTTTTGTACATAGCAAATTACTTTTTCTTTATAATAATTTATTTTTCTTTCCAAATTATTCCTCAAAAAGGTCAACATTATATTTTTAATAGAGCAAAAAAATACAATTTGACAAAATGTACATACTATTAGGTTACTTAATCTGCATCAGTCAGGTGAGAATGAAACTGAAAGTAAAAAGAAACATATTAAAGATAATTATGTATTATTTAGAGAGGGACAACTATGTATATACAAAATATATGTAATGAGGTTTGATGTCTATACACAGTTTGGTATTTATCAGAATCAATTTAAGAATCAATTCAACTTCACAGCTTAGAAAAATGTCAAAAGCATTTATTTTACAAATAATAAAAAGTGCCATCATACAAAATGTCACAGTTTATAAAGAGTTCTCAATAACTTACAATAAGGTATAATTCCAAAGAAAATTAAGCAAATGGCATGTTCATGAGATATTCTCTGGTAAATATGCATC
Source organism: Mya arenaria (assembly GCF_026914265.1). NCBI lineage: Eukaryota > Metazoa > Mollusca > Bivalvia > Myida > Myidae > Mya > Mya arenaria. The sequence continues at coordinate 15,936,458 of NC_069133.1, forward strand.
ATAGTCCTAAGTTACCTCAGTTCTGCAATCCTTTCCATCATTCTGAGTGGCTGAATTTAAGTGGCATGAATGTATTCTATGGCTTTATATCTCACTGAAAGGGAAACAAGACCAATAAACGGCAAAACTGACCATCCAAGAATTGGCAGACTTACTGTACTCATTATATTTAGTCAAAAAGTAAGAACAGCCATTTATGGAAAGTGAAGTTTAAAATCATTTTAAATGAATAATCACAACATTGAGTTGAAAATTAATGACAGCAATTGAAATCCTATCACAACAGGTATTCCAATAAATTTGAAGACTAATAATGTTTGAAAAGTTGAATATTTTTTACAGAGAGTGATTTTATAATCCAAATAGCTATACAGAACATAAAAAAAATCCTGAAATTTTCACCTTAAAACATTGATATGTTGAAATTTAAAACTTTCCCATCATTATTTAAGTATAAGTTACTTAGTGAGTATGTATGATCTATAAACAATTAAAATTGGTAGGCATCCAATTCACTGTTAAGAATATTAAAAATGCTTACTTTCTTAGTTTCAATTGTGAAATGCCTATACTGTATATAAGCCAGCCTGCATTTTTCTTATTAACCAATAAAACACTAAATGGAAACTTGGCGTTGTAATTTGATTAATTGATTTTTGGTTGTCGAGCTCCTTTAAGTTATTAAATATGAATTTGTCGAGCAATGTCATTGGCAGAAACATGCGCATAAACAATAACAACCTTTAGCTTGACATATTTTTAATTAATAATTTAGAATGGCTTTAATAAAAAATAACTGCCAATTCTCCATTAGTGACCTGATCCCTTTTAAGAACCCGGTCTGTTGATTTCATTAAAACCGATCACACTATCCAAAATAAAAACAATTGCAAAAGTCTTATTTATTTAAATTATAAAACATTTGACCAATTGTCTTGCAAAAGAATTGGCAACCCCTAATAAATAACATTCTAAATATAAAAAAAAAAATGATATGCATAACCTACCTCAATGTTTACTCAAAATTAATTACTATTTACAGAGGTTGGCATTTAAAGTAAAAATAAATTACTTCCTGATTAATTCGGATACTCTCGGCTTTTAAGGTTGCATGCCTTATGAGTCATCAAATTGTTATTTTTATGGCCACTCTCAGAAACGATGTGTTTATAAATAGCCCTTGCGGGAAAATGCGACAGATTACTGAATGAAATGGATAGTATCACTGTGTAGATAAATGAATGAATTTTCAAAAAATCGATGATGCATTGTTGTTCTCTTTCGATTTGGACCTGTAATTCAGCATGTTTTATCCTTTGTTTTGTTTTTTTGTCAAAATTAAAGCAGAAAAACTACATATAATAGCATTGTGGAGAATAGGGCAGTGTAAAATACGACGTCACGTTGTTATTGCTACCACTGATACCGGATTTTCAACCTTTTTTTTTAAATATGCACTTATAATTAGTATATTATACAGTACGAAGTGCATATTTTAAAAAAAATAAAATATTTTTCAAAATTTTTTACATATTCGGTATTATAATTTTTAGTAAAGAATTATAAGATTTTTTTTTTGATTTTTAAAAAAATATGATTGAGTTTGAAAATCCGGTGCCAGTGTTACAGACGTCGCAAAAATGTGTTCGAAACTTTCTTTGAGGTAAACATTTTAAAGGGACTAGAACATAGGCCACAATTTCTCGGAACTTCTTAAGTCCCTTATAACAGGATTAAGCTAAACGCACTATATTTGTTGTTCTATAATATGCGTTATATTTACTTCTTTAGGAGTGTTTATCAATAATATAAGAAAAATCTGTATACTTATTTGAAGAAACCATTTTTCATATATCAAAATCCATTATTAGTTTGTATTTTGGCTAATCGAAATAAGCGACTTACGCCTGTTAAGCTTTTAGAAGTTTCGAGAAAATGGGGCCTGATGATGTCATTGCAATTTTTTTTTGAAAATTGTCAAACCTTAATAAAAATAATAATAATGAAATTGATATCGTTTGCGGCGAATATGCGCTAACTTGCGGGACGAAGTTTGAGCTGGCGTATTGCGTGTTTTCGCAGTGCTACCAGACGCATTTTTTTGGCCTATCGGTCGGCTTGCCAATGCAGCGGTATATTTGGCTTGCTAGCATTTCCCGAATGCCTACGATAGAGCGATAGAGCGATAATTCGAAACACGAAAATGCATTGTTTTAAAACGTATTTTTCTGGCAATGTTATTATTGTTTTTGGCATAACTATAACAATTTTCCAAGTGAATTATTTTTTTTTCCGATGGGGAATAGATGTTATGTTAGTCAATATTGACACAAGTAAAAGGTTGACGGAAGTGACGACTTTATGACGTTGTCTATAAGAATAATGTCCGTATGATGATGCCTTAAAACAAAACAAGTAAATGTGCCTTTATATGGAAGTTCCGTTTACAACCCGTATTTAAGTGCAATATTATTGCTTCCGGATACTTTGTAATGGACATTACATTAAAGTTGTTAAAATCGATTTGATTTAAACTCAGGTTTGAACTATTCCTTAAAATTCCAGTCTACTCCAATATCACCATACCGACAATATCGTCATTGTCTAAGTCATGTTCATTAAAGCGTTCGAATAAATCATACGGTCACTTAGTTTCCAGACGTTATTCAAGAACACTCGAAGTTCAGTATGAAGAAAAATAACGTTTTAAAAAATATTCAGCTATTGACGATAGTTTCACTCACACTTTGTTATCATAAGAATTTTGTGAACGCCGCAGAAATTCAAGAATGTATACTTACCAAACAGAACACTGTAAACGGAACGTTTGTGAAAATGTGGGCTCGAAGCCTTATTGAGTGCTCCAGGCTCTGTCTGGGCAAACCCAGGGAGGTGTGCGGGGCCATCGGATACCAGACAGTTACCAAGGAATGTCGTCTTATTGCTCTCAATTCGAATGGAAATCAACTTTGGTCTGGCTCTTTATGGACAGGATATATAATGGTAGGTGGACTAAGTGCATGGTCAACATCTGTCATATTTGAAATTGTGTCCGAGTCCCCATAGTTATAGTAAATGATCATGCTAGATATTTGCAACCAAATACATAACACTGGAAAAGTTTTTGGTTTTGTTAAAGTTAGCCAAAATGATTAAATGAAAATATTATTAACTAATAATATTATTTCAATTTGCAAACTAGCCTTAAGATAAACTGCGGATAACATATCCAAGTTCTTTACAAGTGACTGTTGGTCACTATCACCAACATTACATCGTCACCTTTGATTAAATTAGAAAATTTCAACAACAAATTCAAATATTTAAGAAGGCTTTTTTCTCTTTTATAAAATAACACAAAATAGTTTTGTTTTGTTTTGTATGACCCTGAAAATGAAAAAAAAAACAATTTAATTTATTTTTAAATATTTAATTTCGGGTATTTTGGGAACATTTGGTAATATGATTAAGATATCATTTGAATTTCACTTGATTATTATGGAAAGTATGTTATCCTTACCCCAAGTGCTTGGGTCTATGGTTGGCCTTGACAGTTGGCTTGACAGTGTTGTACTCACCAGTCCGGACCCTGGTCAAACTAGCCTGCTATTTTAGTCTGAAGAGTAGGTCGGTGCTTCCGGTTTTCTCCACAAAAAGGTATCTTAGGTAATAAAAAATAGCGTTATTAATTACAAACTTAACATTGAACCTCAAAGGTTAAGGAGGAGATAAACCACAACCTTTGCGTGCTTTCTCATGGTCTTATAAACATAACATAAGTACTGGTTACTACCCAGGAAACATGACATAAGTACCGGTTACTATCCAGGAAACATGACATAAGTACCGGTTACTACCCAGGAAACATGACATAAGTACCGGTTACTACCCAGGAAACATGACATAAGTACCGGTTACTACCCAGGAAACATGACATAAGTACCGGTTACTACCCAGGAAACATGACATAAGTACCGGTTACTACCCAGGAAACATGACATAAGTACCGGTTACTACCCAGGAAACATGACATAAGTACCGGTTACTACCCAGGAAACATGACATAAGTACCGGTTACTACCCAGGAAACATGACATAAGCACTGGTTACTTCACAGGAAACGTACTTCGGGTGATTTATATGAGCTTTCAAATATTAGCTAGTATAAATTTTACGCGTTATTGTACGTTTTAGAGCCACTGTTGCCCTCCAGGATGGACTCGAATCGGTTCCTCGTGCTACCTCATTGTGACCGAGGTCTTGTCGTGGGTCGCAGCAAACCAGAATTGCGAAACAATGGGCGGCACGCTAGCTTCTATTACCTCTGCTAAAGAGAGCTCGGCCATCATGTCTTGGCTCGGTGTCAATGACGTCAAATTGCATTTGTGGATTGGAGGAAGTGACGTCAGTATGGAAGGCACGTGGGAATGGGTAACTGGTGAATCGTTTGAGTTTGAGGAAATGAGACAAATTAGTGAACCAAACGGAGGTATTTTCGAAAACTGCCTAATCATCCTTTTGAACCAACTTGGCTGGGCCGATTTAAGCTGTTTGAATACGATCGGAAGTATTTGTGAAATTCATTTCTGAGCATGTACAAGTAATTCTGTTTTATCTATTCATTTATCTTGGTGAAAGATCACAAACTTATTATTTTTTTACAGATAAACAAATCGATCGTCAAAGAACAATATGCACGAATTATAGGTTGTTCGTCCTTGCGGAGTCCAATCGGGTTCCTCTTTTTTAGAAATATTAGTTTTCGAGATTGTCCGAAGTTAAAATCTTTATGGAAAGTTACGCTTTTGTGTGATGACCAATTATGCTAACTGTATTTTGTCGATTTGATATTTTGTACAGGTATGTGTTTTTCTCGTGTTTTTGACGCAAATTTTACAAGTTTTCTAAAGTATTCAATTTATCAACATCGATTGTTTCAATAAAAATGCAGAATGTTAAATTGACTAGTTGAGAGATTGGCGGGACATTATCAAATAAAGCAACCTTAAACAACTTCAGCTGATATACGTAACTGATGCCACTGTGAAGTCTGTTCATATTAGTCAAGATATAAGCAAAATTTCAGCAAACCATATCAGCGGAAGTCACTCTTCTACAAATCCGGGGCAATCTTATTAGCAATCTCCTACGCAGTGATCTCCCCTGCCAAGCAGAAACGATCTCTAGCACCATGAGACTGTATCAACTTTATTTTTTATCTTTATCTCCTCTTTTTTTGAATATATTTTATCAAAACTTAATTATTCAAGGTGAATTGAGGATAGAGTACAAACTATTTTTTAGAATTCAAGATAATTTACAATATTTACCTATACAATATATGGTGACGTGATTTGCATGGTGGCACTGATTACTATACTGTTAAGGAAGTAACACTGTGTGGAGATTATCTAAACATCTAACAACCGGCACCAACACGTTCAACACCCAGGCGACTCGGCACCGTAAAGCAAAGTCAATTCGGTACATAATTCACATTATCATTAACTCAGCTTTTCTCACTTTAAGTCGTTATATGCATATGGCTAGTTTATTTCAACAAAACTACCTTTCACATTGTGATAATACAATATGGGTATCATGCATCAAGCAGCTGACTATAAAATCCTTTTTAGATTTAGCTCGAGCACTTGTTACATCATTATGTGATGCCATCATTGCAGGCGTGAATATCTTGGCCTTTGTATTATTAAAGCTGCACTCTCACAGATTTACCTTATTTGCAACTTTTTTTTTTTTTTTTGTCTTAGAAAGGGCAAATTTTTGCGTAGGTACCTGCAAACCAATGATATAAGACTGCTGACAAAAAATCAGATCGTAGATTTTCATATTTCCGTTCGAAAATTATTGTTTTATGGGTTGCTAACGGCTTAAGAAAAATGCATAAAACATCATTTTTTGTACTTAAATATAAAACTGCGATCTGATTTTTTGTCAGCGGTATGATATAACTGGTTTCTATGGATTTTAGCAAAATCTAGCTCGTTCCAAGACAAAAAAATAAACAAGTTGTCAAAACGTTCAATATGTGAGAGTGCAGCTTTAAGACCTGTATCACATACGACATTTGCTACGACTTACGGCGAACTTGCAACTCGCCTAATGTCGTGGGAAAATCGAGGAATTGTCGTTTATTTTATTATTATGTCGTTGTATGAAGTCAAACTAGTGTCGTCGATTCTCGAATATTAGGCCTAGGTATGCATACGAGAACTTTGAACTGCTTAAAATTATCGCTGTTCAGAAGCTTTTCGTACGAATCACCTAACATAAACGTTTACTGACAAATTGCTGTCGTAGACATATTCGTCATTATGTTTTTTCACCTGTTCTTACCGACCAAAAATGGGTGCCGAGTCATTTGTGACAAAGCACGGCATAAGACGGGTAATATACGACTTGTCGCGACATAATTTACGTCCCCTACGACATATTTTCGTATATGTTTATACGTGTGTTTTACAAGCAACCCGTTCGTGTAGATTATCCATCAACCACGGTTTCTTCCTTCACACTTCATACGTCGGCAACCACGGTTTCTTCCTTCACACTTCATACGTCGGCAACCACAGTACTTTCTTCCGTTACACTTCAAACGTCGACAACCACGGTACTTTCTTCCGTTACACTTCAAACGTCGACAACCACTGTACATTCTCCCGTAACACTTCATACGTCGGCAACCACGGTACTTTCTCCCGTAACACTTCATACGTCGACAACCACGGTACTTTCTCCCGTAACACTTCATACGTCGGCAACCACGGTACTTTCTCCCGTAACACTTCATACGTCGACAACCACGGTACTTTCTCCCGTTACACTTCATACGTCGACAACCATGGTACTTTCTCCCGTTACACTTCATACGTCGACAACCACGGTACTTTCTCCCGTTACACTTCATACGTCGGCAACCACGGTACTTTCTCCCGTAACACTTCATACGTCGGCAACCACGGTACTTTCTCCCGTAACACTTCATACGTCGACAACCACGGTAATTTCTCCCGTTACACTTCATACGTCGGCAACCACGGTACTTTCTCCCGTTACACTTCATACGTCGGCAACCACGGTACTTTCTCCCGTTACACTTGATACGTCGGCAACCACGGTACTTTCTCCCGTAACACTTCATACGTCGACAACCACGGTACTTTCTCCCGTTACACTTCATACGTCGACAACCACGGTACTTTCTCCCGTTACACTTCATACGTCGGCAACCACGATAATTTCTCCCGTTACACTTCATACGTCGGCAACCACGGTACTTTCTCCCGTAACACTTCATACGTCGACAACCACGGTACTTTCTCCCGTAACACTTCATACGTCGGCAACCACGGTACTTTCTTCCGTAACACTTCATACGTCGACAACCACGGTACTTTCTCCCGTTACACTTCATACGTCGACAACCACGGTACTTTCTCCCGTAACACTTCATACGTCGGCAACCACGGTACTTTCTCCCGTAACACTTCATACGTCGACAACCACGGTACTTTCTCCCGTTACACTTGATACGTCGGCAACCACGGTACTTTCTCCCGTTACACTTCATACTTCGGCAACCACGGTACTTTCTTCCGTAACACTTCATACGTCGGCAACCACGGTACTTTCTTCCGTAACACTTCATACGTCGACAACCACGGTACTTTCTCCCGTTACACTTCATACGTCGGCAACCACGGTACTTTCTCCCGTTACACTTCATACGTCGGCAACCACGGTACTTTCTCCCGTTACACTTCATACGTCGACAACCACGGTACTTTCTCCCGTTACACTTCATACGTCGGCAACCACGGTACTTTCTCCCGTTACACTTCATACGTCGGCAACCACGGTACTTTCTCCCGTTACACTTCATACGTCGGCAACCACTGTAATTTCTCCCGTTACACTTGATACGTCGGCAACCACGGTATTCATACGTCGGCAACCACGGTACTTTCTCCCGTTACACTTCATACGTCGACAACCACGGTACTTTCTCCCGTTACACTTCATACGTCGACAACCACGGTACTTTCTCCCGTTACACTTCATACGTCGGCAACCACGGTACTTTCTCCCGTTACACTTCATACGTCGGCAACCACGGTACTTTCTCCCGTTACACTTCATACGTCGGCAACCACGGTACTTTCTCCCGTTACACTTCATACGTCGGCAACCACGGTACTTTCTCCCGTTACACTTCATACGTCGGCAACCACGGTAATTTCTCCCGTTACACTTCATACGTCGGCAACCACGGTACTTTCTCCCGTTACACTTCATACGTCGGCAACCACGGTACTTTCTCCCGTTACACTTCATACGTCGGCAACCACGGTAATTTCTCCCGTTACACTTCATACGTCGGCAACCACGGTACTTTCTCCCGTTACACTTCATACGTCGGCAACCACGGTAATTTCTCCCGTTACACTTCATACGTCGGCAACAACGGTAATTTCTCCCGTTACACTTCATACGTCGGCAACCACTGTACTTTCTCCCGTAACACTTCATACGTCGACAACCACGGTACTTTCTTCCGTAACACTTCATACGTCGACAACCACTGTACTTTCTCCCGTAACACTTCATACGTCGGCAACCACGGTACTTTCTTCCGTAACACTTCATACGTCGACAACCACGGTAATTTCTCCCGTTACACTTCATACGTCGGCGACCACGGTACTTTCTCCCGTTACACTTCATACGTCGACGACCACGGTACTTTCTCCCGTAACACTTCATACGTCGGCAACCACGGTACTTTCTCCCGTTACACTTCATACGTCGGCAACCACGGTACTTTCTTCCGTAACACTTCATACGTCGGCAACCACGGTACTTTCTCCCGGCAACCACGGTACTTTCTTCCGTAACACTTCATACGTCGACAACCACGGTAATTTCTCCCGTTACACTTCATACGTCGGCAACCACGGTACTTTCTCCCGTTACACTTCATACGTCGACAACCACGGTACTTTCTCCCGTAACACTTCATACGTCGGCAACCACGGTACTTTCTCCCGTTACACTTCATACGTCGGCAACCACGGTACTTTCTTCCGTAACACTTCATACGTCGGCAACCACGGTACTTTCTCCCGTAACACTTCATACGTCGACAACCACGGTACTTTCTGCCGTAACACTTCATACGTCGACAACCACGGTACTTTCTCCCGTAACACTTCATACGTCGACAACCACGGTACTTTCTCCCGTAACACTTCATACGTCGACAACCACGGTACTTTCTCCCGTAACCACGGTACTTTCTCCCGTTACACTTGATACGTCGGCAACCACGGTACTTTCTCCCGTTACACTTGATACGTCGGCAACCACGGTACTTTCTCCCGTTACACTTCATACGTCGGCAACCACGGTAATTTCTCCCGTTACACTTCATACGTCGGCAACCACTGTACTTTCTCCCGTTACACTTCATACACACCGTGGGACAATTGACTGACAAGATCTCGTTTTAATGAAAATGCATGAGACAGGAGAAACAATTTTTCTTCCAACGAATTCGCATGTTACACTAAAATATTGATTAATAACTTTACAGTTTTAGTAGCCTCCGTGGCCGTGTGGTCTTGACTACTGCGAACTATTTGTTTGTACTGAGAAGGCGGGCCCGGTTCATCTTTTCAACCGTAAAGCATCTGGTATTTTGTGGAACTGCCTCATTAATTATTCATGATTACGAGATTTTACTAGCCACATTGCTCACGGTACACAACGAAGCATAGTGTATTGTGTATCGGGAGTATCCGACGTTAGTGGAGTCGCAGCACTGTTAAGCATTTATGTTTTAACTTTATTCATCTCGTACACGCTCTTAGTAAGCCGAAATGCTTGCATAGTGTACACAACATTAAATTGTCTAGCGCCTTCGCCTCAGCTTCGTATTTATACTATGAAAAGTCGCAATTAGTCGTAAAATACGCATTTATAACCCCTAAAAGTGTAACAGACATGCGGAAAACCCATTTTACAAACATTTTGACAGCTATTTGCTCAGATAACTCTTGGCCATTTCTGGTGAGTTCTCTCTTCCAGTGATAAATCGCGTGAAAGAAAGTTTTATTTTTAGACCTATAAGTGGTTTTGAGTACGTGCAAGACTTGGGCAGTCGTTAACAGTGTGTGTATACCACCTGATAAATTACGTCATATATGCTACGTCGGAAGGCAACATTTTGTTCGAAATGAAGACTTAAAACCAAAATAACTTTTCTTTTTTTTTCACCATTTTAAATGAAATAAAGGACAGACTATGGTGCTTAAATAGCACCTCATTTGTTGCATTACCTGAGTTGCATTAGTTGATTCGTTTCCTTAGATACTTCGACAAACCTGTTTCTAAACTAATGTTTTGACATCAGGCGGTGGTTTTGTGAAAAAAAAAATCGATATGTTTTCAGAAACTAAACTATCGATCAATCTCTGGTAAAATACCAAAGGCGGGGCTCTGTAAGAGGCGTAGACTGCGATATGTTTCATTTAAAATGGTGAAGAAATTGTAAAATTATCTTAGTTTAAAGTCTTCATTCAAAGCAAAATATTGCCTTCCGACGTAGCAATTATGACGCAATTCATCACGTGGTATACACACACTGATATTGCGTCATGTCGTGATAAATCGGGTGATAGAAGTTTTATTTTTAGACCTATGAGTGGTTTTGAGCACGTGCACGACTGGGGCAGTCGTACGGGTCTCAGTACATAATTACCCTCAGGGGAAGTCGTGGTCTAGTTATGCTGGCGTAAAAGATGGTAAAAAAGAAAGGGATGGGTGATTGGTATAATTATTTATTAACGCTCACTTATCTTTTAGTTAAATGTTTTGTGTGTATTGAAATGTATAAAGCTTGGGTCATGCTGACATACTTTGAACAAATAATATGTATCATAGCAGTTTTTTTAAAACACTTCTTCTTCTTATTCTTCTTCTTACTTTGGTATCCGGACAAACGAATTTCATGATTTAAAAAAGAAGTTTTATCAAACACTGTTATTAAAGTGACACTCTTATTCAAAATCAATACATACGCATGTAAAACAAACATAATTTTTGACTGATAAACTTTTAACTACTGTCACGTAACAGAGTTACGTATAAAATGTGACGTAATACCGTAATACTTTTATCAAAGTTATATTTAAGATATAATTAAGATTTAATTAAATGTATATGTGTCTACATACTGTATGTTTAGTAATGTAGGGCATATTTGATTGTCATTTGAATATGGAGATGGTTGACAGCCGACCTGGTACAAATGTACAAAATGGTCATGTTAATTACAAAAACGTGTATTCCTGTGGTTGTAAAGCTGTCATATGTAGACAACAAATTAGTATAAGAGAGATGATTTGGGATGTGAAAACAGAGTTGGGTTAGGCAAGGCAAGGAACACGGCCTTGGGTCCTTAATGGACGGCAGTTAGGATGTGGGATTACCTTAAATGTCATGCTGTATTATATACTGATTATTATACTTAGAAAGAACGTGGAACAATAAAGAACTAACATTCGAACGGTTGTTGTTTAATAACTTAAAGACTTCCAACAAGTTAAGTGAACAGTAGCATTACGCGACACTACTTACAAATTAATGCATTTAAAGAAAATATTAATTACTGATAACAAGATTATTACCGTGTATTTATTAGCAGAAAGCGCAAAAATATTAAATGATCGGTGAATTCTTAAAGGTTAACTGTGGTCTGATTTAGTCTTATAAGGTAGAAATACCGTGTTTTATGCTCATTTCTTTCAAATTAAACTCGGAATCCTTCATAAGAACCTTTGTTTCGGACATTTACTCACCCTTTATGGAATATTTTACAAACTTATTTACTTGTGGTAAATCATATTTGGAAGTATGAGCGCATCTTTAAACAGTGTATACAAGTGATTAATTACGTCATATATGCTACGTCGGAAGTCAACATTTTGCTGAGAATGAAGAATTGAAATAAAGATAACTTTCTTTTTTCTTCACCATTTAATATGATCTGCGTATAAAGTAACAACTAAATATCATGTTCTTGGCAGCCTTTATACTGGAACCGCTCCTGGAAAATGGCCGAGGTGTTCTGATTGATCGTGTCGTCCAACGTAAGTCAAAAGAACACAGGTTGTGACAAAAGGCAGGTCAAATCAAGTCGAAAATTCATTAGCATATTCAATTAGAACATTGCAAATACACAAATAACATACTTGAAGGCATAAATGATAATAAACTAGAGTGAAATATGACTACAGTCGAATCCCGTTGGCTCGAACTCGCTTCGCCCGAACTGGATGTAAAGAACAGATTTCTTTACACTGAATGAAAGCACTCCCACTTGGCTCGAATTTTCCGAAGCTCGAGGTAATTTCGCCTGTCCCTATGAGATCGAGCATACGAGGTTCGACTGTATAAGACCATTTTTCCAACTAAGGATATTACACCATTACTGTCAATGTTTGTAAATACAGTGAAACTGCAGTCGTTCGAACAAGCGGTCGTTCGAGAACCGGCGGTTCCTCGAGGTCGGAGCTTGGGTCCGAGCATTTTTTTTCTTCAATTTTCATATAAAATATACCTACGCTGCATCGAAACCTTAATATGTCGAGGAGTCGAGCAATATAGTCGGTCCCAAGTAAATCATCATAGTAACTGACCCAAGCAAAAAGCTTGAGTATGCGCTTGGTTCTTCATCACAACGCCTTAAATCAACACAAGTAAAAGTTGTCTATGTATTAGATCTGTTGAAAAATCAACTCATCATACTATAATGTTATTAATTAGGTGATTTCATATTGGCCTAGTAAATTGTCCGAGGTTAGCTGTATTTGCCTGAGCCCGTAAGGTCGAAATTTAAAAATAATTTTAAAATAGCTTCCAGCATATTTCTCATTTTAGGCGAGTTTTGACAGCCAATGAAAATGCCTTAATTCTCAAATCCTATATTGTGCGAGTTTTCTAGCCAATCAAAACGGATGAAACTCATATTAGGCGAGTTTTGTTGATATTGGCCGAGTTTGGTTGATATTGACCGAGTTCTGGCATATAATGTCTTTAATTGTCTGGTATTGGTACCGCGATTGTCTCTGTATCTCGTCAAATACGTAATAGTTGATTAATAAATCATGATATTTTTGGTTCCCCGTTTTCAGACACGTTGTTATAATTTATGTCCGTTAGAACATACTGTGTAAAATCTTAATGGCTAAGGAAGGTTCGTCCGCATCGGATGTATATGGATGGTTTACAATGTCAGAATTCTTTACATTTAACTACGCTGCAAGTAGATCGCGTAGTAATTTCAACTTAACAGTTAAACTTTATGACTTAATACTCTTGGGAGTCATAATTATTTATGCATTAATACATTTCACTGGCAATCAATTTTAACTAAGTAGTACAAAATAAACGTTGAAACACTACAAGTAGCTTACTATTATTTAAAAATTTACGAACTACTTCTACTGATGAAGTGGCATTCATCCGAGGTTGTTTTTGATGGAAAATGGCCGAGGAGTTTCGACTGCCGAAACATTATGCGGGTTAAAGACGACAAAGACGACGATTTGTTTGGCAATTTACATACGAATTGTTACGCCATTATTCAACCAAACTGTACTGTTTTTATATACATGGACTAAATGTCACTTGTCCGGTTAGCACAGTTGTTAGCGCACTCGCTTCTCACCAATTCGCTTCGATTCCCGGCCTGGGCTCATGTCAATTTGGTAAGTGGGCACCAAGCCAGACAAGTGGGTTTTCTCCGGGAACTCCGGTTTCCGCCACAACACAAAACCACACTCTCGCGCAACATCGTGCCAACGAGAGTGACTTAGAATAGGCTATAATAGCTTCCTTCACAATTGTTGTAAACTATATAATGGTTAATGTTAATGTCACTTTCAATGGTTTCTTAACCTAAATAATAGCATTTCGATGCTTTGAAGGCAGGAGAGGGATTATGTATGGTCGAAAACCTTTCAACTCGTCTTCAAGTAGTGTTATGACCAATTAGGCGCTTATTGGGTATTCGTGGATTAAGTAAAAGGCCTAGTTTAATCCTTCTATAATTGACACCCCCACCCCCACCACAAAACTGTGTATTATACACAACCTCTGTACACTGATATTAATCTATTTTCGTAATTGTCTTATCAGATCTCCGATCTGAGTATCCCGCTGTGCAGTTTTGGAGGTTTTATTATAGAAATAGACCCTAAATGGCCCTGAGCCAATAAACAAATAAACAGGAAATTGGCCCCTACTGTGACATCAGTGCAGTTAGCAGGAGATGCACAGCAGAGGATTGTCATGCCAATCATTCCTTAAACTAGGCTTTTAACAATAGTGACAACTGCAGTTTTAGTCACAGTATTATTAAGTACGCCTTGCATTCGAATTGTCTTTCCACTGTACGGCCTGTTGCCTTATCTCAACGGCGTGAACGTTTCTTGTTTGAGTGACCTTATTCTTATTATTTCAAATATGACATTTAGTATTTGCTACAATCTACCAATGTCTCATGCTAATGTTTAAACGGCAGGTTTGGTACAGTACACCATTCGATGATAGTTTTAGTAAATAAATAATAATAACATTTAAATCATACAGCTGTAACCGTATTTTTTATAAAAGGAACAACATCTTATAGATGACTTTTTTGTATGGACAATCGAGCTTGCCGAGTTTTATAAGGAATAATTATTATTTAAATTAATGATAAGAAACCCCTGAAGGAATGTCCATACGACAATTTTGAAAATCTTATCTGGTTAGCCTTATAAACCTAAAAGCTTCATTTACACCAAAAAAACTGTGGAAAGCAACATTTACACCAAATATGATCACGGACAATTTATCATCGAACGGACAGACAAAAAGACACTCGACCGATCGTAACTCTTAGCAGTTAAAATATGTTAATCAGGGGGCATGAGTAAATGTTACTAGAAATCAAAACTCTGAAGGTACTGGAGGGTGCGCTTGACAAGATGACGCTGTACGTCCTTACTGTTACTTTAACTGAGAAGTACACAAATTCTTATTAGAGATATAGGCCATTTTTTTCAAAATAGTATGTAGATAATTGTATCTGCCATCTTTGGTTTTGACTAAATACGTATCAAAACAAAAATGGATCTTATTTTGGCATTACAGTCTTGTTTAAATCAGTCATGAATGATTTAATTAAGACAGCAATTCATATTAAATGTTACTGTTAAAGGTAAATGAAAAGAGTATGTCTATTTTTTATAATACAATTATAATTAACAATAGAGTTAATTGTTGTCTTCCACTCATGGAGCTATCCACGTGGTAAATCCTGCACTTATGTGAATTACGTTTTTTTACTGTTTGTAACCAACCGTTAACATACCTTTTATAATAAAGACAAAAAAAACGAAAACAACAAATATATCATAATCTTCATTCAATGGTAGAGCACAATGAGAAAACGTGCAGAGTACACGAAAAAAAAAACACTTAATTTCAGCCAATTGCAGAGTTATTGAACTTTGTTACATTTTTCTTGTCCGAAGCGTAACTTGAAAACAGCTAGATCGATTTTAATTAAACTCCATGCAATGTTAAAAAACAATGAGAGAAAGTGCAATGTTTAACAACACTTACATATTTTTTTCATATGTTTTACCTGGGTATATTGATTCATGCTTCTCCATCTTATTGCCATCACTTTTCAGAACGATAAAACTTGTAAACCGTCATTTACATTATGATAAATCATATGGAAGATGAATATCATTTTGTTCTTGAATGTAAATTGTATACTGATATAAGAAAAGCTTACATAGATAAATATTATTATGCAAGACCTAATATGCTTAAATTTATAGAATTTTTCACCTCTCAAAACACTAATGTAAACAGAAAATTATCTATGTTTGTTTTCCAAGCTTTCGAGTTGAGAAATGCCTACTATAGGTATTACGGATAATATTTGGTTATTCCTCTCGCTGTGTTTATGTTGTTATATGGAACTGTGAATGTTAAACCAATTTGTAACTCTATGTTTGGAAGATTGAGTGACCACTGACTATGTTATAAACATTAACGTATTTTATTGATTGTGTACGCATGGGCGTATTGCCTATTGTATTCTGAAATAAATTCTAAATTCTAAATTCTATGTATTCACATTTGAACCTATTCAGCTGCGTCTTTGATGTATTGCATCCAAAATCTTTTTGTACGAAATTACAAAAATATCGAAATTATTTTGAGAATTGAAATGTTTCTTTCACATCGTTTTAGTTGCATATGTGGGGTCCTGACTTTCAAAATCATTTGCATATACATAGAACTAAAGATAAAGCGAATGGCGATTACTGTTCCAAGTTAAGGCACGTACTAGAGCCTGGTAAAATCATAAATTGTTTTTAGTGACCAAAGGTCATTGATTTGCCTTATCTTAACAAAACAGTAACATCTGTTATGTTATACTTATCAGCAAATAATTTTCACCTGATGATTTCTGTCAGTAGATTAGCTGACAGGAAATTGACCATTGGTCAAGAACGCTTTTAGATATTTTAATAAAACGAAATGAAAATATTAAGATACAATCCATAAAATCGTCAAATATGATTTTCTGACAAGATTAGCCAAATGTCACTTTAATCTTTGCGGCTTTAGAAAATTGTATTAAAGGTTTATCTTTGACGTATCCTATTCGCAAAACATTAATAACTTTCTAAGTCAAATCGCAAGGGTAAACGTAACTATAAGTGACATTTATTGGAAATTCATTTCACTTTCTTCATTCAAATCAGTATGGAGGTAAAAGGCGGTATGTTATTTTTGGCAATTGCGGTTATACTGTCTGATCAAGCAAGCTCTGTGCAGAGTGCAGAGCAAGCTACAAGTAACAAAGAATACTTGTTCACAAGAAAAACAACTGTTACCGGGACTTTATTAAGAGAAGCAGCGAGTGTGTCCAATAGTGTGACCTGTGCTAACATCTGCCATACAAAATCCACAGAGTGCACAGCTGTTGCATATAGAAAAGAATCCAGGAAGTGTCAACTTATCGCCGTAGACCCGAAGGTGGCAACCAGCTTTCCTGCTAGTTCAGAATGGAAGCTCTTTGTTGTGGTATGTATATTCATACAGACAAACTGTAGAAATAAAGTTTATAACAAATACAGCATTGTCTTAAAACCAATTTCTAAACATAAAAAGTAGACTAGTGCCTAATGTTTGCCCCTTCTGTGAGCCAAGTTAAGGAATGGCTGATCTCAGGAGGATCATGCATACCGGCAATATAGTCGGCATTCGGAGAAATCGGTTTCTTCAACGTAATTCTACTGCTACTGCTACTTCTTCTACTTCTACTTGTAGTCTACTATTACAACTACTACTTATACAACTACAACTACTAGAACTTCTACAACTACTACTACTATAATTACTACTATTACTACTACTACTACTACTACTACTACTACTACTACTACTACTACTACTACTACTACTACTACTACTACTACTACTACTACTACTACTACTTCTACTACTACTACTACTACTACTACTACTACTACTACTTCTACTACTACTACTACTACTACTACTACTAATAATAATAATAATAATGATAATAATAATGTGATTAAAGCAGGTGGCAACCCAAATTATGACGTAATGTCATTTAAGATGTACAACTGCAATGTTTTAAAATTTAGCGTGGCCGATAGACATACAGATGTTATATGTAGGTAATAATTGATACACGACTTTGATAGTGTACGTATGAAATTGAGGCTGTTGCCTACAGGACCAGCACGCGACATATACAGTAGACTATACACCAGGCCCCAATTTCTCGAAACTTCTTAAGCTTAACAGGCTTAAGTCGCTTATTTCAATTAGCCAAAATACATACTGAAAATGGATTTTGATAAATGAAAAATGGTTTATTCTGATAATCATACAGATTTTTCCTACATAATTTCTAAAAACTCTTGAAGAAGTAAATATAACACATTTTATAGAACAACAAAAATAGTGAGATTAACTTAATCCTGTTATAAGGGACTTAAGAAGTTTCGAGAAATTGGAGCCAGCTGTCTAGAACACCTGCTCGCAGTCGTTCTAAAGACGTATAAGTTCAGTGGTAAGCGGAAATATTCATGGTTGTTTGAGGGACTACTAAGTGTAGTAAGGAATATTAAACCGCATCAGGGGAAATTTTGAAAGACGACTTTTTACGAGTCGACGACAACATAACACCCTGCAATGTTTTGAAACGTTCTAGATATGACTAGTTGAACTAGCAATGTACTACCAACCACAGGACGTGTGACGCCGCACGAGAGGTGGTAGCGCATTCTTCCTGCAACGCCACGCTAACAAGACCTTTCACAAAAATGCTCCAGGATTTGAAGGATTTGGCAATTACCCTGGATATTATCCCCATCCAATTACCAGTGACTTATCAGAGGCAGAAATAAACCGTCAAAACGTAGAAAACTATCCCTTTGATAAGATTAATCCGTGTTTAATTGATAGATATAAATTCAACAAATTGCGTACTAGAGCTAATATTACAATGAAAACAACAGGGACTAGCCTGGTTGTCCGATAGTAAAACATTGAAGTATAAAACCTGTTTCGATGCACAATGTGTATAAGGGCAGAACGACACTGAACAGACCATGACAACGCAACAGACCTTGGAACACAACAGGCCGATTTGTTTTCATTACGCATACCGCTACTAGTTTACAAATGCCAGCGTCAAGCGTTGAACTAATGTAGTTGTTATATCCAGGTCGACATAGAAACATGTTAAAACATGCTTAAATGTTAGCAATGTTTTAAACGGCATAGTGTTTTATTTTCTAAATATCGGCACCATGGGTTGTTCGGTTAGCGCGCAGTGTTGTTAGCGCACTCGTTTCTTACCACTGTGTCACGGGGTCGATTCCCTGCCTGGGCATAGGGGAGACAAGTAGGTTTAATTCCCCGGTTTCCTTTACCAAAAATGACCTAACCCTGGTGAAACTTCGTGGAAACGAGAGTGAATAAGCATAATATAATTCACATGTATAACAAACATTAATTTTGAGTGATAAACCTTTAACTTTTTTCTAAATAATGCCGTTATGGAAAATATTAATTACTGGTAACAAGAATATAACCGTGTATTTAATAGCTGAAAACGCAAAAATATTAAATGATTGGTGAATGCTAAGATATTTACTGTGATCTTCTATTGTGTCATAAGGTAGACATACCGTGTTTTCTGCACCTTTCTTACAAATTAAACTCGGTATCCTTCAAGAACCATTGTATTCGACATTTATTCATCTTTTTGGGTAAATAAAAAAAATTGTTTTAATTTTGGTAAATCTGATTTGGGAGTAAGAGTGCAAGTTTAAACTTAATACCACAAATAACATATCATATTCCATACATACGTAAATTCAAATCTTTCAACACCAACATGTACTTGTACATGAAATTGCAATGAAACCTACAGGAATTAGTCAAGGGCCCAATTTCACGAAAATACTCAAGTCAAATCTCAATCTCAGTCTCAAATCTTTTTATCCAATTACAACAGCATATTATTAATTAAAAAATGTAAATGTTTTAGCCTTTTTCAAAGGACATCCTCTCATTCATTATGTTGATCAAAAGTTGCTTATTATTTACAGAAAAAAATAAGAGCAAAAATTGTACTTGAGTCCAATTCGTTTTTTTTTGTGTTTAACTTAAGTACATTGTGTGCTGTAGAAATATTTTTTTCTAGAATATTGAACAATTATTTCAATCAACATGATGCATGTGGTGAGAATGCGCTTTTTAAAATTAAAGTTTTTAATATTGTAATGTGGAAAAATGAGCTGAGATTGAGATTGAAATTTGACTTAAGTATTTTCGTGATATTGGGGCCAGGGCCCTTATCCAATAATCATCTTAGATCTAACTTAATTTTAAGATTGGAGTCTGAGTGTTTTGATAGGACTGTAAAAATACTGGCAAATAGACTGAATGGAATCGCCGAGGATAGGAATTATTTGATTATTGCCTCTCTAAAGGAAAACTCACAGCGATATTAGGTAACTGCACATTTATCAAATACTTCATATTCCAAGAGTATGCATGATGCAGATGCAATCAAATATATTTTCGACGGAGGAACGTATAAATTACTTTTTTGATAATATCTGTATATATGTTCCTACCGTTAAATAATATATAAAATGTATTCTATCATGTATTGAAGAACACGTGGGTTTAAGAAAATAGTGTCCGTCTATGTGAAAAAATATCTAACAAAAATAAGTCAATTTTCCTTTCAGAAATCGATATGTCCACTTGGATGGGAATTTATTGGTTCTGCTTGCTACTACCATGCTGCAGTTGAAATGAATTGGGAAGGCGCCCGACAGCACTGCCAATCGAAAAGCGGCACATTAGCTGCTATCACATCTGTTGAAGAAAATGCAGCAATATTGTCTTGGCTTGCTGCTAAGAGCGCCCCGTTCTTTGCGTGGATAGGAGGAAATGATATGATTGTAGATGGCACATGGAAATGGGAGACGGGAGAAGCTTTTGTGTTTCAGGACTGGTCCAATGGTGAGCCGAATGGTAATGGATCAGAGAACTGTCTGACCGTACTTAGTGTTACAGGTGGATGGACTGATTATGATTGCTCACTGACGTTGTCTGATAGTGTTTGTGAAAAAGATCCTTATTAACTTTCTTCTATTTGTTGATGTTTCAATAACAAAACCAAGCCTTTGCATAGGTTAAATTGTGACAATAATACGATCGAATGTAAGATTTAGTACAATGCTTTTTAAGAAATCAATTGCGTGGCTGATGGAATTATCGGTATACGAACGCAGTTTGGCTGTTAAAGTGTGTTGGGTCCAAATGAACCCCGAAAATGACATCAATTACGTAATTCATTACATATACTTCAATCAAAAGTTTATTATTTCTTTCCAGAATTGTTAATAAAAAAACGTACTTTCATTTAAGAAAACCTAACAGGTATTCTTTCTCACCCATTCTGTAAATAGAACGACCCGACCGGCTGACACATTTAATTGCTACAAACAGAAATAGTCCCAAAATGAAGTCAATTTTAAACATAAAATTGAAACGCTCATGACAACAATACACTTAACGAATAATAAATTAACACTTTACAGCAACAGAAATACACTATTTATATTTATGCGCGATATTACCGATCCTAATATATCCGAAAATGTTGCGTTCATCGGAAAATATTCGCAATTGCCGAAAGGCTGTTCATTGAAGGAGTGTATGTTGAGGTGTAATTGTTATATATTCGAGTCCAGCATTTATCTTATTATGTGATAACTCCAATAGCCTTAATATTGTTATGCCTGATGACCACATACAATTTTGGTATCATTTGAAAAGTTTTTCCTGTGTGCATCACATACATCAGAGCGATGATGCTGCTATGCGAACAACATTTATGATGAACAAACTCTGATGACGGAGAATGGCTTAGTGAATACTGATGCTAATTTGGAAGAACAGCAGACATAGAGTTATTACAGTTTTCTATTTGCATTTGATTTGATGTATGTACAGATAAAATAAATAGCTATAGTTGAGATGTAAGGCCCCGTAGCTATTGATTTCGAATAAATAAAAATAAAACACTTATGAATACTTTTTTTATCAAAATTCTTTTATTGTGACCCTTTAATACGTTTATGTACTGATCAACCTAATCAGGGAAGAATACCATGAAAACGGCTATGTCAATGAACAACGGGATTGGCCGAGATTTCTTTATATAAAAATGAATTGTAACATCAAATGAATATGATATTAACGTGTCTATCATATAGTGTTAACTTTATTTATTCTCACGTATTTATCTAATCATCGCTGAACGTATAACTTTAACACCTGTGCAGTACGAAAGTCCATATAGCCTTCACAAGAATTTTAATGATTACGAACAACATAGAAAATGGTCTATAGTACATGATTTGTACACGAAAAACTGAAATTCTCTAATAAAGATTAAACAGGCAAAGGGAACTTTATAGAGGATAATTATTTGTTGCAATGAGCACCAAAATGTATCGTTCACGAGAAGCATAGGGACGCGTGAAATACTATATAATTATACTTTTGGTGTTCACGAGGTGAAATATAAAATCGATACACTCAGTTTAAAATGCCGGACCTACACTTTTGCTCAAATTAAGTTTTTTCGTTTTTCCGAACTTACATGTGTTCCCGCTTCTTTTTGCCCGATACCCATTCAATTCATCCAATCAGAACCATAAGATATACACATGTGACAAAATACCGGACTTCCATTGGCTAATTCAACAACTGTCTAAAAGGCCGGAGTTACGGAGGCTGCAGCTTAGGTTTTGCACACACACACACACAGTCTAACAAACATAAAAAGCCGGACGTAGACATTGTGCTCGATTTTATGAGGTAAGATTATATTTCCTTACTTTCATTGTTTGTGTTATATACATTCACTGATACCATTTGTCTAAATTGTTTCCATGACTGTTTTAGTAACATTTAATAACTGCTAAAGCATGAGAGAGCAATTTCTTTAGCCGCAAAGTGGAGATAATGCAAAAGTGTTGTCACAACTCAGTATATTATGCTAAAATGAAACCACATTCATGTACAGTCTGCATGGTAAACCAGAGTAAATTCATTTTTTTATGTTCTTGCATATGTGTATGTCTGCTATAAAAATAAATTGATTACAAACTCATTTTTTGAATTGGATGTTGTAGCTTCGGCTTTTTCAAAGTTTTTGACTAGGTGCTTGCATTGTAGTTTCATGTAACTTCGGCATTTTATATTTTCGTCCTACAAGTTTAAAAGGTTATTTGTACGCAATACCTGATTTTTAAAAGTGATGTGTCGCTAAACTGTACTAAAATAAATCACCATAAATAAAGGTTTTCGATGTTTCAGTCAAAATTGGTGACTTATATTAGGTATTATATAAATGACATCATCAAACACGACGTCATGCTGCTGACGTCATTTAATGCAAGTGAAGCTGTGACAAGTCATTTATTTATCTGTTTGATTAAAGACTCTGCTTGAAATTTGAAATGTTTGAAATAATTATGAATTGCTCTTTAGTATAGATTTTCACAAAAAAAGTGTTATAGCTATCTTTTCCAAATGTTTTCTAAGCCTATGGATAATAACATCGAATTACTACAATGATTTTTTTTTTTTTTGAAAACGAAAGTAGAAAACAAAAGTAATATATATATATATATATAGAGTATGCATCTGTTTATCTCTCTCAAATATATTGCTTATTTAATTACTGGCGGATCCAGGCTTAGGGTTTTACAAATCATGGATCCGCCAGTAATCAAACAAGCAATATACGCCCCCCTAAATCGCCCAATTTTACTTTTTTCCTATCTTTTACCTACGACAAAAATACAAAAATGTTTTTTTCAAAACATTGCGCACCTAAGTTATTATATTGCGAATCACAAGTGAACAGAATGTGCTCTGATCAGACAGTTATATGCAGACTGTCAGGACATATGCTGGCCGCCAATGGAATTAGGCACCAACATTAAAGATCATTCAAAATAATAAGTTTTTGTATATACTTTTTCCATTTTATTTGCAGCATGAGTTACTCTGGTGAAAGCGACACAGAAAGTGACTATGAAACAAACCCGCAAACATATAAATGCCACATGTGCAATTTTAAACCGGATTTCAGGACTCTCATCTATATTCTGGAACAAATTGTCGATTTCGGGCCATACCTCATAACTTTGCCAGATGGACAACTGTATGTTAGGTGTCATTTTAATGACTGTGAACGTTACTATCACTTGAAGTGTATACATGCAACGTTTCCTGATGAAGCTCTGAATAACTCTCATCTTGATGACCTAAGAGAAAATGGTATACACTGTCCGAAGTGCGAACCAGGAATACCAATAGTCAATTACTGAAATGGCGGGATTTCGCGGGAAAATGTTAGTAGCGATGGCACTAAATCGGTTAGAGCAAGACTTTCATCATGATGAAAACGAGACCAAAGAAGCCGTTAAAAGTATTGAGTCCGAGATGGAAGTGACAAATTCACTTCATGCAGAACCAGATGCAAGTAGATCTACATTGAATCTAATGAAATCAAGCACATTCGATACTAATAACAATATAGACACTGATGATTCTTATAACGATGATGACTTTTATGATTTGGATGATGATGTTAACGATCCAGATTGGACATTAAAGAGGAAAAGAGAAGATAACAGTGCATGTTCTGACAGTGAATCTGATAGTGCAGGAAGTCATACTGAGACTCGAGAGTTGAATGCACAGACTTACCAAACCCTATGCATTGAGAGCAACATTGAAGGTGCTGTCGGTGTGGAAAGTGAAGAGAACGTAAGAGAGGCTTCTTTTCCTGACATAATAGAGCGGGTAGAGGAAGTTGAGACAACTGTAAATGAAAATGACCCAGAATTAGGTAAATCTGGTTTTGAAAAAAATAAATTACTACGAATGCAGGGGAAGAAGTATTTTGGTTTTAAAAAAGGTGGAGACGGAAAATCAAAATACTGTGATGAACGTCCAGAGAAAAGTATGCATCCGAAGAACTGTACAAAAAGATGTGATAAAGGCTGGGGAGGGAGGCAATGTTCAAAGATAGATGAACACGCAAGGGGTGAAATCTTTAATATGTTCTGGAAAAACATGAATTGGAGAGAAAAGAAGGTATACGTTTTAAGCCTGGTATCAAAAAATGATGTAGCTAGACGCACGACAGGTGAAAACAGTAGACGAAAGTTTTCGTATTCATACTACTTGAGAGTAGATGACCAGAGATACGCAGTATGCAAGTCACTGTTTTTAGCAACACTAGCATTAAAAGAAGATACTGTGTATAATTGGATAAATGAAAATGAGTCCGAACACGGAATTCCAGGAAATTCACAGAAAGAAACTCCAGGTAAAAACACGAAAACAGAAGCAAAAGATTCAGCAACAAAATTTCTTCAAGAAATACCAAAAATGCCATCACACTATTGTAGGGCGCGAACGTCTAAATTATACCTGGAAACAGAGCTTGCCAGTATGAGAGAGTTATACAAACATTACAAACTAACAATTGAGTCGAGGAATGAACCAGTGTATGGTATAACACAATTTACAAAGCTATTTCATGAAATGAATCTTGCATTTTACAAACCCAAGAAAGATCAATGTGATCTGTGTACAGGATTCAAAGTGAATACTGTGGATGAACAAAAGTACAATGATCACATACGTAAGAAAACGGAGGCGGCAGATTCTAAAAGGATTGACAAAGAAAAGGCAATCAACGAAGGCAAACAAAAGGTGATCACAATGGACCTCCAAAGTCTTCTGTTATGTCCAAAATTAGAAGCCAGCTGTTTGTTTTACAAAACAAAACTATGTTGTCACAACTTTACATTGTTTGACCTTTCAACTAAAGCAGTAATGAACTACTTCTGGAACGAAACTGCTGCAGATCTAAGCTCTAGTACTTTTGCAACATGCATAATTGACTACATGGAAACGTTAGATCTGAATGATATAGAAAAGGTGATACTATACAGTGATGGTTGCACCTACCAAAATCGAAACATCATATTGTCATGTGCATTACTGAGGTTTGCAGTTTCTCATAAGATAGAGATTGAACAGAAATTTCTTGAAAGAGGACACACCTACATGGAATGTGACAGTGTCCATGCAACTATAGGTAGAAAAATAAAGAAAAAGGATGTTTATATTCCTCAGAAATATGTAGAATTGATTGAAGAATCAAGAGAAAGTGGAGATGAACCATACAAGGTGGAGTATGTTGATCATCATTTCTTCAAGGATTACTCCAAATTGCTGTATTACACAAGTATATGGCCTGGGCATGGTGTAGGAACACCAGTTGTCACGGATATACGAGTGCTTAAATATACTGTAGATGGAAACATACTATATAAGCTCAACTACTCAGACAGGGAGTTCTGTGAATTAAGGAAGCCAAGAAACGCATCACATTCATTTACAGAATACGTTCCAGCAGCGTATGTGAAGCCACTGGTCCTGAAAAAGTCCAAGTATCAGCACCTCCAGCAGATAAAATAAGATTCCAAAAGACTACCATGCGTATTATGATCAGTTACCACATGCTGAAAGCTGAGACCTATTGGCAGTGAATGTTTTGATTGTGCTCAACGGGGTTGCAGAACACGTACAAAAGTAAACAACTCTCATCCTGGGGCAAAATCGTCCTTTACTTGTCTGTTCTGAAGTTTTGAAAGTATTTTTCTATTTCGAGGTAACACAGAGTCAAATTGGCCAACATTTTGTATACCAGTACAGATGCCTAAATACTCAGCATCAGATCTAGGTCCAAACAGTTAGCATATTTAATCCAGTTTGGAAAAACGGGATATTGCATATAAGTATTCTGTAAACAAAGGTTTAATGTACACTGCTTAAGAATTTATCACGTGGGTTCGTTTGCGTGTACATTGATATCAGATTTCAAAAGTTTCAAAGTGTTTGCTTTTGGCATGTTAATGATCGCCGTTGTACGAAAACCCTAATTTACAATGTCGCAAACAGCGTAGACCCAAACCAGCCACCGCAATGAAAATGCGGCATCTGATCAGGGATGACACTGTTTGCCAGCAATCAGCACCTACTCTGCCTTGCGCTATCATTACAAATAGTATTGACCTTCATTAGATGCCTTTTCAATGCGGCGGTTGATATGGGCCATCACTGTTTGTAATGTCCTACGGTTTGTTTTCGTACGACTGCACTCAGACGGATTTGATGTATTGATTGGATACATTTTGTGTATGATTTTTTATGATACCATGAATGTGTTAAATGATTTACATGGATCAGATGTGTACACACTCAGGAAAAATCATGTAAATGTGTTGGCTGATTTACACGAATAAGTATTTTGCACAATCCTACATTTGATGGGTTGCATTAGTATGGTATGTGCAGGCCTGTGTAAGCCCTATGCATGTGTTCGATCATTAACTTGGTTCGTCTGTGGGCACACAGGTATGATCAATGAATGTGTTTTATAAGTTTCATTGTAAATGTGGTGTACTCAAAACGCAAAATCCTGTCAATACGTTTGATAGTTTACATGAACTGTCGTTTATGATAACTCTTTTGCTGATGCTCAATTCTACAGATGCCTTAAAATGCACCAGTGCGTCGCCGGAAATAGGGTATTTATACATTGAAAACAGTGCAGATCCTACTAGACTGCATTTAATAACGATATGTCCACTGTTTGAAACTTGTCATAAACACCAGAATGTTGTCCACTATGATGCAAACAGTACAGACACTGATTACACGCCTTGAAGGTATTTTTGTTGTCGCCTCAGCGCGCTATTTCCATTGCACTGACAAATCACAAGTATGTCAAAATTTAACTGCATCAATTGGTCTTGACCAACTCCGTTCTTAACAGGTCATCTTTAATGTATCTGGACTTGCGTAGTTGAGTATTTGATGGTAGCTGAAACCAATGACTAAGAATAAGTTTAATGCTAAACAGCTGTCTTGTCTGATAATATTTGTACAAGAACTATGTAAATGGACTTCAGGTATATATGCACATATGAGTGAATGCTTGACCTATCAGTTTTTATATAAGTTACTTTGCTGCTATTGTTAGAACTGTTTTTCTTGTTACAGTTATAGCCGTTATTTCATTGCTCATAGAAACTGTATTACTTTGTCAAGACTTGAATGATTATTGTTGTTTGTGAATTGTTATTTTTTTTCAAAGATTATCCAAAAGAAGGGATGGTAG
The DNA here is from genome assembly GCF_026914265.1 of Mya arenaria. Lineage (NCBI taxonomy): Eukaryota > Metazoa > Mollusca > Bivalvia > Myida > Myidae > Mya > Mya arenaria. The sequence continues at coordinate 15,964,383 of NC_069133.1, forward strand.
CTGTTTTGGTTTTCAGTATGCTAAATACTATTAAGTTGTATTTGTAAAAAGGTACAGTTCGTTTTAAAATAAGTTGTGTCTTTGAATAAAGGTGTCCTTTCTTGTTGCTGAAGAATATAATCTGAGGGTTTTGCAGTTGGAATCCAGATGACTCAGCATCTCACCTGGATCAAATCAGTTTAAATATTTCGTAAAACTTAACGCCTTGAGAAGGATCAAGCTTTTTAATGCATATTGTCAATGTAGGTGGTTGATGCACTTGGTTGAGCTTATCTGCTTCAACTGTTGTCTTGAATTTTGAAATATGATTGTGATTTGATTTGTCGTTTATCACATAGTCTCAGTGGCAAACAGTTTTTACTCAACCCAGACGCCGATTTACTCTGCATCTGATCTGCGTCAAAACCATTTGTAGTGTATATTGATCGGCAAAAACCGATGACTGGCTAATTTGCAGGTCTTGATCATTTGAAGATACGAATGCCAAATAATTTCATTTAGTTAATCTGTTCTTTCCTTTTGTTGTGATACCTGTTTTAAAGAAAAATAAATATGTCACGTAAGTACATGTTGTTTTTATAGTTCATACATATAATTCTTTGTAAGGTTTTAGATTAACATGACTAAAACTGAGAATATCTCGCAAATAACTAGCTAGATTGCCAATTGAATAAACTCTTTTTAGCATACAGTACCTTTGATTGTTTTTATCTGTTTAGTGTCATGTCACTATAAAACAGAAAATATAGTAAATGGCTGTACTTTCTTAGAAATATGTTGTACGTATCGTGTAGTTCCCCTAATTGGGTATCAATATAAGTGCTATCATGCGAATTAAATATCGATTAAAGTTACGCAGATACCGTCTTTTCAAAGTATAATGCCCTAATTAAACATATGAGGATACCCGGATAAGGAACAATTATAAAAACACACTATCTAAGCAACAGTGCTGAATTAATTTTGTTAAGGCTCATACAATAAAATGCCGAAGCTGCACGATTCAAATTCAAATTGCCAAAGCTGCATTGGTAATAACCGAATATGCATTTTCCTAAATCAGAAAATACCGAAATTACAATTTTGATTGAATACAAGTATTTTAATATTCACATATATTATTTCCTAAAAAATGCTAAAAATGTGTTTACTTAGGTCCATGTTAGATGTGTATAGTGTTTTTAATTTTTCAGAGAAACGGTTTTTTCCTTCTCCTGAAAAACTTACTTTTTTCAGCTTCGGCATTTTAAACTGATATTGCGATCTTACACCGAAACGATCGTTTTTTTCTTTTTTAAGTATAAGCATAAAATTATATAAATTGACAATTGATTTTCAGAAATACAAGCCGTATGCAACGGTAACGTCAATTCAAAATGTTCAGAAATAACGTCGTTGATTGTGTGTCCAAGCACTGTGCGCGTTGACGTTTGATTTGAAAGTAAGAGCGGGTTCAAAATAGTACAAAATATCATCGTCGTGTCGTTCTTGTTTAAAGCTCACACTTTGTAGTTGTCATCTGACGGCAAATTGAAATTACGCATTTCCAAAGACCCGGTCGAATCACGGCCAAACCAAGAACCAGCTATCGCACAAGAACGAGAGGGTTCATCAAAGACGTAATTTATGCAGAAAAGTGTACTATGTAACGGCAAATTGAAATTACACATGTCCAAAGACCCGGTCGAATCACGGCCAAACCAAGAACCAGCTATCGCACAAGAACGAGAGGGTTCATCAAAGACGTAATTTATGTAGGATAGTGTACTATATAACGCACATTATTTCTGCTTACTGGCTACCACTGTCGAATGTTCCAATAATGGACACTTTTGGTTTGAATAATGGACAATCAGAACGAATATGTAGCTAAATAATTTTATATCTTAAAATAAATCACAGATAATGTAACTGTATATATAGTTTTGATGTTGCAATTTGCCCCAGCGATTTTATTATACAAGTAGATATGTATTAGGTTGTATGCCGTTTTTCGGTCGAGAGTCATAACTCTTATTAAAAACATTTAAATATCACAAAAATGCAGGTGCAGGATTGCCTAAGCTGACAAAAAATGCTATGAAGTTTCATATGTGTAGTTGCAATACGAGTTTTATGCATCACAAAAATGTATGACGTGACGGGACAGACGTGCACAATTACTTTCTGGCCTATATCTGTCTGGGAGTATAAAACTCATATCAGAAATAAGAAGCAAATGGATAATTTAAACTAAAATAACAACCACGAATTGCTACTCTGTGCAGACTTTTAAAAAGCATTTGATAATTTAGATGACATTTCTTCAATGAAGGCACCTGATTTCTTCAATTTAGGCAACTCGCTTAAACAATCGATTATTACAGTCTATAAGGAGATATAAAGCTGTTTTTAATTAATAGTTACCTTTTTGACCTCGTCGACATTGAAGGAGGTGTACGAAAAGGATGCCCACTATCCTCTAATGTGTTCATTATAATTATCCATATAAATTTTATCCGTTGCCGGACGATCAAACAACTTAATTAAAGGTATAAATGTATCAAACATGTTTCGGTGTGTTATTGTATCTGCCATGCTTTATATTGTCAAGCAAACATAAACCTGTCGCAAAGTAAGAAAGCTCTCTTTTTATTTATTTCATATTTCAGGAACAAAATAAAACCAGTAAACACTTAGTATGTCATACGATGAGGTGAGATAATTCAATTGTATTCCAATACTTCAAAATGTGAATCAATGGTGTCTCTGTTCCAATCATCAGTCACTCAAGTATCTTTTTAAACAGATGCGCTCATTAATGAAATCTGACTGTCATTGACAAAAAATAACAGTTTATGATAGCATTAATTACTATTTCAAATTAGGCTTTATTCGTTACTTTGAACAAGAGAACTGTGGAACGAATGCCAAAGCGTAACCCAACAATTATGAAGGACTATAGAGACATGTCGACCAAGTTTCAATTAATACATTGAATGAGCTAACTCATTTATTGTCAGAAAAAAATATATTTTCCTGGTAATGCGTCTGAAAACACTGATATTATAACTACTTTACTCTCTGATACCGGTAGTGCAAAAACTACTTCGAAAGTATTTTTTATTTTGCCTGAGGTTATTTATTTAATTTCCAATCGAAAGCTCAGAAGTCAAAGCCAACTTTAATTCTTTAATTGCGAAAATATTTTCTGGCGGAAACCGGAATTGAGCCAGGTTCGCCTTTCAGTACCATAACATATGTCAGCTGTCAAGACCACAAGGCCATGGAAGTCTCTAACCCTTAGGTTATCGAAATATATTTAATTGTTACATGCGAATTTTGTTCGAAGAAAAGTTGCCTCCCCTTCCTCATGCATATTCATTAAAAGAAGATTTCACTTAATTGTCTATCGGTAAGTATGAAGTGTAACGGAAGAGAGTCGTAGTTTGCCGACAATGTAGAAAAACATTTCTCCCACCTCAGATAAGTAGATCCATTAATTTAACCATGCTAGAAATTCTTATCTTGCCCAAGGGCGAAGATAAAATGCCCGTATAGAACTTCTTTTAGTGGTCACCACATTGTAATTACCTCCCTCGTTGAAGACTGTCGTCTGTAGCGCATCATGGAAACCTTGTCTTGTGGCAATATTTAGAACGCTAGTTTATTATTTCTCGCTTCAAATGTCACCAGAAAACAGTTTTCACGCCCCTTTCAAGAAAGAATGCTTCACTCTTCTTAGAACTATTTAAAGACCGATCAGACCATTAACACACTCTGAATCACTGCGCGAATATCCATGACAACCACGAATTATCGCATATCCGTACGCAATTATTTTCACTAAGCACAAAAGAGTTCCAGCAAAAAATACATTTTAACTAAATTTTGTTTAACTGAGGTGGGAGAAAAAGCATCTACCATAGCCGCTCGTGTAAGATAGGTTCATTCCGACCCTCGCGCAGGGTGTTTTGCGGAAACTCGGTAAACCTCGTTTCCGCAAAACACCCTACGCTCGGGTCGGAATGAACCTATCTTACACTCTCGGCCATGGAAGATACTTTTAATCTATTCTGTTCCATCCCCAAAGTTAAGAACGAAACTCCTTTATTTATGGGTTTTTAGAAGAGCTTATGCGATGGTTATGTGAACGTAATATGTGCGTCCGTGCATCCGTGCGTGCGTCAGTGCGTCCGTAAACAATTGCTTGTGAACACGATACAGTCTTCAGTTTTGATTGCATATCGATAAAACTTTTAATAGTATTTAGATATCCATCAGAGCTTGGTTCCTTTCTAAAAGATCCAGATCCGCCCATGCATGCCTAGATTATGTTTATTTAGTAGATCAAAGTTTAAAATATTGCTTTTTTAGCTAACCTATATTTAGTCAAGTCTGCATGGGCGAATTGTCTATTTTAATATACATGTAAAGTCATGTCTAGGATTAAAGGGAGACAACTTGCTTTTTGATTCTGCAGGTAATTTTGAAAATTACTCTGCCTTTTTCTTGTTGAAAGGCCAAAGACCATAGGCCATTGTTTAGCTCTATTGGCCAAAGTGTCTGTAGTTCGCGCATTCATCTAAACAAAATTGGTTGTGAATGATTGTTAAATTAATGCCCCCGGGGTCATTACTGACCACGCCCCAGGGTTCACAGGTTTGCTATACTATTTAAATTGTGAATGTTTGAAAATCTTTTTGTCTGAACCAGCTATGCAGCCACTTGCTATTTTGATTAAGGCATAATTTAGTGGTCTGCCACCATGGTTGTTCAAATTATGCCCCTGGGGTCAAAACTGGCTCTGCCCCGGGGTATTTGGACCTATGTACAGTTTTGCAAACGAGCATCAATGTTTTCCTTGGATGACCTTGACTTTGTCCTTTTGACCATTTTTTTTTATCGTTAAAGCTACAAAAATGAAATTTTGACCATGAGTACAGTTTTGAAAGCATTTATTTGTCAGATGACCTTAACGTGGCACACTTAAATAGTTCAAGCAACAAATCTGCTTACAACGCTTTCTGTCCTCAGATGTTGAACGTGCAACGTTTTTCATATTTGTTGCCTTTTACCCATACATACATGCTCTGGATTGAAAATGACCACAATAGCCATGCCAGAAGAGCATAGGCCCTCATGGGCCTCTCTGGAATACATGAACAGAACAGAACATGTATTGGTAAAGGGTATTACATATAATATATACATATATGTTGTTCTAATTTGTCATTCGAACGCTTCACATTCTATTTATAACAAAAAATGGAGGCTGAACTAGACATTTCTTTCAACATTCAAAAATTATTTCTAATGAGTTATTTTAACATGTAGTACTAGTTTTATTAATTCATGCTTGTCATTTGATTTCAATAAAAGTAGAAATTACTAACACGATTTATACTTTTTTTGTAACAACAAAGTAAAATAAAATCAAAATCATATTCAATATCATTAGTACGGCAACATAAACAATATCCATCCACTCTAGTTGTTCAGTTTCTGTGATACTTACCAGCTGAATTCATAGTGGTAATACGGAATTTTTTTAGTCTGGATAAATATGCATGTACAGTTTGAGAACAAAGTACTAATACTTAACCGATAAATAATGGGATTACCGCCTTTGAGCGGTCAGTAAAAAGAAGCTCACTAGAACACGTGTCTCATATGGCTTTAAACTAGTTCCAATCGAAAGTTATTATGAATTTATAAATTGTGTTTCAAAAGCATTTCAATTGCTCTTAGAATTCAGATTCATTGGAATAGTTTAAGGCAATAAAGCTTCATGTTATAACGATGAATTTTAAACCTTACTGACACATTTCAAAAAGCTGACATTTATAAAAAAAATGAATCCAAACCGATGTTTTAGCTCACTTGAGCACGAAGTGCTCAAGGTGAGCTATTGTGATCGCCCTCTGTCCGTCGTCCGTCGTAGTCGCCCGTCGTCGTCAACAATTTGACTGTTAACACTCTAGAGGTCACAATTTGGGCACAATCTTACCGAAACTTGGTCAGAATGTTACCCTCAATAAAAATCTTGGACGATTTTGATATTGGGGCATCTGGGGTTAAAAACTAGGTCACCAGGTCAAATTAAAGGAAAAGCTTGTTAACACTATAGAGGTCACATTTATGACTGTATCTTCAAGAAACTTGGTCAGAATGTTAATTTTAATACTCTCTAGGTCAAGTTCGAATCTGGGTATTGTGCGATTAAAAACTAGGTCACCAGGTTAAATTGAAGGAAAAGCTTGTTAACACTCTAGAGGTCACATTTATGACTGTATCTTCATGAAAGTTAGTCAAAATGTTTATAACAATAATCTCTAAGACAAGTTTAAATCTGGGTCATGTGCGGTCAAAAACTAAGTCACCAGATCAAATCATAGGAAATGCTTGTTAGCACTTTATAGGTCACATTTATAACTGTATCTTCATAAAACTTAGTCAGAATGTATATATTGCTTAGCTCTAGGCCAAGTTCGAATCTTGATCATGTGCGGTCAAAAACTAGGTCACCAGGTCAAATTTAAGGAAAAGCTTTTTAACAATCTAGAGGTCACATTTATAAATGTTTTTCATTAAAGTTGGTCAGAATGTTTATATTAAAAATCTCTAAGTGAAAATTAAATCTGGGTCATGTGTGGTCAAAAACTAGGTCATTAGGTCAAATCATAGGAAAAGCTTGTTAGCACTCTAGAGGTCACATTTATGACTGTATGTTCATGAAACTTAATCAGAATGTTTAAATTGATAATTCTAGGCCAAGTTTGAATCTGGGTCATGTGTGGTCAAAAACTAGGTCAGCAGGTCAAATAATAGGAAAAGCATGTTAACATTTTAGAGGCCACATTTATGACCATATGTTCATGGAACTTGATCAGAATGTTATTCTTGATTATCTTTATTGGATCAGGTGAGCGATACAGGGCATTCAGGGCCCTCTTGTTTAAAGATATTACTTGATATCTGGGTCAAGTCAGAAAGTGTGTGAAAATAATGTCATAAGATCATGAAGAACCAGGTTGCATACATTCACGTGTTTGCAACAAACCCATTGACATCGTGTGAAACAGGAAATATGCAGATGCATCCATGTGCTTAATCTTATTTTAATTCAAAGGGAGATCATTTGAAAATTTGAAATTTTGACTTATTTAGTACATATATAAGACGAGGCCAACAGTTTAATTTTCTAACAACAGCATCTTGGTGTTGCCAAAGACAAACTGAATCATTATTCTTCACTCGAATTAGTTTATTAAAGGGACTAGACACCAGATGGTGAAAAAATCGGCAAATAAGTATTTCCCCACAACAAGCATTGAATTGTCATACGCGCTAGTAGGAGACTGATAACACATAACTCTTCATGATTAAAAGAATAAACGGACTCTACACACTTTGACCAGCCCAATTGCGTTCATACCCCGATAATGACATCAAGCTCGCAATTCATTCCTTAAATAAACCATCATGGTTAAGAGTTTTAAGACAACTGTCCACTTAATATATGAAGGGCAATAAATGTATGTAATTTAGTAATAAATGTCTTGAAGTTCTGTTTTAACACTGGATGGATTCTGGTATTATATTTACCAGCGATAAAATTTCAATATCGGATTATAATGATGTAGACTCTTGATTTCAGACGTAACCACAGTCAGACGACTGTAACGAATGGAAACATATTTAATCAACGGGGTCCCAAAACACGAAGGTTGAAAAATCTTAAACGATAAGCAAAGATCATGGGTTAATAGAAGGTCCGACTCATACAGAAGCTATCAGGTATATTGTTATTTTTTATTTCAAAAACCTATTATACATTAATGCTGGGACGAAATGTTTAACAAGTCAATTAACTGGCGATTTACATTTGGTGATTTAAAAAAATGAAGTTAAAGAATTAAATAAAGACTTCTTTATAACATCATTACATCAACAGAACCAAATTTATTCCTCTGGAATATCTCAGCAATTTCTTAATATAACTTATATGATAGCAATTCTTATGCCATGGGCTCATTATGTGTCTTTGTCCATGGGTGATTCCATGTATATAATGAGTGTTTTATATGTGATTTTATACAATAAACGGATTTCTTTATCATGTTATTCCAAAACGATAAAAATAATAATGATATCAAGGACTTTGTCATTGATTCATTCCAGCTTTACAACGTTAATTATCAAGTATATCAATTTTAACAAATACATGAAATTACTTTTACACATAAACCATTATGATTTCCTTAGTTATTGGAACACATTTAAATATGTAATTGAGCACTTAAACAATCTTTTCACATACACAGAATTTGACAATGTAGCTGTACATGCATGGTCAGCCCATCCGACTCCGTCCATATATTTCGTTACACAGTTTTCTAAAGTGGAACCATTCGGCTCAAATGTTTGCTCATTTCCTCCAAAACAAATGCTTTCCCAGTCGCCCATTCCCACGTAACCTCTTTGCAATGCATTTTTGCATCTGCCCACGTCATTTGTTTAGTAGCAAGGTAATGGAAACTTATTAAAAATATAATAGAAAAACATCTTGTTGACTTGGTAATTCCTGCAATAAAACAAAAAAAAAATGTATCACGTGACTATTTAGTAACAAATGAAAGCATGTAGGTAAACGGAAGAATTGCCACAGTATAAACAAGATTATCTACATGAAATAGTTTTCTCCACACGTAACCAGGTACCAAATGTGTTTTGTTATGCATAAAGCTGAAGACTTGTAAATTTGCACTAACCGTAACAAACAGCTGCCATTCTGAACTAGCCGCAAATTCAGTGTTAGAGCTCGGATCCAGCGCAATAAGCTGGCACCTCCTTGAGAGTTGCCTGTACCGAACCGCACTGCATTCGTCTGATCTCTTACCAAGACAGAGGTGAGCGCATCCCACAGTGCTAGGAGAGCTCGTCTCTTCAAGCAGGGTTCCGGTAACTGTGTCATTCTTGGTGAATAGTTTAAATTCAATTTCCACAGCTGTTACAGTGTATTTACATTCATGCAGTATAACTGCAATTGCCAAATACAGCAAAATGTGTTTCACCTTCATTGCTAATATTATGGAAACAGTGGTTACCCTCTGCTATCGAATGCTGTACTGAGAAAAACAACCGGTTGTCATGATGTGTGTTTATATGTAATGGCCATTTTGAACCAGTGGGATGGCAGTTATTTATAACATATTCGATTTATTATCTATATTGATCGACGTTTTACGTGCCGTACTTAATGGTTGAAAAGACAATATGTTGGTCGTCAACATACAAACTAAAACAGTACAGATTCACTGATTGTTTTGTGACTTGACCGTCATACCTTTATAACACTGATGTAACATGTACGCGGGTATTTGCCACAATACGGTTCTTTTTAAAGTACGCATTAGGTACTCAGAGCTGTTTTTGTTGTGAAACTTACTTTTTAACAGTAAGCATTATATAATTACCAATAATAAAACAAAACACACATTGAAAGCGTTGCTATCAGATGACATCACTCGTTCGTTTAGTAAGGATCAGAAATGATCATCAACCAATATTTCTGGCCAGATGACAACAACGCCACCGCGGCTGCCCTCCATGAAAACAGCTTGGAGAGTTTTTTAAAGGGTAAAAAAAACATCAACACATTCATTAATGTGGCTAGGTCAATTTAAATCCAAATTTTATTTCAATGATAATTTATTTCCACTGAAAGCGTAACTAATGTTATGGTGACACCTAATTAATACTCAACGATGTAACCGATTTTACAGTTTAATAACAACTATTATTGAGTATAAATCATTTTCATAGGCCTCACCTATGTCACAAACTAGCCACTGCTCAGCATTTTTCGAAATGTACTCCTGACTTGCTTCCCTTGGTGTTGCTAAACGCGCTCTAGGTGCTTTCGTTAGTATTGCTTCTTAGTGTTACCATATTGAATGGATGTAAAACAGAAGCCAGTCAATTGACATTCGCGCTGGCGCCGTTCAGTAACAAGCATAGATTTTCAGAGGATTACGTCCATTTTTATGGTTTATTATTACAATAGCAAGCAAAGCTGATATATTCAGAAAATTTAGACTCAAGTATCCATGGACACCAGTGAATTAAAACTTTACAAAAGGAAATAAAATGAATCATTATGTTCTTCCACCAAAAATTACAAAGTCAAAAACGACAGTGATTAATCGTGCATTCCTAAACTTAAGTGTATACAAACATTCGTCTTATGTCTTGGTTCTTCCAAACTTCAATAAACCGACTAAGTAATTAGGCAGAAAGTTAGAAAGAAACATTATTGGTTCAACCATAGATTTTGAAATGATGTACTTAGTTAACTATGTGGATTTAGATTTATTGAAATTAATCTACTGATGTAGGTGTAAAATTTAGGTAAATATTATGTACCCTTGCATACCATATACAAGGCCCCAGTATGCCAAAATACTTAAGTCAAATCTCAATTTCAATCTGATCTCATTTCATCACGTTTAATATCGATATGTTTTTAAACTTTTTAAAAGTTCATTATCTCATAGAAAAAGATGATTAAAAACGTTGGTCAAAAGTCCAAAGAAACTCATCTTTTTTCAATTGAATACGTTTTCAAAAGAGTAAACATATCCATAATTTTAAAAATGGTTTGTGATTGTGATTTGACCCTATTATTTTCGTGATATTGGAGCAAGTAAAAAAACACTGCATAATTTAGATTTCCAAATTTGTTAAAGAGGCAAAACCATGTTAAGTAAATCATTAACAATTAGCATTGACAAAAAGATTTTATCAACAAATCCTTTAAGTAAATACATTTTAAAAAGAGTAGAAATACGCAAGATAGTTTGTCATACATGCTTTTATGTGAAAGCATGATTTGAAATTGATATTTGACTTATGTTCTTTCGTGATATTTGGGCCAGTAATTGAAATAAAAATTGCATAATTATGTCTTTAAAGTGTGTAAAATGTTCAAAGGCAAAATCATGTCAAGGAAATAATATCAATTTAGCCGATAGTCTGTTAATATTTCGAATCATGTATCAAATGGACAGTTATACTGTACTGTATTAAAGTTAGTCTTGAAAAGAAAGTATGTGTTATTTCTAAAAAAAACAACAACAGTATTTAAAATTACTCGAATGTCTTAAAAAAGTTATTATAGTTCTGGTCTCGTCATCGTGCAAAATATGTTGGTCATAACTCAAAAATCGTTGAAAGAATAAAATAATAACTTAAAATTAGACATGGTTAAACGACACAAATCTCCAACATTCAATAAATTACGCGTACATATTTTAACGGTATGAGGTTGAAAGGGTAAACAAAAACGATTTCAACCATTATATACATTATGGTTCAATTTGAGGTATTTATTCGAATATCCTGCTGACCAACAATTGACATTACGTGGAATAACAGTCTATTAGCACCAATCCGAATGTTCAATACGGTATTAATGGATGTTTGAGAATTGATGACTTGTTCACAGTATTGACGCAGCGCAATTGTCTGATTGAACTATTCATTACCGGTATGATTTTTATTTTTTACTTCAAAGGTAGGTCATGATAAAAGAAAAGAACCATAGAGATTTAACGCATTGTTTTACTTTTAAAGTGTTCGGTCAATATATCAATTGCCCTTATAGTTTGACTCTACTTTTCAAATAAAATGCAGACAGCCATCATCCGTGTTAATGTCAATATGTAGGGATAAACACTTGGGGCGGAAGGGGTTGGGCTCTCTTGATTGGTGGAAGTGGTCGGTCGTAGATCATTTAAATTCATAAGTAACAACAACAATATAAAACACATGGTGCATCATTTCAAATACCATATGGTGTAATGCTTCATATATATTAAAAGTTTAATTCCAGTAACATATTTCCATTCTAGGCATTGAATTGTTATGCTAAATTTTAGTATAAAAAGGAGGAATGACACAAAAAGGGGTATACTGGTATTTTATGTTTGGTTGTTTATTTTCTTATTGTTTTATGATAAAAAATCAAGATTTTTTTGAGAATGGATGTTTAATTCGTTTTTCACGATAGCAATATCACGTCCAATAATTAAACGTATTTGAAAGTACAAAATTACAAAATGTTGGTATTCCTTGTCGGTAGATTGAACTGGAAAGGACATATTTCATTAGTAAAAAATAAAAAGTAAGCTGCTAAATTTTCTTCGTGTACCTATGTTTACTCTTAATAAAATTGTTAACAGTTTCAGTTCGACAAGTACTTCCTAAGTCTTCAGAAAGGTCTGGAGATTACTCTACATATCTTGTATTACAATGCACTCTTAAAACATTTGATTCATTAAAGTGGCACACTTATTCAAAATCAAGACATATACATGTATAACAAACTCAATTTTGACTGATAAACTTTAAAGTACTTACAAAATAATGCATCTATGGAAAATATTACTTACTGATAACAATATTTTAACCGTGTATTTAATAGCTGGGGGCGCATGAATATAAAATGATTGGTGGATGCTAAAAGATTTACTGTGGTCTACTATAGTCTCGTCAGGTAGAAATATCGTGTTTTATGCTCATTTTTTCAAATTAAACTAGGTATCCTTCATTTTTTGAATATAAAAACATTATTAATTGTTGTAAATCTTGTTTGGGAGTAAGTGTGCATCTTTAATTCTTTATTGCCGGAACACATGTCGCATAAACTAGAGTTGATCATTTGCTGTAATTTTTATGCGACGGATTACATATACTAGAAAAAGTACTCCACGTTGCATGCTCTACTCGGAACTGGGTAGATACCCCCTTAACACCATAGTTAAAACCAGAATGATTAGCTACTGGAGTAAACTTGTTTCATCCCATGACTCGAAAGAAGTTTGTTGATATATAAAGGCATTTTACATAGTAATAATTCAGTCTGGGCCAGTTACATCAAGTCAATACTTGATTCAACGGGTTATTCATACGTTTGGCATAACCAAACAAGAGTACCTGTAAAACATGTCAGTAAACTTGTGAAATCTAATCTTGTAGACCAATTTCAGCAAACCTGTTTTGAACAATTTAATCTTTAGTCTAAGGGTAAAATGTATTCTCTGTTTAAGTCTGATATTAAATTTGAGGAGTACCTTAATATTTTACCCAAATCTCTACGTTTTACATTCTTGCATTTCCGCACTAGTAATCATAAATTCCCTATCGAAGTCGGTAGATGGAGACAGAATGCTGTACCACATGTCAATAGAAAGTGTACGTTTTGCAATCTAAACGATATCGGTGACGAACTGCACTATTTACTTACATGTCCATTTTTTAATCATACCAGAAAAAAATACATAAGTAGTCGCTTTTACTCAAGACCTAATGTCTTACACTTTAGTGAAGTTTTAAACTGTAAGAACCCGGATACCTTAAGGAAAACAGCAAATTTTGTTAAAATCTTAGTCAATCACTTTAAACGAATCTGATCATGTATTTTATAGTTTTTCATTTGATATCTCATAACTATATCGATTATATTGTATCCTAATTCAAATAAAAGAATTTGGTTTGTCATACAAAATAATGCTATTTAAACTAACCACATTCCCCTAACTAATTAGATTTGTTTTGTATAATGATAAACTCTAAACCTATTGTGAAGCCGCCATTAACCCACATATTTATACCTGTGTTAACAACAGAACAAAACAGACAGTTTATTCGACTTATTCATGTGTACATCGTCGTAATACAAATAATTATACATATAAACATGTTAACATATATATATATATATATATATATATATATATATATATATATATATATATATATATATATATTGCGTTTTCACATGCTTTTACTTAATTGTAAACTGTGATATAATAAAAGAATATTGAATTGAATTGAATTGAATTGAATTGCAGTTAATTAAATATCGTTTTGTAGATTATTAATCATTTTTAATTGAAATGCTTGTATTTGTTTTATTATGCTTATCGATGAAATATGTTTTATTAATGAAACAAAACCGAGTGAAAATATCAAGTCTAAGAACTACTTTTGAAATATATTTCAGTCACTTCACCTTAGTAATCAAAACTAAACACTTCACTTTGAACCAATAATGAGGCCAAAATATTTTGAAAATGAAAAAAGGTTGCATAAATTTAAATAAAGATATATTTGAAAATAAACAACTTAACGTTTATTGGAAAAATGGTAATCCTGTTTTTCAAACGTTTTCTTGATCTTGGAAGCTAAATGTTCGAACATTTTCTTTCATAAAAACAAATTACAGACGAAAACAAATGCACGAACATTAATAGGATGTATCTGTATGTCATTGTAAAACGTTATACGAATTTCCCGGAAATTTCACATATAAATTAACAGATTGAGAGATGATCTTTTACCCCAGTCAGGTTCCGAAATTTCTCAACAATCTTGCGTGGTCGTCACTCTTTACCTGGAAATTTGACATGTCTTCAAGCAAATCAGACTAGTCTCTGACAATACGGGATGACTGAGTAACCTTGTTTCATGAAACAAACTCTTAAACTAAGAAAAATGTTTTATCAAATGACAATCCGCAATAAGCTAACACGTTCGAACTTTCAAATTTCCATTAAATATATAGTTATATGGTGTCATGCATTCATGTCCTAATTCATTTAAAATTGTTTCCGCTATTTTTTGGGACATAGGTGCATAGGTTCATTGATCAATGTTCATAAAATGTTTGCACTAAAAACGAGTAAATAATAAACTATAAAAATTATCGGAGAACTGATTTCTCCCACCTCAGATAAGTAGATCCATTAATTTAACCATGCTAGAAATTCATATCTTGCCCACGGGCGAAGATAAAATGCCCGTATGGAACTTTTTTTAATGGTCACCACATTGTAATTACCTCCCTTGTTGAAGACTGTCGTCTGTAGCGCATCATGGAAACCTTGTCTTGTGACAATATTTAGAACGCTAGTTAATTATTTTCGCTTCAAATGTCTCCAGAAAACAGTTTTTACGCACCTTTCAAGAAATAATGCTTCACTCTTTTTAGAACTATTTAAAGACCGATCAGACCATTTACATACTCTGAATCACTGCGCGAATATCCATTACAACTACGAATTATCGCATATCCGTACGCATTTTTTTTCACTAAGGACAAAAGAGTTCCAGCAAAAAATATATTTTTACTTAATTTTGTTTAACTGAGCTGGGAGGAAAATCATCTACCATAGCCGCTCGTGTAAGATAGGTTCATCCCGACCCTCGCGTAGGGTGTTTTGCGGAAACTCGGTAAACGTCGTTTCAGCAAAACACCCTACGCTCGGGTCTGAATGAACCTATCTTACACTCTCGGCCATGGAAGATATTTATAATCCACGAACCGAAGAAAGAAAATTGACAGATACGCCATTAGATATTATTTGCATGAGGGGCGTACCACTGGTGGAAGCGTATTTTTTCGTGATCGAAGATAAACTATATTTTTACTCATGGCTTTGCCACTCGTGAAAATATGTTTATCTATGACACTTGTTTATCAAAAATAAAACAAGATTGAACACTGAAATCTACAAATTTCAGCTCTACATGCGTATATATTTGTATTGTAGAGAAATTTTGTTATATACATAAACGATACAATAAATGCATAAGGCGCACTTTTTTTCATTGTGACAAGTTATCTTGCGAATCAGTATACGTTTTGGAACACAGGTTTCGGGTACTATAATCATGAAGTGAGTTCTCAGTGTTACATTGCCATTTTTATATTTATAAACACAGGATAGGGAATAAAAAAATGGATATACCATAATTAGTTTTTTTTTATTTTAAACAGGCTGAACTTGTGGATCTACTTGATCATTTTTTTCATTGCATATTTTCACCATATTTTCTTTGTATTTATACACGGGATTGCGCAACTTTATCGAATACACACACAGTGGCTTCTCTCAACCAAGTGTATTTTTCTTAAAAGAAACAAAACCTATTTTCTCGCGTTCTTTTAAGTTAAAAAAAACAACAAATGGAACATTCTCCCCCATATAAATCAGTGTCCTTTCAATTAAAAAATGATAAATTGACAATAGAATAATTAAGTATTTAGTGGTCTCTGACTCCAAGAGATTTCGCCTAGGTTGCTAGTAAGTTGTACAGCCCCTAGTATTGAACTTATTTATTCCCAGGTTTGATAAAAGCCACAGATAGTAGTGAGTTGACAATATTTATTGTTACGCCACCAAAATACAGCGAACAACAACACACTTTAAACAACAACAATATTTATTTAATAGTTTTACAGAAGAAATTTCAAATAAGTAATAAAAAATACCTATTATAAATAGAAAAAACGCAGAATAAAGAATAATGACAAACCCACAATGGTCACAAGAAGGGTCACTGGTCTTGTTATGTTTTGTGTTCATGTAATTTAATTTTCATGATATATTGAAGATCCTGAGCACTATTAAAAATGGTTGAAATAAAATCCTCAACGAAAATAACTTTATTACATCCACGATTTTAGAACTTTTCTCGCACTGGTAAAACTTTTATAGAAATTTTAATCTTGCCAAAGACTCAAGGCAAGAGACGGTTGCCTTCATATGCAAAATAAGAATGTTGGAGAACATACAACTAACATCGTTATGATTGTTTACTCAAATTCAATAAGAAACTTGTTTTTTTTTATCTCTTAAATGCATGGAATAAATAGAGGATTTTAGAACATTTTATACTTAAAAAGTAGCTTGGTATCGAAATAATGCAATTTGTTTGTTTTAATGAATCTATGTCATCTTACAAAGCAATGAGATTATTGATAATAAGATAAACTCGGGAAAGCCCACAATGAAATACTAAATTAAAGAACAACTTCATACATTCAAGAGTTTTCAAGAAGTACTGCTTTCCACTGAAATCATTTAAATGTGGAAACTTAAGGCAAACTATTCCGGAACAGAACAGAACAGAACAATGTAGTAGACCTAAGAATAGCAACAACATCCTCGTACATTCAAATATACAAATGAATATGACATGACTTATGACATGTGTAACGTATATTATTATGAATAGTATACAGTAGTTGCAAGGGCATTTGTGTAACAGTCAAAACTGTTGCCCCGAGGTGGAGGGAATGACTTGGGAACTGTTGTCTCGATGTCGATGGGCCGAGGGCAACAGTTCAGAATGTCATCCCCGACTACGAGGGACAACAGTTGTGACTGTTACACAATGCCCATGCAACAACTGTTTTATTACCTGATAATATATTTTTGCTCAAACACGAAACAGACAAATACGTTTGTAAAGCGAATTCTTTCTCGGAAACATCTTCAAATGCGACACTGTTTGTTTACGTCTGATATTGATTTGTTTACGCGTGGTAAAGATCTTGATCGTTTAGACGATTACAAGAGCGCTTGAAATTTCTTCGGTATTCTCCGTGATCCAATAAAAAATACAAAACCAATATCGGAAATTCACGAGTTTAAACGATATTCAGTTTATTTTTAGAATCTAGGTAAAACCATTGACGTAAGCATGACGTAGCCTCACGCGCGTGTAACAGTTCAAATTGTAATGTTGATGAGTATTTGTAAAACAGTCGAAAAAAGTGAATTACATTTATATAGGACATCGGGCAATAAATGAATTTGTTTTTTTTTCTTTAAATAAAAGTGTATCACATGTAAGGAACTCAATTTAACGACGTTATTTCCGAAATGGCGTAACATACGTTCGCATACAATTTGGCGCGCTTTTCTGGAAAAAGTATATTTAATTGACTGTCCTTTTATAACCTTTTTAGGAAAAATGTTTCTGTGTAGATCCCAATATATTTCACGAAAGTAGATATTTCAAGAGTAGCGTAACGTAGCTTCTGGCCCAAATTTCTCAAAAATGCTTAAGCATAAAAAGCCGAAGTACCTAATTTTCCAAAAATAATTATTTAAAGTACTGTTGTCAACATGAAAAATAGTAAATCTTGAAAATATATTAAGTATTAGTTCTTTTAAATGTCACTAAACTCTTCAAAATAAAATATATTACAACGTATACAAAAACCAAAACAGCGCACTTTTTTAATCCTGATATTAGGGGCTGAAGATTGTTCGAGATATTGGAGCCTGGAGCTCACACGGTGAAATATTTTGCGAAAGTGCACTATTTCAAAAGATCAACATACATATGTAGTCATTATACATGTATGTGTTGTTAAAATATTTAATTTAATACTAAAGATGCACTTTTACTCCAAAACAAGATTTACCGCAATTAAAACTATTGTTTTAATATTCTGAAAAGGATGGATAAATGTCGAAAACAATGGTTCTTATGAAGGATACCGAGTTTAATTTGAAAGAAATGTGCATAAAAAAAATAAATAAATAAGAAAATTCACCAAAAAAAACACTCCTGAAAATTTGAACACTTCTTTGTACGGTCCTTTTTGTATTAGATCAATAAATACAACTCTTGTGATTCAAATATTAAACGCCGTGTCTTCTTTAGAATGAATTAGCCTTATTTCTATCACAAACACTAGAACCTTTGCTTCCAGACCAGGTTCATGGCGGCTCCGAGGTTATGCAACTGTGTCGGATATGTCAAAAATACTAACATATTACACTTATGTTACACAAATATTACACCAAACTTACACCTAATTAGTTATTCAGTTTAAACATTGCAATCCACCGCCAATTGGCAGCATTGACTTAGTTTATGAACAACTGTGTTTCGCAAACGGTATCTGAGTATACCGAATCGCACGTGCTATCACGCCATGCATAATCGTAGAAGTTAATCGTCAGGCAATTTTGTACGGTACCGCCGTCTGGCTGCCCCACTCTGCTCATATCCTCAAATACAAACGCTTCCCCAGTCACCCATTGCCACGTGCCTTCTACAGCGATATCACTCCCACCTATCCATACATACTGTCCCGAGATCCCTTCGGCGATTAACCAAGACAAGATGGCTGAGTTTTCTTCCGCACACGTGATAGCAGCTAGCGTCCCTCCCATTGCTTCGCAGCTTAGTTTTGCAGTTAACCAGTTGTGCGTCTCCCTTATGTGGTAATAGCACGAAGAACCAATTTGTATCCAATTTTGTGGGCAGCTTGTTTTCTGCAACGAAAAAATACAATCAACATTTTACGCTTTAAAAGTTTTAACATAAATGTTCATCATGATAGGGAAAACAATTAAGGGCCAACTTTTTGAAAACAACTAAGAAATAAATAACATTGACAGGGACTTTGATAAAATACTGACAACTTAACAAAGACATTAAATGAGAAACTCTTTAATTAGACGATTCGAAAACAAGCGTAATCATGGTAACTATGGCGTTTTCTCAAGCGACCACAGATCAAACTGAAGTTCGGTTACATCTCTACCAGTGTGTGTATACCACGTGATAAATTACGTCATATATGCAACGTCGGAAGGCAACATTTTGCTTTAAATGAAAACTTAAAACAAAGATAACGTTTCTTTTACTTTACCTTTTTAAATGAAACAAAGGGCAGTCTATGCCGCTTAAAGAGCCCAGCCTTCGTTTAATTTTGATAAGTTTATTAGATTTATCAAACACTTCGACAAACCTGTTTCCAAAAAAATGTTTCGACAGTGCTTCGTAACACGGCCGTTTTGTGAAAGGATGTTGAAGTGTTTGAAGAATTTACACTCTCAATCAATCTGTGGTAAAAGACCAAAGGCGGGGCTCCGTATGCGGCGTAGACTGCGCAATGTTTCATTTAAAATGATGGACAAATAGTGAAGTTATCTTTTTTATTCGAAGCAAAATGTTGCCTCCCGACGTAGCATTTATG
This sequence comes from Mya arenaria, assembly GCF_026914265.1. Taxonomy (NCBI): domain Eukaryota; kingdom Metazoa; phylum Mollusca; class Bivalvia; order Myida; family Myidae; genus Mya; species Mya arenaria. The sequence goes on from NC_069133.1 coordinate 15,984,211, forward strand.
ACGCAATTAATCACTTGATATACACACACTGTCTACTGAGAGGCTGAATAATTTATTTAAGGTGTCCAGTAAAACTCTTAAAGGCGGTAACCAAAACATTGCTTGTTTATCAATATGCTGTTAAGTATAATTGTTAACTGTGCTTGATATCACAAGTTCAATGTTGTGTGTAAAGTTAACTGTACATACGACATTCGACATGCATACATAGGCTAAAAACAATTTTGCGACATTCGGTTTGTATGCTCTGATCAACATTCATGAATTTCGTGTATGTTGTGAATGTCACAAACAAAGTTTGATGTCGTGATTGCTCAAAATGTTTTATTTTTTATAGAGGCTCTGGATATCGTGAATTTTGCGAATGTCGAAAATGTTTCGAAAGATTTCGTAAATGCAGTGAATAATACCAATATTTCAATGTTTTAATGTTGCGACAAGCTTGTAAATGTTTCAAATGTTGCGAATGTCGCTATATATGCGAATGCCGAGTATGTATTAGAAGCTGTGCATGTCGCAAATGTTGTAAATATTGATAATGCCACGAATGCTATTGTATGGATGATACTCAAAACATATTAAACCGAATGTCGCAAATACTGTCTAACCTATTAGTGAACGTTCAATAAATTTATGCTAAAGTGATACTCGTATTAAAAACAATACATTCACATATATAACAGACATAAATTTTGAGTAATAAACCTTTAACTACTTACTTAATATGCATTTATGGAAAACACTTATCACTGGTAAAAAGATTGTAACGAGGTATTTTTGCGTTTTAACCTATGAAATACACAATTAGAATATTGTTGATAGTATTTAATATTTTCCATAAATGCATTTTAAGTTAGTAGTTAAGGGTGTTTCACTCAAAATCTATGTGTGTAGCACATGTGTTTGTATTGATTTTGAATAAGTGTGTCTATATAAACATAAGATATACTGCAGAAAAAATAACTTTAACTAAATCTGTTTTTGTTTATTTCGTCTTAGCTTATTAAATGGTAATATAAGTATCATATGATTAAACTACTGAATGATACAAGTAATAATTTGTTCAAATCATTGCCATTCACGAATGACCGTTATTCTTCCGTGCTCGTAAATAGTATAAACTTCACGCCATAGGGTAATGTAATGATTCGCTTCAATTGACATTTTGATTAGATTTATGTAAGACGTGATATTTCACAACAATCTAAAAATATATACTTTTGGGGTATAAATACCCTTTTTGCATTCAGCGTTTCCCAGAAACCAACGACTACAAGAAAGTAACAGCTCGACGATAGAACCTACTGAATGAAATTGTTCCCAGTGGCTTTGATCTTCTTGCCTCAACATCACGAACAAAGCTGCACTCTCAAAGATTTACCTTTTTTTTCAACAATTTATTTTTTTGTCTTGGAAAGAGCACATTTTTGCGTTTATATCTGCAAACCAATGATAAATAATTGCTGACAAAAGATCAGATATTAGATTTCCATATTTTTGTTCGAAATTAATCATTTATGGCTTACACCGTTACGTAAGGTTTAAGAAAAATGCATAAAACATCGATATTTGAACTAAAATATAAAAATCTGTAATCAATTATTGTCAGCAGTCTTATATAACTCGTTTCAATGCATTCACGCAAAAATTGGCTCGTTCCATGACAAAAAATAAAGTTGTAAAACGCTCGATCTGTGAGAGTGCAGCTTTATGTCAACTCTTAATTTCATTTTCTCTCAACTCATTTTAACGTTTAAAAGCAAAACTGATTAAAATTCATGATTGTTTGTTTTCACACCTTATAATATTCTATTGTTTAATATGTTAATTAAAATCTTCGGTCATGATTCAACAGCCAAAATTGTATTTCAGTATAATATAAAAAAGATAAATTCTGAAGTTTTTTTTTTTTTGCTTTAGAACTATTTTTTATTTTTCTAATTGTCAATTATTTTTATCAGCACATTCCATTATTCCATTTAAAAAGTACGATTTCAAAACTTTACATTCTACTATGCTTTAATGGTGTAAATTAAGTAAACAGGGCATGAATACATGATCCAGTTACACGGGTCGCCATTTACTGAATGCAAATCGGAAAGGTCGAACGTGTAATAATTGCATAATTAGAGTGGATTAAAGTGACACTCTTATTCAAAATCGATACATACACATGAATAACAGATATAACGTTTGACTTCTTCCTAAATAACGCATTTATGGAAATATTAATTACTGATAGCAAGATTGTAACAGTATATTCAATAGCTGAATACGCAAAAATACTAAATGACTGGTGAGTGCTAGAAGATTTACTGCGATCCACGATGATCTCATAATATAGAAATACCGTGTTCTGTGTTCATAGAAACCATTGATGCCGACATTTATTCTTCCATTTTGGTATTTTAAAACAACTGTATTTATTGTGGTAAATATAACACAATAAAAGCTATAGTAGACCACATTAAAACGTTTTTAGCATTCATAAAATAAAAAAAGCACCAATCATTTAATATTGTTGCGTTTTCTACTTTTAAATACACGGTTACAATCTTGTTATCAGTAATTAATAATTTCAATAAATGCATTATTTAGTTAGTTTTAAAAGGTTATCAGTCAAAATGTATGTTTGTTATACATGTGTATGTATTGAATTGGAATAAGAGTGTCACTTTTCTGCAATTGCTGCTTGAAACAAGACCTTTGGATATGGGTTTGTCATGTAGTTTACTTTGAAGTATTGTTTGCAACAGTTCATTGACAGTGTTGATGTGTTAAGCTCCCCTAACAACGACTAAAGCATTGATTTAAAGAATTATTTAGGCTTAGTCAATAATCCCCGGACAAACAAAAAACATGAATTACTTCTTTGTGTAACATGTGTTCTTTATAAATGAGTAATATTACCTCGGGTACGTTCACTTTGTATGAGTCGTTGCGAACAGCTGGTGGATGAAGGTCCACAGGTTTGGCGCTTGTGTCAGCATCCACCTGAAAGTGGCAGAACGAAGAAATTTTGCATGTTGGACAGATTCTAAAAACAAGGAACATCGCCAACATCGATACCAGTGCTAACATGTCATCAGATACAAAAACGCATTCGTGAAAGAATGTTGGTTTGCTTTGATTTGTGGTTACCCAGGCGGACATGCTAGGTTTCCTCCAGGTACTCCGGTTTACCCAACAACACAAGACCACACTCTCGTGTAACGTCATGCTAACGACATTGATAAATATAATTTGGGAATAACTTGTTTCATAATCCTTGTAAAGGACAACCTACGTTTTGGGCCGAAATCGGCCTCCTCCAGATTTATAAAAAAGTACACCATGTAATAATAATAATGAACATGTGTAGCTCGTTTGTCCGAACTAATAAAGAAATATTTCAAAAAACCTTGAAATGGCGACTTGCTGAGTAACGTCGTGTAATTTCACGATTCCATTGCTTACCGCTAGATATTGACGCTTCGTTGCGCTCTGCGTAGCACGTTATAAAAAACAAATACTGATTCACATATGTGTTTGTTTGTATCTTTATCATTTTAAAGTATTCAATGGCATAAGGATCTCCTTTTGATTATATATTCAAATTTAATGGAATACCAGATATAAACACGCTTATCACAACATTGTTATAATAGTATTAATTAATACCATGTAAAAGAATTACTTCCCTTTATATATAAAAGCTTGAAATAACTGTCAACCATAAAGAAGAGGCATAAACGTTGAAAATGACGACGAATATAATATTTGTGAAAGTCAAATTCGTTTTTTAATGGTCTATTTATCTATTACTTTGTAATATTCATGAATGCGCTCAGCTTTATTGACACGGCAAGAATACATAACATGTATTACCCCAGTCTTTGAAAATTTGCTACGTACAAATAGTATATAATTATATGAGTAAGTGGGCATCAATATCAGAACTTAAAAAAAATGTTCCTTAAAGTTTGTATTTAATAATATCATATTTTATTTCAAATGTAGTAAATTGAAACAGACTATAGGTTGATCTTATCTATGGTTTGCATTGTCTAAATGTATTCAGTTGTACTGTGATGTTTGTCGAGAGTAAATGTGTGTACAGCTTATAAAATCTTGAGTTATGGCAATATGGATATACATTTACACTATATATGATCAAGAAAACAACAGAGAAACAGGGCAATATTACGTTGCTTACGTTCACATAAAAAAGGACATACAAAAAGATTGGGCCACATGTTTTTCGAACATCAGATACGGCCCTTTTAAAAACATGCTATGATAAGCAAAATTATTACGTTTTCCGATAAGTGATACAAACAGGTGTCATGTTTCATATGGAGGAGGAGAATATTAGCATATTCTATGGCTGCTCCTGTAAGACATGTTCATACCAACCCGAGCGTACGGTGTTTTGCGGAAAAAAGTTACACGAGCGGCCATGGTAAAAAAAAAAATCCCACCTTTTCATTTTAATAATTTCCAGTCCGAAATGGTGCATTTTGAACTGTTTTTTTTTTCGGGTGGGGGTTTATTAAGCCTTACGATCAATGCTTATTTCGAAAATATCTGTGAATGAAGTATAATGAGTACAAAGACAAGGACACTTATACTACCAGTAGAAATTAATTCCATTACGATGTTGTGAACTGTTCGTGCTTCCTGTTGATATACTCTATTCGTTATGTCACTCTTTTGTACGTTAAACTTAAAAAAAAATTGGGCAAGCGCAAAACGGTGAAGACGGTCAGAAGAACTGAATCACTTACTTTTGTACTAGGACCTGGTCTGATCGACGGTTTTTCCGATGTTTGTTCAGAAATTTCTATGCTCTAAGCAAAATTTGAAAACGTATAATATTGTAAATACTACACAGTGTCTCCCATGCTGAGCAGAGATTATCTATGCCACTATATATTTCGATGCCATATGAAAACCTCGGCCATTTTCCATCGAAAACAACCTGGGATGTATGCCGGTACATCCGTAGAAGTAGTTCATCATTGTTTAAATACTAGTATTAATAAATTGCAGTGGCTAAACGTATATGTTGTATTTCTGCGTACAAATTGATTACCAGTTGAAATATTGTTGCATAAATAATTCACACTCATATGAGTAAAATCCTAAGGTCTAACTGCTAAATTGAAATTATTACGCAGTCTACTTGAGGCATAGTAAAATGTAAAGAATTCTGACATTGTAAACCGCCCATATACATCCGAGGTTGTTTCCTATGGTAATGACCATGGTGTTCCGAATGATTTCAATACCTAAATTCGTATGTACAACAAACTTCTAGTACTAGGCATGTAAAACAAACATACGATATATATAGGAAAACAAAATCTCAAGCGCTTATGTGTATTGTATCTTGCCGATATATTTAGTATCTTAACTTATTTTATTGTCACAATTACAGACAACCGTCGCTAATCATGAAATCAATTTGACATGAACTTACCTCGATGAATAGCTTCAGTTCTGAGCTACTGTTAAACTTGGTTGTGGCGCCCTGGTGAACCGCAATGAGCTTGCATTTCCGTGAAACTTTGTGATATGCCACAGCCTTGCACTCTGGTGAATTTGTAAGACAAAGGCTAGCACACGCCACACTACTGGACGCACTCTCTTCTGCAAGTATATCTCCATTCAATGTATCAGTTTTCTTGTACAATTGTTCTCTGTACCTAACGTTATGTGTTCCGACAGTCACAGCGCAAGTAGGACAAGTCAAGGTTACAGCAATAGCCAAAAGCAACAGAAGATCTACTGTCGCCATACTTTTTGCTTTTCGTTGCATCAATACCAGCATGATACATTGGTAATAAACAGATAGAAATACATATATATGCTTTGTCCAGGAACATATTTTCTAAATGACAGAGCAGAAAACATAATAATGTTAGTAGACAGACGCCTCAGGGATCAAAATATTATTTGACTAATTCAATCAGGAAACAAACTTAAGTGTCGTCTGTTAGACGATTATAATAAATGCTAATTATATTTCCATGTTTCGTTTTAAGAGCACACAATGACATATTTCAATGATCAATTTCCCATTCTAACTTCCCAGAGAGGGAAGTCCTGGAAAATTTTAACTCCTTAACAAAGGAAAGCCTGTTCTTTATTTTGGCCATGTCCTGTTGTCGGGACACAAATATAATGCTATTTAAATAATTAAGGCAAATGCATTACTGAATCACGTTTACTGCTTCCTGTTTAAGATAGCAATTGCTAATATTTGGTTAAAGGCATGTGCTATTAAACCTTAACTTTGCATACGTTCAAATATTTTTTTGCAAAATGTATTTAAGAACAAAAGAGAGAAAACCATTACTTTATTGTTAATGCTTTACTTTCTCATAATAATGATTGGACTTTAAATGCTTATAACGGAATTGATAAAGCTCATATAACTTATTTGATGTTACCAATCTAATTGCGTCAGGATATTATTGAAAGCAACTTTGATAGATAGTACAACGCTTTTATTGGTCAGACTAAAATGCTCATAATATTCAAACTGCAACAACAACAACCTTTTTTGAACATCCCGACTCTTCGATCACACACAAAAAAATCAAAACTTTTTCTTATGTGTAAGGAAGTTTATTATTGAGAAAAAACTAAAGTACGTTAATTTTCATTTCCCAATTCAATCCAAATCTTTCTCTTAGTCGCACAACGTTGCAATTTAAACAATTGAAAAAAAGAATCCATATGGTTTCAATTGGTGTGGCTGTTACAGGCCCTTATATTAAACATTGATGTTAGCAAATGACGTCGCGCAAGCGCGTTTTGCAGGTTAGTGAACACTTATTATGCGGGGGATTCTTGTTATGTTCAAACTGTTTTGGGCAACGAGGGGGCTTTTTTAATAGCATGCAATGATAGCGATAATACATCATTTTCTGGCTTTATCATATGCATTTTGCCCTGAAATGCTTTATTTCCTCTTGGTACTTACTCACCAAGTTGTGATGATGCCCTTGTATATCTGTATATCCAAAGCAAAGAAAGCAATATTCGAATTGTATTTAACCATTGCAATGCCAAAACAACTTTATATCAATGTTGGTCAGAATATGAAAACATTCACCAGCAATTTGTGTGATATTTAGATTGGTCTCTCAAGTATTATTTATAACCAACAATGGTCTGTAAGATATTGTGCTGCATGTTTCTTAAATAAAGGTATTGCACCAACAGTTATTAAACTTCATGAAACTGTTTGGTGAGCAAATTCAATTTGTGTGATATTTCACAAAAATGGTCTGATAAAGCTTCACAAAATATTTTAGTTCGTGTAATATCAAAATAGTTCAGTCTACACGTGAACCTTGTACAATGTTGTTCAGCTTGGGAACGACACAGAAAGACGGTTTACCCATCATGGTATCTTTATTCGTGAAACTATCAGTTTGCAATTTCCGCTGCCCGTTTATTGTAGATTAAACATGCACTCTTACTCTCAAATAATAATTATAACAATTAAAACAATTGTTTTAATATACCGAAAAGGATGAATAAAAGTAGAAAACAATGGTTATGAAAACGAGTTTAATTTGAAGGAAATGTGCAGAAAACACAGTATTTCTACCTTTATATGAGACTATAGTAATTACAGAAAATATTTTAGCACTCACCAATCATTTAATATTTTTGTGTTTTCAGCTATTAAATACACGTTTATAATCTTGTTATCAGTAATTAATATTTAACATAAATGCTTTATTTAGTAAGTAGCTAAAGGTTTATCACTCAAAATGTATGTTTGTTATATATGTGAATGTGTTGATTTTAAATAAGTGTGTCACTTGAAATTATGCCTGTTAATCAAGAAAACGTATCAGATATCATTTGCCTTATTTATTACCACTCTCGAAATGCTTTATACAAGGTCTTATCAGGGGGAATTCGCATGTTTTATTTACATATTCGTATTCCATGCTTTATGATTGATTCATAATAAAGTTTATAAGTACATAAATAAAAGCAGGTATCCGATACATATTTTGTAAATTTTGGATGTCGAGTAATTATTTTATTATGATATCATTTCAAAAAGATTTTTGTGCAGAAAATTCAAATGAATAACAAATACAGAAAATAATATTAATATTTAACACATGTTATTTAGACTTCAAATAAAGAGCAAATATAATGATTGTAAATACTGTATGCTGTTCTCTCGGTGTTTCATTTTACAAGTTAGAATAAGCATTTATAAGCAATATATATATAAGCAATTACATACCTTTAACTGATACCTGATTCACTGGCACCGGATTTTCAAACTCAAACATTTTTTTTTTAAATAAAAAAACCCTTATAATTCCTCACTAAAAATATAATACCGAATATGTAAAAAAAATATTAAAAAATATTTTGTTTTTAAATATGCACTTTGTACTGTATAATATACTAACAATATACAGTACAAAGTGCATATTTAAATTATTTTTTTTTTCAATATTTGAGTTTGAAAATCCGGTGCCAGTGACCTGATTTGTATGGTGTCAGAATGCATCAAAATTAACGTTTAGGTTAAAGGGGCAACAGGACTATACAAACCTCCAGGTGGCGTTGGGGCAAGCTTTTGTATAATTGTATGTATGTTTCACACCAGGGACACTTTCTTCAAAAATTAAGAAATACCTACAAATAGTTAAGTCTTGAAGCAGGTATGTAAAACAAAGGCTACACAAATAAAAAAAATCATTAATTTGTTTTTGAAACACTACTAGAAACATGACTTTGAGAAAAAAAATCCAACTGTCAGATTGAAAATTTGAATTTGCCAGGGGAGTGGCTAATTGGTGTACTGGGGGTTATGAACTATCTGTTGTAAACATTACCACGTGCTGGTGTTAACATTCCTAGCAGCATGCTTGTAGCATACGACATGCCTCACTTTCAAATACTGTAGTTACAAAAGTGAACAAACCTTGAATAGTTTTGTTCCACATGTTTTAAGCATATCCAGAAATTATTAATAGTTATCATAAGCTTCATATGCTACATTTTCAATCTTATTGTTTTCTATGATGTTGACACTTTTTCCTTTTGAATTGTTAATTAATCATTCTTGTGGGCCCCCATGGGTTTTGCAGCAGGGCTCCATGTGGGTCCCATATGGGCAAGACCATATGGGTTGAATGTGGTAAATGGGTCCCACATGGTATATGTGGGCTGTATATGGGCCCTACCTAAGCAATAAATTTAGGGTAAACTGTAACTTTTGTTATTACATGTTATTATATATTGATTCCAATTACCTAAAATATTTATATATACTATATGTATCTTGAGTGTTCACCTATTGCATTACTATCCGTTCATTGGTTATCTAGACCAACAGCTATGTTGAGAAGTACAAATGACATAATGTCATATAATACTTCATTACACAACAAAGATAGCAATAATCTTTTTAAGTTTATTAACATGAAAACATCAGAAATGTAAAACAAGATGTACAAACTAAAAAAGTCAACAATGTTAAGATTTTGCATAAAACTTGCAATATAAAAGTGGCTCACAAGATAAATGTCACTGAAATTTTGACACATTTTTTTCAGTTTGGTTTGACAATACCAAGCTAAAAAGATATAGTATATTTATATGGGAATTTGCTTAATAAATTAATAATAAGTGTAAACTTTGTTTTATTGATTGTATCTGTCACTTAAAGCTGTCAAACTGAAAAAGCGTGTCAAAAATTACATGTAAAAACACATTTTAAAGGCTTTAACGACATTCGGGCTCCTCGTCTATTTTTATCGAAAACAACCTCGGACGTATATGGACGGTTTACATACTCAAAACGCGGTACGTTTAAGTCCGCTGCAAGTAGACCGCGTAATAGTTTTATTCAGCAGTTAAACTTTATGACTTGACTCTTGGGAATCTAAATTAATATGTTTGCAATAATACACTTCACTGGCAATCAATTTAAACTTAGATCAATAAATACAACTCTAAAACCCTACATTAAATTAATGATATAATTAAAAAAAAATACTTCAACTGATGTACCGGCATACATCCGAGGTTGTTTTCAATAAAAATGAACGAGAAACTCCGAATGCTTTAACGGATGTGTTTAAAAAATACGCAAATCGAAAGACGCACAATTCTAATAAACAGAGAACCTTTTCATCTCATGTGTTACATATACAAATATCCAAACATTTGAAATCATTTTTTATGAAGTATAGTACGTTCCTGAACAAATGTTTTACTGAGTAGTCAGTTTATGATGTGAACAAGACTCGAATAAAAATCATTAAAAGGTCGCACTTATAGCGTTATACGGATTTTTCAATACGGCATGCTGTATTTTAACAGTTGAATATTAGAAAAGGAAATTGATTTGCATGTAATAACTTAAAATACTTTGAATTCTGTTTAGTTCTAAGCAGTTAAAGTCTTATAATAAAAGCGAGGAACTGAAGCATTATGAAAAGAATCATGGTTTTCTGTCATTGTTATAATAATAATAATAGATATATATATATTTACCTATACAAAATTAAATAGCATAGTTTATACATCATATACGCAATTAATAGATAGGAAACGGAACTTGCGATCAAATTATACGGTTGCCTTAAGTAGTTGAATAACATCATAATCGTATCTCAACAGCAGGAAATGGCCAAAATGCAGAACTGGCTTTACTTTATTGAGCTGTTGGTAATTAAGCACATATACACATTCCATGACTTCCCTATCTGGGAAGTAGAGCAGGAAATTAAGTCTTGAAATAGTGTATTTAATATTCTCAAAACGGAATACGAATTAATATTGGCTATCAATACCATTGGCGGAAGTGACCTCTAATATATTTTTGTTTCTAATGTTTTCTTCCCTGTCATATACAAAATCAGTTCCTGGATAAATCATATATATATATTTCTATATATTTATTGCCCATGTCTCATGCTGGTATTGATACACTCTATGTTATGCAAACAGTATGGCACCAAAAGATCTTCTGTTGCTTTTGACTATTGCTGTTACCTTGCTTTGTCCTACTTGCGCTGTGAATGTCGGCGCTCATACGGTTAGGTACAGAGGACAATTGTACACAAAAACTGAAAAATTACAAAATTATTCAAAAAAATATCCTGTATATCTTCTTTTTCGGATATTTAACAGTAAAACGAGCCGAGTTCACTGTTGGTAGCTTTAGCGAAACGCCATACCATACATATCCCTTTTTCATCTTCTATTGATATATCATATCATTTAATTCAATTTCTTTCATGCTTTCCGATTAAATATGGAGTTTTATCAGTGAAATAACAACAGTGAAAATATCAATTTGCAATGCAAAATAAGGAGTGAAAATATCAACTTTCAGAACTACTTTTAAAATCCATTGAGGTTACTTCCGCTTGATCAAAACAGAACACTTCACTTTTGAAACAGAGAATGTTGGCAAATAAAATATTTGAAATTTAAAGAAATGTTACATAAGTTTAACAGTGTGTGTATACCACGTGATAAATTGCGTCATAAATGTTATGTCGGAAGTCGTCCTCATTATTACCGTGAAATCGACCTGTCTTCATGCAAAACAGGCTGGTCTCTGACAGTAAGATGACTGAATATCCATGTATCATGAAACAAACTCTTAAACTAAGAAAAATGTTTTATATCCAATGATTATCCGCAATTGTTTTGCCAACACATTCGACCTTACAAATTTTCATTCAGTAAAAGGCGGTGTAGTCATTTGGTTATGTATTCATACCACGCTTAAAATAAAAGTGTTTTCGTTATTTTTTTAAACATGGATGCACTTATAAAACTTTATTGATAACTGTTTATAAAATCTTTTCACTAAAAACAAGCGAAATATAAACTATAAAAAGGAATACCAGAGAACTTTTTCTCAACCAACCGGAAATAGAAAATTGACAGTTATAATTTTACATGAGGGGTGCCCCACGGGTAGCAGCGTAAATAATACCCTTATCGAAAAAGGGGGTAATTAAAAAAAATCTATAAAACTCGGAAAATAAGCATAAAAGAAACATTTTTTTTATTTCAGTGTAAGTTCGTATTTCATTCCACTCGTGATCATAAAAAAACTACATTTTTATTTGCCACTCGTGAAAACATGTTTCTCTATGACACTCGTAAAATAAAATACGATCTTACACTGACATAAACAAATTTTCTATATATTCTTTCCAAATTCACTGTAATTTTATTGATTCTAAGTCGAGTTTCAAAACAGTTGGCTTTCTCTTATGCCAACATACTGGACATATATATATATATATATATAGCAACATTTATTTATCAAAATAGAAGGGTGCGTTCTTTTCTTTGCAGAAATCCTGGAGACAAATTGGTTCTTCGTGCTATTGTCACATCACAGAGTCCCTTGACTGGTTAACTGCAAAACTACGCTGCGAAGCAATGGGAGGGACGCTAGCTGCTATCACAACTGCGGATGAACACTCAGCTATTGTGTCTTGGTTAGCTGCCGAAGGAAACACGGGACAGTTGGTATGGATAGGTGGGAGTGACATCGCTGGAGAAGGCGAGTGGCAATGGGTGACTGGAGAAGCATTTGTATATGAGGAAATGAGCAAAGCCGGAAGTGCGGATGGCGGAACTGTACAAAATTGTCTTACGATCAGCATGTACAATCAGGCATGGAACGATTACACGTGCGGCTCGACACTATCAGATACCGTTTGTGAAATACAATGTCGATAAACTAAGCCAATGGTGTTGAATTGAAATGTTTAAACTTAATACCTAATTTGCATTTAATTGCATCATAGAAATTATTTTTTCGTGAAATAAAAGTTTTAGTGTACAAATGTGCGCTCCTTTAAAGATATCGCAAGTCGTGGAAGTCGCAACGCTGCAGTAAATTGTTTTCTAGGTCGGGCCTGTCGTTTCTAGTAAAACATCATTCTACATACAACAGTTACTAACAGACGGATTGACTATATATTTACGCAGAAGACTGGAATAATACACTATGCGGAAAGATAAATGCAAAAGCAATTATTTTAAAATTCATAAACAACGGAATCGCCCCTTTATGTGTCAATAGTACGAGCACTTGATTAAAAACTGTCTGTTACAACGCTATTGAACTATCTAAAGACTATAAAATGTCAAGTTTAACGAAACTTTTAAATGACTCGAAGAGTCAAAAGTCATTTCCGTATCTGAGTGTTGTAGATACGAATCGAGAGGAGATATCTTTCTTATAATTTGTATGTAAATTTTGAGTAAATCTTGTGTGTAATTTTTTTTTTAAATATCTGTAATATTTGTGTAATATTTTGACTTATTTAGACATATCTAACACAGTTGCCTAAACGCTGAACCGGCATGAACTCAATATGAAAGTATAGGTTAAAGTGCATGTGTAAAATATAAAAAGAAAGTCACTGCGTTAAATCCTCGAATCATAGAACAGAATAGAACAGAACAGATATTTCATTAAGATTTATACTAACGTACATCGTCTAATCACGTAATAATTCACTTAAATATGTCATGTGTATGTAAAAGGTATGTTTGAAAGTTGAACAAATATTTGTGTTACAGGAGCGTTATTCAATTATAATAAACTGATACTGTGAAATCATTAATGTTCGTGGGCATGAAATTTCGTGGTTTGCCGAAAAAAAACAATTTCGTGGGTACTTAAATTTGTGGATTTTCATTTTTGAAAAAAAAAATCGAAGATGCGATCGTCCTAGATCGTCTGCATAATATCCACGCGCTGGCCCGTGATTTCCGTCTTCTACGTCACTCGGTTTATGACACTCGCTAATGTGGTACGACATGCCAATTAGTGCATATACCCATGTCACTTATCGATTTAATTGGGAATAAAGGTAATAAAAGAAGACGTACCCTGATCATAAATACAGATAGGGGAAGCCATTTAATGCCAATTAAGAATTTTGCAAACTGTGAAAACACCGAAAAGGTTCGTTTATTGTCACGTTCGGTGCTTAGTAACCTTCAATGTACTAGTAATCGATTAATTATTTCATTAAATAAAAAAATCGAGTATAGACACTCATCACGCACATCTTGTAAACTTGGAGATTTTCATTAACAGCACACGTTTAAACACGTGCTTATAACTGTCATTGGCTGCATAAAACACATTTAATTGATTTGGTTCATTATTTGTTAAAGGCAGTTATAATATATTAACAGAATAATGATCGTAAGTTATACAGTGAGACAGGTTTTAACACTGTATACTGCGACCTCTGTAAATAATATACTAGAGTATGTACGTGACAAGGCAATTGAAAAAGTGAATAAAGGGTTTATATTTCGTGGGATCTTGAATTCGTGGATCACCTAACCCACGAAAACCACGAACATTAATGCCCCACGAACATTAATGATTTCACAGTATAAGGTATAAATATTTAAACGCAGTAGTGTAACGGGTTAATAAACAGGTTGTTAAAGAGGATTATAATGTGTTGCTTCAATGTAGTGCAGTGCAATGCAATTCAGTACAATATATTACATAACATAACATACCATTACAGTACAGTACAGTACAGTACAGTACAGCATAGTACAGTATAGTACTGTACAGTATGACATTTCTAAGGGCATATATTACTTAAACTGATATCATTTAAAAGCAGAGTATAACCTTTATAACATGCAAACCATATTATGCTTGATTTACCTTCTAGACTAGATGATGATTGGTTAACCTACATAACATGCAGACCTGATTATTCTTGATTAACCTTCATAACTTGCAGACCAGATCATTCTTGATTAACCTTCAATTCACGCAGACCAGATGGTGATTGGTTAACCTTCATAATATGAAGACCAGACTTTGATTGATTATTCTTCATAATATGCAGACCAGACTTTGCTTGATTAACCTTCATAATATGTAGACCAGACTTTGCTTGATTAACCTTCATAATATGCAGACCAGACTTTGCTTGATTAACCTTCATAACATGAAGATCAGATCATTCTTGATTTAACTTTATAACATGCAGACCAGATCATTTTTGATTTACCTTTATAACATGAAGCCAAGTTTATTTTTGATTAACCTTCATAATATGCAGACCAGACTATGCTTGATTAACCTTCATAGCATGCAGACCAGACCTTGCTTAATTAACCTTCATAACATGCAGACCAGCTTATTTTTTATGAAACTTCATAACATGCAGACCAGATCATTCTTGATTTACCTTCATAACATGCAGACCAGATCATTCTTGATTTATCTTGATAACATGCAGACCAGATCATTCTTGATTTACCTTCATAACATGCAGACCAGATCATTCTTGATTTACCTTTATAACATGCAGACCAGATCATTCTTGATTTATCTTGATAACATGCAGACCAGATCATTCTTGATTTACCTTTATTACATGTAGACCAGATCATTCTTGATTTACCTTTATAACATGCAGACTAGATCATTCTTGATTTACCTTCATAGCATGCAGACCAGTTTTTTTTATTAACCTTCATAATATGCAGACCAGACTTCGCTTGATTAACCTTCATAGCATGCAGACCAGACCTTGCTTGATTTACCTTCATAAAATGCAGACCAGATTATTCTTGATGAAACTTCATAACATGCAGACCAGCTTATGCTTGACCAACCTTTATAACATGCAGACCACATTATTTTTGATTAACTTTCATCACAGGTCAGCAGACCTGATTATGCTTGACCAACCTTTATAACAAGCAGACCAGCTTATGCTTGACCAACCTTTATAACATGCAGACCAGATTATTTTTGATTAACTTTCATAACATGCTGACCTGATTATGCTTTACCAACCTTTATAACATGCAGTCCAGATTATTCTTGATTAACTTTCATAATATGCTGACCTGATAATGCTTGACCAACCTTTATAACAATCAGACCAGAATAATATGGTTGATTAACCTTCATAATATGCTAACCAGATAATGCTTGATTAACCATTATTACGTTCAAACCAGATCATGCTTAATTAAACTTCAGGTCAGGCAAACCATTTTATGCTTGATCATAGTATCAAATATTAATAAGTCAAACACATGTAATCGCATTAACATTCATTTGGAGTTAGTGTTTGAATTATATTTCAGCGTGTGGGCGCCAGAAGCTTTGTTGCACCAATACAAAATATATTTCCTTTGGTGAAACATATTGTGGTCTTTCACTGAAACACGTATTCTTCCTATTAGTGTGTGCCTAAAAGCAAAGCTCGACCCCAAAAAGGTTTCCTGCGCCAAGTATATCCAATATCGGATACCAACTAACACTGTGACGTATATATTTCGTCGACAACCAGAGGTGGTATTCAATATGCAACTTAAGTCTATTTTATAGTCATGTATCATTGACTTCATTCACTCTATTGGTCAGTTATTTATATCAAGTAATTCGATTTGTCACTCCGTTTTTAGATCCAATCAATACCAATATTGATTTACCACCCTTGTTTACATTGATGATTAATAGGAATTGTTGCATTTATTCATCTGAATCAGAAGGGAAAATTGACGCCATGTTTGTAGTATTTAAATTACAATCGAAAACAATGTCCCGAAAGTGTGAGAAGAAATACATTGTTAAGAAATGCATGTCAAGACTCTTACCTTCTTTGAATTTGTTAAAGTGTTTGCTTTAAGTTTAAACCGCAAATGTAAGTTATAATCGATATCCGATATCGATATGTTGCGTATTCTATTCACAATTATTTTGGATTGCATTGAACGGAACTTATACCAACGCGTCAAACATTTTTAATAAGATAATGATCCCCATTTTGATTGCACTATTATTTTTAACGCATTTTACATGAAATATCAAAATCAAATATCGCAAATATTTTTTTATAAACCAACTGGTTTCTTTGGTTAAGTAAAGAAATTCGGGTTAAAGGTTTGCATGAAAGCACGCATACGTAACTATCTCAGTAATTATTAATATTAAATAATGGTGTAATGATTTAAATTTTTAATATTACTTATGAAATATGTCCTTTTCAGTTCCAACTACCTTTAAATAAAAGCAATCTTTCGTAACTTCAAAAAATACTTTCAAATACGTTTATAGATTGAATATAAAAAAGCTATCATGAGAATCATTTAAGATATGTTTTTTGTAAAAATGGAATTTTTGATCTAAATAAGTAACCAAATAAAAAATCACACATAGAACACTAGTGTGTCTCTCTTATTTTTTGCCCCCCGTCCAACCCCACCCTCGAACACCACCTCCCACTACTGTTATTCTGGTACAGGAACCTATCTTGCTATTAATGGGGTATTAAAGCATATGATATTTGAAAAAGTTTTCTTATTTAGCAGCTGTACATGTTTTCGATGTTTTGCTTTGATATTGTTTTTGGGATACAAATGGATAAAAAGTACTGATTTTAGTAGGCGACCGACCCTCTCTACTACCTACAAGCCAAACCCATTTAATCACACAGGTCTTGTCATTTCACATTGAAAATATCAAGGACGCTTGCTGTGTTTGTTATTATCATTTTACAAAATAACAGGCAGAATAATACTGCAATGGATTGCGACCTTTTGATCGTCGATGCAATATAGGTAATTGATTATGTTGTTGTTGTTGTTGTTGGCTATATTGACCGATACATTTCAACAGAAAACAATGCCGTAAGATATTTACGGGTCGTTGATTGATATCAATAACTTGCCTTTAGGTGATTAAAAATATACGGGAAATGTATTTTGAGTGGGGGTACTGAGATGGATAATTAACCTTCTTCAATATTTTAAACAAGTCATCAATTCCCTAAACATATATTAGTACCATATTGGTCATACGGATGGCTGCTAAAAGAATGTAATTTAACACATCGTGATTTATCAATTTCTCAGCTGGGTATTCCAATGAATAATAATAAGATATGAGATAGTTGAAATCTGTGTTGTTTACCCTATCAAACTCATACCGTTATAAAGTGTACGCGTAATTTATTGAATGGAAATATGAATGTCGGAGTTATGTGTCATTTAACTATGTCTAATTTTTGAAATAATTGTTTTATTCTTTTAGTGATTTCGAGGTGTGGCCAACATCTTTTTCTTATGTTGTTTTCACTCTCAAGAATATATTATAAAGGAGCTTGTTTTTATGACCTTGCGGCCACCAAGTCTGCGTTGTTGTCGTGTTAATGTAATACTTTGATAAGATTTACCTTTTGCGTTTTATCTTCATTAAGAATTGTTGAGATAAGAGTGAGGTTTGTGCACATAAACTGTTTTAAACCCCCAGTAAATTTACATTTTACTGACCGTTCCATGGCGGTACCTAACAATTCTTGATAAACATACCAATTATATATATATATATATTTATACACTGTTCTGTTTGTAGAGTTTGTGCTGTTCTATGTTTCTTGTTTGTGATTGTGTGTTTTATGTGTGTTTCAACTAACTATTGTGAATTTGAACTTCAGAAAACATCGTCTCAAAATGCGATTTAAAATCAGATAATGGACAACTATTTGTTTTTGAGCTACCATTACTCTTCAGATACCGCTAAATATCACGCGGTGTCCTTGCTTTTAGCTTTTCGAAGTTTCTACAACGCTTATATTTAACTGCCCTCTCGTCTTCTTCTACAGTACTCTTGTAAATAGCTTTAAATATACACAATTCGATTCTATCAACATTTGAATGGGATTAATTATATTGATGTAAGGCATTTCTGTACAACATCTTTGCATGTATACATTCTTCATCAAACCACTTGGTGCTGCTATCTTTATTACATTTCTCAAACACCTTGTTTGCGCTCATTTTCTTAGCAAACAATGGCTCAGCAACATCTCGTACAAAAGAGGAAACGGTATTTACGATATGATTAATGTTTTTCGCATTATAAATAAGGTTTTTTAACAGCAAATTATTTGATTCGGGTAGTTTCTCTATTAAACCCGATCTATAATGTTCCTTTTCATCTACGTTTCAAGATATTTTCTCATGATTATATTCAATATTTGGGTCTATAACATTCGTATTAATTACACTTGTAACAATTACAGTTACACCAATTAATGAAATCGGGTTTAAAAGAAGTTCTCGCCTTACACTCTTATGTAGCGAGTACAGTACCAAGCGACTGGAAATGACATAATATCAGTTTCGAGACTAAAAATAGATGAACATCTAAAAAGTTGATAATTGGCGAGCTATCGCTCCATAAGTATACACATGCAAAAAATACATCACTGTCTAGTCTAAAAAGGTTTCTATCAAATTTTAACCAAATTACCGTATCATTTAATTTTTTCACTACATATAACCCATTTTTGATATTTGATCGAACGTTAATAACAGTCCCACCTGAATTACGCTTGGCATTTCGGTGTTTATATTTTCTGTATTTAGCCTGTAAGATTTCATTTACCAGTTTTACTTGTCCACGACTTCAAAAGAATGACTACATCATATTCCGTTATTAGTGAAACACATTTTGTATCCTCCCGTTTGCTAACACTAAGTCCATTACAATTCCGAACCAATCACTTAACAGGTCCACCCTCCCCGTCCTAGGCATCGCTCACCGGTCTCCCGATGACTTACAAGGTGTCATACGACACCCATGCTTGTTTGCCTGCGTCCCTCATCTGCCTAAAAAGGCGCTTCCTCTTGGCTACGATTTAACTTTTTCTCCAGTCCGTCTAACATTTTTAATTGTTGATCAATATCGTTCAGTTTCAAACTCATTTTCCAAGCAACGCTACGATGTCGGCGTCTGACGGCCCCTCTGTGGTACTTCCGGGATGTGATGACATTGTTTGTGTCCCAGATTTTGACTTCGCCTCTGTATCACTCTCACACTGTTCTAGCAGATCAAACTGGTTGCTTGTTGAACTTTTGTCCGTTAATTTTCGCTCACTAATATTTAGGTCTGTACCTTCGCATGAATTGTTCAAATTTACGCGTTTACTATAATTTATTTCATCATCACTTTAACTACGTTTCTTCTTTCTTTCTGCTTTTCGAACTCATATTAAATCCTTTTTTCATAATATATTAAAATCTGTATCCTTTCTATTACAGAAATCATTTTAAAGTCGCATAACTTAATAAAAAACAACATTTAAATACATGAAATGATTGAAATCAGTCATAGTGTAATGTATTTATCGAGTATGGACAATCGTCTAAAAAAATAATTTGGGAAGAACAGCACTAAACTTCATTTTGATGGGAAACTTAAAGGTAACCAAAGAAAAACCAAAAAATGTGACGCCATTTTACCCTAAACTTATCGTTATCCATAAAATCATTGTGACCACATCTTTATGTCCACTCACATGGGTCATGCATATGTAAAACAGGAGTTAAGATAAATTGATTCATATCTTGATAAAAACAAGAATATGATGACCAAAACCATTATTACCATCATAGATTTTACAGTAACTGTCATCATTATTGGATTATTTATATTTTTCTGCAAATCATTTCTCTATATTTATTATGGGGAGGCTAAAAAGAACGCGTCATCTTAAAACCAAGGACGACAAGTGCCCGGATCCTCTCGCGCGTTTTTCCCTTTATTGTTATTAAAGACTTGTGATCGAACTGTTAGATGTCTCTAACAATAGACATATAAAAAGGGATATTGTAAATTTCATGATTGATTCTGATTTTTTGTGCGCTCATGCGCTATGAACGCTCGTCCGCGATTCTGCATAACCCCGGCCGAAAGTTGGTACTGCATGAACGCACCAAAATAAGAAAAAAAAACTTTAATATAGTTATCCTTTTTGTCGACATGAGTTTTATAAGTCAGAAGGTTAATAAGAATTCTTAAAAAGGCCTAATGTAACTAGTTTGTTATTTTTCTATTCAGAAATGTATGAAAATAACCATGTTCAAAATTGACTGTTCAGTAACTGTAACTCATCCTTATGATTGAAAGTAAATAAAAGAACAGTGAAAATCTGATAGTTTTTATCTGTTAGTGAGATGATGTAAGAAAACAAATTGAAACAAAACGTTGCCATAAATCTATTTGAAACAGTGTTTCTTCACAGGTTAACAGTTACCACTAGTGTTGAATAAAGCCAAATGCATGTAAAATTACACTTACCGTGTCAAACAGTTGCCATTCTGAACTAGCCGCAAATTCAGTGGTAGAGCTCGAATCTAGCGCAATAAGATGGCAACCCCTTGAGAGCTCCCTGTACCTCATCGCACTACAACCGTCTGATTGCCTTCTAATACAGAGGGCAGCACACGCCACTGTGCCTGGAGAACTCACCTCTGTCAGAAGGGTTCCGTTAACAGTATCATTCTTGTTGAAAAGTTTTGATTTAATTTCCCGAGCACTTACAGTATATTTACATTCATGAAGTATAACTATACCTCCCAAATACAGCAAAAAGTGTTTTATATTCATTGCTAAGAGTATGGGAAGAGTGGTTCGCCTCTGCTATCGAAAGGCGTACTGAGAGAAGTATTATGTTCTCATAATATACAGAAAGAATTATATATGGTGACCATTTTGAACTAGTGGAATGTAAACTATTAATAACATGTTCCATTTTAAATGCAATATTGATTGACGTTTAACGCGCCGTACTCATTTATATAATTGACAATTTGTTGGTCCTTGACAAATTGTCCAGATTGACTGATTGTTTGTAACATATTCGCGATACTCTGATAACTCTGCTTAAACATGTACGCGGGAATTTTCCGCAAAAGTTTTTTTAATTGCTCAATGTTTTGTTATGTATAATCATATATTATGTGATTTAAAAAAACAACAACAGAAGGCAACTTACATTAACAAAACATAAAAACATTTAAAGCATTGTTTGCAGAAAGCATTGATCGTCCGTTTAGTAAGGAATACAAATTAACATCAACCATTATTTCTGGCCAGAAACGTTACCATAGAGCGTTTTAAACGTATTTAGTCATAGGAATAGTCTCAATATATATGCAAAAAGCTACAGAAACATGCTGAGTAGCAAAAATTTAAACATAAACCCGGTTTAGTGCCAATAAAATCTTCTGATTCTGCATTTAAGTGAATTTGAACTTAAATGCAGAATCAGAAGATTTTATAAGGTCTCATAAATTTGATGATAATGACCCCGTTTTCGAAAATTTATACGCTAATGAAGTATGTAAAGCTATTAAAATTCTTAAGAATATGAAGTCTGCTGGAGAAGATAAGCTGCTAAAAGAGTACTTTATTGAAGCTAGCGATAATTTAGCTGGTTTTATTACCGATATATTCAATAGCATTCTAGATTGTGGAGTATTCCCTGAAGCATGGACTAAAGGCATTATTATTCATATACATAAGAAAGGAGATAAAAATGATGTAGCGAATTACAGAGGGATAACTTTGTTGAGTAACTTTGCGAGACTATTTACTTGTGTTCTAAACCAGTGGATAACTGCCTGGTGCGAGGAGAAAAATACGATATCTGATGCGCAGTTTGGATTTAGGAAAGGATGGTCCACAATTGAGACTGTTTTTAATTTACTTATCGAAAACTATTTAAATGCAAAATAGCGTTTGTATTGTTGTTTTATTGATTTGAAACGCTGTTTTGACTCGGTATAAGGAAACGCGTTATGGTTTAAGCTAAATAAATTTGGCCTCAATGGTCAAATATTGAGAATCCTACATAAAATGTATCAATATGTCAAATCATGTGTCAAAGAATGTGATGGATATTCAGAATACTTTGACATAGCATTAGGCTTAATGCAGGGGAGATAATTTCTCCTATAATGTCGAGGCCCTAGAGCTATATTTATAAAATAGGATAAATTTTGGCATAGACATTTATGATTTATGTCTTATACTTTCATTGTTTGCAGACGATATATGTATACTAGGCACGACACCACAAAATCTACAAACCTCGTTCGATAGACTTTTTGAATATTGTACAAACTTGTGTTAGAAGCAAACGTTGCTAAGACGAAAATAGAAGTATTTAAAAAAGAGGTGCATTAAAAAAAAAAGTCGATATATGGTACTAAAACCGTCGACGTCGTAAATGATTTGAATTACCTTTGGGTCACGTTAAATGATGCTGGTAATTTTGATCTTACTATAAAGGCTTTGCATGGAAAGGCATTGAAAGCAATATATACGTTGTTAAGCAAGCTTAAGCAATACGAGACTATGCCAAAAGTAGCGTTACAGTTATTCGCTTCGTTTGTTTCCCCAATTGTTACATATGGTTATTGTGAAATTTGGGGGTTTAGTAAGTCTAAACTTTTAGAAAATATTCACCTTAAATATTGTTAAACATTACTTGTTGTTAGAAAATCCACTAGCAACGTTGCTGTATACGAATAATTAGGGCGTTTTCCACTGTATGTATATATATGTATTAAAATCATTAAGGTTTGGTTTAAGTTGTGTCAAACAGACCACATTCTTTTAAAGGTTTTGTGATCAAATGACCATTTGAGCGTTAAAACTAATAAACCAAACTGGTTTGCTAAAGTAAAGCAAAAGTTAGCAAGGTATGGGTTCTTAAAAGTCTATGAAAATGTTGCCAGTGATGATGTTGATGTTTTTTTCCTTTGTTTAAACAAAGAGTAAATGATGTTTTTTTGCAAAAGTGCCATGAAGGAATAAATGACAATGGTGTACTGACATTATTTGTCTATGTCAAAAGTTCATTTGATATTGAACCGTATTTAGAAAATATTATTTCAAGACACCTTAGAATTGCCTTTACCAAACTACGCATGTCTGCTCATAGTCTAAGAGTCCATACTGCAAGGTATGTCCAAAATAGGATGGAGAGGCATGTACGTCAGAATTGTAACGTAAATGTTATTGAAGATGAGTTCAATTTTATCATTATATGTCCTTTTTACCAACAGACAAGAGAGAAATATATAAAGCGTTATTAAAGACTACGGCCTAGTATGCTTAAACTTGTAAGGTTACTGTCATCAGAAAATAAATCTGAACTATTTATGTTAAGTAAATATATATACGAAGCTTCAAAGGCACGTTCAGTACATTTATTGCAATGAGATATTGTACCTAAGATTTATACCTCTATTCTCATCATTCACCAAGTTTTGAACTAAACAATATTTGTTTTATAAGGTCCATCCTATGTGATATTACCTTATGTCTTATACTAGTAGTTTGATTTGTTAAATGTTTTTATATGTCACAAGAAACTACGTAGTTAACGTAAATGAAAATATGTTCTTTTCTGTTCTATAATATTAGAGATAACAACTAGACATAGACATATTTGTGTCAAAATTGTTAAAATGAACACAATTGTGTCATTTTATAGGGTCAATACACCTTTTTTACCATCTGCAAAAGCCCGCAAAATGGTTTACAGCACGAGTGCGATCGCTATTATTGCATAAAATACACACCATGAGAAACGTTTGTGTTTAAAAAGGCTGTTAAATGTCACGAAAATGCATAAACAGTTAGTTCAAAATAACCTCCATAACAGGTGATTGTGTGACGTCATGAGTGATGTCATTGTAAAAGTTTTACATTAAGCTCAATTCTGGCAGCAACATAACTCGGCAGCATTCGGAGCTCCTCGGCCATTTTATCGAAAACAACCTCGGATGTATATGGATGGTTTACACACTCAAAAAGTGGTACGTTTAAGTCCGCTGCAAGTAGATCGCGTAGTAATTTTATTTAGCAGTTAAACTTTGTGACTTAACTCTTGGGATTCTTCATTATGTTTGCTATAATACAATTCAATGACAATAAATTTAAACTTAGATCAATAAATACAACTCTAAAACAGTACATTTCACTAATGATATAATTCAAAATTTTACGAACTACTTCAACACATGTACCGGCATACATCCGTGGTTGTTTTCGATAAAATGACCGAGGAGTTCCGAATGAACTCGGCAGTTGGATTTTTGTTTCGACGCCATTTTTTGCAGTGTTCATTCGTTTGGAAAGTGTTTTTTTTTAAATCGACTGGATTACTGGGATTATTTACACACAATACCTCTTGGGTAATCGATTAATTACCGATATAGTCATACTTTAACCATTATTTGTTTTGACAACTTATTTAAGCCTGAAAATTTTGTAAACATGTTCTTGATAAAATGGACAGCATCTTCAGCATCAGAGAAAAAATATTTGAAATTTCTTTGTTTATTGCATACGACGTAATGGAATTATGTCCATATAAGTCGTTTGTTGAAGATGGTTGTCCGGTTAGCGCAGTGGTTAGCGCACACGCTTCTCACCAAGGCGACCCGGGTTCGATTACCGGCCTGGGCGCATGTGAGTTTGGTTAGTGGTCACCAAGCCGGACAAGTGGGTTTTCTCCGGGTACTCCGGTTTCCCCCACATCACAAGACCACACTCTCGCGTAACATCGTGCCAACGAGAGTGACTTAGTATAAGCTTTCATAGCTTCCTTCACAATCGTTGTAAAATATATAATGGTAAAAGTAAGTCGTTCGTTCTGAATAAAATCGACAGAAATAATTTAAGTTCGGAGGAGTTGAACGTTTTAGACATAGTTTAGTGCTTTCAAAGCAAACAAATAGTCAAAACAACTGCAGAAAGTACTATGTAGTAAACACACATCAGCTTGCCAGGAAAAAACAACTCAGAAGAAAATATGTAAGTTAAATGCGGTTTATTTAATTTGTTGATATTTGTATATAGCTATATATGCTGAAATTTGTTTTTGTGCAAAAGTTGGCATCGTTGACCCACTTTTGGTCAGAAACCAAGTCGCTCAGCTGCCATTGTTATGATGCGAGCCCTGAAAGCGCTGAATAATGCACGTTTTCTACCGATAACGCCCGGGTTTTTACGTTTTGACTCACCGCGATAACGGACCGAAAACACACATTTTTTGCAATAATACTAGTTTATGTACATGTGCCTGGCTATATTTAGCAATAAAGAAGATCGTAGTAAGATCTCTACGCACGATGATTCACTGGCGCCCAATCAGAGCATTGCTTTCCTGCCAAACTCCGGAAGCAAAGGTCACGAAAGGTCGACTTGCTCATGCAAAATGAACTTAAATTTAATCGTTCACTCAATCAAGTACGAATGAAAATGTTCAAACGAATTTGTTCAACATTCAAAACATGAACATCATATTAACTTGCAATGTAAACAAATCGTTGAAATGCTGACACATTCTGCAAAAAATGCAAATCCTGTAAATATTGCTTTATTAAAGACAATAACTATTTAAAAGAAAATAAGGAATAATAGGAAATAACTTAGCAGCACTGGGTCGAAGAGTTATAATAATTTTACATTGCATTTACAACATAGTCATTTGACTTAGTCCACAATATTCCTTTAAAGAAAATCAGAGAATTGTTTAAAAAAGCAAAGTGTATTTTTTTAACAACAATAAATCAAATACTTAATGTGTGCATTGTGAATCAAGGAGATTCTTAGAAATTAAATGCAGAATAGCATTTAGAGCTGTTCGGCCATTCGTATCGAATACAAGCTCGGATGTATGCCGGTACATCAGTAAAAGCAGTTAAATTATATCATTAATTAAATATGGTATTAATGCAAACAAAATTAAGATTTCCAAGAGCTAAGCCTCATTAAGTTTAACTGTTAAATTCAACTACTACGCGATCTTCTGCAGCGGACTTAAACATTACATTTTCTGAGTATTTAAACCGTCCGTGGTTGTTCTTGATAAAAATTACCGAGGAGTTCCGAATGGCAGACGAGAAGAGGAGACATCTTAGAAAAATGAGACCAAGAGTAAACTAATCGATATGATGTGCATAAAATCAAATAATATTGCTGTCAATATATGAGCAACAAATGTCCTTCAAATCATTCCAGTAATTTCCAATCTCTGTTTAGCATTCGCCTTTTGTTTAGACATTCAAATAAAAGATCAAGTAGAGATAATGTAATCAGAGAACAATTTAGCATTGCCATCTATAAATGATCAATGTTGCAACTTATTCCATGTAATAGTGTTTGAGCCATGCCCTGAACAACTGTTTCTATTAAAAACGAGCAAGAGATTATAACTTCGAAAATAGACTCCTAGAGTTCTTACTGAGTGGACAACTTAACATTGCTATCAGCCAACGTTCCAAGTTTCATTGAATTCCATTTAGTAGTTTCAAATAAAAATGACACAAAACATTCGGTAGTCAACTCATGATTGCTACAGCTTAATATATTCGTAATATGTTCATGTTCTACAGGATGGAGAAGGCCTCGTTTGGGCTTCGCCCTAATTCAGATTCTTTAATTTTCTGTAGAATGTTGAGATTATACAAATGTATATGTATCTTGCCTATGTCAAGCTTTGTATAACAGGTATCATGAGTTTATATCATATTATTTTAAATTATGTATTAGGCATAAAAATCTATGAGACCCCCAAGCGCATGAGACAACAGGCATATGTGTCCTAAATCTTAAAACATAATCATTCAAAAATGCTTGAATGTCCAGAGACAAGCTGACGAACATCCAATTGTACGGTTTTTAGACCATAATATGTTTAGACAGTTTAGTTTTTATCAGTATATTATTGCTTTATACTGTGACAATTCCTGCGTATACCTGCATGCGTTTATCTTCGGGGTATGCTATTTAAAGTTGCACTCTCACAGATTGAACGTATTCAAAACTTTTTTTTAATTTTTTTTGTCATGGACCTATCCATTTTTTTGCGTAAATCTATGGAAACAAGTTAATTTATAAGACTGCTGACTAATATTAGATCGCAGATTTTTATATTTAGGTTCAAAAATTGATGTTTTTTGTATGCATTTTTCTTAAACCATTAGGAACGGTTTAAGCCATAAAACATTTAAATCTACGATCTGATTTGTTGTCAGTTATCTTAAATGATTGGTTTTCAGATATTTTCGCAAAAATTTGCTGTTTTGCAGACAAAAAATAAATAAGTTGTTAAAATGGTATATCTGTGAGAGTGCAGCTTTAATAAAGAACAAAACAATAAATTTCATATATATTTTATTTTATAGCAGGAATTTAGATGTCCCAAAGGATGGATAAGAATCGAAATATCTTGTTATTACCTTGCAACTGGACTTATGACGTGGGCAGATGCAGAACTTCACTGCGAAGAACTAGGCGGGACGTTAGCTGCTATTACGACTCAGGACGAAAGTTCATCCATCTTTGCTTGGCTCGCTAACGAAGGGGTTGCCACGGGGTCTGTATGGATAGGAGGGAATGACATTGCTGTAGAAGGCACATGGGAATGGTCGACTGGGGAAGAGTTGCGTTTGAGGAAATGAGCAAAATTAATGAGCCGAATGGTTCCACTGGGGAAAACTGTATTGCGATATACATGGACGGAGTGGGATGGGCTGATTATGGTTGTTCAGTTACAATGCCATATTCTGTATGTGAAAAAGGTATTTGAGATTATATGTATCAATGAGGAGAAAAAACTATAAATAATGGCATTATTGTAGATGGATAGACTAATACACGTAATAATAACATATTAGTTCCCATGACATTGAAATGAGAATGGTCGTCATAATAATTATGTTTTGATATACATTGTATTAAGAAATTGCTATGATATTCCAGTAGATTGAATTTGAATTTGAATTCGTTGCCAAGCTGTTATAAAGTAGTCTTAAATTATATGATGTACCTTATTATTTTTTATCACCTAATGCAAATTGCTAATTGGTTGCCCTGTTAAAAGTTTCTCCCAAGTATTTATGTCAGAAACTTTTTTAACATAGAGATAGATATTTTCAGTTGTGTCAAGATAGAGAATTTCATATAACAAATCAATATTAGAAGTTCTCACAGTAATGTTTGACTTAACTTGGAATTTATAATATCATTTGCTTATTCAAACGCCTTTTTCTGAACTTAAATGCTCTTTTCATTGGCATACATTGACACGTTATGCCCTAGTGATGGGTCGATGATCGATTATATCGGCAGACATTCGTAACTCGGCGATCATCGTTCCTTAATCGAATAATCGAAAAAAGTTTGCTAGATTCTAGTAAATTTCCAACTTTATATAGCGCAGTAATTTAGAGCTAAGGAAAGTAACTAGCTTTTATCAGTACTTTAATTTAGTTTTTCTTTGCGTTCAAATCGCTTTATGATGGCAGACGGTCAGGGGGACATCGATCTCAAAATAAATGATTACCCTGGTAATCGGTCGTCCAGGTGCTGGAAAAGTGCAAATTATTCAAGCGAAATGGTTAGGGTCATTCAAGCCCAGATTCTTATGAAACTAGGCTTGATCGACCCCAGCTGTGCTCATATGTTGCAATGAACGTCAAGATCAGACGATGTAAAAACAAGAATTACTTGAAGAATGTTTGCCGTCTACCTCCGAAAATACGTGAGAAAAGTTTTGCTTTTTTCCAATTACTCGTTTTTTATAGCTAATGCCAACCAAAACCAATTTGTTATGTCTTATTATTCTCAATTTAATTTTCAAAACCGGTTCAAGTCATTGACAAATTTGTCCAAATAACAAAACATACGTATCATACAGGATACTTGACATGGTTGAAAATTGCCCAAGTGAAAAATAATTACCCTCGGGCAATTATTCTTCGCACTAGGGTAATTATCAACCAAAAGCCGTGGTCAACCATGTATTATTTTATAAATAATATGTAATATTTAATCTTTTGATAATTTTAATTTATTAGTCAACTCAAGTAAACCTCACCATGAAATGTTCCCTTACTTCAAAAATTTGGAATATTTATTTTTTAAATTACTTGTAGAATTATTCAATTTGCCAGTTACAATACCTTTTTCCGACTGAAACATTAGAAATTAAATACACACGAATACTGAAGTCTTTACTGATATATTCATCAGAAAATGATGCTTTTGTGATACTGTCCGATTACAGCCGATTAATCGGATAATCGATCAATCAGGGTCTCCGATTAATCGTTTATGAAAATCCGAGCC
Source organism: Mya arenaria (assembly GCF_026914265.1). NCBI lineage: Eukaryota > Metazoa > Mollusca > Bivalvia > Myida > Myidae > Mya > Mya arenaria. The sequence goes on from NC_069133.1 coordinate 16,014,209, forward strand.
GATTGCCCATCACTACTATGCCCTATAGCCCTTGCAATGAATTACTTATTTCTTAGAGCAAATTAAATGCTTTTGAAACACTGTAAGTTTATTTGCCACTATTGATTGAAACTATATTCAACCAAAGGAGAGATTGGTTTCAGTGAACTCGAGGATCACTGACTGTTCCAATGCGGTAACCCAATTATTTATCGGTAATGTGATTGTTATGCTAGATTTGATTGTTTGTATTGTTTGCACGTGTGTGTATCTCGTTCAGTGTCGTCAGAGCCCAGAGCCCATATCAGACTATTGACTGCTTGGTTTGTCCCTGTACTTTCCATTATATTATTACAAACGAGTACATGTTTATGTTTATTTCCTTTCGTTGTATTCATGTTCCAGTTGATATATCTGTAATGAGTTCTTTGTTTGTTCTTAAGCATCGTAGATAGTTAGATGATCAATTATAATTATAATCAATTTCTTATGTATCCCAACTTTTCATATTTTTTTTTGCATTAACTTTTATCATTTAATGAAATGTTTTTTTTATTTTTATACGTATTCGATTAATTTATGTTACCACATCTTTAAAACATAACTACATAATACTTTTGAGTTTAAAAAGTCAATTTGATATACTCGTAGCTTTTGAATGCATTCTTAATCATCATTTTTGGTGTATTCATTATTGTAACATGTTGAATTATTAAATCAAAACCGCTAAACAGCATATGCACTACCTCAAAAGCGATATTTTGGCGCCTTTTTAAATGAGGATTTTGTGACGACATAGAAAATAATAAAAATTAAAAATTTATATAAGGCTAGTATGTTTTATCGGTACCTAGTCATATGCTTTTTGTTTTTAGAGCGAGAGTTAAACATAAGATTGCATTTAAAAAAAGGTTAAACTGAGTTTTTACCTTGACTGTAGACTGGTATGATAGTTATATGATGTTTTAGGTTCTTTATTTTCTCCTTGCTTCATTTATACAAGAAGTATGTTCGCAAACTGCACATGTCTATTTGTCTAAGACTAAGATCTGTATAACCACTTAGGATATGCAAGGAACTGAACACTTAGAGAGGAACGATATTGTTTAACCTTAATTATAGAATTGGAATGCTTCCAGACTTTGTTTCGGACGACTCTGAATCACTCATTACCTAAATATATTACCTGACGATTACAATGTTGAAAATGTTTTACCAAGATTATCCCATGACACATGCACAAATCCTAATGGGTCATTATTGCTAGATTTTCTAAAGCAGACTGGTTTACGTGTGGCAAACGGACGAGTCTGCAATGACGAAGGGGCATTTACATATATAGGAAGTACGGGATGCAGTTTAGTTGATTATTGTATAGTGAGTGAAATATTATTAAATCATTTTACCTCATTTATTACGAATAGTCCCAATTTATTATCAGACCATTGCCTGGTCGAATTTTCATTGCAGGGAAAAATTGATATCTTACCTGTAAATGAACCTTGTAATAATACACATAATACGAACAACTCGGATAATCATTACTATAAGTGGAAACCGGAGTCTAAAGATGATTTTGTCCGAAGTATTTCAAGTGAAAAATTTAAGCGTAGCATTTTTGAACTGAACAGTACTATTGACACAGCTTATACTGCAAACGATATTGATCATTGTATAGATGACTTATTATTATGTATTGATGGAGTTTGTAAACCGTTTTTTTGCCAACGGATCAGTGGTCAATCGGCGACGAGCGAAAACTCTAGTTATGTCAATAAAAATGCCTCGGGAATTTTTGATGATGTTGTGCGGGATAAAAGACAGAATTTTTACTATAAGCTTAATTTATTTAGGCAAGATAATAATGAATTAAATAGGTTAGAAATGGTGCGAGCTAGGAGCATTTATATGAAAAGCGTACGGGCCTTTAATTATGAAAAGGCAAAAACTAAAGCAAATACGTTGTTACATGCACGTTTTAAAAATGCAAAGTTGTATTGGCGATTATTAAAAGAATCTTCTGGTGTTAACTCACCTCAAAATATTTCTTTAAATTCTTTCATGGATTAATTTAAAGCGATTAACAATCCAGATGACAGGTTTTTTCAGGCGGATGAAGATGTTATATATTTTAATGAAGCAATTTTAGATAGCGAAATGAAGATTATGCTTATGAAATGGATGTTCCTTTCACTGTCGAAGATATTAGCAGAAATAGATTTAAATCTTGGTCGTAGTGCAGGCCGAGATAAAGTAATAAATGAGTTTTTGTATTATGGAAAAGACACATTTTCACCGGTTTAATCATTATTGTTCAACAAACTTTTAAAATTAGGCCATTTTCCTGACTTATGGAGCGATGGGTATTTAGTTCCTATTCATAAAAAGGGTAGCCTATCGGATTTTAAATTTTTTAGAGGAATTACATTGTTGAGTGTATTAGCGAAATTATTTACACGATGTATAAATGAACGTTTGGCAATGTGGGCCGAAACTAATTACATATATGTTGAAGCTCAAGCAGGTTTTCGCTCCAAAATGGGAACAACTGACAATATATTTGTCTTACATAGTTTGATAAATCAGGTTTTAAACATGAATGAACAACTGTATTGTTTATTTGTGGATTATTCTAAAGCCTTTGACTATTTGGTTAGGCCAAATATATGGTTTAAATTATATAAATTAGGCCTAAGAGGAAAATTGTTTAGTGTTATAAAAAGTATATATAACAGTGTTAAACCACAAGTTAAACTTCATGGTGAAACTGGTGAAATGTTTTAAAGTTTTCTCGGTGTCCGGCAAGGGGAGTGTTTAAGCCCTTTTATATTTTCTATGTATCTTAATGATTTAGAAGACGAGTTGTTTCTAAATGGAGCCAAAGGTATTGATCTAAACATGGTTAAACTCTTTTTATTGATGTATGCAGATGACATCGTAATTTTTGCAAAGACCAGTGTTGAAATGCAAACTAATCTTAACATTTAAGAAAATTACTGTAGAAGATGGAAGCTTTCTGTAAATAGAGATAAGACTAAAATTGTTGTTTTCAGAAAAGGCGGTAGATGAGCACAAAATATTCATTTTCATTATGGTGATTCAGAAATTGAAATTGTACAAAAATATTGTTATTTGGGAATTGTGTTTACGTCTGGAGGCTCCTTTATTGAATGCCTGAAAACATTGTCAGGACAAGCAAATAAGGCAATTTTTAAAATGAAGAAATACCTTCAAGGCTTTGTTAACATATCGACTGAACATGTTTTAGATTTATTTGATAAACTAGTTAAGCCTATTTTATTCTATGGATGTGAAGTTTGGGGATTTTCCCGTGCAAACAACGTAGAAAGAATACATACTATGTTTTGCAAGAATTTACTTGGTGTTAAAACTTCTACACAAAACGATTTTATATATGGAGACCTAGGCAGGATTTATTTTTATTCGATGAGATAAACAGTTATATTGAAATATTGGTTTAAGATATTACACTGTAGTGAACGAAAATACATAAGTATTATATATAAAAGCATGTTAATTGAAATTGAAAATAATCCTGGTAAAAACAACCGCCCAGGTTATGGTGAAAAACATGTTATGCACATTCGGTTTCAAGACGTTTGGATTGCACAGTGTGTTGGTAACAATAATAAAATTTCTTAGCATATTTAAGCGTCGAGTTAAGGATACTTTTATTCAAACATGGTATAGCAGATTAGAACACTCAACTAGAGCAACTTTTTATAAAGTATTCGCAAATTTTGAAATGCAGTCATATCTTAACCAAGTCAATATTCAGAAGTATAGAATAGCACTTACAAAATTACGTTCGTATTCACACCGGCTCGGTATTGAGACTGGTCGATGGAGAAACGTGCCAAGAGCAGAACGGTTATGCGCTACTTGTAATAAGTTAGAAGACGAATATCACTTCTTATTTGAATGCATATTGTATAATGATATACGATGTAAATATATCAAGCGTTACTATAGAGAAAGACCAAGTATGTTCCAAACTATTCAGTTGTTAAAATCCAACAACGCAAAGGTAATGTTGTGAGGAAATTAGCTGTATTTATCTTTAATGCTTTTGAAATAAGAAAGACACACACCCTAATCCAGGCCAATTAAGGGAGACCTAATTTTTTTTTTTAATGCTGGTCGACCAAGATATTTAACCAGTTTCATCAAAATCTTTATTCACTATTAAGGTTATAAGCATTATATTATTATCATAATGGTATGCTGAATGCAGTTGTTGTCTTATGCTTTGTCCATTTGCTTAAGAATTTAATTGATTTTATTCATTTTTCTTAATTTCGATCGTAAGCCATTTGCTTGTAATTAAATATGTATATACAAGCGGATGATTCCCTATAATGGGTATACAACAGAGAAATATTTCAAAGTTGATGTACTTAGAAAAGTATATTAAATCATACAGATACAGTTGTTAACATTGCGATATAGATAAACCTATTTATAAATAATTAAATATGCTTCGCCATACATGTATACATAAGCTGTTGTATTATGTTATGTATAAATTTGATCAAGGGTCATATTGGCCTATTTCAAATATGTAGTGTGTTGTATGTTACTTTTGAATAAACTTTCTTCATGCAATACCAATGATATTGAAGATAGATGTCATTTTATTTGTATACATTGTATGTTCATGTTATTATGATGTTAAATTTAAGATTTGTTTGTTAAAAATATTACTACATGCACCTTTCTGTGTACAACTTTCTACTATCATTGAAATCAAATGACAAGGATGAGTAAATTAAACTAGTAGTATATTTTAAAATGCTCTTCTTATTAGTAAAAATGAATGTTAAAAGATAAATGTTTGGTTTTGCCTCCAGTTATTGTAACAAATAGTTTGTTGTTATTTAGGTATGTGAAACGTATATCCTTTGGCATTACAATTTGTCCTGACCTATTTATATATTTCACCCATGACGGTGCCATATTACGTGTTGAGTAATGCACCAATTGCTTCTGTAGAATACGTTTATAAGTGTATTAGTTGCTTTGTAAGGTTACATTATCAACTTTTTCAAATTTGTTGTTCTGGATGGCACAGATCATCGTTGGATACATCCAATACATTCCTACGCTTTGCTGCGCTCTGTACCGTGGGCGACTTGTCTAGAAAAATATTGTAATAATGAACAATTTAAAAGGCAAAATATTTACAGACATTAAGACCATAAGTAAAAACATTATTGTTAAGTTATTTGTACACATTTATACCTATAATTGGGTTGTCAAATACCTTTTTCACATACTGAATTTGACAATGTAATTGTACAAACAAGATCAGCCCATCCCGCTCTGTTCATGTATATCGCAAGACAGTTTTCCCCAGTGGAACCATTCGGCTCACTAGTTTTGCTCATTTCTTCAAACGCAAATTCTTCCGCAGTCGACCATTCCCATGTGCCTTCTACAGCATGATCATTCCCTCCTATCCATACAAACCCCGTGACAACCCCCTCATTAGCGAGCCAAGCAAAGATGGATGAACTTTCTTCCTGATTCGTTATAGCAGCTAACGTCCCGCCTTGTTCTTCGCAGTGTAGTTCTGCATCTGCCCACGTCATACGTCCAGTAGCAAGGTGGTAACAAGATAAATCGATTCTAATCCAATCTTGGGGACATCTGAATTCCTGCAATCAAACAAAATTAGATGTTGGTCATCTCGACTCCGTACATTCCAACATTTTTTTGGATGATAATGTTTGAACATTTTTGAAACGTAAGACTGGTGTCTCATGGGCTTAGAGGTCTCGTAGATTTTAACCTTAAATTCTATATCAATTATTGAATAATCGTGACATTCTACAGAACAAAAAAGAGTCTAGGGCGCAGCCCAAACGAGGCCTTTAACATTTTGTAGAACATGAAGATAAAAAATGACATATTTAGCGGTAGCAATTACCGATTGACCACTGAATATCGTGCTTTATTTTAAATTTATTCTTAAACTACTTAAACGAATTCAATTGAATTTTGACGTTGACAGATTACAATGTTTAGATATTCACTTAGTTAGAACGGTAGGTCTCTATGTTCCAAAGTTATAACCCTTTCCTCATTTTTGTAAAGCAACAGTTGTCCAGGGCATTACCCAGACACTATTACATGGAAAAAGTTGTTACTTTGATGGAATTGCAATGTGAATTGGCCCCTACTGTGACCCCAGTGCAATAAGCAGTGAAACACAGCAGGGGATTATCATGCCAAACATACTTTAAAATGGGCCTTTAAAGAATAAAACACTATTTTTCAAAATGTATACAAAAATAACAAATGACACAAAAATCCTACATTCTTATTACTAATTACGCGTACACATTGTAACGGTATGGGTTTTAAGGGTAAACAGAAACGATTTAACCATTATATACATAATGATTTAATTTGAGATTTATTTATTGGAATACCCTGCTTACAAAAAATAGACAATACAATTGACAATGCGTTGAACAACATTCTTTTAGCACCAGTCAGATAAACCATACGGTACTAATGGAATATTGATGAAGATGAATTGTTGGACACAACAATACATTTCCAGTCTATTGTTTTATAACTTTAAAGGAAGTTTTTTATGAAAGAAAAGAACCATAAATATTTTTCCCATTGAATTACTTTTAAAGTGATTGGTCAATATATCAATTTAACTTATAGTCTCACAAGACTTGAGTTGCTATAATTAAATATAAATTGTTCCTAAAAATACACTGTTCATGAATATAAACGGTTCCTGAGTATACACTGTTCCTGAATATAAATCGTGTTTCTGAATATAAAATATTCCTAAATGTATAAACTGTTCCTAAATGTACACCGTTCCTGAAAATAAATTGTGTTTCTGGATATAAACTGAAAATACACTGTTCCTTAATATTAACTGTTCCGGAATATACACTTTTTCTGAATATCAACTGTTCCTGAATATATAAAGGATCTCAAATGAGTGTTTTTAAGACTGTAATATCAGACTGTTCGCCTGTCTGAACGTAGACAAGTATTCGACTATTCATTTACTCGGCAAATACTCGTTTTTATCAGTTTAAAATGAACTCGTTTAATAAATTTGATACAAAATAATCAATCACGAATTTGAGATTCTATTTATAACATAACTCAATTACGAAATCTAGGTCCAAGTTTCTTCAATGAACAGTCTTTTGTCCTAAAGCGAAGAATTTACATTTAGTGTTATTAGGATGCCTAATCCACAGGAATAAAGATAGTACGACATAAAAACATTTTATTTACAATAAAAAACATAATTCATGTCTCAATTATCAACCGATTTTCAAAGGTTTCACGTAAAAACAAAAAAAGTATTATATTTCAATACATTTAAATCAAGCAAATCAATAATTAGAGCAATGTCATAACTGCGTGACGTCATTAGTAATCACGCGAATGTATACATGTCATTTGGCGGTTGAAGTTTGGAAAGACCGTTAGTCAGCGTCACACAGTCGCTTTCAGTAGTGCAAATTCGCTTTGTACCTGTTGAATTACATCATGGATTTTTGTCATTTTGATGAGTTTTACCTCCGCGAATTGGAGCACCAAAATGTTGTAAAAGCAAACAGAAAAAGTAAGATTTCATGTGGAATCAGTGACTGTTTGACCTTGAGCATTGCTGGCAAACTGTGTTCATAGACTGAGAATTGTACAGGTATTTTCTCTGGAGTACAGGATGTTGGATATTTCCTTGTGTTGATTTGGATTTATGTGGTTATGGTTGTTTAAAGATGCAATGTTCTTGTGTCCCGATATTTGCATAATCTGGTTCGCAGGAACATTGTTGTCATTCATGATTCAGTTCCTGGACCAGGTGTTTTCTGTTTTCAAAAAGAACATTTGTCTTATACTATTATTACAAACATTTTGGGCACATTAAATGGGTATTTAATAACTTGTCCTCAAACTTGTAAGCTACGCTTTTTGATATCTTGATTCACGAAAGAAAGGACTCGATTTATCAAAGCTTCGTTTCGGAGGATGTTTTTTTTTTTATTTATAATACTCTGATTTTTAACAAATTGGTAAACTTAAAAAATCAATAACCATTCATTACATATAACACTATCAATGATATCATGTAGGAACTGTACGTAACCCAACAATTACATAGGCTCACACGATAACGTGTCAGCCAATCAAATCGCAGGAATTTCAGTTAAGATACTATTTGAGTTCACCAACAAGAACACCTATGGTGAAACGGGTCGTTGGAATAACCGGAAAACCGCAAAAAACAACAACAAAAACCGGAAAACACTTTAATGTTCATAAGTATATACTATAGAGTATGCGAAAGGGTTTGGTGCGGCTGTGGTTCATACTATATTGTTTTGGAGGGATGTATTACATATACCAACATAGTAACATTATACGAATATCCTTTTAGTTATACTCTTGAAAGAATTAACCATTTTACAGTGGTATGTCAACTATCGGAACCGTGCGCTTGTGGATTGCCTGTTTAGCCGTGAAATCTATGTAATGTTATCACTGTGTTCAGTGCTCAAGTCCATCTAACTTTATATAATTAAATGCATGAGTATAATAAGAACAGAACAGAACAGAACAGAAAATTTATTTTGACTTAAGCATATAAACAGCTCATCGTCACATTACACAACATACACAATACGCATACACATACAAATAAATAATACATAGATGAATAAATGCATGAATTATTCAATTTCTCTATATATGGTGATAGAGAAAAAACAACAACAACAAAACAACAACAACAGCTTTCATCGCGCCTATAGATACCTGTGAGAGTGTTCACTCCCTACTCTCCATAGAGGAACGTTTAGGCAAATGTTAGGCAAGGGTACTTTAAAAGAATACAGTGGTTTGATCACTAAATAGTTATCAGCGCAAAGATAACAGTACAAATACAACTAATCTTAAGACCTTACAAAACACATGGGATAACATCCAGTACAAGGATATAAATATTTCTAGAAAAAGCATATATGTATTCAAACATAATCATTTCTTTCTTTGAAAGCTTTTAAACAATAAATAGCTAGTTTAACCAGAAGAGGTTTATTATCTGTTTGCAGTAAGGTAATAAATTTTTCCATACTAGGATGTCTTGAATAGTAATTTGGCAAATACCTTCTACGAATTTCAGCATATAGTGGACATCTTAAAACGAAATGGTACTCGTCTTCTATATCGTTAAGGTTGCAATAGGTACATTTTCTATCATGTCTTGCAATACCATTATGTCGGCCAACTTCAATATTTAACCTATGGGAAGATAGCCGTAATTGTGCAAGCACTTGTCTGTATTTGATATTGTCTAATAGAGAAATATAATTAGAAACTTGGTAATTACATTTAAATTTTTTATATATATCTAATGAACTACAGCTATCCATACCCACTCTCCATTCTGAGATATAAATATCTCGTAATCTATTTCTAAGCAGAGGTACAAATGCAGACATATTCACTGATTCGGGGAATAACCAAACATCATTAAAACCTGAGCGTTGTAATACATCTCGAACATTCGAGGCCCAATTTATGACAACAGGATTTAGTTCTACTTCACTCACTTCCTTTAAAATGATAGTTCTTAAAATACAATTCTTAGATTTGCATGTAAACAATTTAACAAAGTATTTAATGCATCGCATGTATCTTTCAATATACAATGGGAACCGGCCCAGCTCGCTATATAGAGAAAGAGTATTTGTCGACCTTTTCACTTTGAGGATCCATTTACAAAACCTTTTTTGCACTCTTTCCAAACATTCATACTTACCAAATCCCCATACCTCCGATCCATAATTAAGTATAGACATAACATATGCATCAAACAGATTAAAAAGAATATGGACAGGGGCGAGTGTATCTTTTATAACCGCAAATAGACTATTCATAGACCTTATAGCTTTGCCAGCTAAAGTTTTAGCTGCTTGAGCAAATGAGCCACCAGATGAGAAAACAACACCAAGATAATTGAAGGAATTTACGATTTCTACAACAACACCTTTATATTTCCATTCAACATTTTGCGACAATCTACCGCCTTTTCTAAATACAACTATTTTAGTTTTTTCAATATTTACAGTGAGATTCCAGCGATCACAGTATGTTTGTAAGTTATCTAATGACGTCTGAAGGCCTTCTTTCGACTCTGACATTAACACAGCATCGTCTGCAAACAACAACATAAAGATATTTATTTCATCGAGAGAGATCCCGGCATAAGTTCCTTGTTGCATATGTAACTCTATATCATTTAAAAACAGAGAGAAACAAATCGGGGAAGTTATTTCCCCTTGAAATAATCCGACATTACTATCGAAGAAATCAGACAATGTCCCAACATGTTTAACACAAAGCTTCACTTCCTCGTACATTGAGCGTAAAAGGGCCAGTAATTTACCATCGACGCCGGATTTTATTAGTTTATACCATAGCCTGCTCCTACTTATACTGTCATACGCCTTTTTAAAGTCCACAAAACAACAATACAACTTCTTTTTAGAGTTTAACTGTCTTTGAATCAATGATTGTAATATAAATATGGGATCTACTGTACTACAATTGTTCTTAAAACCAAATTGTGCATCCGTGAGAACATCGTACTCCATCGCCCATTTCTTAATCCTCTCATTTAATATACCGGTGAACAACTTTGCAAAGCAACTGATCAGTGTAATCCCCCTGTAGTTGTTAGGGTCCGAAAGGTCTCCTTTCTTATATATGGGAATAATAGCCCCGTTAGCCCATGACTTGGGAAACGTGCCCTTGTTAAGGATAGTGTTAAAAAACAAATGCAATGGCTTGATCAAAACCGGAACACTGGTTTTAAAATATTCGTATAAAACATTATCTATGGAACATGCCTTATTATTACCAAGTCTACTAATCGCCTTTAAAATTTCTTCTTCACTGATTAATCTATCAAGACAATCAAACGTAGGTGAATTACCATTATTGTTCCTATCAAAATCTGCTAAAAACTCAGAGCTTAAATCATCATCATGGTCCTGAGCACCAGACATCAACCCTTCGAAATATACCTTAAAATCCTCATTTGGAATATCGTCACCCTTTTGACATGTAGCCTTTACCCTAAAAATCTTCCAAAACTCCCTAGGTGATTTTCTACGCATGTCATTCATTTTTTTACTACGCTCTGCGTGAAATGATAATTTGGACTTTCTACACTGGTATTTATAATCTTTTTTGGCCTGTAAAACTCTCTCTCTCCCTTCATTACCTGATGCCTTATTAAAATTTGTCAAGTATTCTTTATATACTAATAACTTTTGTTTGCAACTCTCATCATACCAATCTTTTTTATTCTTATCACCATCAATGAAATAAGTACGGGCGGGCCTCTTTGACCTCTTAGAAAAATATTTATCACCCTTACTGCAAATATAATTTGTAAAAATAGACGTCAATGTATCAATATTGCAGGTCCCATTGATTTCTACGTTTAAATCCCGCTCGAGGCAATGTATATCAGTTGACAAATCATCAACAAAAACAGTCTGGAAATTTGGATCCCATTTATAATAGGTATTTCTATATTCCGACTTTGTATGTATTAAAGTATTAATTTTCACTGCGAACTTCACGGGTGCATGATTTGAGAATACATTAAAATCGCCAACCTCAAAACTCGACAATGAATCAAAATTATCCAATGATGTAAGTAAATAATCCACTAAGCTCTGACCGTTATGTGTCATGCACGTGAACTTGCCGGGGTCATTGAACAGACGACCATTCACAATACGTATATTTGTAGCCTTACACAAATCAAGCATACAATCCCCAAAACGGTTGGAGGTAAAATCACGTGATTGCCGAGGCGTGGGAAAATCTATCTCATCTACGTCATCGCTGTCAAGGCTACGATCAAACTCAATGTAATCCCTTTTATGACCTACTCTACTATTTGTATCACCTGTAATAAAAAGTTTACCAAATTGACTGAAATATGTAATATCCTGCTCTAACTGCATAAATAAATCAATATCATAAATGGCATGTACCGGGCTTGCTTCCGGGCTTATATAAGTAGCACAAATGTAAATATTTGACTCGAGATTAAAAAACAACTTATCGAACTTTAGCCATACTATGCAATCAATAGTATTTCTAACAACAGATACCCCCTTTCTTATATTATTTTTGATATAAATGATGATACCACCACTCGGACGTTTTGCCCTGCGGTTTTGAAATCTCCTAAATGAATGAATTGGTTTACTATAATTTTTTAATTCAATATTTGATCTAGAATTTGTCCATGTTTCGCTTAAGCATATAACATCATACTTAGAAATAAAATCAACAAACTCTGGTGATGATCGTTTTTCAGCACTAAGACCTTCAATGTTCCATGACAAGAATTTGAGAACACTCTCACTGTCTCCCTAGTCACTCTCCTTATATAGTTGTTTGTCTATGAAGAGCTTGTCCACTCGGATGAACGCATCTTTACCTTGTTTCCGGGCATCAATCATGATCGGGATGAGCTTCCGGCGTTTCTCCATTACCTCCCGGGGATACTGTTCGGAGATCCCAAAGTTAGTTCCCTTTAATTGCTTGGCGGCCTGCCGAACACGCTCGCGATCGGGATACAGCACGAATTTTGCGACTAGTGGGCGAACCTTGCCGTCCTTGCGAGCACCCACCCTGTGTGCACGGTGCAGCCCAATTTCCGCAGCGTTAGGGATCTTGAGTTTTTCGTCAATAAATGACAGAACTTTACGTTCGCAATTTTCCTCAGCGTCCTCCGGAATGTTATAAAACATTAAATTGTCCCTCATACTGCGGCAACGTAGATCTTGGATTTCATCCTTGAATTCTTGTTTTTCCTTAGTCTGCTGGCTCTCGACCGACTTCATTTTCTGTATGAGAGAATCAAGTTCTTTTTGTTGTCGATCAATCTTCTCGATTGAGGAACTATCAAACTGGCGACTCTGTTCTATGTCTTTGACCTTTGACTCTATTTCGCTGATCCGTGACTCCATTGACTGAACTTTTACCGTAAGATTGTTAATCGATGATTGAATATAGTCAAGCTGCACCAGTTTCTTATCCATACTATCAAACCGATTCATAATCCGTGTAAACATGTCGTTGTTTACCTGTGCACCTGGAGAAGTCTGAACAGGTGTTATTGGGGTCATAGGCGTGCCCCCTTGAGCCCCTGGGGCCCAACATGTGTATTGTCCATTATTCATGTTCATTGCTTGGGTAAAAGGACCCGGTGAGAACTGGGGGTTGCTTCCATACATTTGATTGTTCATTGTACCAAAGTCAAAACACTGACCGCTACTATTATCCTTTTCCCGCCTCTTACTAGGCGTCCGGAGGTGATTTTCATTTGGCGATGATTTCGCCCTGTTCCTCTTTGCTTTTCGGTTTGGCATTTAAACATCGTTTACACCACTACATTTCCATTCATTTTAATCCAAAACAAACATAAAATCACGCATTTACACTTATAAATATCCAAATTTTCACTCTCTTCAATTTTTTTGCCACCATTCCTCGCGCATGCGCATTGACGTACCATCAGGCTAAACAGGCAATCCACAAGCGCACGGTTCCGATAGTTGACATACCACTGTAAAATGGTTAATTCTTTCAAGAGTATAACTAAAAGGATATTCGTATAATGTTACTATGTTGGTATATGTAATACATCCCTCCAAAACAATATAGTATGAACCACAGCCGCACCAAACCCTTTCGCATACTCTATAGTATATACTTATGAACATTAAAGTGTTTTCCGGTTTTTGTTGTTGTTTTTTGCGGTTTTCCGGTTATTCCAACGACCCGTTTCACCATAGGTGTTCTTGTTGGTGAACTCAAATAGTATCTTAACTGAAATTCCTGCGATTTGATTGGCTGACACGTTATCGTGTGAGCCTATGTAATTGTTGGGTTATGTACAGTTCCTACATGATATCATTGATAGTGTTATATGTAATGAATGGTTATTGATTTTTTAAGTTTACCAATTTGTTAAAAATCAGAGTATTATAAATAAAAAAAAAAACATCCTCCGAAACGAAGCTTTGATAAATCGAGTCCTTTCTTTCGTGAATCAAGATATCAAAAAGCGTAGCTTACAAGTTTGAGGACAAGTTATTAAATACCCATTTAATGTGCCCAAAATGTTTGTAATAATAGTATAAGACAAATGTTCTTTTTGAAAACAGAAAACACCTGGTCCAGGAACTGAATCATGAATGACAACAATGTTCCTGCGAACCAGATTATGCAAATATCGGGACACAAGAACATTGCATCTTTAAACAACCATAACCACATAAATCCAAATCAACACAAGGAAATATCCAACATCCTGTACTCCAGAGAAAATACCTGTACAATTCTCAGTCTATGAACACAGTTTGCCAGCAATGCTCAAGGTCAAACAGTCACTGATTCCACATGAAATCTTACTTTTTCTGTTTGCTTTTACAACATTTTGGTGCTCCAATTCGCGGAGGTAAAACTCATCAAAATGACAAAAATCCATGATGTAATTCAACAGGTACAAAGCGAATTTGCACTACTGAACGCGACTGTGTGACGCTGACTAACGGTCTTTCCAAACTTCAACCGCCAAATGACATGTATACATTCGCGTGATTACTAATGACGTCACGCAGTTATGACATTGCTCTAATTATTGATTTGCTTGATTTAAATGTATTGAAATATAATACTTTTTTTGTTTTTACGTGAAACCTTTGAAAATCGGTTGATAATTGAGACATGAATTATGTTTTTTATTGTAAATAAAATGTTTTTATGTCGTACTATCTTTATTCCTGTGGATTAGGCATCCTAATAACACTAAATGTAAATTCTTCGCTTTAGGACAAAAGACTGTTCATTGAAGAAACTTGGACCTAGAATTCGTAATTGAGTTATGTTATAAATAGAATCTCAAATTCGTGATTGATTATTTTGTATCAAATTTATTAAACGAGTTCATTTTAAACTGATAAAAACGAGTATTTGCCGAGTAAATGAATAGTCGAATACTTGTCTACGTTCAGACAGGCGAACAGTCTGATATTACAGTCTTAAAAACACTCATTTGAGATCCTTTATATATTCAGGAACAGTTGATATTCAGAAAAAGTGTATATTCCGGAACAGTTAATATTAAGGAACAGTGTATTTTCAGTTTATATCCAGAAACACAATTTATTTTCAGGAACGGTGTACATTTAGGAACAGTTTATACATTTAGGAATATTTTATATTCAGAAACACGATTTATATTCAGGAACAGTGTATACTCAGGAACCGTTTATATTCATGAACAGTGTATTTTTAGGAACAATTTATATTTAATTATAGCAACTCAAGTCTTGTGAGACTATAAGTTAAATTGATATATTGACCAATCACTTTAAAAGTAATTCAATGGGAAAAATATTTATGGTTCTTTTCTTTCATAAAAAACTTCCTTTAAAGTTATAAAACAATAGACTGGAAATGTATTGTTGTGTCCAACAATTCATCTTCATCAATATTCCATTAGTACCGTATGGTTTATCTGACTGGTGCTAAAAGAATGTTGTTCAACGCATTGTCAATTGTATTGTCTATTTTTTGTAAGCAGGGTATTCCAATAAATAAATCTCAAATTAAATCATTATGTATATAATGGTTAAATCGTTTCTGTTTACCCTTAAAACCCATACCGTTACAATGTGTACGCGTAATTAGTAATAAGAATGTAGGATTTTTGTGTCATTTGTTATTTTTGTATACATTTTGAAAAATAGTGTTTTATTCTTTAAAGGCCCATTTTAAAGTATGTTTGGCATGATAATCCCCTGCTGTGTTTCACTGCTTATTGCACTGGGGTCACAGTAGGGGCCAATTTCCTGTGTATTTGTTTATTGGCTCAGGGCCATTAAGGGTCCATTTTTATAATAAAACAGCAGCAGGATACTCAGATTGGAGGTCTGATAAGACAACTAGGCAATAAAATTAAGTTCAATTAACACAGATTGTGTACAAGTACACAATGTTTTGTTGGTTTTTTTTGCGGGGGGGGGGGAGGGGTCAAACTAGGCCTTTAAAGGTATTTTAAAACAAACCGCTTAATGTGTACTTTCTTAACATTAACAAATTTGGTAAACATTATCAGCCATTGTTTGGTTTTAATTACTGGACCCAATATCACGCAATTACTTAAGTATATATCAAGCTAAGGAGTAAGCTTTTCGCATCAAACATAACATGATTAAAATCCTTATAGATATTGTATTCTTTAAAATATATTTACTTATAGGATTCCTTGATAAAATCCCTTTGTTAACGACCAAGAAAAAATAATTGTGCTTAAGTGTTTGTTGAAAAAAAAACATGATGACTTATTAATGTTTAGTGTGTTTAATATCAATCTTTCCTTTGGAAACTTAAACAAAGTTTTTAAACATCATATTTTTTTAGATAATGTGTAAAAAGTGTGCAAACATAAACTATCTTGAATATCTTTATTTGATGTGCAGACAACGCGGATACTTTTTCTTCTTCTCTGGACACTGCGACAGGTAAACACGAAAAGTTTACCTGTCGCAACATACTTTACCTGTCACAATCAGTCTAAATCTTGATTTTAAGCCCCTGATTAAAAAAGGTTTTGTAATTGCCCACTATTAAATGTTTAGATTTTCTTGGTTATTATATGTGTTCTACTGTTATATTTTCAAAAAAGAAGCTAAACATACAGACAAAAAAATCATTATTATTTCGGATCTTTCTTTAATCATTTTTGTCCTTCCTTGCCTCCCAAACATTCTCATTCATCAGAGGTTTGATAATGATAAATCTGTGTAGCATCATCACTCTGGTGTACGAGAATGCAACAACTCATATCATTTCAAAGCATCGACCAGCTAGATCTAACTCTTTAAATTCATCTTTAGATTAAAGATACAATATGTTTATAAAAAACAACGAAATGTACTACAAGTAAAACTCAATACACAACATTTAACGAAAGTAGAGTTCGTGTTATTGGAAATGTTAAACAAAGCGCAAAGACTGTCAGCTCGGTATATGCATCATCATATTTAAATTTACATTCGCCTAAAATTATATACAGGATTTTGTAATTTCCAAACATTTCCGTAAAATTTCGTCTATTAATAAGCATAATAGTACGAGCTGAAATTGAAACCTTGTGGGTATTTTCGGCTTTTACGAAAACATGTGCGAATTGGTGTTTACAAATAGGGATACACGGATTAACACGCTGAATAATCATGACATAATAGTTTAAAATAACACTGAATATTTATTTAACAACTAAAAGTAAATTTTCCTAAAATTGAACGGTGTGAAAAAAATTGTCATTGAATTGAAATTTGGATTCGAACTGACTTTACCACATAAATGAATAAGTGTTTTTTTTACTCCCACTAATGTATTCTAAGGGTTGATTTTTATAGGCAGCAGACACAGCGCAGGCGTTGTCGTCAAGAAAACGTCTTATTGTATTGATTTAAGAAGACAATTCCTGTAAATGAATACAATACTTGCCACTCTATGGCAAGTTATTAATCAACAAATAACGAACGATGTCATCTGCTAGCAACTCTTTCATTGCGTGTTTTTGTATGACTTTGGCAACTTTATGCTTCTTACTACACAAGTAAGTTTCACAACTAAAACAACTTTGCATATCAAAATATTGTGTAATCCTAATGGAACCGCATTATAGCAACATCCCGCGTACTTGTTACAGCAGCGTTATAGAAGTATCACGTCACAAAACCATCAGTCAATCTTTTTTATTTTAACGTTTATGTTAACAACCACCATAATGTGTATATCATAACAACAGGTCGTTTTTCACAGAGTGAAATTCGATAGCTGAGGTGAACCACTGTTTTCATTTTATTTAGCAAGGACAATGAAACACATTTTGCTGTATTTGGCAAGTGTAGTTTTACTGCATGAATGTAAACATACTGTTAGTGCTGTGGAAATTAAATCAAAATTATTTACTAGAAATGATACAGTTATCGGAACCCTTCTGACAGAGGCGAGCTCTCCAAGCACCACGGCGTGTGCTGTCCTCTGTCTTAGAAGGCAATCAGACGGGTGCAGTGCGGTGAGGTACAGGGAGCTCTCACGAGGTTGCCAGCTTATTGCGCTTAATTCGATCTCATTCAGGGAATTTGCGGCCAGTTCAGAATGGCAGCTGTTTATTACAGTAAGTAGAATTTTACATGTTTTTGACATAATGCATAATAAATCAACTCATGTTGTACTTGTGTACCTGGGGAGAAACACTGCGAAGTGTTAATTAACGGTTATTACGGTATCTATCAAATCTCTGAAGGCTTTTGCCTAGTTCCCTTTGTAACATAAAATTCTAGTCAGTTTTATTAAACTCGACCCGTATTCTCCAAATCTTGGTTCGTACTTAAAGCCTAGTTTAATCCTTAAAAATTTTGCTTTGCAACTGTAAAAGTATTTAGACGCAATTGTGAACATGTGGGCTAAAATCTAAACAAAATGCATTGTCCTCGTTAAACAAGAGTGATTGTGAAAAAAATACTATATTGAGTCAATTTACTTATTAAAATATTTTACCTATGACTCAATATAACAGTGATATAATTATCAAGTTTGAGGATGAGATTGTTTACCCTGGCAATCCAGAAATATTAATTCTGCGAGCATGATTCAATTTACATGTTTCTTTTATTTGTACCACTTTAACCTGTTAAATACCTGCATATCGCGGTAAAACGCATCGCGGCGATACGACGCTTGCATGTTTTCAGAGGTCGTACGCGATAGCAGCAGATGAATGCGGCGATAACGCGCACCACCGGGCTGGCTACCGCGGAATAAATAACACCACGATTTTTTCTCCGGTGGCAACGCATTTTGTTTTGCAATATTGTCATCTGTCTGTCTTGAGTTCAACTAATTTCCTTTAAAAAAAAGAGATTTGTTTTAAAAAGAGCAAAGTGTAAAGAGTAATAATTTCATAGCAATGAATCCAATAATTTAAGTGTTTCATGTGCACATTTTAACGTTGCTTGCCATCCATCAGTTTTTAAAGTCAATTCCTTCCAGAAAAGTCTTATTAATTTAATGCAGAAGGGAATATATCTCTGCTAGACCAAGAGTTGAACAATGCTTATGTTAAGTTTGACACTGCTGTCAATAAATGATCAAAATGTTCTTCTACATGTATTTCTTCGAGATGTTTCCAAGCTATGTATAATGACCTTTTGTTAGAATTCAAAGCTAAAAAAACAGGGGGAGATAACTCTGCAATGGTGATATATTTTTGCCATGAGGATTCACATTGCAATTCCATCAAAGTAACAACTTTTTCCATGTAATAGTGTCTGGGTAATGCCCTGGACAACTGTTGCTTTACAAAAATGAGGAAAGGGTTATAACTTTGGAACATAGAGACCTACCGTTCTAACTAAGTGAATATCTAAACATTGTAATCTGTCAACGTCAAAATTCAATTGAATTCGTTTAAGTAGTTTAAGAATAAATTTAAAATAAAGCACGATATTCAGTGGTCAATCGGTAATTGCTACCGCTAAATATGTCATTTTTTATCTTCATGTTCTACAAAATGTTAAAGGCCTCGTTTGGGCTGCGCCCTAGACTCTTTTTTGTTCTGTAGAATGTCACGATTATTCAATAATTGATATAGAATTTAAGGTTAAAATCTACGAGACCTCTAAGCCCATGAGACACCAGTCTTACGTTTCAAAAATGTTCAAACATTATCATCCAAAAAAATGTTGGAATGTACGGAGTCGAGATGACCAACATCTAATTTTGTTTGATTGCAGGAATTCAGATGTCCCCAAGATTGGATTAGAATCGATTTATCTTGTTACCACCTTGCTACTGGACGTATGACGTGGGCAGATGCAGAACTACACTGCGAAGAACAAGGCGGGACGTTAGCTGCTATAACGAATCAGGAAGAAAGTTCATCCATCTTTGCTTGGCTCGCTAATGAGGGGGTTGTCACGGGGTTTGTATGGATAGGAGGGAATGATCATGCTGTAGAAGGCACATGGGAATGGTCGACTGCGGAAGAATTTGCGTTTGAAGAAATGAGCAAAACTAGTGAGCCGAATGGTTCCACTGGGGAAAACTGTCTTGCGATATACATGAACAGAGCGGGATGGGCTGATCTTGTTTGTACAATTACATTGTCAAATTCAGTATGTGAAAAAGGTATTTGACAACCCAATTATAGGTATAAATGTGTACAAATAACTTAACAATAATGTTTTTACTTAAATCATAATGCACCAGTCAATTGTAACCACGCCCCCCTCCAAGGTCCGGGGAATAGCGGGGAATTTGACTTTCGGTCCAGCCAAGCCCGGGCAAAATCCCCGCCCTGCGGAGACGAACTGTAGGTGAAACCCCCGCCAAATGCCACCGCATCCCAGGGACTCTAGATAAGGCTCATTCCCCGTTATATTTGGCGCGAAGACAAAACCACCGCATTCAACCGGCGCTGCGGGCTACCTGGAAGGTAAAAACACGGCCCATATCCCCGGTTTTCCCCGGTGTACATCCGGACCTGGGGAGTCGTGGTTACAATTGACTGGTGCATAAATACCCCAAAACAACTTAAATATGTTGGATCTCTGCGGTAGTCATTACTCCTTAAAGGATGTTGTTCTATTGTTTCAACAAATGTATTAATCATTTACCTGTCATTTAAATAGAGTGTCAGTTGAGCACACGCACACAAAGAATGTATGGCTAGATCAATTAGTAATTAAATTGAAGCCAATGCATTGACTTGATGAATACATTCATTCATTCAATAATATGGTTGTATTTGTGCGTCAGCCAGAATGTATTTGATATTGTATGACACACAAACACGCACACGCACACACACACACACACACACACACACACGTATATGTCAAACAATGCTTCTCGAGATGTTCTTTTAATGAATTCAAAAAGTGTTATGAGTCCGTCTCGCCAAAAAGATCGTGAATCCGGACCCTACCCGGGACAAGGTTTTTTATGGCATGTCAAAGGGACGCAAGTTATTGACATGATTGTGATTTAAATCCTGTTTAATGCTGTCTTTACAATAGAACTCAAATAGATATGATTTTATACCAAAGGGTCATGTAGCGGGGAAAAAACCGTCGTAATATTGTGATGTTATAAATCGTGAGTCTGTATGACTGTTATTTCTTTCTTTTTTTTGAATTTGTAATAGCATTTTATTTCAATGAAACATTTTATCGTAATAACTGTATGTCATTATAGTGTATGCATTGCTGTTAGTTAAGTATCAGTACTTGGTTTTACAGGAAGGTGAAGACGCAAGTTTGCTACTAATTGCATTCATTTCCAGAATGTGTCTGTAAAATGACTAGATGTTCAAATGGCTTACTGTGATTCAATTTTACCCATACATTACTAGCTCCTCATCTATAAAATTGACTTGAAATCATAATCGTATTTCTGATTTCCTTTGGAAAACGAGTATAACATGTTTTGGCCAAAGTAATAAGTTCCGAAAAACTGATAATGATAGGAAGGAGTCGATAAGGAAATTCTGATAAAGAAAAGCTAAATCTATTTGAACATGTATATGAAACGAAATTATTTACTTCTTTTATGGTAAAAGCCTCTTACTGCTGCTTGTCATAAATATTATATTATTTTTCAAGGCACTTTATTTGCTTTTTTTCTGCCGGATAGGTATGTTTTTATTAGAAGCTACAGCCTATTGTAAAATCATTTTGAAATTGCTTAATTATCAAATGTATAGAAACATTTACTGTTTAAAAATATACATTTACAGTGTTGATTAATTATGGTATGTTCTTAAATCTTGTTTTATGTATTATAGATACATAGGTTACCATTTAACACATATAAAATGTTTGTCATTGTATATGTCACCAAATGTTTTTTTCGTAATTTGTTTTGCGATAGTAATTTGAAAGTGCATATATGTAAACATGTATTGTGTTTTCTAATAAAGGACCGAGACACTTTACAAAAATGGAACACGAATGACATTTTGGGTTTTTGGGCGAAATTTTTAGAACTCCTACTTCTTTTCACCTTGTGTTCAACGATTTATATTATGAATATTATATTATACCATTCTTAATATAATTGACTGTAAATGTGTTTCCATAGCAAAATGTCATTTTGTAAAATATATCAAAAGTGTATTATTTTGGTGTTGGAAAAGACATACCTAGCAGAGACAAATGGTTACAGGAAGGCCACATCAATCCCGAAATGGCATGCAAAAATTACTGTTTATAACCTTGTTAATTGTTAAATATTACATTGACATGAGGTGCCTTGCTAAAAAATCCTGCCCTGCATATATTTCTTGTGATTCTCCTTATCTCCCTTTAACATGATATATTTCGAAAACGAGAGTATGTCCGGCTCATATTTTGGAAATTTCTCAAAGGATAGAAATGAAACTTGAAAAATAGATTAATTATAATAATCGTATCCTGAATATTTATTCATCTCCCATTGACTAGATATTTTTCCGTAATGGGTGCTTGTTCGAGCCATATCTTTGAATGTTCTAAAATAATTAAAATGAAACTTGGTATATAAATAGATGACAATGACATTGCAAGTTGTTTAAAGATCAATATTCACGCTATCATGCAACGTTCCTTATATACTGATATTTGTGAATTTTTGCTATTGTTTTTTACTTCATTGCTTGAAATTTACCTTAAAATTTTATTTACAAGTTTTGCATGTTATGAATGTTTTCAACTTGTGTATATATTGCTACAACATTTCATTTACAAGCACAGTGTATTACAACTTTCATAGAAAATTTGCGGTTGGGGAGCATCAAGCGCTCATCCTGTCTGAATGTATTGATATTACCTTACTATAGGTAAACTTTCAAAGAATGTTAGCAGGAAGAAAAATGATACTTTATTATTATTTATTTTATTATTTTATTTTTAACGAATAAACCAAACCAAAACACATTAACTGGTTATATTCATAATGACATACAAGAGAAAACCCCAAAAGAAAACCATCGTATACGGATGGGAGAGAAATAAAGGCCGTTTTAAGATGATTTATTTCAAAGATCAACTTGAACCTGAAGATGAACAATAACATTTTATGACCAGATAGGCGTATTCAGTCCTTCCTTTCAGTGACACGCGATTTTTCGCTCAATAACTGAAGAACACTTAGGCACAGAGACCTCAAACTTTGCAGTCAGGTAGGTAATGACCAACCGATGAAACGTATTGATTTTTTATGTCAGTGGGTCAAAGGTCAAAGTTGTGGTGAATTCAAGCTTGGTAGGCAGATTCAAAATGTCCAGCAGATTAATTCTATTGATTTTTAGGTCAGTGGGTGAAAGGTTTGGGGAAAAATACGTTTCAAACAATATCAATAACTGAAGTGTGCTAAGACCCAGTGACCTCAACCTTGGTAGGCAGGTTGGTATTTACTAGCAGATGAACCCTTATGATTTGTGGTTAGTGGGTAAAATGTCGACGTCGGGATAACCTCGAGCTGAAAATCCGTTTCCGATCAATAGCTGAATAATGCTTAGGCGCCGAGACGAGTTCCACTCCATTTTGCAGTCTGTCCTTACAGGCCTTAAAACTAATGAGTTTCTTTCAGGTTCATATGTCGAGTTCCAGTGACAGCTCATGTTGTCTTTTTTGTAAAGAGATATAAAGACTCCATTCATTTTAGTAAATGATATTAAATAGTTTCAAGTTAAATTGAGATATCTGAATTAACCTTCAAGGAAAAGTGGTTTAAAATATTTTGGCATAATTTTGTCAATTTTAACGTTTTTGGATCAAAACATTTAATATTGTTTTAATGTTAAGCTGAATAAATTTTACATAACTAGTTCTTTACTCTCTAGTCATTTAAATTCTGTGCTATTCTAAAAATAGCTATTTTTTAAATATAACAGTGCTATCGTAAAGACATTTTGCTGTCATTTCGACACTATCTTAAGTGCCTGTGTCATATTATTCGTCATCTTTGTGGCAATCGCAATCGAACGTATGTAGCCCTTCAAACTGACAATTTGAACAAAACCGTAATTGTCCTTACTAGGACTTGTCACAGCGACTACGTTTCTAAATGTCTATAGAGACTTCTGATCTAGCTTTAATATTTGTCTCTCTCTCTTTCTCTCTCTCTCTCTCTCTCTCTCTCTCTCTCTCTCTCTCTCTCTCCCCCTGCCTCCCTCAATCCCTCTCTCCCTCCCTCTCCCCCTCCCTCTAGTCTACTTATATATTTGGCAATCCTTCTCTGAATATTGGCGATCCAAGGAGGTCGTCGGTGTTCTACTGAGGTCGTTGGTTCTCCAAGGATGTCTTTGACAGTTCTCTAGTCAGTCATTTGTTCACTTCTGAGGTATTTGGCGTTCTAATAAAGGCGCTATGCTAAAATTGTTGACAGTCCCCCACTGAATAAGATGTGCACTAATAAGGTCAGTGATTTATCACTCGACTGAAGTGGTTAGCGCTCCGCTGATGTCGTTGGTGCACTACTAATGTATCGTCGATCCTATGTATTCGATTGCACTAAATTGAGATTGTTTGTGCACTACTGAGTTCAATTGTGCCCTCGGAATTAGGCATTCTTATGAAGACGTTGGTGCTTCACCATGTTCGTCGGCAGTTCTCCAATAAAGTCGTTTGCACAAAACTTAGTTCGTTGACGAATCACTGAGATCGTTGGCAGTCATCTTCTTAAGTCGTTAGCGAATCACTGAGATCGTTGGCAGTCATCTTCTTAGGTCGTTAGCGAATCACTGAGATCGTTGGCAGTCATCTTCTTAGGTCGTTGGCGAATCACTGAGATCGTTGGCAGTCATCTTCTTAGGTCGTTAGCGAATCACTGAGATCGTTGGCAGTCATCTTCTTAGGTCGTTAGCGAATCACTGAGATCGTTGGCAGTCATCTTCTTAGGTCGTTAGCGAATCACTGAGATCGTTGGCAGTCATCTTCTTAGGTCGTTAGCGAATCACTGAGATCGTTGGCAGTCATCTTCTTAGGTCGTTAGCGAATCACTGAGATCGTTGGCAGTCATCTTCTTAGGTCGTTAGCGAATCACTGAGATCGTTGGCAGTCATCTTCTTAGGTCGTTAGCGAATCACTGAGATCGTTGGCAGTCATCTTCTTAGGTCGTTAGCGAATCACTGAGATCGTTGGCAGTCATCTTCTTAGGTCGTTAGCGAATCACTGAGATCGTTGGCAGTCATCTTCTTAGGTCGTTAGCGAATCACTGAGATCGTTGGCAGTCATCTTCTTAGGTCGTTAGCGAATCACTGAGATATTTGGCAGTCATCTTCTTAGGTCTTTAGCGAATCACTGAGATCGTTGGCAGTCATCTTCTTAGGTCGTTAGCGAATCACTGAGATCGTTGGCAGTCATCTTCTTAGGTCGTTAGCGAATCACTGAGATCGTTGGCAGTCATCTTCTTAGGTCGTTAGCGAATCACTGAGATCGTTGGCAGTCATCTTCTTAGGTCGTTAGCGAATCACTGAGATCGTTGGCAGTCATCTTCTTAGGTCGTTAGCGAATCACTGAGATCGTTGGCAGTCATCTTCTTAGGTCGTTAGCGAATCACTGAGATCGTTGGCAGTCATCTTCTTAGGTCGTTAGCGAATCACTGAGATCGTTGGCAGTCATCTTCTTAGGTCGTTAGCGAATCACTGAGATCGTTGGCAGTCATCTTCTTAGGTCGTTAGCGAATCACTGAGATCGTTGGCAGTCATCTTCTTAGGTCGTTAGCGAATCACTGAGATCGTTGGCAGTCATCTTCTTAGGTCGTTAGCGAATCACTGAGATCGTTGGCAGTCATCTTCTTAGGTCGTTAGCGAATCACTGAGATCGTTGGCAGTCATCTTCTTAGGTCGTTAGCGAATCACTGAGATCGTTGGCAGTCATCTTCTTAGGTCGTTAGCGAATCACTGAGATCGTTGGCAGTCATCTTCTTAGGTCGTTAGCGAATCACTGAGATCGTTGGCAGTCATCTTCTTAGGTCGTTAGCGAATCACTGAGATCGTTGGCAGTCATCTTCTTAGGTCGTTAGCGAATCACTGAGATCGTTGGCAGTCATCTTCTTAGGTCGTTAGCGAATCACTGAGATCGTTGGCAGTCATCTTCTTAGGTCGTTAGCGAATCACTGAGATCGTTGGCAGTCATCTTCTTAGGTCGTTAGCGAATCACTGAGATCGTTGGCAGTCATCTTCTTAAGTCGTTAGCGAATCACTGAGATCGTTGGCAGTCATCTTCTTAGGTCGTTAGCGAATCACTGAGATCGTTGGCAGTCATCTTCTTAGGTCGTTAGCGAATCACTGAGATCGTTGGCAGTCATCTTCTTAGGTCGTTAGCGAATCACTGAGATCGTTGGCAGTCATCTTCTTAGGTCGTTAGCGAATCACTGAGATCGTTGGCAGTCATCTTCTTAGGTCGTTAGCGAATCACTGAGATCGTTGGCAGTCATCTTCTTAGGTCGTTAGCGAATCACTGAGATCGTTGGCAGTCATCTTCTTAGGTCGTTAGCGAATCACTGAGATCGTTGGCAGTCATCTTCTTAGGTCGTTAGCGAATCACTGAGATCGTTGGCAGTCATCTTCTTAGGTCGTTAGCGAATCACTGAGATCGTTGGCAGTCATTTACTGAGGGCGTTAGATCTGTTTAGATCAATTTTAATCATGATAACATGGCGCTCAGTGGGCATAATGGTTGACAAACATCTATTGTTTATCTTGAATAACAACTTTATATGATATATATGGTATACTTATTTAAAACTAAATAAGTTTAATAGAGAAAGCCATTGAGTTTTATGAAATAAAGATATTTTAATGAAATCTTCAATAATACTTGTTTTTGAATGTTAAGCTGGTAAACAAATATTTAATATGCTTTTACATGGAAACAATGCTAAATTAACTTACTTGATGCGGTGTGCATCATTTTACAATTGATGTGCAATTATTTAGTATGTTGTTATGTTTTCGTTAAGTTATTAAAGACAGAAAAAAGTAATGGATATTTAAATACTGTTTCAAAAGGCATGGCTTTATCATCACACGGACTGATTCCAGGTGAAACCATCTAAATGATCATGATTATACTATGTATAAAGATTGTATTCCTAAATAATATTTTGAACTTTCGATTATTGTCAGATATTAAATCGAAATACTTGGTCCGATCGCGATTCAATTAGAATATAGATAGCAAATGGAATCCGATTTTCAAACACTATGGTGTACAGATAATAATATAGAAGATGTTTACCTTTTACCACTGATATGTAAAATGTAAATGATGAAGGGTACAAAAACAATCCAATAATTTTTGGGCTGAAAGGTTCGAATTTACGTTTCACTAAAATGGATATTCCGCCCCAAAGGTTGCATAGAATTAAAGCGCCTAAAGCGCTGAAAGACTGTCGGTAATGTAACTGAAGCAAGCAAACACTACCGCTAAGTCCTTTCAATAAAACATTATCAATCTAGTTCATACATTTAATTTACTCTCTTTAAAGTAGGTGAAAAAGGATAAATATTGTTATAATAAGCACAAATTTATCGGCCCTACATAATTATGTATTTGGTTTTCTGGTTAGTGCAGTGGTTAGTGCACTCGCTTCTCACCAAAACGCCCCAGGTTTAATTTCCAGCCTATGAGTTTGGTAAGTGGTCACCAAGCCGGACAAGTGGGTTTCCTTCGGGTACTCCGGTTTCTTCCGCAGCACAAGACCATACTATCGCGTGCCAACGAGAGTGACTTAGTATAAGTTTTCATAACTTTGTTCACAATCATTGTAAAATATATAACGTTTAAACTTGTCATATGTCCAAAAGCCTATAAGATTTTTAATTCAAGTTTGAAGCGCCATTTACAGTTTAATGCATATTCATTACGTTTGAAATGTTTCAATGTTTGCTATTTGACATCGCTTATAACAGTTTCAGTAAGCGAGTTCATGCCTTTATTTAGTAAGGGTCTGTAAAATGCAAATACAATACAAACTACACGAAAGCTTCAAGCGACAGAATGAATATATAACTTTTAATATGATTCTCTTTAAAGCCTGAATATGCCGTCAAGAACTTCTATCAACAGATTCAACATATCTTCATAATATGTTTTCTAGTGACACTTTCTTATATTATAAAAGTGAAAATAAATCTGGTGTTGAGGCATCATAAGAAGAAAAAAAGCTTATGTAATAAACTTCAAACCCGCAACGTTAGTTTTACTTTTGTTTGAGTATTGCAAGGAATGGTATTAAGGCAAAACAGAACAAAAGAAATTACGTGGTCAATTTCATATTATTGACTTGGAGTCAGGTTTTTACCAAGAAGCATAAGCATTTCAGCTATTTTAAAACAGCAAAAATAAATGTAAAACCATAATTTAAGCACTCTTTTACAGCAATATATAATATTATAAATGTATTAAGTTGGTTAGATAATAAAAAGAAACAAAATATACACACGATACTTTGTCTTATGAGTATAATCTTAGCATGAAATACAATGTTAAAGCTCTGCACTTTTTAATTCAACTGTGGATAGTATTGCTAAAAATAAAATGAAATGTCTGGGCAATGGAACCATAACTACATTTCATAACCTATTTTGAGACTGCTTTAATAAATGTACTTCTGAATTCTAGGCATTCTGTCATTCTTTATTTTAATTGTTTGGAAAACATTTAATTCAAAATTGTTTCATAAAAAGGCAAACTGGGATTAAAAAAATCCAGACAATTTATTCCACTTAAAAAATACTTGCATTTATTCTAAAAACTCCAACGTCAAAAAGTAAAAAAGTTAACTTACTTAAAAGACAAGAAAAATGTGTCCATAGGACACAGTTGCTCCCAAAGGCTGCGTTTGTTCGTCACAACTCCAATGGCGATTATTTTGTCCCTTCTTCATTTATTTGCATCATCATAATGAGTTCAACAACTTAAGTTAAGATCATCATATACCTTCCTGAAAAGTGAAGTTACGAGTGACCCTATTGGAGCAATCCAAAAACCGTTACTCATTCAAGGGCCGTTCACTTGGTATACTTTTTGCAACAAAACTCCAGATGCCCAACTTATAACCCTATTTACATTCCCACAAGCTTTTATGACTCTGTCATATACCGTAGTTTTGGATTTTGGCAAGAAATGACAAATTTTGCTAAATCAAGAGCCATAACACACCTTTCATTACGTGCAGCAAAAACACATGTCCAAAATTTCAACACCCCATTAATATTTCCCAAAGGTTTAATGAATAAATATAATAAAGATAATAATGTTCTGGGTTTTTAAGTAAAACAAGTCCAGAAATGCATATTTTTCTAAAGGGCTTTAACTCTGGTTTCATTAAGGGAAGATGCAAACAAAACCCAAGGCGCATAATCGATAACCCATTTGGCATTCCCCTAAGGTTTCATAACCTTAGGAAATATAGTTTTGGGGTTTTGATTGACTAATAATGCAAACCATTACTAATTAAAGGGCAACAACTCTTGTATAATTAATGACAGGAGAAAACAAACCCTAGTTGCAAACCTTTATTACCTTAATAACGTTCCACGAGTTGTTTTGACTCGAAGTAAATAGACTTCGAGTTGTAAGCGACAAAGAATCGTACAGAACCACACACACACACACACACACACACACACACAGACAAGGGCAAATTACTATGTATGTTCAACCATTTATTGAGGGTTGAAAATAACATGATATTAAATTGAAATTGATTAAATATGTTTTGTTTATTATTTTCATTAACTTATTCTACATACAACATGTACCATTTTGATATTTAAATGCTGTTTTGGCATGTTTGTGATGTTCCCTCCTTCCAATTTTTGAAAACATGTCAAACAAAACAAATGTTATTACATAATTCAAGTTATTAAAGATTAATTTAACACTTTTTTATGATTTAAGTGCATTCCTGACTGCAGGTTTTTTCCCAATGGCCACACAATGTCAGATCAGGAGATGGCTCCTCATCGCAAGGCACTATCTCTTTATCACCACAGAAAACACACTGGCGCAAATTTCACTGTAAAACCTGAAAAAAGGATATGTACATTCTAATATAACTCGGTATTTAGGAAATGTCGTTGTTTTAAAGGGTTTATATAAATTAATGCTTTTTTTTAATTCAATGCATTATCATGTTGAAATCATTTGACATTGATGACAAAAACAATCAAAAGGCATACGAGTTGTATACAGATTAAAAATTATTAATGTATTTATAATTTCTAATTATTAATTATAAACAAGTGGCCACAATTTCCCCAATTAATAAAGTGCCAAAATAATGCTTACATTTATATATCTGTAGCTTAATCATTTGCATTTCTTTTGCTTTGATCATTTTAGTCAAATGATTAAGACATGATATTGCATTAACATTAGACATATATTTTTGGGCATCAATCTATTGATTGCGCCTTCAATCTTTAAATAAATTTCTTCTCAACAGATGCAAAAAATTTAAGAAAAAATGTAAATGTTTTGATTATGACATACCTGCACTGTAAGTGGTCTTCATAACTGCTCATGAATGCCTTATATGACAAACAAGTGTACAAGTAGCTCTATAGGTAGAATTTATCTTATTTGTTGAATGTATGTCTATATACCTGTAGATGTAGGATCCCGGATATTGACATATCATCTTCCATTACGACCTTTTTTTGTCATTAAAAGATAGTACTTGATTCTTGATATGATTTATGTGTGTAATATTTGTTCAGGGTGCAGGCTTGTAGAAACACCGAGACCTACAAATGTGGCTTGCGTTTTGTGATCAAAGACGCATTGTTGTTGGTGTTTCTTTTTTGGATATGAATGTCTTCATACCAAAGTACAATTAGACATTTATTGCTTATCACACACTGAAGGTAGATCGGCATGGTTGGTTGTAAATATGTGATATTTGTAACCATAAACTTATACTAGTAACTGTATTTGAAGTTTCAGTCCGTACATTTCAGTTTTATTCATTCAAGCCGACATCACCCTTTTAGATATTTGACCAATAAATACGCTAGATCTCTGATAGCTCCATTAACCATAATGCTATTTACTTGTCAATTACTAATATCTAAAATAAACGGCCGAAAAAAACATCGTATATACGGTATAGGTATAACAGTTTGAAATAGTTAATGAAAATATTCTGCTTACGCCATAGTTTTAATTGGGATCGACTTTTAAGCTAAAATGTCAGCATCTTTTAATCCCCCGCCATGGAGTTGGGAGGGGATTATAGGAAAGCACATCGTCCGTCCGTCCGTTCGTCCGTCAGTCTGTCTGTCAGTCCGTTACATTGTGTGTCCTGGCTATAACTTACTTATGCATTGATGAATTTTCATATTACTTGGTACAAATGATGTCCTCATGGAGACGATGTGCAGTGACCTTGACCCGGGTCCATACCTCAAAGGTCAAGGTCACACGCGACATTTAAAGTTCAGAGTACACATACTCGTGTCCGCGCTATAACTTGCTTACGCATTGACGGATTACCATATTACTTGGTACAAGTAATGTCATCATTGAGACGATGTGCAGTGCCCTTGACCTGGGTCCATATCTCAAAGGTCAAGGCCACACGAGACATTTAAAGGTCAGAGTACACATGCTTGTATCCGCGCTATAACTTACTTATGCATTGATGGATTACCATTTAATGCAAGTAATTGCCCTTTACTATCCGACATAGAAATTCTGGTTAACGTTTTGCATGTATGCACACATAGGATAATATCTCAGCGACTACTTGATGTATTGAATTAAGACTTTGTGTTTCAGCAAAAGTTTTCAATCCTTAACCTTAAAAGCGGCGGAATAGTCGAGCGTGCTATCTCTGTGTTTTATATTACGCCGAGACTCATTAAATTTTCTATTCCGTTTAGGCTATAAAGTATGAAATCGGCGTTATTTGGTTAATCGCAATCAAACTGTCATGACATAATTTTAGTGACATTAATTTAATGCTTTTAATCCAAGCACAGTCAATGGCTCAATGCTACCTTGCTTTTGTTTATAAAAAAACCAAACCAAGTCTATAAAACAGTGATTATATCAAATGATTTTTATCTGCAGTTGAAAAGCGTATATAAAATAATACGTTATTTGTAATGTCACCAAATGGCAGTATAAAGTAATGATTATGAGTTCAGTGGGTCAAAGGTCACGAGTGTTGTGACATTGAGCTGAAAATCACTTTGAGCATTATGTATTGATAACAAGGTGATTTTGTCCACTGTGAGTAATTAGAGCTTCAGCAGAAAAAGCTGATAACAAGCTGGGCTTGTGCACTATGAGTTCATAACAAATTGAGCTTGTGCAATGAGTTGATAACAAAGCGAGCTTATGCACTATGAGTTGATAGATAACAATGCGAGCTTGTGCACTATTGTGTTGATATTAAGTTGTTGAGTAAACCATATGTTTTCTTTTATTTTTATATGTCACTGCCAATGCTTTGTATGGCATTGACAGGTTTGAGTAAGATGCAGACATTTTTAAAAAATACTTAAAAGTTTATTTTGATAGGGAATTTCCCTTGGTAAATCCAGCCTACATTTTGAATCATTTAATTGAAAATAATAGATAATGAAGGAAATATTTCATGAAATTTTGGTTCAACCCTATGTGAAAATCCCAAAATAAGGGTGTTCCAATAAACATGCATTTTTTGACTTGTCTATCGCTTGTTATAGGATATTAACGAATTAATGCTTGACTCATTTTATATTCTGGTTAAGAGCATTGGAAGAATGTTGTCCCTACTGAACGACAGCTGATGAAACAGGCTGAACTAGTAGGTGGCAACTAGAAGGAACTTGGACTTAAACTCAATCTAAAAGAGCCGAAATTGCAACAGTTAAATTTAAACCACTATGCCGAAGGGGTTTTCATAGTTGTTTATGAAATGTTCTTAGTTTGGAAGAAGCAGAATTCAAGACCAACTCAATGGGACCTTGGAAACTGTATTGCCAGGTCAGGAGTCAGTTTTGATTGGGACAGTGTGCCAGTTGATTTTTTTGGTAAGGAAATTGAATGTGACAATACAATCATATATTCAGTCTGTTAACCGGTACGTCTCGTAGACGTTCATTTACGAGAACCATAATCCTGCCCTGCATACATTTTAACAGAATGTTTTTGTAACATTAATTTTCTTCTAGTAGAAACTGGAAACAGGGCGATGAACGGTCGGAAAGCCTTGCGATGAACATGCAAACTTGTGAGTAGGGACTGGAAGGAATATTACTATTAAGGGTCGAACGAATAAAAGCTTCTGGTGTCGCAATATCGAGATTTTGTTGTCGTAAACATCGTGAACTTCAGCATCGTTGTACAAAAACGCTAACCTTGTAAATAACTCCATATCATTCAAGTAAAGCAAATAAAACGAAAGCAAGGCACGGGACACTGGCTGTTCGACTGAAAAGTACACCAAGTTGTCATCAATCAAGGCACAATATACTGTACAACATTCTTCAATCTTGATTGATGCATTTTACATGTGCATATAGAAGTTATTAATGAGGAGCTCTTTTATTGCTTATGTAGTTTGAGTCTAGCGTTGTAGACTGGTAGAAGGCAAATACATGTTTGCTTATGATTTCAATGCCAAAGGACGATAATAATTGTAGTTTTTTTTTCTTTATTCTAGTTATATGTTTTCCAATACTTACAGTTTAGCTGATAATTGGTGAAAAGGGGTAGGACTAACACGGGAAAAAAACCCTTCACCTGTCGTGTAGTTTTTTTTACCAACTATTGAATTGCATCTTTGCCCAGGGGATAGCAATAAAGTGAAGTGTTAGTCTACCTCTAAAGCAGCTTCATCTCATATAATATCATAATTGCGAAAGGTATAGTTAATGTCTCATTTTACAATAACGCATATACGTATGATTTTCTAAACCATCTTGCACTATTTTGATTATCATGCCAAAATTAATATTTCAAATACTTGTAGTACAGCTAACGGTGGAAATGATGTGTATATTTTTATTTATTTCGTACGACGGACATATTGACTCGTGCGCACGAGTTACTATGGCGTGAGCATGTGTGACTAAGTCGTGCGAACGGGACACTATGTCTCGCACACGAGTTACTATGTCGTGCACACGCGAATATTATGTCTGGACGAGAAAGATACGACAATTTATTAGCAATTTTCAAAATATGTCAAAAGGCAGGGTTGTCCACCCTTATGCAATCTGGTACACCCTTAGGTCATTCATTAAAGTGTAATGGCGATTTCTAAAGGGTACTGGTACATTAAATTACAAATTTGAATGACTTATTTCATTTAATGAACTTTGATTGCACACATATAATAACTTACACAAAATTAAAATGTTGCTCAGCAAATAACAATTCCTGACTAATCGGCTGAGCAACATTTTAATTTATGTAAGTTGATTAACACAGAATAAAATCGATTAAAAACGCTACGCATCGGTTACGTCCCCTTCTGTTACACATTGCGTAGGATAGTGAATCAATTTTAACAAACCGGTTTAACACTAAGTCAAAACGGCTGGCTAAGTCGTGTGCACGAGTTACTATGTGGTGCGCATGTGTGACTAAATCGTGTGCACGAGTTACTATGTGGTGCGCATGTGTGGCTAAGTCGTGTGCACGAGTTACTATGTGGTGCGCATGTGTGGCTAAGTAGTGTGCACGAGTTACTATGTCGTGCGCATGTGTGACTAAGTCGTGTGCACGAGTTACTATTTCGTGCACATATTTGACTAGGTCTTGTGCACAAGTTACTGAGTGGTGATTAAGTCGTGCGCACGGAATATAATGTCTCGCACACGAGTTACTTGGTCATGCGCATGAGATGAGTATGTCGTGCACGAGAAATATACGACAGTTCATTTGCATTTTTTTTAAATATGTCGAAAGGCAGATTTGTCAATTAGTTGACAGCCAAGCAACCTATCACAAGTCTGGTGTTCTCTGTAATAATTGTACACAACTAACCAGTGATGTTGCAAACACACCCAAAGCTGAACCCTAACGACAGGGCACTTTTCCATCTTCTAGTAATCACCTTTCACAACAAAGTTTATACCACTCACAAACTTGAGACAGTGACATATTCGTTCACGTGCATGCTTGTTGCATCATATCAAATATCTTAATTGGTGAACATCATACCTTACAACATTTATGATTATTGTGCGAGTTACCAGTGGATCAAATGACGCCGTGATAAGAAAGGGGTTATAACGATAAAATTATCTCGTGCGCACGAAATTGTTACTCGTATACACGAATAAATAATCTCGTGAGCACGAAATAGTAGCTCGTGTACACGACTTAATTATCTCGTGTGCACGACTATGTATCATGCGCGCACGACTTAGTATTTCGTGCGCACGACATCAATAACACATATTATAATATTATATATATATAAGCATGTCAATCTGTGGCACCGTAACAGGTGGCTTATACATTTAGTGCACCATTCAAAAAGCTTATATTGTCTTACCTTACCATCCTAAAAAAGCACTTCAAGGAGTAATATAAGAACGTTTTGGTTAATTGGCCATTGTTCCTATCTGACATACATAGTTTTGAACTTATTTCAGCAAACACATTCAATCATAGCCGTACTTCCATCAGTTACTGTATCATTTTCCAGTCATAAGTATTTATAATAGTGATTTATTGTTGAAATTGTCGAGAAGAATATGTTTGCAAGAATGCAGAGCAATTTCCCTTTGTTGAAACACGTTTGTCTACACGAGGCGGATTCAGTCACCCATACGTGTTATCACACAGTAGACAAGTGGAATGATATCACACCCAGTCATGTTATCCTCATAGTGACTGTCAAAAAAGTTCTGTAAATATACTGTGCTGAGCGCCAAGCACAAGGAACATATAGAACAATACCAGTTTAACGACTGGAGTCGCAGCTAGGGATCGAACCCGTAAACTCACATTCTCCAGGCGGATGCTGTAATAACTAGGCCACCGGGGACGGACTACGGATACATTTTACTGAATAACGTCTGTTACGTAAAAATATTTACACCTCAACTTCCATTCCTTAAATGAACTGCCTTTCGGCAATTGCGTTCATCAATCGATGAACGCAACATCTTCGGATATGTTCGGATCGTAATTCATTGCATAACAATATACATGAAAGCTATTGATCTTGTTATTGGTTGTATTGTGTCTGCAGGTCCCGTAAAAGATAGCTCAACATTTTTAAAAGTGTTAGTTTATTATATTTTAAATATATTGATACAAGAAGTGTTTCAATTTTACGTTTTAAATTGATTTCAAGTAGTTGATAATTTCCCGCGTTATTGTGGCGTCATTTGAAAAAAATGTTTTCGGTTATAGTCGGGTCGTTCTATTTACCGAATGGGTAAGAACGGATTACTGAAAGGTTTTCTTAAATGAAATGAAGTATTTTTTTAACAATTCTTGAATGAAATAATGAACTATTGGTGTAAATATAAGGAATGAATTGCGGGGTTGATGTCATTATCGGGGATATAAACGCAATTGGGTTGGTCAAAGTACACGTGGAGTCCTTCGGACTCCACACACATTGACCAACCCAATTGCGTTCATACCCCGATAATGACATCAACCCCGCAATTCATTCCTTAAATAACGTTGATATCTGCCAGTTCGTTCTGGGGTGGTTCAATGAAACATATCAATCCTATCACAGATATACAATGCATCTATTCACGCACCATAGTTCCCCGATTTTGCGATACATAATAAAGGTATATCTAAAACGCAGATTCAATCTGACTCGTAGTTAATTCAGAATAAACAAAATTTCGAATGATGAAAAAAGCATAATTAGTACATGTTTTTATTATTTTCATTCTCCTTTGATAAAGAATTCAATACCAGTTATAAAAATAGAAAACGATATCTGCTTCTTTGTGATAATCTTGACCACTTTACGAAGTCTGTGGTCAGCATTACCCCGGTTGCATTGCTCTGTATTTAAACATGTCACATATTACCCAACTGATAAGCCATATTTCCTCCAGTAACTCTTTCCAGTTCATACATGTGTAAACAGTCTGTCTGCATCTACATAGAATCTTAGGATTGTTATATTTTCATTAAGAATGAATCACGGCAGCGTTGTGGTTTAAGGCCTTTGCTTTGAGAGCAGGAGGTCCTAGTTTCGAATAACCACGATGAGTTTGACCGATGTGACTAGTCGGTAAGTCGCCGGCTAGTATTTCATGAACATAACTTAACAAAGAAGACTTCAACCGTTGCAATATTTGCAAGTAAATTGCTTCATGGCTGTGTCTTAAGATCACTTTTCGACCACAAGTGTGAGAAATTACTATACATGGCCAAAGTTGCGAGAAAATATCGCTGTTTGTAAGGTACAATTATCTTATATAATGTTTTACAACGTGTCACACAGTTAGGTTTTCAAGATCATTAAAGTTCCCCTAGCTAGGTCTAAAAGATGAATGATTAAACTTTATTTAGCCCAGGTCATCTCAGTTTAGATTATGATGATAAATTTAAATGCCTCCATTAATACATTTTGCAAAAAGTTGCTCTTTCCAAGATAAAAATAAAAAAAAGTTGTAAGAACGGTATATCTGCGAGAGTGCAGCTTTAACACTTACTAAAAATTTTAACCTACGGTGTAAAGAAATTAAGGGTCCGGAAATCTAGTTAAATTATCAAGCAATTTGAAACTGGAGTCAATGACATCTTGAGCAAGGCAAAATTTGTTAAAAAGCAACAAAAATGCATTTCTACATGTCTTACACATGTTTTAACCTCCAACATCTTGCCTTCATCAACATCAACGTTCATTAACTAGTGGTATGTTGTAACGGCAAACCAAATAATTCTCTAATTTGAAGGACACAGTTTTATTCTTGATTAAGGAAAGAGTTAACACATTCTTTTTTCAACCTTTACGAGTATGTTACAAAAAAAAACAATAAAACAATAATGAAACACAATGAAATATAAAACTTATATTTGACCACATACATT
Organism: Mya arenaria; assembly: GCF_026914265.1. Lineage (NCBI taxonomy): Eukaryota > Metazoa > Mollusca > Bivalvia > Myida > Myidae > Mya > Mya arenaria. The sequence goes on from NC_069133.1 coordinate 16,052,368, forward strand.
TATGTTTAAGTTTTTTTCTTTGTGTCTCAGACGACACGGGAACAATGAACAAAACAAGAGCATGCTCTACTTTTCAGCAACTTCTGAAAATAATTATCGAAATGTTTTGTAAAACTGTTATAGATCAATATAAAATTGGATGAAAATGATGCCTGCGTTAATTTCAATTTTGATTAATCAATCAAGAACATTTACAGCTAACAAAAAACATACCAGATGGAAATTGATGTAACCTTAATAAGAAAATCTTAATCAGATTTTTTAAATGAATAATTAAGGGACAGTTACTTGCATTATAGGCAAAATATAGTTATCTGACCTAATGCACGTGAACACTTGCATTACATTAAGTATTTACTGAGGAAACATCTTAAATGTGAGTATAGCTCTCCTTTCATACATTCAAGCAAACAAAAATGCAACAAAATATAATGGCCATGGCCTGAACTTTCCTTTTAAGTTTTTTGTCACCAATTTATTAAAGATCACACAAAAATGAGACCTGTCAATTCTTCGAATATATATTTTGTCCACCTCAGTTCACGGAATAATGTACTTGACCTAGATTTTACAAACACTCTTATTAAGTTTCAAGAAGAGCACCGAAAAATGGTCCCTCTAATACCTTTTTGAGAGTTATATATCACAAATTCAATATAAAATCAGAATCACGAATCTGTTCCCTGATGCAAATGTCACAGTCTAAGCATGTTTAAACAAAATGTGAAGGGTTGCCTACACAAGAATATATAAAGCAAATAACAAAGGGTTGTAACTCCTGATCAAAGAGTCTAACAGAAAATGCAGCTCAAATGCACAAATACATATAATGACTGATAGTGTGGACAAGCTTCAACAAAATTCTTCATAAACTTGAGAAGTTGCTTTAACAAGATTTCCTTATTATATAAGTACATATATATGAAAAAAAAATGACAAAAGGCCATTACTCCTGAATGAAAATTCAAGCCGTTACTTACAACACTGACTGATTGTCTACTAGTAGTGGGGTAGTTCTTTCATCAGGATATTTTCAAAATTTGAGTTGTTGTTTTTTTTAATCCGAAAATTAAAAAAAATGGCATGAAATAATTTAACTTAAGTCTAAGGAGATCAGGATGAGGTACACTTAAGTGGTAAAGTTCCAATTCGACAGGTATAAGTCCCAGACATTTCTTTCTGCTTATATCTAACAGAAGAGGAAATGTTTTAAGACGTGTTGAAAGTACCCGTATGTATTTTACAGAACTATTTCACACTGGACCTAGGGTGCCAAGTAGAATTGAAATCTTGATTTTCTGACATCCGTTGATGAATTTACAGACTTCTGATTATAATCAAGCAATAATATAATTTCGAAAATGGAGCAAAAAGCACAAACATCTGACAACTAACCCCTGGTATGCAAGTTTCAACAAAATCCTTTTAAACTGTAGAAGTTACATTTACAACAAGCAAATTCAGCATGTACTAGCATAAAACATCAGTTTTGGAGATGAAATATGAACCTGCAAACTCATCTTTTGTCATCAGTCTTTTAATGCTGGTTTGCAGATACATTGTTTTTACGCAAAAAAAAAACTCATTCCAAGACAAAAAAATAAAAAAGTTGTAAAAAACATTATATCTGTAAGAGTGCAGCTTTAAGTACAACATCTTGTGAAAGTAAAACTAACTAGAATTGTGTCGATATGACCCGGATGCCCCCACTTGCCTCATGTGATCTCAGGAAATGATCACAGCAGTTCTTAATAATTTCAAACCTAACTAAAAGTCTATTCATAGGTATTCCATTATCCTGATAAGTGGGGGGATTAAAATATTAAATGTCTTTAGATCATGTCCATAACACAGAAGCTTAATGAACAATTCATGTTCAATTTCGAAGCAGTCTTATTCACACTGATGGTTCTTTAAAAAAACTGTGCACCAGATGATCAATTTGCAATAAAAAAAACAACAATTGTCGAAAACTGTCACAAACTTGGTATTAATGTGTAATATGCATTGAAACTTACTAACTGAAGTACTACATACGTAGTTAACAATTTATTTAAGTTTAGCAGTTATTAGGTATTTTTCCATTAAAAAAGATTACTGGTTATATCTACCTAGTAAAATTAATTCCTTATGCTTGATTGGCAAGTCTGTGTTAGCATGTGATATTACTGAGTTAGTTGTTTAGCTTAATTATGTCACCTGATTAAAGTAAGCCATCGTAGCTCAGTGAATACGACGCTGGACTTCAATTTTGGCGAGACGTCTTCGAACCCGGTCTCCGACACATTTTTGTTTTACATTTTGGTACTTTTTTTACAATTATGGTATCAAAGGGTAACACATTCTATTAAATAATTGTCCTGAGATTCGTTACGAAAATTGGTGCCAATCTGGTGTAAAGTCCCTGTTGTGAACTCTCTTCTTTATTTGAGCTATTGTCCTTTCAGGTATTTTCCCAGCTGCCAGCCTTATGCGGTAAGAGCTGGTATATGTTTGTCCGTTAGACATACTTTAAAGATTGGTATGAAGATCTTGTTTTCTTCTTCAGACCACCTTTGTTTCTTTTATTGTGTAGAATCCTTTGATATTGGTTCACCATCTATGCTGGTCTCTTCCCTATATCAGTTTCCATCAAAGTTGGATCTCCTAATGAGTTATCGCCATCATCATCTGCAAAAAACATAGCAAGACTTTCATGCAGTATAATGTTAACAACTGATGAATAACAATGGTGGGTTTGATTTTGACACAACAGACAGTTAAAATTCTTTAATTATTTCAATATCCCAAAATGCATAATTTTTGATTCCCAGATTCTAGAACAAATCTATCTAGAAACAAGGCCAGTGTACCATGAACCTGCAAGCTCCAGCCACAGTGTACAGTTAGGTTAACTGATGTCAAACGTAGTTTGATTGTTATGATTTTTTCCAAAGAAATATACAGATAATTGAGATATATCACTTCAAAATGTTAATGGTAGTATTTACAACTGACACCTTTGGAGGAATGTGTAAGCAACAATATACCTTTGGGGACTGGGTAATCCTGGATCGCTTCACTCCATCGTATACCATTTTGGAGGATTCTGCTTCTGCTGGTTGCTCTGCGGGGTAGGTCTGGGTCACTTCACTCAATCATATACAGGTTTGGAGGATACTGATTCTGCTTGTTGTCCTGCATGGTAAGTCTGGGCGCTTCACTCAATAGTATACCATTTTGGAGGATACTGCTTCTGCTGGTTGGTCTGCACGGTAAGTCTTAGTCACTTCACTTGATATTATACCAGTTGAAGGATTCTGCCTCTGCTGGTTGCTCATCTAAAATATATAGATCTGCCCTTTAAAATCTCAAATGTTACCATTATATATTTTACAACAATTGTGAAGGATGCTATGATAGCTTATATTAGGTCACTCTCGTTGGCCAGTGTTGCACGGGAGTGTGATCTTGTGTTGTGGGGGAAACCAGAGTACCCGGAGAAAACCCACTTGTCCGGCTTGGTGACCACTTACCAAACTCACAGGCGCCCAGGCCGGGAATCGAACCCGGGTCGCCTTGGTGAGGATGTTACAGCCAGACAAATCACTAACAGATCTGGGCCCCACAACATGGTATGCACTGTTGAGGTATTATAAACACACTACGTTCAACTTTTGTTGGTGTTATGATAAAGTTTCGATAAATGGATAAACAGACAGACAGATAATGACATTATTTTAGGGCATGTTTATAAGTTAATTGCTCCAGACTTGCCCTTTATCAAGTTGAGTAACATTCATTTTCAAAAGTCAGTGTAAAACTACTTCTTGGCTTAAAAAACAGCTTGTCATGAATGTGCTTATGGAACAGTGATAATTCAGATATGATTTTTTCCTAAATAATCTTCATGCTTATTAGTCAGAATTTAATTTCTGAGTCCTTAGCATGACAAAGCCATCTTGGAAAACAAAAATGGCCGACATTTCAATTCCTGTATACAAAGATCTATATATATATTCTGTTGTATTAATGGGCAGACATGCTTTTCTGCCCACAAGCATGCAAATATGATGCACAATAAAGGTTAAGCTATATGAGTACTCCATCTATAAAACATGCATATACATTTATATTCTTTATAGTCAGGGTATTAAATTTAACTTTTTGCCACTTGTGGTCTCAAAACGTACTTGCCAAATTGTCAAAACTACTTGCATTTAAAACAAGAGCTGTCACAGAGACAGCGCACTCGAATTATCTGCCGCTTTTCAGTGTAAGGATTGAAAAGTTTTGGCAAAACATGCATGGATCACTATTAGATAAGATTTCAATGCAATACATGGTGTGCTGAGAAATTAACATAAATGTGGTTACGTGGAATATTTTAGCCAGAATGTTTAAGTGTAATAATGTAGGGCCATTTTTTGCATAAATATCTGCAAACCAGAGTAGTCGCTGAGATATTATCCTATGTGATTGTGAGCTAACATGCAAGAAATTAACTAGAAATTCCAACTCTCAGGTGCATAATAAAGGGGCAAAAATTATAAAATATGAAACTAAGATAGTTATCTTACTTGATGAAAGAAGAAGGTTTAATGGTTGGGAGCCTGTTTGTAAAGTTTCAATGCAATACATGATGTATTCGCTGAGGTATTGACTTAAAAGTTACAAGAGATATTAACCTATGTGTGCTTGAACGCAAAACCTTAACCAGAATTTCTAAGTCGAATAATGAAGGGCAATTGTTTGCATTAAATGCAAACAAATTCTGGTTAAGGTTTTGCGTGTAAGCACACATAGGTTAATATCTCTGCAACTACTTGTGGTATTGCATTGCATTTGCATTTAATGCAAATTAGAGTTTTCGAACTTGGTTAATTAGTAGTAAACGTCATGAAAATCAAGAAATAATCAGTTAATAAATCTCCTTCACAGGTGAATGTGTGACATCATTTGCTGAGTCATTCAAAGAAAGTCCAGTACATGACAGTTAATGTTTTGCTCTGCTGCCTTTTTTTTGTTTTAGTATTTAGTCGATTGGAAAGTGTTACTGTGAAAATTAGCCTGTACTGCCGCCAAGTACCTCAATCAGAACACTTTTGGCACTATTTTTGAAATATTTTATTTATACTACAAAATGTTCCCTTATCATACACAGATTTAAGACAAGCTGGTCAATATAAATGATATTTTTTAAGATACCACCAGTCTACATGAAAAGTAATTTACTAACCGCACAGTCAAGAACTGTCATTTTTGTCCTAAGAGTACCTACATGTAAATATGGAACAGTTATTATTTGTTATTTATTTTATGTAATTTTTTAACATTATTGCTACCTGTTTTGTTTCAATAAATTATTAATTCATGTATTCCCAGCTTGCATTTTTGTCAGTAAAAATATGACAATTTAAGTAAAAAAATTCACGCTGTACCAATATTCTGCGATTGTGGCAAGCATGTCATTCCCTGGGCTATGTGTCATGTATTGACATTTGATTATGAAAAACTTAAAAGTCTTTGAAATAGCAGTATTTGAAATACTAAGCGGAGAATCGTGTTCTTTGGAACTAATGAATCTACTGCAAGTGCCTTTATTGATTAAAATCATTACTAATTAAATGATCATAATCTGAAAAAAGCTTTTATAATGGATGTGCCATATCTATGTACTGTTCCGATTTCGGTACTCACGGGTACACACATTATCAGGCATTTTTCTACCCATTTTGGGAAAAAGACCATAGACATTGAATTTTCGTCGTGAATTATGCCATTTTGAGAAATGCTTAACATAAAAAAATGAACATTTTACAGTTAAAAAAACAATACTTTTTGTCTCCTGCAATTTAAGAAATTATTAAAATAATAGTTTCTTTTCCCCTTCAAATGACCATTTTATGAAATGGCTGTTCAAAATACAAATCCATGAAAGTGTAAATATTTATCTATTGCCAGAAATCATGATTGTAATTTTCAAATTCTGATCTCTGAAGGTGATAAAAAAATAATATCACTCATCTCATAAGGATGTTAAATGTCAACCATTAGGCCATTTCAGGTAAAAATATTTTTTGAAATTTTAATGTGGACTTTTTTCTCCAAATTATGAAATAATTTTTTTTTATATTTTACTAGGAGAATGGGTCAGATTGTCAGACTTGTGGGAACTAGAGAAAAGGTTCTTTATATACATCACGATAGGCCTAAAAATACATTTGGTTCGGGTTACCTGACCCTACCTACGGAAAATGCAATGACTCTACTGTTTTTCACTTTGTAGTCAAAAACCATAAATGCTTATTAATACAGAAGATAACTTTAATACCATTATCCAACGATTATAAGTACATAATCATATTTAGCCTTAAAAAAAGCCTATATGTCTACCCTACCTATTTTTGAAAAGGATTTTACCCTAATCAAACAATTTTTGGCCTTATCAATGTATCACATAAATTTATTCAACTTTCGACGTGTTTAGGCAAATATTTTAACCAGAACTCTGAACAATTGACATACAGGCTATAAAGCTTCTTCACTAATTGACATTGAATACAAAATTCAATTTATTGATGTCAAATGACAATTCACAACATTCATCTGTTCATGACAAAATGGAATCACTGTCTGTGTTTGTTGTTTGACAAGGAATTCATCAAATAAAAAAAACTCATAAGAAAATATGAAAAAGTTATATAGTAATACTTTTTTTCTTATTGGTACTAGCTCCTGGTTAAAAACCTTAAGATTTAGTCTATATGTCATAAAATATAGATGTCATCATGTGGAGAAGTTTGAAACATTGGCCCATGTTTCGCCAGAGACAAGGTCTCTCAGTGTCAGTTGTTTTGATTTTAGCTCAATTAGTGAATACCAGTTTGCCCTATAGATTTCACAATGAACAGTTAATCCTTCTTAATATAATTTATAATATCTGTTATACTTCAATATGATGAACTGATGTTACCACATACCTTTAAAACCTTCCTATTTAATGCAAAGGGCAAATGCATTAACTTTAACTGTTTAAGTTCATTTTATAAACATGTTATCTTTTGGCAATCATCAAAAATAAATACATTTTCATTTTAATAAATATCAATCAATCAGATTTATTGGCATATCGGCAAATTGGCCTTGGGCCATTTACAAATATAACCATAAATTATGACGTACAAATAACATGACAAACAATAAACATACAGGTAAACATAAATAAACTTAATATAAGTGATACAACATTAAGCAAAAATTTCTTTAGTATTTACATGATTAACATTATAATTTTACTGGTCTATATTAAAATACTATACACGTTAAATTTTGATTTATTAAGAAGCAGCTAGTTCTTGTAACTCTTCACTGTTTAGTTTCATAGCATAAAAAACAAATTTTGCAAGATTGTTAACCTGTTTACGGTTTCAATTTAACATAATGTGCTTAAAGTTAGCCTGGGATGGCCAACTTGACCTTATACAATATTTTGTGTACATAGTTTACATAATCTATCATGTCTATTTACATTATCATATCAACCAGTTTCTATATACAGTGAATGCGATGAAAGTCTAAATCGAGATAGTTCTTAAAGATAGATAAATAAAGACTTGGTCATTTAATCCATCTTTTCTACTTTCAGTTTCACTTCTGGCCCCAATTTCTCAAAACTTCTTAAGTCCCTAATATAACAGGATTAAGCTAATCTCACAATATCTGTTGTTCTATAAAAGGTGTTATATTTACTTCTTCAAGAATTTTTAGAAATTATATAGGAATAATCTGTATGATTACCATTTTTCATTTATCAAAACCTTAAATTATTAATCCTTTTTTTAAACATGTTTTTAACACAAAGTAAAGAGCTCTTAATTTGTTACATGCTCTCTGATTTGATAAATAATATAGTTTAATGAAAAGCCATCTTTCATCTCACCAGTCTAATTGACACTTGTTACATAATTTCTGCCAGTTATTATCAAAAGGCACATGTGTTGCATTGTTTTGATAAAAACTGATCGAAAATAAGTTGTTTATGCACAGTCAATTGTAAAAAGGTCCGGGGAATAGCCGGGACTTTGACTTTCGGTCCAGCCAGCCCCGGGTAAAATCCCCGCCCTGCGGAGACGAACTGATGGTTAAACCCCGGCCAAATGCCCCCGCACTCCAAAGCTCTATATAAGGCCTAATTTCCGCTAACTTTGGCGCTATGACAAAACCACCGCAGTCACCCGGCCCTGCGGGGCCACCTGGAAAGTAAAAACACGGCCCTTTTCCCCGGCAATCCCCCGTATACCCCCGATCCTGGGGGGCCGTGGTTACAATTGACTGGTGCATTAATTTCACTTGACTTTACATTATTTCAACAAAAGAAGAGCTGATGTTTGATATAAACATAGGAATATCATTTAAAATAAGGATTCTTTATCGGCTTTAGCTAACATAAATAAGCAAAACAACAATTACACAAACTGCCAGGTAACCCGATAATATATCTCATATAAATGTATTTTCAATGCGATTAAGACAAATCGTTTAAGAATTAAGTGAGACCTAGAAATTGCAAAAAGCACTTACAATATCACTGTTTAGCATGTTTTTTTAGTCTAATATAATAGAAATGTTATATGGGATTCTTCCAATCCAAATAATGTCTTATTGGTAAGTGTAAAAACCAGGAGGATTTGAGAAATATTAAAATTGTATTTAGTGCAGTACTTTATGTTTGAAAGGGATAATTAAGGTTTTTATGCATTTAAACACATAATTTACCTTTCCAACAAAAACGAAACTTGACTGACACAGACATCAATAATTCCAAGCAGAAAAACTCGACCCTTCGACATCGTAATTACTCGACCACCTCTGACAAGCTTCAAATAGTTCTCGTAAATACAACCGTAACAACTCGGCCATAGCGCAATTGTTCAGATTGCTGTAAAACTCTGTGAACTGCAGCCTTGCAGGTGCTCTTCATATCAAATTCATGATTAATAAATGGATATTTATTTTTGTTAACTTATATAAAATAACATTATCAAGTAATATTTTTTGTTTTTATGATATTTTATGCTTTAAGCCAGAATCCTGATCCGAATATCTAACCACTTTACACACAAAAAAATAATGTACATGACGGATTTGCCATATCAAAAATATCCATCAATGTACAATCATTTGGTCTAACTTGTGATTATGTTCCTATTATTTGAATCCCTTTATACTAACATGTGAAAAGCATTGATATCAATAGGGAAAAAAATAAGATTTATTTCATTTTAACAGCTATCTTAATTAATACAGAATTGCTTGAAATTATTCCAGAATAATTTTTTTTTATGCCGGCGCCGCGCAGTCATAAACATAAAAACCCCAGCTGATTACTACCAGTGGCAATTTTTCTGGAAATCCTTAAATTAAAAAGATCAAGTTTCAATAGTTTACTGCCAAAACAATACATCTTTTCACCAGATTAACAATTAAAACACAATAAACGTACCTCCAACTCTGTGCTGCTATTCCATAAATGTTTATCAAAATGGCGGACAACTCGGCCATCTCCGGCAGGCTTCGGGATATCGGTGACCAAATGCTCAGATTGAAAATTTTACTGAGAAAATATATCAAGGGAGGCAATCCAAACAAGATTTTTCGTCCCACAACCCAAGCCTGCGGATTGTGGGCAGATTTTTTAAGGCCGAATTATCACCCCTTAAGACATAATCAATGAAATGAGGGTACCGTATATTTGCGACGATTCCGATCTGCCCACATTTACGGTGAGCATCCCAGAACGAGGGTCTTAGGATTACAATTCTTCCCACATGTACGGTGTTACAAAACTATATATATATATATATATATATATATATATATATATATATGTCTTAACCTAAACAGTTAAACCATATTTATTAAATTGTTCATTATATTGAGTTATATTTTTGGTTGGTGTGGGTAGATTGTCCTTTCAACAATGACAACAATTCAAGTCAAACGGCTTACTGGAATACTACCTGTGAAGATATGGTCATATGCTTATATGGGTGCTTAGTAAAGGCATTTTATAAGCTGTAGTTTGCTGCTGATCATGGAACCGTATAAAATTATAAGAGTGTACATTATCCAGAACAGAATTCTGATAAAGACAAAACATTATTGATAACAGTATCTGAATCATTCATTGACTAATAACATGTTTAGAAACCATCTGTCATTATTTCAAATAATGTCTTTAGCCTTCATTTAAAATATGTTACATTTGCTTAAACCATAAATCCCCAACAACAACTCAAGTATGTTGGATCGCTGGTGTTGGCAATACTTTATGTTAGATGTTGTTCTTTTGTTTACACAAATGAATTAATTATTTACGTGTCACTTAAAAGGCTAGGCCAGGGTAAATCATTAATTTGTATGACTTGTATCGACTTGTAATTAAATTGATGTTAATATATTTGATTGATAAATATTATTCTTTTATCAATATTCTGATTGTAGTTGTAGGCCAGAACGAAACATTTGTTATTGTATTATATAGAGAGACTGTATTATAACTTGTTTTTGTTTGATTTATCCATCTGTCTAATTATTGGGGGACCATAAAAGACAAACTTAGAATTTATCATATCTATTTTGCTTATTAAACCGCCTATAATTTCTGAACTTAAATGTTCTTTTCATGGGCTTAAATTATAATTCTATGCCCTATAGCCCTTACAATGAATCATTTATTTCTTAGAGCAATTTCAATGCTTTTGAAACACTGTTAATTCATTTTTCACTATTGATTGGAACTAGTTTTAAACCCATAGGGCAATGAACTCGTGTTTCCCTGACCGTTCCAAGACAGTAAACCCATTATTTATCGGTAATGTTAATTTTATGCTTGAGTGGTTTGTTTGTGTTGTTTGCAGTGTGTGTATCTCGTTCAGTGTCGTTAGGGCCCAGGGTTTATATCTGACTAATTTCGTCTTGGTCTGTCCCTGTAATTCCCATTGTTTCATTGTAAACGAGTACATGTTTATGTTCACTTCCTTTCGTTGTATACCTGTTCCAGTTGATATCTCTGTTATGAGTTCTTTGTTTATTCATAAGCATCGTAGATAGTTAGATGATCAATTATAATTATGATCAATTCCTTTTGAGTCCAAATTTTTCATTCAAAACAAAAGTTTTCTGCATTAACTTTTAACATTTAATCAAATATATTAAAATTCTTTTAGTCTTAGGTTTACATATCGTTCCAGTGTTCCAAAGAAAATATCCGTATTCAATTATTTCATACTACCACATTTTTAAAACATATAGATTCACTATACCTACGAGTTAAAAAAGTCAATTTAATATACTCGTAGCTTTTGAATGAATTATTAATCATCATTTTTGTATTCAATATTGTAACATGTTGCATGTTTAAATCAAAACAGCTAAACAGCATAGGCACTACCTTAAAGGCGCACAAAGTAGGTTTGTGCAAACACTTTATTGTTAATTTTAATGCAATATCGAGTTTATGTCATTTAACTATATTGATAAAAATGCATATGGTTAAGGTACAGATAAAAACAATATACTTGATGTTTTGACCCTTTTTAACTGACTGATTTTGTGACTATATAGATAATAATATTTGTTTTTAAATGATAATTGTTTAATCGTTATCTAGCCATATGCTATTTTTGTTTTAGAGCGAGAGTTAAACATGAGAATACATTTTAAAAAAGATTACAATGTTGTTGTTTTTCCCATGACTGTACACTTGTATGATAGTTATGTGATGTTTGAGGTTGTTTATATTTTCCTTGCTTCATTTATACAAGTAGTATGTTCTCAAACTGTACATGTCTATTTGTCTGGACTAAGGCTATCTATATAACCACTAAGGGTATGCCAGAAACTGAACACCTAGAGAGGAACGATACTGTTTAACTTGCAAAACCAATTATATTGAAGATAAATGTCACTTTATTTGTACACGTCCATGTTATTCTGATGTAAGAAAGAAATATCTGATAAAAATGTTACTATATGCACCCTTCTGTGTACAAATTTCTACTATCGTTGAAATGAAATGACAAGGGTGAGTAAATTTAACTAGTATTATATATTTAAATGCTCTTGTTATTAGAAAAAAAATGAATGTTGAAAGATAAATGTTAGGTTTAGTCTCCAATTATTGTTACAAATAGTATGTTGTTATTTAGGTATGTGAAACGGTTATCCTTTGCCATTACAATCTGATGTGTTCTGTTATTTAAATAATAGTTGCGTTGTAAAATTACATTATCAACTGTTTTTCAAATTTGTCGTTGGGGATGGCACAGATCATCGTCGGTTACATCCGATACATTTCTACGCTTTGCTGCGCTCTGTACCGTGGGCGATTTGCGTGGGAAAATGTTGTAATAATTATAATGAATAATTAAAAAGGCAATTACATTGGTTTTGCATGGAACCAGATGCTTTCCCTATGAAAAATATTCTAGCGAAAGCCGGAATATAACCAGGTCCGCCTTTTCAGTACAAACATAATTACAGACATTAAGGCCACTCTACAATGAAGACTACTGAACAAGAGTCGTTCATAATTGTTTGGATACGCTTCGTCATTAGCTCCACATTTCACTTCGTCAAAGAAACGAATAATACCTCTTCCTTAAAAGTGATTTATTCTATCATAAACTGTTTACCTGTTAACAACCTGTGACGGTCAACTTTAATTAGTGAGAACAACTATTTAAAAAGAATATTTGTGTGACAGATGATTTAAACACTGACCACATTATGAGGCATTGCGAACCGCAATGTAATCGATGGGATAGTTTACATTTGAAGTGGTTTTAAATTTAGATTTCTGGTTATTTCTTCTGTTGCTGATATAAAAAAATACATTTTTGATGAAATTGCTTGGCAATACTAAGTAAGTCAGTCAAAATAACACCAAAAACACGTTCTATGATTATTAATTAATGATGAAATATCTGATCATTTTTCTGAATTCGTTTGATTGTGATAACAAAACATCACATGCATTCGTTGAAAAGGCATTTAAAATACGATTTAGTGTCCAATACCGACGATACGAATGGGAAGTAATTACCACAAATGCAAAAACACATTGTTGATTTATATTGCATTGTTGATGTTGCAGCATAATCTTCTAAAACTGATTAGATATTTTATCCAGCCACTGTTTTCTAAAACCCTCACATTTTATTTGTAACAGAAATACATCAACGCTTAGCGAATGTGAATGCAATTGATATAAAGGATCATGTGAATGAAATATTGAAAGATACGAATAATATTGAGCACAAATTGTTGGCCATGGTCGGAAACTGAAAGTATAAAATACAAAAAGGTCATCATGAGGTTGAATTTTCACTCATTGACATCAAAATTAATAGGGTACAACTGCTTATCACGACAAACCTGCCTACCAAGTGTGACGTCCCTGTGTTTAAGCGTTTTATAGTTAATGACGGGAAACAGTTTGTTCTGCTTAAACTCACCATGACCTTAACCTTTGACTTACAGAACTCGAAAACAAAAGGGTACGTTTCTACTGGTCATAACCAATCTGCATTACAAGTAAAAGGTCCTTATCCCTTAGCGGTCTTCAGTTTTTTAAAAGGAAACAAATTTCAGGTTATGGTCACCAGGACCTGTTTGTGTTGATCTTTGAGCCATTGAACCCATAATCAATAAGGTTTATCTGCCGATCATGATCTAACAACAAACACTGTTTGAGTTCACTGCGCTTTAGCGTTTGTCAGTTATAGACCTGAAACGGATTTTAGCTTTAGGTCATCACATTGACCCACTGAACTCAAAATCAATAAAGTTTATAACGACCGACCTGCATACCAAGTTTGAGGTCCTTATCTCTAAACGTTCGTCATTTATTGACCGGAAACGGATTTTAAGCTTAAGGTCACCAAGACCTAGACCTTTGATCCACTGTTTTAAAATCAAATGGGCTCATCTTCTTGGTCATGATCAATTTGAGGTTCCTATGCCTGAGCGTTGTTCAGAAATAGATCGGAAATGACATTTCAGCTTACTGTCACCACAACTTTGACCTTTGATTCACTGACCTCAAAATCAACATAGCTCATAGGCTGATCATGACCAACCTACAAAGATTGAGGTCCCTAAGCCTTAGTGTCATTCAGTTATATATCAGAAACATATATTAAGCTTAAGGTCAGAATGACCTTGACTTTTGACCCACTGAACTCAAAATAAACAGGGTTCATCTGCTGGTCATGTACAACCTGCTTACTAAGGTTGAGGTTACTGGGCTTAAGCGTTTTAAATATAGTGAGCGCAAACCGTGAGGACTGACGAACGGAATGATGGACGGACGGTCCGATTACTATGTAATTCCCTTCTGCCTTCTCCTTAGGACCTAAACATATTTAATCGCACGGATGTAATGTTCTGTAAGTGTGCACGGCACATATGGATGTCTTTTCAAGACAATTGTATTATTGTGGTTATTTTAACCCCGATATCGTTGAGTCTATGACTTTTTATAATGCGTCGAATGAGCTTTTAAATGGGGCTTGAAGGTATCGCAAAGCATTAACATTTGAAATAATAATGCAGATGTAGCAAAAAACCCTGTTATATTTGGTTTTATTTCCCTTTAAGCCTAGTTTCTGCAACAAGTTCCTGTGTAGGTCCACGTACTTAGGTCCAATGCTGGAAATCCTAACTTGCCAACGGACAAAGATAGAAATGTACCCGTATGTAAAAAATAAATCAAAATATATTTTTACTGTAATTTGTTTAACTGAGGTATAAGAAAAAGATGTACAATGGCCGCTCGTGTAAGATACGTTCATCCCAAACCGTCGCGCAGGATGATCGGCGGAAACTCGGTAAACCCCGTTTACACAATAAACCCTGCGCAAGGGTTGGGATGAAAGTTTATTTACAAAATAGTGTTTCGCAAAGTTAAGAAATGTTGTCAAATCTAGATTTAGTTTGTATCGTCACTACGTTATTGAAATTGGCTGTTTGTCGGCTACAATTTATTATCCCTGTTGCATTCTGGGTGTTCTGAACAAGCTATAATTATCAATTCTCAACTAACAAGAGCACAAACAAATTTACATTATTACTTTCATCTTATGGCACCATGTTTAAAATGTTATTGTTAAGTCAGATCATGAGAAATATTTTACCAATCACGCTTTTGCATTTAATGTGTATGTATTAACGAATGCTATTAAAATAAACCAACAGCCTAATAATTCTCTTGTAGAGAAATCGTAAAAACAACGTTAAAATCAACTATCCTTTGGCAAAGTTGCTGATTCGTTTTGCAGCCGGCAACATCACAGCTAATGCTAAAGTCAGAGAAATAAATTTGTTGGTAACGTGAAATTATAACTGATTCAAATGACTACTGATTAAAATTGGGTCTAAACTTATGTGCAAACTACAGAAACTAGCTCAGTAGCCACAAGTTTAAACATAAACCCCGTTTAGTGGAACTGGGTAAACGCCAAAGACATAGAACACAAAAACATAAAAGCACAAACAAGAAACATGGAAAAACAACACAAAACTCCACAAACAGCTCAGTGCAATAAAACTTAGTATGTCTATCAAGGATTGTTAGGTAGCGCCTTGAAAATGTCAGTATAATGTAAATTTACTGGGGGATTAAACCATTGTGTGTGCACTACCTCACTCTTATCCCAAAAATCCCGAAGAAAGTAATAAAGTAAATGGTTGAACATCATTAAGGTGTTTCTTAAACATTCGCTTTTCTAGTTTTTGCCATAGTCTCGTCAGTAAAAGATAAATTTACTGGGGGTTTAAACCAGTTTACATGCACAAACCTCACTTATCCCAACAATCTTGAATAAAGAAAAAACGTAAAAGGTATCTTATCAAAGTATGCATAAACTTGAGGAAACCTAATAATAAAACAAATAATAATACACCAATAAGTAAACCCCAACTACTTTAATGATTAGAGATCCCAACTCTATCTGCAGACGGAGGAATACAATTCAGAGTACCTAATGCAATTTTAATTCAAAGATACGATGCAGTCATTGTTTGAAACTATAAAAGTCTGCCTTAGAAAATAATATGTTTAAAACTGTGTGATTATAGAGTTTCATAATAAAAGCATCATTGTGCTAAAACCGGGAATAAATAAGAAAACATTATTAAAAATAAAAACGGAATGTATTAGCTAATCCTTTCCTCCAAATGTTTATGTAAAATATTGGAAGAAAATGACGTCACATGCCAAAACATTCCGAGCCAGTCAAAGACGGTTAAAAGATTAGTTTAGTTCAATTTGAATTAAATTAAGGCTAATGTATTTCAATTGCAGTTTTATCATTTGGATTTTATTGCATATTACTTTTTTTAAGGAAATGGGTTTGCCGCAAATGCGCGAATGCGCATTGGCTATTTTATTCAGCGCGCGCTGAGTAGCGTATATACGCGTGTAAAGGAAGTTCATTACCCGCTGGTACATAGCATAGGCGTACAAGACTGATTATGCAAGTACAAGACAGGTTATGCCATCTTAGTTCAGACACCTAACACGTCGATACATCCCTGGGGTGTGGTATCAGTAGCAATATGTATTATGTAACCCAATCTTTTATAAAAGAAAATTAATTTGAGTCAAGCCTTACATTTATACACGCATTCTTTACAAAAACAAATACAATTTAATGAAAGAAGTTTATTTCCTGAAGAATAACAACAACACAAAACAGATACATGTTGCGAGAAATGACAATACTTTATGAATTTAAACAATAACTGATGGACAAATTGTTTAAGTACTAGTAAACAAAACAACAAATCACATACATATTAATACAAACTCACACCACGATTAAAAGGGAAAATCAAACAACCCCTATAACCACTATAACACAAGTATTGAGTTAATATTCAGAAACAAAGTTTATATTTAGTAACAGTGTATATTCAGGAACAGATGACACACTGAAACAGTGTATATTCAGAAACAGTTTGTATTCATGAACAGTGTATATTCAGGAACAGTTTGTATTCAGGAAGAGTGTATATTCAGGAACAGTTAATATTTTGGAAAAGTTTATTTTTAGGTACAGTTTATCTGATCCAGATACACATTTTATGTCCAGGAACAGTGTATATTCAGGAACAGTTTATATTCAGGAACACATTTTATATTCAGGAATAGTGTATATTCAGGAACAGTTTATATTTTCAGGAACAGTGTATTTTCAGGAACAGTCTATATTCAGGAACAGTGTATATTCAATTTAAGCAACTAATGTCTTGTAAGTTATGGTTCTTTACTTTCATCGAAAACTGCCTTTGAAAACGTTACGTTAAAAAACAACAGACTGGGAATATATTGTTGAGTCGGATAATTCAGCTTCATCAATATTCCATTGGTACTGTATTAATCATTCAGACTTGAGCTGAAAGAATGTTATTAAACGTATTGTCAATTGTATTGTCGATTGTATTGTCGATTGTTCAGCAGTGTATTCCAGTGAATACCTGAAATTAAATCATAATACAATTAATAATTAAAATCGTTTATGTTTACCCATCAAACCCATACAGTTGAAATGTGTACGCGTAATCAGTAAAAATGCATGAGTTCTGTGTCATTTGAACATGTATACATTTTGAAAAATAGAGTTTTATTCTTTCAAAGGATTTTGAGTATATATAATTAAACGCTAAGATTGTACGTTGTCTTTTACATTGTTTTGCTTTTATAACAAGTCTGAACATTTACAAATCTGGAAAACATAATCTGCCATTTTTTTAATTACTGGACCCAATATCATGATATAACTTCCGTTAATATCCATTTCAGGAGTATGTTTTTCGCATCAAACATAGCATGATTAAAATTCTTATAGATATTTTATTCTTTAAAATGTATTTACTTATAGGATTCCTTGAAAAAAACTTTTGTTAACGACCAAGAGAAAAAAAACCTGTACTTAAGTTTTATGAGTTGTACTTAAGGATGTTTAGTGTGTAAAATGCCAATCTTTCCTTTGGAATCTTAAACAAAGTTTTTAAGCATCATATTTCATAACATACTGTGTGAAAAGTGTATAAATTCAACTATATTGAATATTGTTTTCATTTTATGGCAGACAACGAGAACACGTTTTCTTCTGCACTGGACATTGCGACAGGTAAACGAGAAAAGTTAAATGTCGCATCATATGTTTACCTATCGCAATGTTTCATAACAGTGTTCAGTAGCAACAGTCTAAATTTTAAGCCCCCTTATTTAAATAAGTTTTGTAATTTCCAACTATAACATTTTTAGACTTTCTTGGTTCAAAAAAGGAAGCTAAACATAAGGACAAAAACATCATTATTTCGGATCTTTAAATCATTTTGTTTTTCCTTCCTTGCCTTCCAAACAACTCATATTATTTAAAACCATGGAACAGCTAGATTTAACTCTTTTAATTTATCTTTAAATCAATGATACAGTATGTTTATCAAATATAACGTATAATACTACAACTTAAGCTCAAGACACAACATTTATCCAAAACAGAAAGTAGAGTTCTTGTTTTTGACAATGTTAAACAGAGCGAAAAGACTGTCAGACTGGTATATTCATCACCATATTTAAATTAACATGATTGCCGGGAATTACGTCGCCTTAAAGTACATATGGAATTTTGTAATTTCCAACATTTCCCTAAAATTTCGACTATTAATAAGTATATGATTACGAGCTGAAATAGGAACCTTGCGTGTTTGTGTTGGCTTTTACGACAACATGTGCAAATCGGGGTTTACAAAGTGATACACGGATTAAAACGTTTACCTGACACAACAGTTGAAAACAGCGCTGAGCATTTATTTAAAAACTGAAAGTAAATTTTCCGTAAATTGAACGGTGAGTATTAATTAGGTGTCGCCATTACGTTCATTTGTACTTCAAGGTTAAATAAATTGTCATTGAATTAGGATTTGGATTTGAACTGATTTTTCTACATAAAGGAATCAGTACGTGTTGTTTTTACTCTTACGAATAACTTCTAGGGGCTGATATTTTATGGGTGGTAGACACAGGCGGCGTTGTCGTCAAGAAAACGTCCTAATGTATTGGGGGCAATTTCTATTATTGAATACGATAAATGCCAATCTATTTCAAGTTATTTATCGAGAAATAACGAACGATATCATCTGCTAGAAACCCTTGCATTGTGTATTTTTGTGAGTTTTGGCAATTTTATAGTGCTTACTACACAAGCAAGTTTCACAACTAAAAGAACTATAACAATATCCATATCAAAATATTGTATAATCTAAAATGAACCGCACTATAGCAATTTCCCGCGTACTGATTACATCAGTGTTATAAAAGTAACATCGAAACGTCAGACAACAATCAGTCATAAAACTGATCTATTCACGGATTTCGATATCAGGGACAAACCACTGTTTCCATACTACTAAGCAATGAAAGTGAAAAACCTTTTGCTGTATTTGGCATATGTATTTATACTGCATGAATGCAACCATACTTAAGTGCTGCGGAAATTAAATCAAAATTATTCACTAGAAATGATACGGTTACGGGAACGCTTTTGACAGAGGCGAGTTCTCCAAGCACTGCGGCGTGTGCTGTCCACTGTCTTGCTAGGGGATCAGACGGGTGCAATGCAGTGAGGTTCAGGGAGCTCTCAATGGGTTGCCAGCTTATTGCTCTAGATTCGAGCTCCCCCACAGAATTTGCGGCCAGTTCAGAATGGCAGCTGTTTGTTACAGTAAGTGGAATTTTACATGTATTTGGCATAAAGCAAAACAAATCAACTCATTTTGTACCACTTTACCTGTAGAGAAACACTGTTTCATGTAGATAAATGGCAATGTTTTAGCTCAAATAATATACTCTGTAAAGGACTGTCTTGCCCATACAACATCTCTGATAAGAATAAATTTGTGGTCGGATTTATACTTTTCTTAAATAAACTTTCAAACACTTTCGGTTACTGAACAGTCTTTTTCGACATGATTATGTTCAAATGTTTTCTGAATAATATAAATAAAACTTCCTAGTTTCATTATGCATCTGAGGGCTTCGTGTTATCCTTATGAGTTATTTATAATGAATCATGTCGACAAAAGGGAGAACTTCGTTCAAACGTATGTGTTCAACATCCAGAACAAAAAACATCATAATTGGAATGTAAACAAATCGTTGAAATGCTGACACATTCTGCAAAAATATTGCTTAATTGAAGACAATTATTATTTAAAAGAAAACAAGGAAAAATAGGAAATTACTTTGCAACAATGGGTCGAAGAGTTATAATAATTCTAAAGTGCACAAACAACACAGTATTATGACTATGACCACAATATTTCACTATATTCATTTTAAGATATCCAGAGTGAAAAGGGAAATAGTTTCAAACCTTTTAATCCAATAACTTAAGTATGTACTGTGCTCATTTTTACGTTGCTATCCCTCAGTTTTTTTAAGTCAATTCCTTCAAAGAAAAGACGTTTAAAGCAGAAGGAAATATATCTCAGCAAAAAATGAGACCAAGAATTAAACAATGCTTATGTTATACATAAATTCACATTGCTATCAATAAATGATCAACATGTCCCTGTATTACTTCCAGTAGTTTCCAAGTGTCTCCCACTGACCTGTTGTTAAGACATTACAACGCAAATACCAAGAGGAGATAACTCTGCAATAATCAATAGCCATATTCTTGCACTGAGTACAATTTTACATTGCCATCTATAAATGATCAAAGTTGCAACTTTTTCCATATAATAGTGCTGGAGCAATGCCCTGCACAACTGTTGCTATTAAAAATGAGCAAGGGAATATAACTTTTGAACAAAGAGCCCTCGAGTTCTTACTGAGTTCTTACTGAGTGGACAACATAACATTGATTTTTGTCAACGTCCGAATTTACATTGAATTCCTTAAAGTCGTTTCGAACGAACTTAAAAATGACACAAAATTTTCAATAGTCATCCGAGAATTGCTTCTATTGAATATGTAAGTTTATATCTTCATATTCTACTAAATGTTGCAGGCCTTATTTGGAAAGCGCTCGGACTGTTTTAATTTTGTGTAGAATGGTGATATTAATTGTGGTATATTTATCTTGAATCACCAATTGCAATTATGTGTAGTCAATCATTTGTATGGACGTTTCAGGTTAAAAGTCTATGAGACCCCAAAGCACATGAGACAACAGGCTTATGTTCCATAAATATTAAAACATAACCATTCAAAAATGTTTGAATGTTCAGAGACAAGCTGACGAACATCTAATTGTACGGGTTTTAGACAATAATATGATTAGACAGCTTAGTTTTTTTTATCAGTATATGATTGCGTTATACTGTGACAATTCTTGAGTATACCTACATGCTTTTATATCCGGAGTATGTTTTTTAATAGAAACAAAATAATAATATACAAACATATTCTGTTTTATAGCAGGAATTAAGATGTCCCCAAGATTGGATTAGAATCGATTCATCTTGTTACTACCTATCAACTGGACTAATGACGTGTGCAGATGCAGAACTACACTGCGAAGAACTAGGCGGGCCGTTAGCTGCTATAACGACTCAGGAAGAAAGTTCATCCATATTTGCCTGGCTCGATAATGAGGGGGTTGTCACGGGGTTAGTATGGATAGGAGGGAATGACATTGTTGAAGAAGGCACATGGGAATGGTCGACTGGGGAAGAGTTTGCGTTTGAGGAAATGAGCAAAATTAGTGAGCCGAATGGTTCCACTGGGGAAAACTGTCTCGTGATATACATGGCCGGAGTGGCATGGGCTGATTATGCTTGTTCAATTACAATGTCAAATTCTGTATGTGAAAAAGGTATTTGAGTGCGCAATTATATGTATCAATGTGGAAAAAAAAACTATAAATAATGGCATTATTGTAAAAGTAAGTATATGATTTTGTGTGAAATGGATATATTTGATAGTTAGCGATATATATCTTGAATATATCAATAAAACGTTCTTGATACTATTATTTTTGAGTTGCCTTTAGGCAAACTCTCTGGAGTCATGTTTGATACCATATTTCAGAGTTACACTATTTTTCGCGGACCCCTTGATTCAGGTAGAATGCCGCGCTGAAAGAAGTTCCATATCTATCATGTTTTCCACATGCATAGTTCAATTATTATGTGTGATGTGTCTTAATAAATCATTTATTGTGCGAGTCTGAAACTCGATTATTTGCATTTTGGTCAAATGAAGGTATTAAAAATGATTTATCCTGTCTCGTAGTAATTTATGCTTTTACATATTGTCAGAGGGGTGAGCTCAAGACTGTGTTAAGTGTAAAGCAATAAAGAATGCACTTAGCACAGTCTTGCGCTCACCCCTCTGTCAAATTGTGCAGTACCGGGTAATAAAAGTAGTCCATTGAATTTCCCGCCAGCTTGTCAAAACCCGCCCAATTCTGTGGTACTTCGGCTAAAAGTAGTCCATGAATGTGAAGTGTCGGGCGTGCTATTTTGTTATTTCATTAAAATAAACGTATGGAAATTAAAAAAAATTAACGTCGAAAAACGTTTGTTATCATAAGTGATTTATATACAATTCATTTTGAATGTTCGACTAAAATATCGCGGAGGAATCGTCGCCAGCTTCAATCCGGGCTAACTCTTCTACAAACCACAAACTATATCTGGTAAGTAGCCAACTATAACAAATTGTTTTTCCTTCAATTTCTTATTGTATGTGTTGAGTATTTTACAATCATAGCAGTGCATTGTTATTTTTGTCTTGTGACATATCTGCACAATTTACAAAGCGTCCGAAGTCAGTCATTTTTCAAAAACTCTGGGCATCGTTCAACAACACCGGAGCCTGCCATTTTGTAAAATCTCGGCCCTCGTTCAACAACAACGAATCGACAATCAGCAGTTCCGTTTGCATGCACTTGAATATATTGTCATTCACTTGAGTTTTCTTTTTATCGTAGGTTATTTATGTTTGATGTTCTCTGTGCATTTTTAAACAAACCATTTTTGGACAAACTACGTGAATTCGACTTCGGAAAAACGATCCGTCTTCGTTCATTTTAGCATGCATGGACTAATTTCGTAACCAAGCCTTATGTTTATCTCGGGTTATATATGTATGTTGTATTCCGTGCATTTCTACTTAACGTTACTCGAGTGCGCATGCTAAATTTAGGTTATCATTTTACTGCGCTATTCGCCCCCACCACCATTATCAAACACGTACATTTGGGATTTTTTTATTGATAATCACACACACAGACATGTATTGAATTGACATATTAAAGACTGGTTAAAAATCAATTAACATTTTGTTTACATCAAGAGTTTGATAATCAATAGTTTGAGGTGTTTGGAATATTGGATACATTGTTAAAATATTGTAAAGCAAGTATTTGAGAAGCACTTGTGACTTTTTTTATCAAGTGTTTACATCACACGTGTTTGAATATTGGAAACGAGATTTTAATTGTTAAGTGTGTGTTTGATCAATAGTTTGATTTTAACTTTTTCATTTTTATTGGTCGAGCTTCTTTGATTCTAAGTCCTTTGGACTGTATTGAGCACAAAGTGTATTCTAAGTGTTTTCTCAAAGTGTATATATATAAAAGTGAACACTTAAAAATTGATTGCGTAATTGTTATACAAAGTATACCATCACCCATACATAGAGCTTATTGGATAGAGTGTAACAGGATTTGCCCTATGTGTCTGTCTAGCCGTACACATGTTCGTGTCTGATCCGTATCTCCCGTCATGAATAAATGATTTTTTAAATTTTACAGAAATGTTAACCACATCCAAGTTTATGTGTTGCAGGTCAAAGTTCAATGTCACAAAGCTTAATTGTCATATATTCTACTAATACAGCTAGTGACTTCATATTTGGCATGTAGGTGTACCTGATGGAGCCACCAATTTTCAGTGGTAACATTTGAAGGTCAAGGTCATCCTTCAATGTCAAAGGTCAACTTTTGAACTATTGCAGATACAGAATTGATACTTGACATGCATATGTATCTCATTAAGTTGCAGATATTCATTTGTAACATAACACAGTCAAGGTCATCCTTCAAGGTCAAATGTCAAATTTATTTGTGACAAGACCCTTTGGGCGCATTGGTGTTTCAACTACACACTTTTATTTACCATCGCAAGGGTTACAATTTGACAGGGTAATAACTAACGGTTTTTTTTGTGTGCAAATTTAATGCCCCTTTACAGGCAGACAAATGTTGGCATACATAAAAGATGATGATTGAAAATAAGCAATCAAAAACTTCTTTATGCCACATCAAAGATGTCGATGTTATTTCTCCTTGCAGGACAGCGTTGCCACTACAGTAATGATGAATGACAAAGAGGTGAATGTGCGGACCATTACGGTGGAGGACCGTACTGGGAAGGTGAAAGTCAGCCTGTGGCGCAACATTGCAGCAGAGCCTGTGGTGTTGGGGGATGTTGTTGCCATCACCAATATTGTTGTCAACAGCAAGAGATATAACAATGAGGAATCCCTGTCGTCAACACAATTTACAAAGATAGAGGTAAATGCTATATCTTGGAACATACAAACATACATGTACTCGAGCAAAAGTTCCTTTCCAAATCCTCTGATCTACCTAAACTATTTGCAATGCACAGACTTGAATTTTAGCATGAAGGTGCATCTCAATGACCCACACATTTTGAGGGTCCACTTGTCAAGGTCACATTCAAGATGTAAAATTGCCATTAAATTTTCATCCATTTGACAAACTTCATATTTAACATGATATTGCATCTCAGGAAGCCGCTCATTTTTTTAGCGGCCATGTTAAGGTAAAGATGTCCCATTAACATCAAGCGTTTCATTTATGAAATGTTTATACTACCCCTGGCAATTACGCATGCAAACTATTGCGATAGTGTATTTGTCCCATAGTGTATTTGTCCCATACTTTAACTTAAAAACTACTTGAAAGAATTAAAGGAATTGAAGGAATTTGATTGAAACTTGCAACTTAGATAGATAGCAATGTGAAGTTGTGCACTTTGCAAGGGTTATAACGCTTGGTCAATTTGTTACAGAGTTATCTCCCCTTGTTCCATAGTTTAATAGTGTAAACTTTGTCCAGAGCATACTATGACAACTACTAGATTATATTTGATAAAGTTTTAAACAATGGTAGAGCTCAATTAGAGAAAGTACAGTTTACAAATACCATAACCCATGTTTGCTTAATGACAGAGTTATTCCCCTTTGTTACTTTTTCTTGTCCAGTGCATAACTTGAAAACTACCGGATGGAATTTCATATACTGCATACAATGGTAGAGCTCAATGAAAGGAAGTGCAGTGTACAAGAACCATAACCCCTTTATGCTTAATAACGGAGTTATTCCCTACTTTATTTATATAGGTTACTGACATGCCAAACACCGAGATGACGGCCACCATTCTAGGACTTGACCTGGGTGATGTGGAATCCCAGTTACTCACAGAACAGGATGGAATCTTCAATGTATCAAACGAAGTGCTAGTTGCAGCCTTTCAGTGTCAGTTGGAAGACATTACAGCCAAACTACCAAAAACACTGAATTTCATAGCCAAAGGACAGTCTGTGGTCACCTTTAATGAGTGAAAAATCATGTTCAAAGTTTATAGTTTAGAGATGTTTACTTTTCATACACTGGAGCACGACAGTCTGTGGTCACCTTTAATGAGTGAAAAATCATGTTCATAGTTTATAGTTTAGAGATGTTTACTTTTCATACACTGGAGCATTCATAGTGTTGCCTGTTATATCATTCCATCACCAAAAATTACCAAACTTGCTAGCTCTTGACCTGGGTGGTGTGGAATCAAGCTTAGTCACAGAACAGGATGGAATCTTCACTAAATCGAACGAGGATCTAGTTATCACCTAGGATTACCAAACTTAGTGTGAGGATGCATATATTGAATGCAGCGTTCCACTTTCATCAGTTTCATGTCCTTCTGACGTTGACCTTTACATTTGATCTTCATTATTTAGAGTAATATTCTTGATGAAAATTCACTTTAAAACACACAAAAATCTATCTTTGTCTGTTAGAGGACATTACCTATCTGTCATTGATGTGACAGATTGATGCATTATTTGATGTGAAAGTGGCGTATTTTACCTATTATAAAAGTCATTTGAATTCAATTTGAGAATTCTATTTCTCATAGTTCCTGCCCACAACTGTCAATCATTATGTGAACCACCAGCCGCGTTTCACAATTTTACTTTAAAGGTACCAGTATGAAACAAGAGCAGCAATGTGCCAATCAACCTCTTGTGTACTTTTTAATTGGCCAATTGTATATCACGCAACGGTTCGTAAACTAATTTACAATCTGGGGTGGGAATCATGAGGCATTAAAATCCTCACACTTTATTCATTTTGGTGTAATTAGGGACCCCCACACATCAATGTGGGAGCCCTATAGTAATCACCCTGTTTGTCTGTCCGTCCATTCGTTTTTTGTTTTTCTTCCATAACTTCAGTATTTCTTAACACATTATCCCCTATGCTATATTTAGATTCCGACGTCATTTTTATATTTTTAGCTAACCAAAAATAATCTTGAAGGCTTGAAGTATCGGTTTATCTCAATGGTTTTAAAGGCATTATGGGATATAGAGCATTTGCTCCTAGGAGCAAATGCTCTATTTCTCACAATTTCTTCAAACATCAGCCACAATAATTGTGCAATAATGTGTCTCTAGGAGATAATGAGTTAATGGAATTTGATAAAACTTCATACAATAGTAAAGCTCAATGGGAAGAAATGCAGTGTACAAGAACCATAGCTCTAATTTACCTAATTATGGAGTTATTGACCTTTGTTACTTTGTCTTGTCCGGAATATAACTTGAAAACTACTGTATGGAATTTCATAAAACATCATACAATGGTAAAGTTCAATGATAGGAAGTGCAGTAATTTGCTTAATTACAGAGTTATTACCCTTTGTTACTTTCTCTTGTCCAGAGCAAAACTTGGAAACTACTGGATGGAATTTCATAATACTTCATACAATGTTAAAACTCAATGAGATGAAGTGCAGTGTACAAGAACCATAACTCTTAATTTGCTAATTATGGAGCTATTGTCCTTTGGTACTTTTACTTGTCTGGAGCATAACTTGAAAACTACTGGATGGAATTTCATATTTACTTCATACAATGGTAGAGCTCACTTGGTCAGAGTTCTAGTTCAATTACATATTGTAGGAAAAAATCTACCTCTTTTACTAAAAATGATTTCATCTATAACGTTTTTGGTCATAACTTTTACCAGACGATGTAGTTTTTTTTCGTGTTTGAAAGATTGAATATTCATCAGCAGAATTACTTTTAAATCTTTGTCAGCGCATATCTTCTATACTATATGGCCTACGATCACCAAACTTGGCTTGTGGTTGCTTTTTTGGATTGTGAAGTGTCATGTATCACTATCATTCTGACCTTGACGTTCACATTCTACCTTGATTTTCACACACCAATTGAGTGGAGGCGTCCATGTACCATATATGCATGTCTACTAGTAGTTAAGTTTTAAATATACTTTAGTTAAATACAAGGAGTACAGGAATACTCGCATTTTATTATACCAGGCTTTAAAAATTGAATTTGCTTTTGCCAAATTCCAGCTACAGCTGTCTGCATTCTTTTTACATGCTCTTGGTGACACCTTCCCTAATTGACCACTACCTATCTAAGACAGGTAGTTGTATTAAAGAGTTGTTTTGCTGAATACACTCAACAAAACTCCTAATCGGTCACCTAGGTAATCTTCTAATATTCCCTTCCCTGTACAATAAGCTTAATTACAAATTAGATTTATGAAAAGAGCATTATCTCGTACACATGCTGTGAAAACTTGGTTCACGTACTACGCTTCATCAAAAAGATACAGTGTCTCAAATGACAACACTATCAATAATAAAAGTCACAAAATCTAACATAGCGTATAAAGGAAGAAAAATAAAAATACCACCCTTTGTCACTTTAAAATGATATTACATGACATGTGAGACTGATACACAGTCACCAATGGCTTAATAAGTTAAAAAAAATGTTCAACTTTAACATTACCTTCTATGTGAAACAGAGACTGTGTCAAAAGATTTTAAAAATACAAAATCAATGAAAAATGTGATTCCCTATGGAATTTGCATTGTAATTTCTTTTCCTTGTGACTTTTGGATTAGGAGTAATCACATATGAACTGTGTTTTCTCTGCCGTTTAAGCTTCGATTTAGCTGAAATTTTCTAAGAATATTGCCACGAGATGGGGAAAATAGAATACTGAACTGTATATTGTTGACACTTTATGCATTTTTCAGGAAAGTTACTTTACTAAGTGACCGATTAGGAGTTTTGCCAAGTTTACATCAGCTGAGACAATTACTAATTTTTCAGACAGGACAGAAATATAGTTTTAAAAAAAATCCAGTTTAAGAAGTGATCGGTTAGAACTTTGACTGAGTGTATGTCATTTCACATATCTTACAAACTACTGATATGTCATTTGCTTATTATGTTGCCTATGATTTCTTTCTATGTTATGACTAAACTTTTACTATACTGTACATATCGTTGTCTGTTTATCTTTGTTTCATTCAACTTAGATATTTTTTCAAGCCAATTTTTTTTTTGCTAACCTTAAATTAATATAACAGGAATACAACTGCTTTCATAGTACATCATTTACCCATTACCCGATATGCTATATTTGGATGATGACATTATTTTCTACACTTGGTTATAAATTTTTGAAATGCTTTGCAAAAGAAAAATTGAATTTCTAACAGTTTTGAAAACCTTTTTAAAAAAGTGAGCATTTGCTCCTTAAGAAGAACATGCTCCATTTTTAACATTTCTCGGATGCATCAAAATGTGTCTTATCAGATAATGGGTTAATAGTGTCGCGGGTTAGTGTTAGTACACATAATTAATGGCAACATATCAAAGCCAAGATCATCCTTCAAAGTCAAAGGTCAAATTTAAGGTTAATCAAGATGTTAATAGGCCATATTGCATACAGGCAGCAAATTGTTTTACAAACAGTGTTTTATGTGAAACACGAGACATACTATTTTACAAAACTGATAATGTACAACATAAACCTTGTACTTGTATTACTTTTACACCATCTTGTATGTACAATCTCATTCTAACCAGTATTTCAAGCAGATTCTATGCCAATCTAGTCATTGTTTTTTTAGCTCCACTGGCCGAAGGCCATGGAGCTTATGTCGTCACAGATTGTCCGTCGTGAGTGTGTGCGTGCGTAAACTTTTACTTTAAACGACATCTCCTCTGAAACTGATAAGCGGATTTTGACAAAACTTCACAGGAATGTTCCTTTGGTGGTCCTTTACCAAAATTGCTCAAATGGTTCCGGTCCATTGCACAATATGGCCGCCAGAGCTAAAAATAGCAAAATCTTTAAACGACATCTCCTCTGAAACGGTTAGGCAGATTTTGATGAAACTTAACAGTAATGTTCCTTGGGTGGTCCTTTATTAAAATTGCTCAAATGGATCTGGTCCATTGCACAATATGGCCGCCACAGCTAAAAATAGCAAAATCTTTAAACGACATCTCCTCTGAAACGGATAGGCAGATTTTGATGAAACTTGACAGAATTGTTCCTTGGGTGGTCCTTAACCAAAATTGCTCAAATGGTTCCGGTCCGCTGCACATCATGGCTGCCAGGGCAAAAAAATATAAAAACCTTTAAAGAACATCTTCTCAGAAACCGATGATCAGATTTTGATGAAACTTAACAGAAATGTTCCTTGGATGGTCCTTTATCAAATTTGCTTCAATGGTTTCGGTCCACTGCACAAGATGGCCCCCAGAGGTAAAAATAGAAAAACCTTTAAACGACTTCTCCTCAGAAACCGATGATCGTATTGCAATGAAACTTGACAGAAATGTTACTTGGGTAGTCCTTAACCAAAATAGCCCAAACAGTTCTGGTCTGCTGCACAACATGGGCACCAGAGCTAAGAATAGAAAAAAAACGTTAAACTACATCTTCTCAGAAACCGATTATCAGATTTTGATGAAACTTTACATAAATGTTCATCGGGATGCCCTTTAACCAAAATCGCCCAAATGGTTCCGGTCCGCTGCACAACATGGCTGCGAGAGTTAAAAATAGAAAAACCTTTAAGGACTTCTCGTCCGCAGTCTTCACGAAAAACATTTTAACCTACTAGCCAGTTGGACTAGCATAATGGCATATTTTACTAGTCCGAATGACAATCTAGTAGTCCGACTATTTTGCCACATTATAAAACTGTATGCTTGAGGTAAATACCTATTTCAATTGAGCAGCTTGCAGTTTGAGTAAACATTTCTTTATTATGATGCTCATGCAGTGATAGGGAGTGACATCCTTCTGTTGGGAATAGTGCTCCTTGTTTTTCAGAACCTATGGGTACTATGTAAAAACAAAAGGCATCTTGCTTGAATAGACTGTAATAATATCAACATGGTTAGAAAAGAAATGCCATGCTTTAATAGCTTTGATGACATTTTACTACTGAATTACCTCCCTTTAATAGAAAAAAAAATAATGTCTTAATTTTTCACGTATAGCATCTTTAAATAATTTTTAAACAATAATAATTTATGAGTAAACATATAAGCATAAAGTTCTGACAAAAAGATCAATTTAAAAACCTTACATTTATACATAGGAAAGTATATAGACTGAACATTAATTTTCGTTTAAGTGACATTCTGAAAGTTTATGAAACAGCTATTTTTAGTAACTTAAATGGCCGAAAAGTGTAAGTGAAACACCAAGTCGATTCTATCTCGTCAGTTCTTGTTCAGGTTAGATATTTGCTTCATAATCTATTCAGATTAAATGTTAACCGATGATCAGATTTTGATGAAACTTGACAGAAATGTTCCTTGGGTGGTCATTAACCAAAATTTGTTAAATGGTTCCAGTCCACTGCACACCATGGCTGCCAGAGCTAAAAAATAAAAAAAACTTTATACGACTTGTCGTCGAAACCGATGACCTTTTTTCGATAAAACTTGACAGAAATGTTTGTTTGGTGCTCCTTTACTCAAATTGCCCAAATCATTTCGGTCCACTGCACAACATGGCAGCCAGAGCTATTAAAGTAAAAAAAAATTCAAATAACTTCTCCTCAACAATTGATGATTGTATTTCTATGAAACTTGACGAAAATGTTCGTTAGGTGGTCTTTGCTTGAACCTTTTGGCCAGTGGAGCACAGGCACTGATGTGCCTCTTGTTTCTTCATCTCATATCTTCAAAGGCTTAGAAAAAATAACCCCTTCACTCCCAGGCCAAGTGTGCACATGAAAACTATTATATTTACTTCCAACTTAAAACACTTCCCCAACCTTTGGTAATAAAATCTATGGATTGAATTTCAAACAGTTTGGATCTAGATGAAACTTTAGTTACTAAGTGTCTTGTACAGGCTCAAGCCATATTCATAAAGCTCCTAAGGAAAATCTTAAACTTAAGTGAACATTTCCATTGCAGATTTCTCACTTTTTTACCCATAATACTTCAATGAAACTTTGCATTCATATGCAAAACTATGTTTTTCATAAGCATGAAAAGTTTCTTTGACGTTTGCTTAAAAATAAATTGGAAATCCGCATCTGAAATGTTCACTTAAGTTTAAGATTTTCCTTAGGAGCTTTATGAATACGGCCCCTGAGCTACTGTGTGCCATTTAGGCCAGTAAACAGGTTAAATATTCACTATTTTGTTACCTCTGATTTTTTACCAAATCATACTTAATGTGCAATGTATCTATTTTCTTGATAAAAATAAAAGAAAAGTCCACAATTTTTTTTTTTGTCACTATAACCATTTCATCAACGTCAAGGTCACACTGATTTCAACTGTTTTATGCAAGACTTGTAACTGCAAGTGATTTTACATCCGACAATTGTATACAGCTGTTTGTCTCCCTCCAAGTGTGACCTTGACCTTATAGGTAGGGACCTGGATCTTGTATATGTCACATCATCTTCATGTGCTGAACAACTGTGTATAGTTCTTTCAAACCATGACAATATTACATGTCTCATGTCTGCTAAAAATCTAGAACCTTTTGTCAAATATTTACAAAACTTTTGTTTACTCATATAAGCTTCATTTAGCAATGCATCTGCAAGAAACTTCTCTTGGCAACTCTCAGGACCTTCAGTCCTTTGATTTACTCTTTGGAATAACCTGATTGCAATTTGTTTATTGCACTCAAGGTTTAACTAATACACATAATAATAACATATAAGTTACCATGGCATAAGTAATGAAAATGGCCGTATTAATAATTATGTTTTGATATACATTGTATTAAGAAATTGCTACGATATTCCAGTAGAATGAATTTGAATTTGTTGACTTAGTTATTAAGTAGTCTTTAATTATATGATTTAACTTATTATCTTTAATCACCTAATGCAAATCGCTAATTGATTGCTCTGTTAAAAGTTTCTCCCAAGTATTTATGTTTAAAACTTTTCTGAAAACGGAATTACAGTATATCTGATAGACTTATGTATGGGTGGGATCTTCTAGTAGCACATGACCGTGGAGTATCAGTTTAAATGCTTCAACCCTAGTGTTTTATGACCTGGTTAATTAAAGTATATATCTCCATTTGTTTGAACCAGATGAATAGTTTACGTCTGAAATCGAGTTGTTTTTACTTACAAAGTTTGGACAATTCTTTCATTTCACCACATCATTTGAAATTATATCGTTTATAAAAAATAATACCAAAATTCATTCAGTGTCAAAAACGTAGGTATTTATATTCAAATTACATATATGTATTGCCCTTCATAACTTGCCTTTCTTTGGTATGATAGGCATTCTTAATCCTTATTTGGTAAGGTTTTATTAAAACACTCTAAACACGTGTTGGTTTAACCAGCATTTATTTTGATAATATAAAAAAGTTTAATACACAAATAATGGCAAGTAGACAGATAACAACAAAGTTTCTATGATCGCCGATATTTGTAAGTATGAGATAGCAAGAATAAATCCTACTAGCAATTCAAGTAAACACTAACTTTCCGGAGTTGAGGAGTAAGCATAAATGCTTTCTCTAAGTAACTCTTCTAACAACGTGTTGATCAGGTCTTCGTAGAAGTTAGAGATTTTCATATTGTGTCAAGAACATTATATATCAAATCAATATCAGAAGTTCTCGATGTAATGTTTGAGTAGAACAGTTTCTCTCATGAAACAAATGATTTTGAAACCAAACTCTGCAGAAGTTTCAAACATAAAAGGCCATGCAATGGTATTAAACATCATCGGAAACCTCCTGGGCTATGAAACTCTCTCAATCATGAATAATTAATAAGGTTGTTTCATTTTTTCCGCAAGGTACAATACGCTTTTCAGTTGACAAATATTCTGACGTAAGCCGGAAACCGGATCCGCCTGTTCGGTATTATAACATTTGGCAGCCATTAAGACCAATCGGCCATGGAAGCTCAACACAATGGGTTATTGAAGAATATTTTTATTGTAACATGCGAATAAATTGAAAGAATAGTTCTTCACCCTGCCCCATGCATGTTCCTTAAAACGAGATTTTGTCAGTCAATTTGTGTGTGTAAAAAGCAAAGGTGTTCATGACAGTCATATTCCTTAATGGCTAAATGATAATTATGTCGATTGCAAATACACTTTGAAACTTTGAAACCTCATAACTTTAAGATGTTTCAGAGATGAAGATAAAACAACAACAACATCGCTATTAGTATTATTACTATTGTTAAAATAACGCTTCGTTTAATAAACTATTTCTAAATAGTTGATTCAGTTTATACTTGGTAACATCTCGACAGATGATGTTGTCAAAACAATAAACTGTTATCTAAGTCATATATGTCATAAATAAGCTTCGAATTTTAAAATGAGTTTAACGATTGAAATTTAACTGTTTACACGTGGATGCATCTGCATTTTTCCTTTTTCACACAATGGGTTTGTTGCAAATACGTAAATGTATGCATCCTAACAGAAAAAAATGTATATCTAGTTTGTGCTTATTGATCTTAT
Organism: Mya arenaria; assembly: GCF_026914265.1. Lineage (NCBI taxonomy): Eukaryota > Metazoa > Mollusca > Bivalvia > Myida > Myidae > Mya > Mya arenaria. Next base: position 16,086,503 of record NC_069133.1, read on the forward strand.
TGAATTGATTTCACACAAGTTCTAACTACCCAGATATAAAAAAGTATTCTTAAAACACATAAGTTGGGACTCATTTATATAAAGGTCAGCTTTTGGAAATGTGTCAGTTTGGTTTAGTCATGTTGACGTTAAAATAGGTCTTCTTTAGAATTCAAAGTGTGCTTTGTCTTGAAAGTCGAGAAGGTATTCCATCATCTTAAACAAATGCATTGTAAAGGAAACTTTACGGACATAACACACTAATTTCAACAGTTACAGCGTTTATAATCGTTTATTATATCAAAGCAAGATGTTTATGCATTTTGTCTTTTTGGTAACGAAAACTAAACCCTTATAACATCTCACTTTCCGATAATATATAAAAAAAAATGTCTAAACTTAAACAGTTAGACTGAATAGAAATGTTGCTATTTCATTTAAAAACAAATATTTACAAAATGAAGGAGTCATTTTAGTTTTGTGCTCGGCATCCTTATTTAGAAGATTCACATGTTTGAGACTAAGACCCATATTGCAAAAGAAACCATATCGTTTAAATTGTTCATTGTATTGACTGTTTATATATCCTTATGTAATAGCATATTATTGATTTACGGTTGGTTTTAGTAGATTGTCCTTTCAAAAATGACAAAAATTCGATGTCAAGCAGCTTACTGGAGTACCGCCTGTAAAGTTTTGGTCATATTCTTAAATGGGTGCTAATTATGAAACTGAAAGACATTTTATAAGCTGTAGTTTGCTCTGCTGATCATGGAACCGTTAGGACTTTTTACGTTCATTATACACAACAGAAGTATGAATAAAATAATAAACATCAGTTTGCTATCAGTGTCTGAATCATTCATTGAATACTAACATGTTATTAGCAACCATATATGATTATTTCAAATAATGTTTCCAGCCTTCTTTTTAAAGTGGTCGAATTTATGTTGCATTTGCCGAAATCGCAATTGCCCAACAACAACTCAAATTTGTTGGATCTCTGGGGAAGGCAATACTCTTTGTAGAATGTTGTTCGTTTGTTTAATGATGCACTCTCGCTGCCAAATAATATTTACCATATTTTTTAATATTGTTTTATTTTTCTAAAAAGGATAAATACATGTCAAAAACAATGGTTCTTATGAAAGAAAAACGGTATTTCTACCTTATGAGACTATAGCATACCACAGTAAATCTTAGCATTCACAAATCATTTAATATTTTTGCGCTTTCTGCAATTAAACACACGGTTACAATCTTGTTATCAGTAAATAATATTTCCATAAATGAATTATTTAGTAAGTAGTTAACGGTTTATCAATCAAAATTGATTTTTGTTATACATGTGTTTGTATTGATTTTGAATAAGAGCGTCACTTTAAACAAATGTATTAATTATTTAGATGTCACTTAATAAATCTCAGTTGAGCAAAGGCAAACAAATAATTTGTATGGCCCGGATCGAGTTGTAATTAAAGTTAATGTATATGATTGATGAATACTTTCCTTAAATCAATATTCTGGCTGTATTTGTATATGCAAAATGTCATTTGATATCCTTTTTATATAGAAAAATAATTATAATTATTATATTATAATTTCGTTGTTGTTATATGAGGAACTATCAGTTTCCATATGTGAAACCCATTTCGGGACACTTTTGTTTTTTTCCCCGCATATTTCTGTACTTAAGTGTTCTATTCAATGGTATAAATCGAAATTCTATGCCCTATAGCCATTCCAGGGAATCATTAATTTATAAGAGCAATTTAAATGCTTTTGAAAACTGTAAATTTATTTGCCACTATTGATTGAAACTATATTCAACCAAAGGAGAGATTGGTTTCATTGAACTGGAGGGTCACTGACCGTTCCAATGCGGTAAGCCTATTATTTATCGGTAATGTGATTGTAATGCTAGATTTGATTGTTTGTGTTGTTTGCACGTTTGTGTCTCTCGTTCAGTGTCGTCAGAGCCAGGGTTTATATCTAACTATTGACTGCTTGATTTGTTGATTTGGCAAACGAGAACATGTTTATGTTTATTTCCTTTCGTTGTATTCATGTTCCAGTTGATATTTCTGTTATGAGTTATTTGTTTATTCTTAAGCATCGTAGATAGTTAGACGATCAGTTATAATTATGATTAATTCTTTTTGAGTTCAAATTATTCATTAAAAACAAAAGTTTTCTGCATTAACTTTTAACTTTAAACATTTAATCAAATATATTAAAGTTCTTTTAGTCTTAGTTTTACATAACGTTCCGGTTTTGAAAAGAAAATATACGTATTCGATTAATTCATGTTACCACATCTTTAAAACATAACTACACAATACTTACGAGTTTAAAAAGTCAATTTAATATACTCGTAGCTTTTGAATGAATTCTTAATCATCATTTTTTGTAATCATTATTGTTACATGTTGAATGATTAAATCAAAACTGCTAAACAGCATAGGCACTACCTTAATAGCGCACACAGTATGTGCAAACACTTTATTGTTAATTTTAATACAATATCGAGTTTATTTCATTTGACATTAATGATAAAAAATGCATATGATTAAGGTACAGATTAATAATAATATAGTGATGTTTTGGCGCCATTTTAACAGAGGATTTTGTGATTACATAGATAATAATAAAAATATAAAAAATATCAAGGTTAATATGTTTTATCGGTACCTAGTCATATACTTTTTTTTTAAACATAAAATTGTATTAAAAACGGTTTAAATGTGTTTTTTCACGTGACTGTACACTGGTATGAGAGTTATATAATGTTTAAGGTTCTTTATATTTTCCTTGCTTCATTTATACAAGTAGTATGTTCTCAGACTGTACATGTCTAGTTCTCTAGACAAAGACTATGTGTATAACCACTAAGAGTATGCCAGTAACTGAACACCTAGAGAGAAACGATATTGTTTCACTTGCAATAGCAATGATATTGAAGATAAATGTCATTTTGGTTGAACATGTTCATGTTATTCTGATGTCAGACGAAATATTTGATAACAACTTTACTGCATGCACCCTTCTTTGTATAAATGTCATTGCAATCAAATGACAAGGTTGAGTAAAGCAGTTATTGTTACAAATAGTATGTTGTTATTTAGGTATGTGAAACGTCTATTCTTTGCCATTACAATTTGTTCTGACCTATTCATATATTTCACCCATGACGGTGTCATATTTCGTGTGAAGTAATCCACCAATTGCTGATGTAGAATACGTGATACTTATAAAAGAGCATAAGTGTATGAGTTGGGTTGTTAAGTTACATCATCAACTTTTGCCAATTTGTCGTTGGGGATGATACAGATCAGTTACATCGGATACATTTTTACGCTATGCCTTTGTCTGTACTGTGCGCGATTTCTGTAGAAAAATCTTGTAATAATGAATAATTAAAAAGGCAAAATAATAACAGACAATAAGGCCATTCTACCATTGAGTATAATGAACCAGAGTTTGGTTACGCTTCGTCATTCGCTTAACAATTCTCTACATAAAAACAACGCGAAATAGCTATTCCTAAATTGTAATTTATTCTATCATAAACTGTTTGCTTGTTAACAATGACGATCAACTTTAATTAGTGGGCGCAACTTTTTCAAAAGAATATTTAAGTGATTGATGATTTAAACACTGACACCATTTATTCGTATTTTAAGTATTGCAAATCAATGCATTATCTCACCGCAATGTAAGTGATAGGGTAGTTTACATATTAAGGGGTTTTGAGTTCAGGTTTTTGGTTATTTCTTCTGTTGCTGAAATAAGAAATAAATTCTGATAAAATTGCTTGGCAATACTAAGCTAGTCAGACAAAATAACACCAAAAACATGTTCCATGATTTTTAAGTAATGATGAAATATCTGATAATTTTCCTGAATTCAATACATTATTGTAAAAAAGATGCATTTATATTCGTTGACAGGGCATTTGAAATGCGATTTAATATTTAATACCAACAATTATCGTTATATGGAAATATACTCACCACAAAAACAAAAGCATATAGTTTATTTATATTGCATTGATGTTGATTGCATTGTCGATGTTGCTAAGAATAATCTATTAAAACTAATGATTATTTTTATCTAGCCACTGCTTTCTAAAACATTAAGGTTTGGAGTATAAAAGAAATAGATCGACAACTAGCGAATGTGAATATAGTTTATATAGAGGATCATGTGAGTGAAACATAGAAAGGTACGATAAATACTGATTATATACAAATTATTGATATTTTACCCATTGAACCCATAACCAATAGGGTAATCTGCAGGTCATGACCAAAAAACAAAACTGTTTGAGTTCCCTAGGCTATAGCGTTTGTCAGTTATATAGCTCAGCTTAAGGTCATCTCCACCTTGATATTGACCCACTGATCTCAAAGTCAATAAGTTTGATCACTACCGACCTGCATACCAAGTTTTGATATCTTTATCTCTAAGCGTTCGGATTTTAAGATTAAGGTCACCACGACCTTGACCTTTCATCCACTGATTTTAAAATGAAATGGGTTCATCTTCTGGTCATCATTAGTTTGCCTACCAAGTTTGAGGTTCCTGTAACTTGAGCTTTCTTCAGTTATTGATCGGAAACGACATGTCAGCTTACGGTCACCACGACTTTGACCTTTGATTTACTAAACTTAAGATAAATATAGTTCATAGACTGGTCATGATTAACCTACAAAGCTGAGTTTCCTTCAGTTATTGACCGGAAATAGATATTAAGCTAACAGTCAGAATGACCTTGACTTTTGACCCTCTGACCTAAAAAAAATCAGGTTTCATCTGCAGGTCATGTACAACCTGCTTACTAAGTCATAGGTCCCTGAGCTTAAATATATTGAGCAGAAACAGTGAGGACTGAAAGGACGGAAGGATGGACGGACGGTCCATATTACTATGTCATTCCCGTCTGCCTTCTCTTGTGGACCTAAACACACCTACTCGCATTGATATACTGTTCTATAAGTATGTTCAACACAACCATATGGATGGGATGTCTTTACATGATATTTGTATTATTGTGTGGTTATTTCAAACCCGATACCGTTGAGTCTATGACTTTCATATCAATGCGTCGTGTTTTGTTTTTAAATGGGCATTGCAGGCATCGCAGAGCATTACCAATTTAAATAATAATGCAGATTTAGCAAGAAAACTGTGTTATATTTGGTTTCATTTCACTTTAAGCCTTTTTGTAGGTCCAGATACGTAGATCAAAATATTTGGTCATGTTAGAAATCTTAACCTGCCCACGGACAAAAATATAAATGTACCCGTATGTGAAAAATAAATCAAAATATATTTTTACCATATTTTTTTAACTGAGGTAGAAGAATAAGATGTAAAATGGCCGCTCGTTTATTATACGTTAATTCAAAACCGTCACGCAGGACCTCGTTTACGCAATACACCCTACGCAAGGTTTCGGATGAACCTATATTACGCTCTCGGCCATGGAAGTAAAATAATCTTTCGCAGAGTAAAAAATTGTTCTCAAATCTAGTTTCAAATGGTATAGTGATTACACTGCTGAAATGGGATGTTTGTCGCCTGCAATTTAGTGTTACTGTTGCTTTCTTGGTATTCTGAACAAGCTATAAATATATATAATTATTATTGTTCAACAAACAACAGCATACACAAAATTAAATAATTACATCATCTTATTTCACTATGTTTGAAATGTGATTGTTAAGTCAGATCAAGATCAAGATATAACTAATCCCGCTTTTGCATTTAGTGTTTATGCATTAACGAATATTTTTCAAATAAACCAACTGCCTTATTCTCTTGTCTTGAAATCGTTCAAACAACGTTAAAATCAATGTAAACAAATCATAAAGTTTAGATGTGAAAGTCATTTCAGTGCTTTTTTTGCGATCATTGTGGTAACATCTATTTGCAAAATGATTGATTTTATCGAATATTTTTAATAATTGATGTATCATCGTGATGACAAATGATGTCTAAATTACCAGATACTGGTATTTTGTTTGCATGTAATTTTTTGTGCCGAATTCAGAGTTCGAACAATAAAAGACATACGGGTAATCGACTGGCTTGTTTTCTTCACTTCTCTCATTTATAGCTACTTGTATCTGGTGCGTGGTTTTCTATTACATATATAGCGTAAATTAACTCAACGACTGCTCCTAGTGAACTATTTTATTGACAACTCAAACAGTGTCACGCTTAAAGCCAGCTCGTAGCACAGGGAGATGCTCGCGCTTTCTCCCTGACTCAACCACCTATTCGAGCAGTCATACCGACCTTTATATTACATACCGCATAGGCGTACAAGACTGGTTATGTTAGTACCAGACAGGTTATGCAATCTTAGTTCAGACACCTAACACGTCGATACGTCCCTGGGGTGTAGTATCAGTAGCAATATGTATTATGTAATCCGATCTTTTATAAAGGGAAGTTTATTTGAGTCAAGCCTAACATTTATACACGAATTCTACACACAAAAAAATGTATTCAGGAAGAGTGTATATTCAGGAACAGTTAATTTTCAGGAACAGTTCACATTCAGAAACAGTGAATTTTAATGAACAGTTTATATTTAATTGTAACACCTAAAGTCTTGTGATACTATAAGTGCAATGGATATATTGACCATTCACATTAAACGTAATTCAATGGGATATAATATTTATTGTTCTTTTATTTCATCCAGAATAACCTTTTAAGTAAAAAAACAATAGACTGGAAAGGTATTGTTGTGTCCGACAATTCATCTTCATCAATATTCCATTAGTACCGTATGGTAATTCGGACTGATATTTCTCAAATTAAATCCTTATGTATATATTGGTTATATCAGGACTGTTTACCCTTAAAACCCACGCCGTTCCAAAGTGTACGCATAATCAGTTGAATGTAAAATAATGTAAGATTTTTGTGTTATTTGTATATATTTTGAAAAATATTATTCTATTCTTTAAAGGTACCAGATTGGTACCAAACAATTTTTTTTTTCTGTAACGGATCTTTGATATCATAAATGTAAAAAAAAATGTGTCGGAGATCGAGTTCGTACCCGTGTCGCCAAAATAGCAGTGCAGCGTCGTATCCACTGAGCTACAACGGCTAACTCTAGTTGAGTGACATAATGTTAGCGGTTTGTTAACATTTCTTAACATTTACAAATGTAAATGTAAATGTACAAATGAAAGACATTATCAGCAATTGTTTGTACAGTATTTATTTACTGGACCCAATATCACGCAATTACTTAAATATATATCAATCTCAGGAGTAAGTTTTTCGCATCTAACATAGCATGATTAAAATCCTTTATAGATATAAGATAATATAGATATTGTATTTTTTTTAAATATATTTACTTATAGGATTCCTTTATACAATCCTTTTGTTAACAACCAAGAAAAAACAATTGAGCTTAAGAGTTTGTTGAAAAAAACAACATGATGACCAATTAATGTTTAGTGTGTTTAATATCAATCTTTCCTTTGGACACTTAAACACAGTTTTTAAGCATCATATTCAAGCTGAAATCGGAACCTTGTGTGTATTTTCGGCTTTTACGCAAACATGTGCGAATCGGTGTTTACAAAATCATGACGTAATAGTTTAAAATAACAATGATTTTTTTTGGATTTGAACTGACTTTACTACATAAATGAATGAGTCAGTGCTTTTTTACTCTCAATAATATCTTATAAGGGTTAATTTTTATGGGTGACAGACACAGCGCCGGCGTTGTCGTCAATGAAACGTCCTAATGTATTGATTTAAGAAGACAACTCCTATAAATAAATGCACTAATTGCCACTCTATGGAAAGTAATTTATCAAGAAATAATGAACGATGTCATCTGCTTGCAACCCTTTCATTGTGTTTTTGGCATTTTTATACTGCTTACTACACAAGTAAGTTTCACAACTAAAATAAGTATGCATATCAAAATATTGTGTAATCTTAATGGATCTGCATTATAGCAACTTCCCGCGTACTGCTTACAGCAGCGTTATAGAAGTGTCACGTCACAAAACCAACAGTCAATCTTTTTTACTTTAACGTTTATGCTAACCTCCACCATAATATGTATATCATAACAACAGGTCGTTTCTCACAGAGTGATATTCGATAGCAGAGACTAACCACTGTTTCCATATTATTTAGCAAGGAAAAATGAAACACATTTTGCTGTATTTGGCAAGTGTAGTTTTACTGCATGAATGTAAACATACTGTTAGTGCTGTGGAAATTGAATTAAAATTATTCACTAGAAACGATACAGTTACCGGAACCCTTCTGACAGAGGCGAGCTCTCCAAGCACTACAGCATGTGCTGTTCTCTGTCTTAGAAGGCAATCAGATGGGTGCAGGGCGGTGAGGTACAGGGAGCTCTCAAGAGGTTGCCAGCTTATTGCGCTAGATTCGATCTCATCAACTGAGTTTGCAGCCAGTTCAGAATGGCAGCTGTTTATTACAGTAAGTGGAATCGTACATGTATTTGGCATAAAGCCATGTCTTGCACTGACCTTTTTGTTAGATTTCAAAACAAAGAACAGGGGAAAATTACTCTGCAATGATATATTTTTGCCCTGAGGTTTCACATTTCATCAAAGTAACAACTATTTCCATGTAAAAGTGTTTGGGAAAAGCACTTGACAACTGTTGCTTTAAAAATGAGGAAGGGAAAGCAACTTTGGAACATAGAGACCTAGCGTTATAAGTGAATTACTAAACATTGCATCTGTCAACGTCATAATTGCATTGAATTCGTTTAAGTAGTTTCAGAATGAACTTAAAACGAAACCCGATGGTTAACCAGTAATTGCTACCGCTTAATATGTTATTTCTTATTTTCATGTTCTACAGAAAGGCCTCTTTTTGGCTGCGATCTAGACTCTTCTTTTTTATTGAACGTTTTATCGGGGGTATCTTTATCTTGCTTTTGTTCTTCTAGCTCAGTAAAGCATTTATCAGGACTTCATACTAGAGTGCAGCTTTAATACAGAACAAAATAATAAATTTCATAAATATTTTGTTTGATTGCAGGAATTTAGTTGTCCCCAAGATTGGATTAGAATCGATTCATCTTGTTACTACCTTGCAACTGCACTTATGACGTGGGCAGATGCAGAACTACACTGCGAAGAACTAGGCGGGACGTTAGCTGCTATAACGACTCAGGAAGAAAGTTCATCCATCAATGCTTGGCTCGCTAACAAGGGGGTCACGTGGTTAGTATGGATAGGAGGGAATGACATTGCTGAAGAGGGCACATGGGAATGGTCGACTAGAGAAGCATTTGCGTTTGAAGAAATGAGAAAAATTAGTGAGCCGAATGGTTCCACTAACGAAAACTGTCTTGCGATATACATTGACGTTATGGGATGGGCTGATTATGGTTGTTCAAATACATTGTCCAATTCTGTATGTGAAAAAGGTATTTGAGTGCCCAATTATATGTATCAATGTGAAAAAACTATAAATAATGGCATTGATGTAGAACCAATTATATTAAACAATGTGTACAAATTGGGGATGCAAACGAATATTCAAATATTCGATGAAACGTTTGGTATTCGAATGTCAAAATAAACAGGATAATAAACCTTTTGCGTACAACTCTGTTTTTGTGTATAAAGTTCATTTGTCTTGTTTTTACAACGATTGGTCCTTAATGCCAGAGTTGGGACTGTGCTGATAATGTCCCCTAAACACGCGTCATATCCCATTCAGGGACATATCTTCGGGTACTAGAATAAGTCCCCGTAATATGAAAATAACTGGCTTTTAGACAAGTGACATCAGACAGCAATTTCAATAAGTTTCGGTAAATTGTACAGCGTTTTAGGATATATTTCCTCTATTGATGTACACTAGAAATGTCGAAATCCACATCATCTTCGTTTTATTATTTAACTAGCTATCAAATTGGTTTGTTTATTCCATAGTTATATTTATTAAAAGTCAATCCCAGAACGAGGCCATTCGTCCTACGACAAGACCCTCCATTGGAGCATAACGCCATTTGACCAGGAAACCATCTAATTACACATTGTTTACAAATGTGAAGGCAGTGGAATTGAAATTATTCGATTTCGTTTTTTGCTTGTTCAAAATGTTTGTTTTTCTTTCTGTAAATTGGGAATTTCAGAGGCTCTTTTGGGGAAATCATGGTTCACCACGCGTACTGGCTACGACAAAGTAGGATTAAAATGCTTCGGCTATTACTTTAACGCATAATAATAATAATTTACTACAACTTCTAAAATAATCATTTTGCTAATCGAATATTCGATTAAAAGAATGATCGATTATTCAAATAACAATTTTGTCATTCGTTTGCATCACTAGTACAAATAACTAAAAAAATGTTTAACTTAAATCACAAATGCTCAACATCAACCCAAATATGTTTGATCTCTGTGGTAGGCAATACTCCTTGTAGAATGTTGTTCTTTTGTTAGCATTAATGTAGTAACCAATTACCTGTCATTTAAATGGAGTGTCAGTTGAGCCCATGCAGACAAAAAATGAATGGCTTAGATCAATAAGTAATTAAATTGAATTCAAAATAGATGATTAATGAATACATTCATTAATTCAATATTATGGTTGTATTTGTACGGGCTGTCAGACTTTTCAACCCCAAGACTGTTCAACCCCTTTGTCATTTGAGTAAACATCGAGTTCGTAATGTAGTATACATTGAGTTTCAAATGCTATCAAATTACAAATAGAATAGCATAGAATAATAATATTGTCAAGCCAGGATAAAACATTTTTAAAGAGTGAGTAAACAACATTATGCCAATTATCAAAAATCTTCGGAAGAGAATATTCGCTTATTATCACTAAGTGCTAAATGCTTTTCAAATGTGTTGATAAAAATGAGAAACATCACTCGGTGCAACAGCCTCAGAATATTTTATAAATGTTTTTTTTTTCTTAGGTTAAAAAAATCTATCATGAAGTGGTAAACATGTAAAAATTATATAAGCGTTGTATAGTTTAATGCAATTAAAGAACGGAATGTTGGTTTGTTTGTTTATTTGAGTTTATCAAGGTCTGCCCGCGCCCATTGGCTGCATTATGGCTTGACCCCCGCCATGACGACATCACGACTTAAATTGTGTTTAAATGCCATAAGTGACATGAGATAGAAGTGACAGAAATTAGCAGTCAAATCCAGATATTTGAAGACTTGAAGAAACAGACTGAGATACAAGGAATTCGGATGCGATACCCTAGCTCTTTGCGAAGAGATCTCTTTAATCTTTAACGTGCTCGGCGTAAAGCACCGACACACAGGATACAACCTTCCTGCGTTGAACCAGTACTGAGTACACTACGTTTCCAAGCACTACCCTTTAAATGCCAAGCGCCAGGAAAAGGAGCTACTTGTACCAATTTTTAACGTCTGTCGTTATGACGCGGCCCGGGATCGAATCCACCACCTCCCGCTCCGTAGGCGGACGCCATAACTTTAAGGCCACGGGGACGGTAAAGAATGGAATGAAGGTCACTGCACCTTTAATAGGCAAGACGTGTGACATTGTCATAAATTCCTAAATGATTAAAGGGCTTCATAACACCTTTAATTTAGGTTATAGTGACTTGAAAGTGACAGTTAATTAAAGTAGTAATACCCTGATGGCCATCATTCCAAACAATGAACAGCTTGGTAAATATTGTGTATGATTTTCGGGTTATAAAACCAGACAATCTGGTACTAAAACAACATGTTTTGACCCCTGACCTTTTTTTAAAATCAATGATACTTTGATAATAGTTGAAGTGGCAGCTTTTATCGGTATTCTACAAGTAAAATATGGAGTTAATTCAGTAAATCCTTCTATATGTGTCTTTTCTTTATTAAAATTGATACTTAAAGAACAAAAGAATGGGCATAACTTTGTCTATTAAATATGTTGATTCGTTCAAATATGTAATACACTTAATATGTAATAAAATAATAAACAATTTCTTGGGGTAACCAGGCATCACAATCTGACTTTACTTTAACATAACGTTGTGTATGGTTCTCAGAGTTAAATAACCCAACCCAGGAAATCAAATTTAACGTATTACACTATGATAAAGTATGTGTATGGTTTTCTGAGTTTCATAACCCTACCCAGGAAATAAAATTAATTTTAACAAATTACACTACGATAGATTATTATTGAAATATATTAAAATGACACCTTCTATGTTATTACTTTTTTTTGCAATTGTACAATTATTGTTATCAAGATAACATAAGTTTGGTCAAACTTATCTTTAATTGTATTTCAATAATAATGTGTTAATTGCTATAACTGATGTGTGCTCTAAATCGAAAAAAACATCGATCAAATTTATTTCCAAATAATATGCTAAGTTTTATGTAAAAAATACCAAAATATATAAAAAAAATACTGGGTAGGGGATGAAAAGTCTTTGATTTGGGGATTGAAAAGTCTTCAATATGGCTATTAAAATAATTCAACTAGGGGTTGAAAAGTCTTAATTTAGGGGTTGAAAAGTCCAAACAGGTAGGGGTTGAAAAGTATTTAAAATAGGGGTTGAAAAGTCTAAGGGTTGAACAGTCTTTCTTTTTAGAAGGGGTTGAAAAATCCTGCACCCTTTGTACGTCATGCAGGTATTTGATATTGTGTTATATTATATATATGTCAGAGAGTATCATTAAACTATATTATATAATGAACTGTATTATAATCAGTTGTTCTAATATGAGTAATCTATAAAGTAATCTATAAGTTGCATTATGTGGGGAAATAAAAGTCAAACTTAGAATTTATCAAATCCCTTTTGCTTTAACCGCATTGTCCTGAACTTAAGTGTTCTATTCAATGGTATAAATTGAAACTCTATGCCCTATAGCCATTCCAGTGAATCATTATTTTAAAGAGCAATTTAGTGCTTTTGAAATACTGTAAATTCATTTGTCACTATTGATTGAAACTACATTTTAGATTTAACCCATACGAGAGACTGGTTACAGTGTCACTATTGATTGAAACTAGATTTAACCCACAGGAGAGATTGGTTTTAGTGTCACCATTGATTGAAACTAGATTTAACCCACAGGAGAGACTGGTTTTAGTGTCACTATTGATTGTCACTAGATTTAACCCACAGGAGAGACTGGTTTTAGTGTCACTATTGATTGTCACTAGATTTAACCCATACGAGAGACTGGTTACAGTGTCACTATTGATTAAAACTAGATTAAACCCAAAGGAGAGACTTGTTCCAGTAACCTCGAGGTTCACTGACCGCATTGAGGCGGTTTACTCATTATTAATCGCTAAAGTGATTTTTCATGTCAGAGTGGAGAAGTAACGGCGTCATTTTAGCGTCAATAAGTCATTCTTTGTGTGTCGTCAGAGTGTGTTTTTGTGTTGTTTGTACGTGTGTGTGTCTCGCTCAGCGTCGTCAGGGCCCAGGGTTGTTTGCACGTGTGTGTGTCTCGCTCAGTGTCGTCAGGGCCCAGTGTTGTTTGCACGTGTGTGTGTCTCGCTCAGTGTCGTCAGGGCCCAGGGTTGTTTGTACGTGTGTGTGTCTCGCTCAATGTCGTCAGGGCCCAGGGTTGTTTGTACGTGTGTGTGTCTCGCTCAGTGTCGTCAGGGCCCAGGGTTGTTTGTACGTGTGTGTGTGTCTCTCTGTGTCGTCAGGGCTCAGGGTTGTTTGTACGTGTGTGTGTCTCGCTCAGTGTCGTCAGGGCCAAGGGTTGTTTGCACGTGTGTGTGTCTCGCTCAGTGTCGTCAGGGCCCAGGGTTGTTTGTACGTGTGTGTGTCTCGCTCAGTGTCGTCAGGGCCCAGGGTTGTTTGTACGTGTGTGTGTTTCGCTCAGTGTCGTCAGGGCCCAGGGTTTATATCTGAGTTTTGACTACTGGGCTTGTCCCTGTACTTTCCATTATTTTATTGCAAACGAATACTTGTGTATGTTCATTTCCTTTGGTTGTATACATTTTCCAGTTCATATCTCTGTTATGAGTTTTTTTTTTGTTTATTCTTAAGCATCGTTGATAGTTAGATGATCAATTATTATAATGATCATTTCCTTATGTCTTAAAATTTTGCATCTAAACAAAAGTTTACTGCATTTACATTAAACAATTAATCAAATATATACAATTATTTTAGTCTTAGTTTTACATAACGTTCCGGTTTTCCAAAGAAAATATGCATATTCAGTTATTTCATGTTACCACATCTTTAAAACATAGCTACATAATACTTACGGGTTTAAAAAAATCAATGTTGTATGCTCGTAGCTATTGAATGAATTCTTAATCATCATATTTGCATTCACTATTGTAACATGTTGCATGTTTAATCCAAACTGCTTATTTACAGCATATGCAATACCCTAAAGACGCACGATGTAGGTTAATGCAAACACTATATTGTTTAGTTCAATGCAATATCGAGCTTATCACATTTGACTTGATACAAAAATGCATATGATAAAGGTACAGATGAAATAGTAGTGATGTCTTGGCGCCTTTCAACGGAGGGTTTTGTGACTATATATATGATAACACAAAGGAACATTTTTGAAGGCAAATATGTTTTATCGGTACCTAGTGATATACTCTTTTTTTTAAATCGAAAGTTAAAAAAGGTTAAAATGTGTGATCCTATGACTGTACACAGGTATGATAGTTATATGGTTTCAGGTTCTTTATATTCTCCTTGCTTCATTTATACAAGTAGTATGTTCTCAAGTCTAGTATGTACAAGTCTACTTGTCAAGATTAAGACTAGCTGTATAACCACTAAGAGTTTGCTAGAAACTGAACACCTATAGAGGAATTATTAGTTAAAAATGTTACTACATGCACCTTTCTGTGTACAAATTTCTACTATCATTGAAATAAAATGACAAAGATGAGTAAATAGAACTAGTTTTATATTTTAAAATGCTCTTCTTATAAGTAAAAAATGAATGTTTAAAGATAAATGTTTGGTTTAGCCTCCAGTTATTGCTACAAATAGTATGTTGTTATTTAGGTATGTGAAACGTATATAGAGAATCATGTGAATGAAACATAGAAAGGTACGATTAATACTGATCACAAATTGTTGGCCATGGTCTGATACTGAAAGTAAATAACACAATAAAGGTCATCATGAGGTCAAATTTAGACCTATTAACTTAAAAATTAATTGGGTACATTTTGCTGGTCACGACGAACCTGTCAACCAAGTTTGACGTCCCTGTGCCTATTCATTCTTAAGGTATTGACGGGAAACAGATTGTTCTGCTTAAACTCATCACGACCTTAACCTTGGACTTACAGAACTCAACAACAAAGGTTTCGTTTCTGCTGGTCATGGCCAATCTGCATACGGTAGATGTCCTTATCCCTAAGCGGTCTTCAGTTATTAACAAGAAACAGATGTTCATGTAAAGGTTACCACAACCTTGATATTGACCAATTGAACTCATAACCTATAGTGTAATCTGCAGGTCATGACCAAAGAACACAAACTGTTTGAGTTCCCAGGGCTATAGCGTTTGTCAGTTATAGACCTCAGCTTAAGGTCATCACGACCTTGACATTGATCCACTGATCTCAAAGTCAATAAATTTGTTCAAAACCGACCTGCATACCAAGTTTGAGGTCTTTATCTCTAAGCATTCGGATTTTAAGCCTAAATTCACAACGACCTTGACCTTTCATCTACTGATTTCAAAATGAAATGGGTTCATCTTCTGGTCATGATCAGCTTGCCTACCAAGTTTTAGGTTCCTGTACTTGAACGTTCTTCAGTTACTGATCGAAAATGACATGTCAGCTTGCTGTCATAACGACTTTAACCTCTTTTACTCACTGACCTCAAGATCAATATAGTTCATAGGCTAGTCATAACCAACGTACAAATTTTAAGGTCCCTGAGTTTCCTTCAGTTGTTGACCCGAAATAGATATTAAGCTTACAGTCAAAATGACCTTGACTTTTGACCCTCTGACCTAAAAAACAGGTTTCATCTGCAGGTCTTGACCATCCCGCTTACTAAGTCTGAGGTCCTCGGGACTAAGCGTTCTAAATAAATTGAGCAGAAACAGTGAGGACTGAAAGGACGGAAGGATGGACGGACGGTCCTTATTACTTTGGTCAATCCCTTCTGCCTTCTTTTGTGGACCTAAACACATTCAATCGCATTGATATACTGTTTTATAAGTATGCACAATACAACCATATGGATGGGATGTCTTTACATGATATGTGTATTATCTTGTGGTTATTTCAAACCCGATACAGTTGAGTCTATGACTATCATATAAATGCGTCGAATATGTTTTTAAATGGGCCTTGAAGGCATCGCAGAGGATTAACAATTTAAATAATAATACAGCAAGAAAACTGTGTTATATTTGGTTTAATTTCATTTTAAGCCATTTTGTAGGTCCAGATACGTAGATCAAAATATTTGGTCATGTTAGAATTTACCTGCCCCCGGACAAAGATATAACTGTACCCTTATGTAAAAAATAAATCAAGATATATTTTTACCATATTGATTTTTTAACTGAGGTAGAAGAATAAGATGTAAATTGGCCGCTCGTTGAAGATACGTTCATCCCAAACCGTCGCGCAGGATGATCGGCGGAAACTCGGTAATCCTCGTAAGGGTTCGGATGAACCTATATTATGCTCTCGGCCTTGGAAGTTACTTAACAATATAATCTTTCGCAAAGTTAACAATTGTTCTCAAATCTAGATTTATTTTGTATCGTGATTGCACTGCCGAAATGGGTTGTTTTTCGCCTGAAATTTAGTGTCACTGTTGCTTTCTTGGTATTATGAACACGCTATAATTATCAGTGGTCAACAAACAACAGCATAAACAAATTTAAATTAATACTTTCATCTTATATCAGCGTGTTTGAAATGTTATTGTTAAGTCAGATCAAGAGCAAGACATAACCAATCCCGCTTTTGCATTTAATGTTTATGTATTAACGAATATTATTCAAATAAACCAACTGCCTTATTCTCTTCTCTTGAAATCGTTCAAACAACGTTAAAATCAATGTAAACAAATCAAAAAGTTTAAATGTGAAATTTATTTCAGTGCTTATTTTCGCGAGCATTGTGGTAACATCTATTTGCAAACTGATTGATTTTATCGACGACTTTTAATAATTGATGTACCATCGTGATAACAAATGCGGTCTAAATTGCCAGAAACCGGTATTTTTTTGCATGTATGCATGTAAGTTTTTGTGCCGAATTCAGAGTTCAAACAGTAAAAGATATTCGGGTCTTCGATTGGCTTGTTTTCTTCACTTCTCTCATTTATAGCTACAGGTATCCGGTACGCATTTTACTATTACGTATAAAGCATAACTCAACAAACGCCCGTTCCTAGTAAATAACTTTATTGCCAACTAAAACAGTTTCACGCTTCAAGCCAGATCGTAGCACAGGGAGATGCTCGCGCTTTTTCCCTGACTCAACCCCCAAGACTGGTTATGCAAGTACAAGACTTTATGCAAGTTGCATAACAAGACTGGTTATGCAAGTAACAGACAGGTTATGCAATCTAAGTTCAGACACCTTACAAGTCGATACGTCCTGGGATGTGGTATCAGTAACAATATGTAGTATGCTACACAGTCTTTTTTCAAAGAGAAAATTATTTGACCCTAGCCTAACATTTATACACGCATTTCTACACAAAAACAAACATAATTTAATGAAAGAAGAAGTTCATTTTCTGAAGAAAATATAACATACATTTTGCGAGATATCAGTTTATACAGATGAAATGACAATACATATAATGTATTTAAACAATACCTGATGGTCAATGTGTTAAAATAAACAAAAAGAATCAAATCACATACATGTTGATACAAACACACAACACGATTAAATGAGAAAGGAAACCAACCCCTATAACCCCTATAACACAATTATTGAGTGTATATTCAGAAACACAGTTTATATTTAGGAAAAGTGTTTATAACATAACTTACAGCGCATGAGTGATATAACCCCATGCAGTATTTTTCATATATAGTGTTATAACTATGCAAATAAGATAATCGCAACAAAGATAAAAGTATTCATACGCGCTGTCATTAAACGTAAACAAACATCAGAAACAATGTTTCAAAAGAAATTCTGTCGATGTCAACAAACTCAGCCCAACGATGAAACGAACGGTGAAGAAGGCTTGGTTAATCCAAACAAACGACCCCCTGATCACAGCGCCAGAAAACACCTGGTCCAGGAATTGAATCATGAATGACAACAATGTTCCTGCGAACCATATTATGCAAATATCGTGACACAAGAACATTGCATCTTTAAACAACCATAACCACATAAACCCAAATCAACACAAGGAAATATCCAAAATCCTGTAATCCAGTGAAAATACCTGTACAATGCTCAGTTTATGCACACAGTTTTCCAGCAATGCTCAAGGTCAACAAATCTCACCTTTTCTGTTTGATTTTACAACATTTTTGGTGCTCCAATTCACAGAGGTAAAACTCATTGTGTATATCCATCAAAATGACAAAAATCCATGATGTAATCCAACAGGTACAAAGCGAATTCGCACTACTGAAAGCGACTGTGTGACGCTGACTAACGGTCTTTCCAAACTTCAACCGCCAAATGACATGTATTCATTCGCGTGATTACTAATGACGTCACGCAGTTATGACATTGCTCTTATTATTGATATGCTTGATTTAAATGTCTTGAAATATAATCCTTTTTTTTACGTGAAACCATTGAAAATCGGTTGATAATTGAGACATGAATTATGTTTTTTATTGTAAATAAAATGTTTTTATGTCGTACTTTTTTCATCCCTGTGTATGAGGCATCCTAATAACACTCAGTGTAAACTCTTCGCTTTAGGAAACGAGACTGTTAATTGAAGAAACTTGGACCTAGATTTCGACCGTAATTGAGTTACTAGTATGTTATAAATAGAATCTCAATTTCGTGATTATTTGGTATCAAATTTATTAAACGATGAAAAAGAGGCTTTGCCGAGTAAATGAATAGTCGAATAGTCGTCTACGTTCAGACAGGCGAACAGTCTGATATTACAGTCTAATAAACACTCATTTGAGATCCTTTATATATCCAGGAACAATTTTTATACAGACACATATATTCAGAAATAGTGTATATTCCGGAACAGTTAAAATTAAGGAACAGTGTATTTTCAGTTTATATCCAGAAACACAATTTATTTTCCGGAACGGTGTACATTTAGGAACCGTGTATATATTTAGGAATATTTTATATTCAGAAACACGATTTATATTCAGGTATAGTTAATATTCAGAAACAGTGTATACTCAGGAACAGTTTATATTCAAGAACAGTGTACTTTTAGGAACAATTTATATTTAATTCTAGCAACTCAAGTCTTGTGAGACTATAAGTTAAATTGATATATTGACCAATCACTTTAAAAGTAATTCAATGGGATAGAATATTTATGGTTCTTTTCTTTCATAAAAAACTACCTTTAAAGTTATAAAACAATAGACTGGAAATGTATTGTTGTGTCAGACAATTCAGCTTTATCAATATTCCATTAGTACCGTATGGTAATTCGGACTGGTGCTGAAAGAATGACATTCAACGTATTGTCAATTGTATTGTCTATTTTTTAGCAGGGTATTCCAATAAATATCTCAAATTAAATCCTAATGTATATAATGGTTAAATTGTTTTTGTTTACCTTTCAACCCCATACCGTTACAATGTGTACGCGTAATTAGTTGAATGTAATAAGAATGTAGGATTTTTGTGTCATTTGTTATTTTTGTATATATTTTGAAAAATAGTGTTTTATTCTTTAAAGGCCTAGTTTAAAGTATGTTTGACATGATAATCCCCTGCTGTGCATCTCCTGCTAATTGCACTAGAGTCACATTAGGGGCCAATTTCCTGTGTATTTGTTTATTGGCTAAGGGCCATTTAGGGTCTATTTTTATAATAAACCAGCAGCAGGATACTCAGACTGGATGTCTGATACGACAATAAGGCAATAAGAATAAATTCAATAAACAAAGGTTGTGTACAAATACACGTTTTTTTGTTGTTGTTGTTTTTTTTGCAGAGGAGGGGGGGGGGGGGGGGGTCACTTAAAGAAGGCTTAAACTAGGCCTTTAAAGGTTTTTTATAATAAAAAACGCTTAATTTGTACTTTCTTAACATTAACAAATATTGAAGACATTATCAGCCATTGTTTGTTTTTAATTACTGGACCCAATATCACGCAATTATTTCAGTATATATCAATCTCAGGAGTAAGTTTTTCGCATCAAGCATAGCATGATTAAAATCCTTTATAGATATAAGATAATATAGATATTGTATTGTTTAAAATATATTTACTTATAGGATTCCTTGATAAAATCCTTTTGTTAACGACAAAGAATGTTAATCAATGTTAATTGTGTTTAATATCATTCCTTTGGAATTCTATCAGATAACGTGTAGAAATGTGTAAATACATAAACTATATTGAATATCTATATTTGATGTGCAGACAACGCGGATATTTTTTCTTCTTCACTGGACACTGCGACAGGTAAACACTAAAATGTTTTACCTGTTGCAATGTTTCTATAAAGAATTTAGTAACATTGGTCTAAATCTTGATATAAGGCCCCTGATTTAAAAAAAATTGTTATTTCCCACTATAACATGTTTAAATGTTCTTGGTTATATGTGCCCTACAGTTATAATTAAAAAAAAATGAAGCTAAACATAAGGACACAAAATCATTATTTCGGATTTTAAAATCATCATTTGTTTCCTTCCTTGCCTCTCAAACATTCTCATTCATCAGAGGTTTGATCACGATAAATCTGTGTAACATCATCACTCTGGTGAAGAATGCTCCCAAACAACTCATGTCATTTCGCTAGATCTAACTCTTTTAATTCATCTTGAATTAAATATACTATATGTTTTTAAAATATAAAGAATAAAATAAAGTACTACAAGACAAACTTAGACACAGTATTTATGCAAAACGAAAGAAGAGTTCTTGTTATTGACAAAGTCAAACAGAGCAGATAGACTATCAGCTCGGTATATTCATCATCATATTTAAATTTAAATGATTTCCGGGAACCACTTCGCCTAAAATATATACAGAATTTTGTAATTTCCGAACATTTCCCTTAAATTTTCGTCTATTTATATGTTCATGTATAATAGTACGAGCTGAAATCGGAACATTGTGTGTATTTTCGGCTTTTACGAAAACATGTGCGAATCGGTGTTTACAAATAGTGATACACAGATAAAAACTTGCTAAAAAATCATTATAATAGTTTAAAAACTGAAAGTCAATTTTCCGAAAATTGAACGGTGAGTATTATTTCGGTGACACAATAAGGTTCATTTGGTGAAATAATGGTGTCATTTAATAAAGACTTAGATTTGAACTGACTTTAAAAACAGAAATGAATGAGTTAGTCAAGAAAACGTCTTAATGTATTGCCACTCTATGGCAAGTTATTTATCGCGAAATAACGAACGATGTCATCTGCTAGCAACCATTTATTGTGTATTTATGTGAGTTCTTGGCAATGTTATACTGCTTACTACACGAGTAAGTTTCACAACTTAAATAACAATGCATATCAAAATATTGTATAATCTAAATTACATCGCACTTTAGAAAATTCCCGCGTACTGGTTACAGCAGTGTTATAGAAGTATCATCGAAACGTCAAACACTAATCAGTCATAAAAACAGGTCTATCTCACAGTACGGATTTCAATAGCAGAGACAAACCACTGTTTTCATCCTTCTAAGCAATGAAAGTGAAACACCTTTCGCTGTATTTGGCAAGTGTATTTATACTGCATGAATGTAAGTTTACTGTAACTGCTGTGGAAATTATATCAAAATTATTCACAAGAAATGATGCAGTTACCGGTACCCTTTTGACAGAGGCGAGCTCTCCAAGCACTGCGGCGTGCGCTGTCATCTGCCTTGCTAGGCAATCAGACGGGTGCATGGCGGTGAGGTATAGGGAGCTGTCAATGGATTGTCAGCTTATTGCGCTTAATTCGATCTCATCCACGGAATTTGCGGCCAGTTCAGAATGGCAGCTGTTTGTTACAGTAAGTGGATTTTTTCATGTATTTGGCAAAATGCAAAACAAATCAACTCATGTGGTACTTGTGTACCTGTGGAGAACAAACATAAATTAATACAATAGAAAATGCTAGTGTATGTATCAATTTAACCAAGAGACACTGGCAGCAAGTGCATCGTTTAGTCGTTTAACTAGACAATGTAGGTACAAAATTTCCAAAAGTGTCAAACGATCCGTTTATGGTATATTTGTTACTAAGAAGGACAAACACATAAAAAGTGATATTCATATTCAACAATATTGATAGTATATAGTTTACATTTTCTATATCCTCTTATAATGTTATTGTTTATTCAAATAAGTTTTAATCCCTACGAATTGGCACTCAATCTGAATCTTGATAAAGTTGTTGATGATTTTCTTCGTCGATAGTATCGATATGGGTTTTTTAAAATTATTTTTAAAACTTTTTTAATATATTCCAATTTACGCCGTTAATTCACATTTTCGATTCGTGTTTGAACATACTGATCACGTTTAAGCAATTGAAAATATTTACTTTCGTAGTTAAAATTGAAGAAAATTTATTAAACGAAATTTCATTAAGAAAGTGTGCAACAGTTTTGACCCAACTAAGTTTAAAATTCATATTTCCGAACACAATGTTTCTAACATTCTTATCAGAAACATATCTAATAACAGAGTTTGAAAGCGCTCCCTTTTGATAAAACAGATATTCCGAAACGACCAAGCTCACCAAGACAGCCGCGTAAGCCAGTTTTTGGTCACAAAATGTGTTTACAGACTGAAGTAGTAGTTTGTCAACCTGAGTAGAACAACCATACGTGATAGAAGGCACGACTAAAGAATCAAATAGTAATAGCTTCGTCTGCATTTAACAGCATCAATGACAGTACCATTGTAGTTAAATTAAATGCACAAGTATGTAAAATGATCAACTATTTCTATGTTCTGACTTTTCAATGACCAGAAAAAATAAGCCATTATTTTGTGTTGTTGTTAGATTTTAATCCCAATTTACGTAAAAATATGTTTATACAATAAAGATTCAATTGAAGGCTATGGAGATCGGTAGTAAATAAAGCAACATCGTCAGCAAATAATAACATATATAATGACAACCTAGCAATATCGTTTCGAGAGAGGTTGTCTAAATCTAAACACTCTCGAATATCATTGATAAAAAAGAGTAAACAGCCATGGGTAAAAGGTTTCTCAATGTTTCAACGCAAACGATTCATCAAAGAAAGTTAAATATGACATGTTGTCGATATCTTTCATACAATATTTCATATTTTGTTATATTGATTTTAGCATACATTTCAACCACCCTTCTTCCATTCTTCGGACATCGCCGTGATTGTTTTCCTTACCAAAGACGTTATCTTTTTAATCTAAGTATCACTTAACGCCGTGATTAAATACCCACCACGTTTATACCTATAATTTTTCCCGCGTTCCACCGCGTCGAGTCACCGCGATACGCGGCGTTGCGAAGGGCAATTCTCTGAAGGCTTTTTCTTAGATTCCTTTTGAACATAACATTCCAGTCAGTGTTATTCTACTCAATCCGAAATATACAAATCTAGGTTCGTACTCAAATAGTAGTTCGACAATTTTGCTTTGCAACTGTAAAAGTTTTCATACGCTATTGTGAGCATGTGTGTTCAAATGTAAAAAAATCAAAAGTCGTCGCTAAACAAGTGTGATTGTGAAAAGATACTACATTGAATCTTATTTACTTCTCAAAATACTTTAACAAACACTCAATTTACCAGTGACATAATTATCAAGTTTGAGGGATGATATGCTTATGTTGTGCAACCTTTCACACTGCTGTCAATAAATGATCAAAATGTCCTTCTACATGTATTTCTTCGAGTTGTTTTCTAGCAATGTCTTGCACTGACCTTTTTGTTAGATTTCAAAACAAAGAACAGGCGAAAATGACTCTGCAATGACATATTTTTGCCCTGAGGTTTCACATTTCATCAAAGTAACTATTAACTATTTCCATGTAATAGTGTTTTGGTAAAGCACTTGACAACTGTTGCTTTAAAAAATGAGGAAGGGAAAACAACTTTGGAGCAAAGAGACCTAGCGTTATAAGTGAATTACTAAACATTGCAACTGTCAACGTCATAATTGCATTGAATTCGTTTAAGTAGTTTCAGAAGAAATTTAAAATGAAACCTGATGGTCAACCAGTAATTGCTACCGCTAAATATTTTATTTCTTATTTTCATGTTCTACAGAATGTTAAAGGCCTCGTTTTGGCTGCGACCTAGACTTTTCTATTTTCTGTATAACGTTTTTACGGAGGTATCTTCATCTTGCTTTTGTTGTACTAGCTTAGTAAAGCATTTATCACGACTTCATACTATAATAATTCGATTACCAATTCAATCATTTGTAGCCAATAATTGATATGGAATTTAAGGTTAAAATCTACGAGACCGCTAAGCGCATGATACACCAGTCTTATGTTTGATAAATGTTAAAACATTATCTTCCAAAAAAGGTTGGAATGTACGGAGTCAAGCTGACCAACATCTAATTTTGTTTGATTGCAGGAATTAAGATGTCCCCAAGATTGGATTAGAATCGATTCATCGTGTTACTACCTTGCAACTGCACTTATGACGTGGGCAGATGCAGAACTACACTGCGAAGAACTGGGCGGGACGTTAGCTGCTATAACGACTCAGGAAGAAAGTTCATCCATATTTGCCTGGCTCGCTAATGAGGGGGTCGTCACGGGGTTTGTATGGATAGGAGGGAATGACGTTGCTGTAGAAGGCACATGGGAATGGTCTACTGGGGAAGAATTTGCGTTTGAGGAAATGAGAAAAATTAGTGAGCCGAATGGTTCCACTAACGAAAACTGTCTCATTATATACATGAACGTAGTGGGATGGGCTGATTATGGTTGTGCAAATACATTGTCAAATTCTGTATGTGAAAAAGGTATTTGAGTGCGCAATTATATTAAACAATGTGTACAAATTTGGGATGCAAACGAATATTCGAATATTCGATGAAACGTTTGGTTTTCGAATGTCAAAATCAGTATTCGAATAATCGATTTGTTTTTGTTTTTGAATAAACATAATAATAAACCTTTTGCGTACAACTCTGTTTTGTGTATAAAGTTTTGTTTTCTTCTTGTTTTTACAACGATTGGCCGTGAATGTGCTTATAATGTCCCCGAAACACGCGTCATATCTCATTTAGGGACATATCTTCGGGTACTAGAAAACATCCCCGTAATATGAAAATAACTGGCTTTTAGACAAGTGACATCAGACAGCAATAAGTTTCGGTAAATTGTATAGCGTTTTAGGATATATTTCCTCTATTGATGTACACAAGAAAAGTCAAAATCCACATTATCTTCGTTTTATTATTTAACTAGTTATCAAGTTGGTTTGTTTTTTCCATAGTTATATTTAGTAAAAGTCAATCCCAGAATTATTCGATTTCGTTTTTTGCTTGTTCAAAATGTTTGTTTTTTTCTTTCTGTAAATTGGGAATTTCAGAGGCTCATTTGGGGAAATCATGGTTCACCACGCGTACTGGCTACGACAAAGTAGGATTAAAATGCTTCGGCTATTACTTTAGCGCATACTAATAATAAAAATAATTTACTACAACTTCTAAAATATGTATTTTGATAATCGAATATTCGAATACTCGATTAAAAGAATGATCGATTATTCAAATAACAATTTTGTCATTCGTTTGCATCACTAGTACAAATAACTAAAAAAATATTGTTTAACTTAAATCGCAAGTGCCCAACAACAACCCAAATATGTTTGATCTCTGTGGTAGGCAATACTCCTTGTAGAATGTTGTTCTTTTGTTAACATTAATGTAGTAACCATTTACCTGTCATTTAAATGGAGTGTCAGTTGAGCCCATGCAGACAAAATATGAATGGCTTGGATCAATAAGTAATTTGATTGAAGTCAAAATAGATGATTGATGAATACATTCATTAATTCAATATTATGGTTGTATTTGTATGGGCTGTCAGACTTTTCAACCCCAAGACTGTTCAACCCCTTTGTCATTTGAGTACACATCGAGTTCGTAATGTAGTATACATTGAGTTTCAAATGCTATCAAATTGCAAATAGAATAACATAGAATAATAATATTGTCAAGCCCGGATGAAACATTTTTAAAGAGTGAGTAAACAACATTATGCCAATTATCAAAAATCTTCGGAAGAGAATACACGCTCAATATCACTAAGTGCTAAATGCTTTTCAAATGTGTTAATAAAATGAGAAACACTCGGTGTAACAGCCTCAGAATATTTTATAAATATTTTTTGTTAGGTTAAAAAACAATATTCTATCATGAAGTGGTATACATGTAAAAATGATATAAGCGTTGTATAGTTTAATGCAATTAAAGAATGGAATGTTTGTTTGTTTCTTTATTTGAGTTTATCAAGGTCTGCCCGCGCCCATTGGCTGCATTATGGCTTGACTCCCGCCTTGACGCCATCACGACTTAAATTGTGTTTAAATGCCATATGTGACATGAGATAGAAGTGACAGAAATTAGCAGTCAACTCCAGACATTTGAAGACTTGAAGAAACAGAGTGAGATACAAGGAATCCGGGGGCAATACCCTAGCTCTTTGCGAAGAGACCTCTTGGTTCTTTAACGCGCTCCATGCAAAGCACCGATACACGGGATACAACTTTCCTGGGTTGAACCAGTACTGAGTACACCACGTTTCCAAGCACTACCCTTTAAATGCCAAGCGCCAGGCAAGGGAGCTACTTGTACCAATTTTTAACGTCTGTCGGTATGACGCGGTCCGGAATCGAATCCACAATCTCCCGCTCCGTACGCGGACGCCTTAACCACGAGGCCACGGGGACGGTAAAGAATGGAATGAAGGTCACGCCTCCTTTAATAGGCAAGACGTGTGACATGGTCATACATTCCTAAATGATTAAGGGGCTTCATAAAACACCTTTAATTTAGGTTATAGCGACTTGAAAGTGACAGTTAATTAAAGTAGTAATACCCTGATGGCCATCATTCCAAACTATGAGCAGCTTGATAAATATTGTATATAATTTTCGGATTATAAAACTAAACAAAATGGTACTTAAACAACATGTTTTAACCCCTGACCTTTTTTAAAAGCAATGATAATTTGATAATGGTTAAAGTGGCAGCTTTTATCGTATTCTACAAGTAAAATATGGAGTTAATTCAGTAAATCCTTATATGTGTGTATTTTCTTTATTAAAATTGATGCTTAAAGAACAAAAGAATGGGCATAACTTTGTCCATTAAATATGTTGATTCGTTCAAATATGTAATACACTTAATATGTAATAAAATAATAAACAATTTCTTGGGGTAACCAGGCATCACAATCTGACCTTACTTTAACATAATTTTGTGTATGGTTCTCAGAGTTAAATAACCCAACCCAGGAAATTAAATTTAACGTATTACACTATGATAAAGTATGTGTATGGTTTTCTGAGTTTCATAACCCTACCCAGAAAATAAAATTAATTTTAACAAATTACACTACGATATATTAATATTGAAATATATTAAAATGACACCTTCTATGCAATTATTTTCTTTTGCAATTGTACAATTATTGTTATCAATATAACATAAGTTTGGTCAAACTTATCTTTAATTGTATTTCAAAAATAATGTGTTAATTGCTATAACTGATGTATGCTCTAAATCGAAAAAACATCGATCAAATTTATTTCCAAATAATATGCTAAGTTTTATGTAAAAAATACCAAAAGATAAAAAAAAATTACTGGATAGGGGATGAAAAGTCTTTG
This sequence comes from Mya arenaria, assembly GCF_026914265.1. Classification (NCBI taxonomy): domain Eukaryota; kingdom Metazoa; phylum Mollusca; class Bivalvia; order Myida; family Myidae; genus Mya; species Mya arenaria. Next base: position 16,114,478 of record NC_069133.1, read on the forward strand.
ATTTAGGGGTTGAAAAGTCTTCAATATGGCTATCAAAATAATTCAACTAGGGGTTGAAAAGTCTTTATTTAGTGGTTAAAAACTCCAAACAGGTAGGGGTTGAAAAGTCTTTGAAATAGGGGTTGAAAAGTCTAAGGGTGGAACAGTCTTTGTTTTTAGAAGGGGTTGAAAAGACCTGCTCCCTTTGTACGTCAGCCAGAAAGTATTTGATATTGTGTTATATTATATATATGTCAGAAAGTATCATTAAAATATATTATATAATGAACTGTATTATAATCAGTTGTTCTAATATGAGTAATCTATAAAGTAATCTATACGTTTCATTATGGTGGGGACGTAAAAGTCAAACTTAGAATTAATCAAATCCCATTTGCTTTAACCGCATTGTTCTGAACTTAAGTGTTCTATTCAATGGTATAAATTGAAACTCTATGCCCTATAGCCATTCCAGTGAATCATTATTTTAAAGAGCAATTTAATGATTTTGAAATACTGTAAATTCATTTGTCACTATTGATTGAAACTACATTGAATATTTAACCCATACGAGGGACCTGTTACAGTGTCACTATTGATTGAAACTAGATTTAACCCATAGGAGAGCCTGGTTTTAGTGTCACTATTGATTGAACCTTGATTATTTAACCCATACCAGAGACTGGTTACAGTGTCACTATTGATTGAAACTAGATTTAACCCAAAGGAGAGACTGATTTTAGTGTCACTATTGATTGAAACTAGATTATCTAACCCATACGAGAGACTGGTTACAGTGTCACTATTGATTTTTACTAGATTATTTTACCCATACGAGTGACTGGTTACAGTGTCACTATTGATTGAAAATAGATTTAACCCATACGAGTGACTGGTTACAGTGTCACGTTTGATTGAAACTAGATTATTTTACCCATACGAGTGACTGGTTACAGTGTCACTATTGATTGAAACTAGATCATTTAAACCATACGAGTGACTGGTTACAGTGTCACTATTGATTGAAACTAGATTATTTAACCCATACGAGTGACTGGTTACAGTGTCACTATTGATTGAAACTAGATTAGTTAACCCATATGAGAGACTGGTTACAGTGTCACTATTGATTGAAAATAGATTACACCCATAGGAAAGACTTGTTACAGTGAACTCGAGGTCCACTGACCGCATTAAGGCGGTAAACTCATTATTCATCGGTGAAGTGATTTTTCATGCAAGAGTGGAGAAGTAACCGCGTCACTATAGCGTCAATAAGTCATTCTTTGTGTGTCGTCAGAGTGTGTTTTTGTGTTGTTTGTACGTGTGTGTTTCTCGCTCAGTGTCGTCAGGGCCCAGGGTTGTTTGTACGTGTGTGTGTCTCGCTCAGTGTCGTCAGGGTCCAGGGTTGTTTGTACTTGTGTGTATCTCGCTCAGTGTCGCCAAGGCCCAGGGGTGTTTGTACGTGTGTGTGTCTCGCTCAGTGTCGTCAGGGCCCAGGGTTGTTTGTACGTGTGTGTGTCTCGCTCAGTGTCGTCAGGGCCCAGGGTTGTTTGTACGTGTGTGTGTCTCGCTCAGTGTCGTCAGGGCCCAGGGGTGTTTGTACGTGTGTGTGTCTCGCTCAGTGTCGTCAGGGCCCAGGGTTGTTTGTACGTGTGTGTGTCTGGCTCAGTGTCGTCAGGGCCCAGGGTTGTTTGTACGTGTGTGTGTCTCGCTCAGTGCCGTCAGGGCCCAGGGTTGTTTGTACGTGTGTGTGTCTCGCTCAGTGTCGTCAGGGCCAAGGGTTGTTTGTACGTGTGTGTGTCTCACTCAGTGTTGTCAGGGCCCAGGGTTGTTTGTACGTGTGTGTGTCTCGCTCAGTGTCGTCAGGGCCCAGGGATGTTTGTACGTGTGTGTGTCTCGCTCAGTGTCGTCAGGGCCCAGGGTTGTTTGTACGTGTGTGTGTCTCGCTCAGTGTCGTCAGGGCCCAGGGTTGTTTGTACGTGTGTGTTTCTCGCTCAGTGTCGTCAGGGCCCAGGGTTGTTTGTACGTGTGTGTATCTCGCTCAGTGTCGTCAGGGCCCAGGGTTGTTTGTACGTGTGTGTATCTCGCTCAGTGTCGTCAGGGCCCAGGGTTTATATCTGGGTTTGACTGCTGGGCTTGTCCCTATAATTGCCATTGTTTTATTGCAAACGAGTACATGTTTATGTTTACTTCCTTTCGTTATATACATTTTCCCGTTAATATCTCTGTTAGTAGTTCTTTGTTTATTCTTAAAGTGACACTCTTATTCAAAATCAATACAAACACATGTATAACAAACATCAATTTTGACTGATCAACCTTTAACTACTTACTAATTAATGCATTTATGGAACATATTAGTTCTTGATAAAAAAGACTCTAACCGTGTATTTAAAAGCAGAAAGCACAAACATATTAAATGATTGGTGAATGCTGAAAGATTTACTATGATTTATTATAGTCTCATAAGATAGAAATATCGTGTTTTATGCTCATTTCTTTTTTTCAATTAAACTCGGTATCCTTCATAAGAATAATTGTTTTCGACATTTATTCATCCTTTCATAAGTAAAATGAAATTGTGAAATTCGCGAAAGAACATGGAGTAAGGTATGCTGCAATGCAATTTAAGATTAGTAAGAGTTCCGTGACGGATAAGGTAAATAAAACTTAAACCTTGACCAAACAAAAACAAGTTGACATTTACCTAAGTCGGGCAGGCCGCTCACCTACAGCGAGGACATCGACGCCAATCGCGCGTTCGTTTTAGAACAACATGATCTACAGTTGCCCGTGTCGATCGGTGCCATCTGTAACTTAGCCATTGGATTGATTTAGCCAACAAACCTGGACTTTAAAGCCAGTCGAACTTCGGCTGTTTAGTTCATGCGCCGCTAGGATCTTGTTATGCGTCCCAAAACGTCACTACCTATTCTTCAATAGTGATTTATTCTATCATTACCTGATTACTTTTTTACAATGACAATAAACTTTAATAAAAGCGAACCCACTCTTTCAAAAGAATATTAGAGTGACTGATGATTTAAAAGCTGACACTATTGATTCACATTTTAAAGTATTGGAAATCAATTGCATTGGCTCACCTCATTGTTATTGATGTGATGTTTTGACATATTAAGTGGTTTTGAGTTCAGATTTCCGTTTTTTTGTTGTTGCTGAAATATGAAATAAAAAAGAAGAGATTTTTTTTTATTTTGCGACAGGTGTATTATATCTTGGCAATATTAAGCAAGTCAAACAAATAACACGCCAAAACATAGGATATGATTATTAAATAATGATGAAATATCTGATCATTTGGCTGAATTCGTTAGATTGTGATAACAACAATTATTTGCATCATTTGCATTTAAAATACGATTTAGTGTTCAATACCAACAATAGAAATGGGAAGTAAATACCACAAAAGCAAAAGCACATTGTTGATTTATCTTGCATTGTTGATATTGCAGTATTATCCTGCTTACTAAACCATTTAATTATAACAGATATACATCAAGGTTAAGCAAATAAAGTTGATATAAAGGATAATGGGAATTAAATATTATACAAATATCATATGGCATCATGTGTGACATTGATATTGTCAACCCGAGAGCGGAATGTCACCAGAGGCGTTAGCCGAGGGTGACATTCTGTTTCGAGGGTTGATAACATCCATGTCACACATGCGCTATATTATATTTATTTAATTAAACCAAACAAAAAGTTTTAAAATGTTTAAATTATTTTAATTAAACAAGTTTAACAAAGGTAAAAATAGTACATAATAAAATATTTATATCTAAAACACAATTCCACCGTTAATTATGATAACATCCCTTTAAAAACTTTTTTAATGTATTTGTTCAAATATTACTTGCTGACAGTTCCTGACGTCTGATGTTTTTGTGTACACATTGAATAGCTATATGTTTATAAGGGAGGCAGTAGTATAGGGGCCCCTCCGTATTCAAATTTGCATAATGACATCATCAGTTATAAATAGCCCTCCGTAGTCAAATTTGCATAATGACATCATCAGTTATAAATAGCCCTGCGTAGTCAATAAAGTAGGGGTCACGCCAGTCCAACTCTTTTGAGCGGATGATATTGAATAGCAGCAATGAATGAAGAATCTTTACGGGGACTGATTTAATGTATCAATAAAGTAGGGGTCGCCCAAGTCCAGCTTTTTTATTAATGTTAATCATGTGAGTTGTAACACGACGGTGATCTTGATAACATCCTCATATTTGGCGGGAACCAATGAAAATGCAATGGTCAGTTAGTCTTTTCATTAAATATTTTGCTATATTATTTTGCTGCTCTTCATCATGAAAGGGTGCATATCAGCTCACGTTACTCAAAAACATTTGGTGAAGAATACCGACGCCTCTGTCTTTTTGAATAAGGACATCATGATGTTTTGTATTCGACAATGTTTCAATGATCCAGATAGAGTAAAACTAACATCAAATAAATTTGGTTTCGACCTAGCGTTTTGTATAATTAAGATTGAATCTATTTACATTAATAAAGGTGAAGTAGGTGTCTCGCCAGTCCAGTTTTTTTAATAAACAGCGGATGACAAGTTAATCATGATATTGAGTAGCAGCAACGGCTGAAGAATCACAAAGCTTGTACGGGGACGGTCCGTCTTCATTAATCAAACACTTGATCTAGAGAAAAACACTTGAACTGTCAATGATCAGTTAAAAACGTTCGCATGAATTCAGCACTTGTGTTAAGAGCTCCTTTATATAAAGTCTTGACCCTTCGCGCCTATCATTGTAGTGAGATCAGTCATTAACACACAAAGAAGTCAACTTCAGAGGTAACTACATTTATTGTACATACCAATTTGAAAATAAATGAACAAAACCTTGTACACAATTTTCAATAATCATTTTCTCAAGGAAATTCACTAAGATGTATGTTATAAATATGAGTATGTACTTGATAGTTTTAAAAAAAACATTGATAAGAGTAATGTAAATTCATAAGTAATAATGTTGGTTAAATGTTTGAAGCAATAAAACGTTATCTAGGCGACCATTTACAAAAGTCTTTGTTACATTTCTACTGGTTTTATAAAACGTATTTCAAACGAAATTTCAGATAATCACTTGAAATTGTTAATCTTGGGAGACTACACGCCATAAGAAAGAAAAAAACACAGGCACTCTACAGGCAGTTCTTTGTGTCACTACACAGGCACTATACAGACAGTTCTTTGTGTGTAACTATTTTTAATAACAGCAGATGACGGTTAGGGTCAAGTGAGTGTAAATTATAACCTCCATCGGCTGACCTTTGAATAACCTTCATCCGCTGACCTTAGATGACTGAATGTCCTTAAACGACCTATTCAGTCATTCACCTATCATAACCTAAACATTTAACCTTTAATAACATTGTACTGCTCCGCTGAAACAGCTTGACCATTCATCCGTCAACTTAATCATAGTGTTCTTATTAGAAAGAAAACATATTTTAATATCTGTAAACATAATATTAAGTATGGATTTGAGAGTGTATGATGCAAATCAGAGAATGATAAATTCTTTTTTTGATGAGAGTGGATAACAGTTACCATGGATATCTGATTGTGAAGTTTTAAGTATATATTGGTGGATGCAAACTAGCCATCGGCGTATGATAAACCTATTAAGACATTCCAACTTTCAAGCAATTGTCGATGAATACAATAGCAATGAGCCACAGTTACATGAAGAAACATATGAATTTATACCATATTTATTAACCTTCTCTCAAAGTAAAGATATTGAGGACTATATTCCTAGACAATAGTTTTAAACTGTTATATGTTACCTTGTTCAATAATTGTAAAAATCATGACACAAGCACACCTGGATGCGATCAATTTTAAAATTAATGCAGATGTTAGCATAGTGGCAGTTCATCACGAAAAAGAAAAATCAAAAATTAAATGTATTCTATCTAATGAATGTGTCTTAAAACCATGGAAAAATAGTTATGTCATCAGTGTAGAAGACGGTTGCAGACGCCTAACACTATCTTCAAACCAATTATTTAACTTGTATGATTTGAAGGAAACATTGTTGTTTTTAACTTTAATTGTTGAAAATCAGTGAAAATGAATCAAACAGATTGTATTTCTTTTCAAAGTGGTATTCCTTTTTCGGAATATACTCATCCAGTGTATTGATGAGGGTCGCCTTAGCACCTATACGTTTTGGCCGGAGCAAATAATCCCTACTAAACAAAGTTTAGCCAAAGCCGGATTTTTCTATACCAATGTGGGTGACAAGGTGACATGTTTTAGTTGTGGAAAGACATTGCTTCAGTGGAAGTCATCCGATAACCCCTGGGCGGAGCATAGTAAACATTCAAAAGATTGTGAATATATAAAGATGGTTGGAGGAGATCCATCACATCATATTGCGTTTACCAACCACAAGAACACATCTTCAAATTCGTTTTCTCTTTGGAGTTAATGACAATGGCGTCTGTTTCAATTAATACATCAATCGAATTGTTATTTGAATCTTACTTCAAAATATTACATGCAAGGACAGTGTTGAACTCATTTTCAAAGATTGTGAAAGAACATTGTTATGGATGTCAATTTGATCGATTTAGTCAATCAGATCACACTTGTATAATGCGTACGGAGAGAGAAAATTTGGATTTGTTTTTCGACAAAACACTAGATAAACTTGACTACAATAGTCTTATGTCTGTATGGGAGACATCTGTTTATCTATCAACAGAGGAGGCTGATCTCGTACGATTAAAGTTCTCTTCACAAGGATGGAAAAATCAAATTGACTCTAATGGATGGAAAGAAGAACTGAAAAATACTGTTTTGAGAATGAAAGCAATAGATGATCGTTTACTTCCTATCAATGATGAACCTGATAGCCATTTGATTTACCCGCATTCCAATAAACAATGTGACATGTTCCAGAACAATTGTTTTCATCAAAACCAAACAGAAATGGAGTATTGTTCATTGTGCAGTGAACAACAAATGGACGAATAAAAACAATTGACATGTTTTGAGTTCAATGATTAAATTTGACTTACCAAATTGTTTATATGTATTCTTTTTATATTTTACATGTATTAGTTTTATGTCCTTGAATAAATCGTATATAACCATAAATGTTTCATTTTCTGTTTATGTTTCACATGAATGTTTGTTACTTTTACCAAGTACATTTTATTTATCTTTTATAAACTATCATTAAAAATTAGTGACAGACATTCAAGTGATTCATATTGTTCAATATAAAAAAAAATAAAAAAAAAATAAAAAAAAAAAATAAAAAAAAAATGAAATGCTGAACATGATAACTTGTCAACATTAGATTCAGATTGTTTTATAAGACAGATGACAAGTATTCAAGTTCACCATTCAAGATGAATACACAACAAAAAGAAGACATATTAAAAAACTATTATTTTAATAGTTCAAATATAGCATCATTCAGAGGATCACAAATATTATATGCAATATTGAATAAAAAATATCCAGGACTATTCACAAAACTGTTCATTCGTCAATGGTTGGATAAACAAACTAGTTATGCTACTTCCAAACAGGTTCGTCGAAAGTTTAGAATGGCCCAAGTACGAGTGTCTTTTATTGATGAACAGTTTGATGCTGATCTCGTGTCTGTAGGCAATCTGTCAAAAGAAAATGATGGATTTTTTTGATAGTTATGGACATTCACCAGGATATAACAATGATTTCTTTATCACATTTATTAAACAATTCAAAACTGTAGACTATTCTGACAAACATCTTCAAAGCAATTATTCAAATATTTGTGGACTGTATTGTTTATTTTATTTTATGTTAAGATTAAAAAATATATCACTAGTAGATATTGTAAATATGTTTCTTCTAACTTTTCTAGAAATGATGTTTTTGTTTATGATGTTATGTCCAACATATTTTGTTATTGTATAAAACATGTAAAAATAATAATCAAAGTAGCAAATCTAGAATTAAAAACATATAAAATTAATGTATTCGTTGTTTCTTATCATTTTGAGTACATCTTAGCAAAGGAATATATCTCAACTTTCATCACAATAAAACAAGATGGATGAAGCGACTATTAAATTTGAATGTCCCAGCACATGTATTATTGCTTGAAGTACCGGTAGTGGAAAATCAACATTTACATATGAATTGCTGAAAGTGGCAGATAAAATATTTACCATACCACCAAAAAGAATATTTTATTGTTATGGTATATACCAGAACTTGTATGATAACATGAAAGCTACCATTTCAAATATTGAGTTTTTTAATGGTCTCCCAATGAGGGAAGATTTAGAAACATGGGCCACTGATTCATCCCACAAAGTAATAATATTGGATGATTTAATGAATAAAGCTGCAGAAAGTAATGAAATCTCCAATTTCTTTACTCAATATAGTCATCATTTAAATTTCAGTGTAATTTTTTATGTCAAAATGCTTTCACTGCAGGAAAACAATTTCGCACAATCAGTTTAAGCACACACTACTTTTTACTATTTAAAAATCAGAGAGATAAACTGCAAATACAAATGTTGGGTAGACAGATGTTTTCAGGACAATTACCCTTTTTATGGACGCCTACACCAGGGCTACAGATACAAAATATGGATACTTACTTGTGGATATTTCACCACACAGCAACCCTAGTTATAAGTTGCGCACAGACATCCTCCCACATCAGACTACCATCGTCTTCGCACCTATAAACAACAAAACATGCGTAACACTGTAAAAAAAAGAACGCCTTTTCATTCCGTTTATCATTCAAGTAGATTTTAGATTAGATTCGTTTTGTTTTTACAAGTTTTACTATTAGATTCAATCATTTTATGTATACTATGATTAAGTAGATTATAGATTAGTATTTATATTTTATAAGTTTATACCGTTGATGTTAGTTTCACTAATTCATGTACCCTGTTATTATGTAGTGATGATTAATAAACATTAAAATTAATGCTTGTGTTATAGTTAGTCTCTATATTAATACAGTTGTGTACAAAGAAAGTTGATTTCCCGTTGAAATATTGCATTACTTAGATATAGATGATTCAACCCCATACATTATTTGAAAACCTAGTTTGTATGTCAACGGATAAGTCACTTTGTCTTTTAAATGAAACGAAAAAGACCTATCATCAAGGTTTTAATCCAATATTTCACCACCAAGAGCTTCACGTGTGGTTCGGATGATGTGCGGTGGATCGAACAAACTTACCATCTTTATATACACGGTGGAACATATTTAACTTGACACAATCCCGAGCATGTGTAGATGTGACCTACATCAATTTAGACATTGACACGAGCGCGAGCATGCGCAGTGCAGACCTGGTAATGATGACCATGGTGGGTGGTTAAAGTGATCAAGGTTATAGACATGCGCAATCGTATCCAAAGATAGTTTGACCTAGGGGAAGAACAAGAACACTGACCTGGATTTGGGACTGGCTCCTCCGTCTCCTCATCCACCACGAAGCCTCATTTGCTACTACTTTCAACCGTCTTCTGGTTCCATGGGAATAAAAATACTTTTTCGTCACGGACGGTGTATAACAACATTTTACTTCTGTATTTATACATTGCCTGTCTGTGCTCTTACTATGAGAAGAAGTTTATTGATGTGAATCTCGCATTGATGTGAATTCAACATTGTTCATTATCACACTAACATGTACACTTGTTATCGTTGTAAGTATTAACAAGAAAGATTACTGCTCAAAATCAATGACAAATCAATGTATCTCGCATTATTGTCCGTTTGTCTCAGTAGCTCAGTGAATTGATATTTAATTTTGAAAATAAGGTTACTTCCCCATAAGGCAAACCATACATTTCCTGTGTTCCATGCAATGTTTTACAGCGATGATGGCGGACATGTCTACCCGGAATTGCTTTTTACATCCGGTTACTGATGCAGGACATCATCTAGACCAGCTTTGTAGTAAACCCCATATCCTTATAGAGTACTTGGAAGCGTTTCATCATCATATAGTGAGATAACCACACCATCGCCACTTGTCACCGTGGTTTTATCAGGGACGCACGCTGTATTCATTTATTAGCTTTTTTCGATAACCTGGTAACGTATATGACTTAAACCTTGTGCAAAAACTTTACCGTTAGCCCAAAACTGTTGAAGATATTCACTTAAAACTTGGTACTTATTGCCAGAGACAAGATGTAGCAGGGCCCATAACATCGGCGTTAATAATGTTCGAGTTATGCCTCTTGCTGAATGACAATAAAAACAGCAACCATTTATGAATAGAAGGAAAGAAACCGTGGCATCATCACCATTTCTAGTGAGTGCCCCACTCCCCAAGCAAGGAATATTGCACTCAATGTGTAGGCACATGGTCGCGACTTTAAAACCAGTCAGTTATGATTTACATTAAGTGAGGTTTTACGATGACATACTCTAGAGTCAAGTCCAAGCGACTTTCATCTTCAGTTGAAATGATAAATGCGATAATTATTTAGCGCTCTCTGACGTCACGTTTTTCCCATACTTCTTAGGTAATAGGTGGCGCTGTTTATTAGCACCAATTTCATTGTTTAGCGTGCCACCAGCCGAGCGGTTTTCGTTTATAGTTTAAATTTAATAATTTATTTAATAGTGCATTTACTGAATGTCAAAACACTTTGTCTATAGCTAATTTCAAGTATGGTATTATATCAAAGCGGTGTGCTAAAGTTATGAGTTACTACGTAGGGCTTGGGTGGTATTTAAATTTATAATCAGCTAATGTTTACATTCAATACTGGATTGAATCACTTTACGTAATTCTGATCGTTGTGCAATCGTAACCAATACCAGGTTAAACCAGTGGGCTATTTTAAGCAATCATAGCATTCGGTTGATCCCTTGTTATTGTCAGAGACATATGTATTTTATTGGTACCCCTGACGGTCTTTTATGGTCTGTATATGGGAGGACGGTTAATTATTAATATTCGTATACTTAATTTTACATCGTTTTTACTAAAAGTTCATACTGAAATGTTTTGAAAACATGGCAAGAACATTGTGTCTGTTATTATGTATAAATCCACCATCTTGTTGAAATAACCGCTCGGGCGTTACTAATATATATATATATATATACGGTTTGACAGAACCACTGTAGCTTAATAGCTGTGTTAGTAACGTAACTACCTCTTAAGGATACACAGGTGTTTATTTTGTTAATTCATATTACAAAATAATTATACATAAGATATAACAAGATTAAATAGTTTATATTGATTTATTAATGCAAATACATATGCATCTGGGCACAGCCTTAATATAGCAGACGATCCTTCGCTCACCTTGGTTTAACTCGTATACTCATTTATAATACTATGCATTCAAATTTTAGTTTTTAAACCTAAATAAGCGATCACGAAAGGACTGATTAGAGAAGCAGTCCATAGTTACATTGGCGTTTGACTTGAATTGACAATTTCCTACTGAGTGCAGAGAAAATCTGTGACACCGCGTAAGACAACTAACTTGAATTGAGCATATTATCGGTTTATTGTTGATAAATAAATATGTTGCGTGTATTAATATAATATTGTATTTAAGTTTTACGAAATAACTTTTTACATTTAATAAATGTATCAGAAAATTTAAACTTCAAACTGACTGTTTCTGTGATTTTCAATTAATCTTAATAACCAAATCACTTTGCAGTTTTAGCTCTTGTCCTTTTACTTATAGGTTCTTGTTCTTATTCAGAGTCTTCTTCCACCCTATCAATATGTACCTCAAATACAACAGGAGACAGGAGGGATTGACGAGGGCATAAGAGGCAGGGAGGAGTGACGAGGAGGCTTTAATGAGATTCTAGTAGTGTTTTCCAAGCATTTGAGAAACGTGGGGGTTGCATTGTGCACATTTCTTTAACAAATATACTTGTGTGTCGAATTAAAGTCAGTGTCCGGCGAAGTACCGTTGACAGATCTGCATTTATAATGGAACGAAACGAGAACGAAGTTCGTCTATATTCGTGCGTCAAATGTAGGTACTTTTTCTTTTCCTGGAGGAATTTGTTGCACCATTTACGAGTATGGCATACCTGCGCGTATTATTCCTACACATGTATATGCTGCGAGCAAACGTTTCAGGATCGGAAAACATTTTTGTTGCATTTGAAGAAAAGACTTGGTACAAACCCGCGCGGTTAATGATGCTACTATAAAATCAAGTGTCATGAAGTTTTCAACCTCAGTGAGTGTTTGGATGACAAGTAGTCAAGTCGTACATTAGTGGAAAAATGGATCTATTGGATACACGAAAATATAAGATGAGGAGAAAATTGAAAAGCAGTGCCTCTCGAAACAGACATGAGCCTCAAAATGTATATACGGATGAGACAGAAAACGCCGAGACAAACTTCAGAAAAGTCCGAAAACATCGTTACCATCGGGCATGTATAAAGCTGAATGTTTCACTCACTCCTACTTATTAGCGCTTAAGGAATTTGTTGTGATGCACCAGTGTGATATTTGTTTTAAAAGTTTAGGAAGACGCGATAATATGTTGCGACATAAAAGGTCTGCGCATTCAAACGAAGATTCGGATGAAGACGCTATGTCTTACGTTAGAGATCAAGAAGATATTTTTGGATCTGTTGATGAAAACGAGTCTGATAACAGCGACGACGACATGTCTGTAACATCGGAGAACTCTTCGGGTATTGATCCTTGGCAAGAGGTTGTCGATGAGGCTTTTTAAGAGTGTCAATCGCAGTATGAGGAGGAAGTGCGTGAACTTATGCAGGATGATACCGACCTTAGTGAAAGCCAAGCCAAAAAGGATGTCGTTGAGGATATGCGAGGTACTTACAAAAAGGCCCTGATGAATAGTTTGGGGGGGCAAAGCTGGTGTGGTTTGACTCTATCAAGCGAGATACCATCTATAAGACCATAAAGAAAACAGTTAATCAACTTAAAGACACAGAGGACTACGACGAACAGGAAGCCGTAAAGTACGCCATCCTTGAGCGGAGATATCTGTTCGATAAGGTATTGGACAGTAACGACGTTCCTCAGTTGGATGCAGAGCAAGAGGAAGAAACAAATCAGTAAAAATCATTCAAAGATACTTTAATTCGTTCGTACAAGAGTGCTTTGGAAATTTATTTGCTTTCAATCCGTACACAATGCAGAATACAGACGCCATTTAATTCCATAACACAATTGTATCTGATAGCTTTGCAACACGTACTTGTTTTTAAGTAAAATAAATGTCTTTAATGATGTGAAATAAAATGTCTTATAATACGAAACGGAGTTGTTGTTGTGTGTTTTAGTTGTAGTTTTATTTATGTTTTAAGCGTTTTCCATATAGAAACAAGACAAATGTTGATGCTGGTTATCAAAGACGCCGCCAGATCAGTTAAAAAATAATAATGATTGCATTAAAATATTATGTTAATATAGTATTCAGTCATACCTCTTAGTTTGTAAAAAGGTGTGCTTAAAATTAAACATCTGAACTCTCCAAATAATGAACTCATTTCATTGTACTGAGCATTAGGTTTAAAACTACAATTACTACAAAATTTAATCAGGTAAGTTTTATATCTGGTTACAATTCATACATACTACATAAGTAATATTCTCGATGACATTTTATTACCCAGCTTGTATGTCTTCAGGTTATGTTTTATTTTTATATCTCTATGTTATATGCGTTTACTTACACATTCGTTGTGTATGTCATCTGCAACAGTGCAAATCCTTCTTCGCCTTTGATATCTGCAACACTATATCTATAATATGCGTTAAAGTCTGCGCCCGTAACCAGACTGCTGTAAATGTGCCTTTTCGACTGGTGTTTCGAGTTATTTTTCAATCCTAGTTTGACTATTGTTATCAAATAAAACAAACAATTTCAAACAACTAGAATCAAGTTATACAATTTCTGTTTCCTCTTCACTGACGTCATTATCAGATTCCTTCTCTTCACTATTTTTATCGTCGGTAAGGGAACATGGAAAGCATATCTTGTTCAGAATGTGGACGTACGTTTTGTAGCAGGTACAATATGTTAAGACACAAAAGAAAGCAGCACCCAGAGATAATACACACATTTAATCAGACCAAAGTGTATGAAAGGTATGCTTACACTTTAGATTGTCCATTATTGTGATAAATGATTAAGTAAGAATGTTTAAATGTTATATATTACTTATGCGACACAGTCATTGTTGACAACTGCTACACAAACATTTTATTTTCAGGTCAGGAATTTAAGGCCAGGACAGTCCAAGAGCTCATGAAAAAAGAAGAAATCCATTATTTTAACCATCAAGACACGTCTCATGCGCTATTTTTCATACAAGGAAACGGCAACATTTCTACCCGTGTTGCAGGATATCGGTGACAATTATAACATTACCTATAATAGAGCAATTGGAATGCGACCTGCTGATATTAAAGACATAAATCAGGAAGAGGTGTGATTAGAAACATACTTTGCACAGAATCCAAAAAAAAAAACGATCACAAAACGTGAAACTGAAACTGTTCAAACTAAAAGTGGGTGATTATGTCCGCATCAGTCATCTGAAAACTGTGTTTACTCGGCCGTATGACCAAACATACTCCGGTGAAGTGTTTAGAGTCCAAAGACGTTATTACAGGGGTACTCTCCCTCTTTATCGATTACGCGATTTACAAAATGAAGATATTAAAGGAACATTTTATCAAAGTGAATACAATCCAAACAGTGCATTCAAAATTGAGAGGATATTGAAAACAAAAGGCAAAGGAGCCAATAAACAGTATTTTGTGAAATGGAAATATTATCCAAAAGAAGTTTCAAAGTTGGATAAACGCTGGTGATTTTGACTGATTTCATGTAAATATGGTGTTATCTCATTGTATGTTGTAAATGTGTATGTACCATTGTATAAATAACTGTCATATTTGTAATGTAACGCTATATATTGTAAATAAATGTCTATAAGTTAGCTTTTGTTAATTGATATACAATGTCAACCAAAACTACACTCGTTGGTTCAGTCTGATGAATGTTTATTTACATTCCTGGGTGACAGACCAGACCGTTCACCTCACCTGACCTCGTCAGTGGTTAAACATTATCAATGAATGCATAGTATTATAAATGAGTATACGAGTTAAACCAAGGTGAGCGAAGGATCGTCTGCTATATTAAGGCTGTGCCCAGATGCATATGTATTTGCATTAATAAATCAATATAAACTATTTAATCTTGTTATATCTTATGTATAATTATTTTGTAATATGAATTAACAAAATAAACACCTGTGTATCCTTAAGAGGTAGTTACGTTACTAACACAGCTATTAAGCTACAGTGGTTCTGTCAAACCGTATATATCGTATATATTAGTAACGCCCGAGCGGTTATTTCAACAAGATGGTGGATTTATACATAATAACAGACACAATGTTCTTGCCATGTTTTCAAAACATTTCAGTATGAACTTTTAGTAAAAACGATGTATAATTAAGTATACGAATATTAACCGTCCTCCCATATACAGACCATAAAAGACCGTCAGGGGTACCAATAAAATACATATGTCTCTGACAATAACAAGGGATCAACCGAATGCTATGATTGCTTAAAATAGCCCACTGGTTTAACCTGGTATTGGTTACGATTGCACAACGATCAGAATTACGTAAAGTGATTCAATCCAGTATTGAATGTAAACATTAGCTGATTATAAATTTAAATACCACCCAAGCCCTACGTAGTAACTCATAACTTTAGCACACCGCTTTGATATAATACCATACTTGAAATTAGCTATAGACAAAGTGTTTTGACATTCAGTAAATGCACTATTAAATAAATTATTAAATTTAAACTATAAACGAAAACCGCTCGGCTGGTGGCACGCTAAACAATGAAATTGGTGCTAATAAACAGCGCCACCTATTACCTAAGAAGTATGGGAAAAACGTGACGTCAGAGAGCGCTAAATAATTATCGCATTTATCATTTCAACTGAAGATGAAAGTCGCTTGGACTTGACTCTAGAGTATGTCATCGTAAAACCTCACTTAATGTAAATCATAACTGACTGGTTTTAAAGTCGCGACCATGTGCCTACACATTGAGTGCAATATTCCTTGCTTGGGGAGTGGGGCACTCACTAGAAATGGTGATGATGCCACGGTTTCTTTCCTTCTATTCATAAATGGTTGCTGTTTTTATTGTCATTCAGCAAGAGGCATAACTCGAACATTATTAACGCCGATGTTATGGGCCCTGCTACATCTTGTCTCTGGCAATAAGTACCAAGTTTTAAGTGAATATCTTCAACAGTTTTGGGCTAACGGTAAAGTTTTTGCACAAGGTTTAAGTCATATACGTTACCAGGTTATCGAAAAAAGCTAATAAATGAATACAGCGTGCGTCCCTGATAAAACCACGGTGACAAGCGGCGATGGTGTGGTTATCTCACTATATGATGATGAAACGCTTCCAAGTACTCTATAAGGATATGGGGTTTACTACAAAGCTGGTCTAGATGATGTCCTGCATCAGTAACCGGATGTAAAAAGCATTTCCGGGTAGACATGTCCGCCATCATCGCTGTAAAACATTGCATGGAACACAGGAAATGTATGGTTTGCCTTATGGGGAAGTAACCTTATTTTCAAAATTAAATATCAATTCCCTGAGCTACTGAGACAAACGGACAATAATGCGAGATACATTGATTTGTCATTGATTTTGAACAGTAATCTTTATTGTTAATACTTACAACGATAACAAGTGTACATGTTAGTGTGATAATGAACAATGTTGAATTCACATCAATGCGAGATTCACATCAATAAACTTCTTCTCATAGTAAGAGCACAGACAGGCAATGTATAAATACAGAAGTAAAATGTTGTTATACACCGTCCGTGACGAAAAAGTATTTTTATTCCCATGGAACCAGAAGACGGTTGAAAGTAGTAGCAAATGAGGCTTCGTGGTGGATGAGGAGACGGAGGAGCCAGTCCCAAATCCAGGTCAGTGTTCTTGTTCTTCCCCTAGGTCAAACTATCTTTGGATACGATTGCGCATGTCTATAACCTTGATCACTTTAACCACCCACCATGGTCATCATTACCAGGTCTGCACTGCGCATGCTCGCGCTCGTGTCAATGTCTAAATTGATGTAGGTCACATCTACACATGCTCGGGATTGTGTCAAGTTAAATATGTTCCACCGTGTATTTAAAGATGGTAAGTTTGTTCGATCCACCGCACATCATCCGAACCACACGTGAAGCTCTTGGTGGTGAAATATTGGATTAAAACCTTGATGATAGGTCTTTTTCGTTTCATTTAAAAGACAAAGTGACTTATCCGTTGACATACAAACTAGGTTTTCAAATAATGTATGGGGTTGAATCATCTATATCTAAGTAATGCAATATTTCAACGGGAAATCAACTTTCTTTGTACACAACTGTATTAATATAGAGACTTACTATAACACAAGCATTAATTTTAATGTTTATTAATCATCACTACATAATAACAGGGTACATGAATTAGTGAAACTAACATCAACGGTATAAACTTATAAAATATAAATACTAATCTATAATCTACTTAATCATAGTATACATAAAATGATTGAATCTAATAGTAAAACTTGTAAAAACAAAACGAATCTAATCTAAAATCTACTTGAATGATAAACGGAATGAAAAGGCGTTCTTTTTTTACAGTGTTACGCATGTTTTGTTGTTTATAGGTGCGAAGACGATGGTAGTCTGATGTGGGAGGATGTCTGTGCGCAACTTATAACTAGGGTTGCTGTGTGGTGAAATATCCACAAGTAAGTATCCATATTTTGTATCTGTAGCCCTGGTGTAGGCGTCCATAAAAAAGGGTAATTGTCCTGGAAACATCTGTCTACCCAACATTTGTATTTGCAGTTTATCTCTCTGATTTTTAAATAGTAAAAAGTAGTGTGTGCTTAAACTGATTGTGCGAAATTGTTTTCCTGCAGTGAAAGCATTTTGACATAAAAAATTACACTGAAATTTAAATGATGACTATATTGAGTAAAGAAATTGGAGATTTCATTACTTTCTGCAGCTTTATTCATTAAATCATCCAATATTATTACTTTGTGGGATGAATCAGTGGCCCATGTTTCTAAATCTTCCCTCATTGGGAGACCATTAAAAAACTCAATATTTGAAATGGTAGCTTTCATGTTATCATACAAGTTCTGGTATATACCATAACAATAAAATATTCTTTTTGGTGGTATGGTAAATATTTTATCTGCCACTTTCAGCAATTCATATGTAAATGTTGATTTTCCACTCCCGGTACTTCCAGCAATAATACATGTGCTGGGACATTCAAATTTAATAGTCGCTTCATCCATCTTGTTTTATTGTGATGAAAGTTGAGATATATTCCTTTGCTAAGATATAAACTCAAAATGATAAGAAACAACGAATACATTAATTTTATATGTTTTTAATTCTAGATTTGCTACTTTGATTATTATTTTTACATGTTTTATACAATAACAAAATATGTTGGACATAACATCATAAACAAAAACATCATTTCTAGAAAAGTTAGAAGAAACATATTTACAATATCTACTAGTGATATATTTTTTAATCTTAACATAAAATAAAATAAACAATACAGTCCACAAATATTTGAATAATTGCTTTGAAGATGTTTGTCAGAATAGTCTACAGTTTTGAATTGTTTAATAAATGTGATAAAAAAATCATTGTTATATCCTGGTGAATGTCCATAACTATCAAAAAAATCCATCATTTTCTTTTGACAGATTGCCTACAGACACGAGATCAGCATCAAACTGTTCATCAATAAAAGACACTCGTACTTGGGCCATTCTAAACTTTCGACGAACCTGTTTGGAAGTAGCATAACTAGTTTGTTTATCCAACCATTGACGAATGAACTGTTTTGTGAATAGTCCTGGATATTTTTTATTCAATATTGCATATAATATTTGTGATCCTCTGAATGATGCTATATTTGAACTATTAAAATAATAGTTTTTTAATATGTCTTCTTTTTGTTGTGTATTCATCTTGAATGGTGAACTTGAATACTTGTCATCTGTCTTATAAAACAATCTGAATCTAATGTTGACAAGTTATCATGTTCAGCATTTCATTTATTTTTTATTTTATTTTGTTATTTATTTTTTATTTTTTTTATATTGAACAATATGAATCACTTGAATGTCTGTCACTAATTTTTAATGATAGTTTATAAAAGATAAATAAAATGTACTTGGTAAAAGTAACAAACATTCATGTGAAACATAAACAGAAAATGAAACATTTATGGTTATATACGATTTATTCAAGGACATAAAAGTAATACATGTAAAATATAAAAAGAATACATATAAACAATTTGGTAAGTCAAATTTAATCATTGAACTCAAAACATGTCAATTGTTTTTATTCGTCCATTTGTTGTTCACTGCACAATGAACAATACTCCATTTCTGTTTGGTTTTGATGAAAACAATTGTTCTGGAACATGTCACATTGTTTATTGGAATGCGGGTAAATCAAATGGCTATCAGGTTCATCATTGATAGGAAGTAAACGATCATCTATTGCTTTCATTCTCAAAACAGTATTTTTCAGTTCTTCTTTCCATCCATTAGAGTCAATTTGATTTTTCCATCCTTGTGAAGAGAACTTTAATCGTACGAGATCAGCCTCCTCTGTTGATAGATAAACAGATGTCTCCCATACAGACATAAGACTATTGTAGTCAAGTTTATCTAGTGTTTTGTCGAAAAACAAATCCAAATTTTCTCTCTCCGTACGCATTATACAAGTGTGATCTGATTGACTAAATCGATCAAATTGACATCCATAACAATGTTCTTTCACAATCTTTGAAAATGAGTTCAACACTGTCCTTGCATGTAATATTTTGAAGTAAGATTCAAATAACAATTCGATTGATGTATTAATTGAAACAGACGCCATTGTCATTAACTCCAAAGAGAAAACGAATTTGAAGATGTGTTCTTGTGGTTGGTAAACGCAATATGATGTGATGGATCTCCTCCAACCATCTTTATATATTCACAATCTTTTGAATGTTTACTATGCTCCGCCCAGGGGTTATCGGATGACTTCCACTGAAGCAATGTCTTTCCACAACTAAAACATGTCACCTTGTCACCCACATTGGTATAGAAAAATCCGGCTTTGGCTAAACTTTGTTTAGTAGGGATTATTTGCTCCGGCCAAAACGTATAGGTGCTAAGGCGACCCTCATCAATACACTGGATGAGTATATTCCGAAAAAGGAATACCACTTTGAAAAGAAATACAATCTGTTTGATTCATTTTCACTGATTTTCAACAATTAAAGTTAAAAACAACAATGTTTCCTTCAAATCATACAAGTTAAATAATTGGTTTGAAGATAGTGTTAGGCGTCTGCAACCGTCTTCTACACTGATGACATAACTATTTTTCCATGGTTTTAAGACACATTCATTAGATAGAATACATTTAATTTTTGATTTTTCTTTTTCGTGATGAACTGCCACTATGCTAACATCTGCATTAATTTTAAAATTGATCGCATCCAGGTGTGCTTGTGTCATGATTTTTACAATTATTGAACAAGGTAACATATAACAGTTTAAAACTATTGTCTAGGAATATAGTCCTCAATATCTTTACTTTGAGAGAAGGTTAATAAATATGGTATAAATTCATATGTTTCTTCATGTAACTGTGGCTCATTGCTATTGTATTCATCGACAATTGCTTGAAAGTTGGAATGTCTTAATAGGTTTATCATACGCCGATGGCTAGTTTGCATCCACCAATATATACTTAAAACTTCACAATCAGATATCCATGGTAACTGTTATCCACTCTCATCAAAAAAAGAATTTATCATTCTCTGATTTGCATCATACACTCTCAAATCCATACTTAATATTATGTTTACAGATATTAAAATATGTTTTCTTTCTAATAAGAACACTATGATTAAGTTGACGGATGAATGGTCAAGCTGTTTCAGCGGAGCAGTACAATGTTATTAAAGGTTAAATGTTTAGGTTATGATAGGTGAATGACTGAATAGGTCGTTTAAGGACATTCAGTCATCTAAGGTCAGCGGATGAAGGTTATTCAAAGGTCAGCCGATGGAGGTTATAATTTACACTCACTTGACCCTAACCGTCATCTGCTGTTATTAAAAATAGTTACACACAAAGAACTGTCTGTATAGTGCCTGTGTAGTGACACAAAGAACTGCCTGTAGAGTGCCTGTGTTTTTTTCTTTCTTATGGCGTGTAGTCTCCCAAGATTAACAATTTCAAGTGATTATCTGAAATTTCGTTTGAAATACGTTTTATAAAACCAGTAGAAATGTAACAAAGACTTTTGTAAATGGTCGCCTAGATAACGTTTTATTGCTTCAAACATTTAACCAACATTATTACTTATGAATTTACATTACTCTTATCAATGTTTTTTTTTAAAACTATCAAGTACATACTCATATTATTTTATAACATACATCTTAGTGAATTTCCTTGAGAAAATGATTATTGAAAATTGTGTACAAGGTTTTGTTCATTTATTTTCAAATTGGTATGTACAATAAATGTAGTTACCTCTGAAGTTGACTTCTTTGTGTGTTAATGACTGATCTCACTACAATGATAGGCGCGAAGGGTCAAGACTTTATATAAAGGAGCTCTTAACACAAGTGCTGAATTCATGCGAACGTTTTTAACTGATCATTGACAGTTCAAGTGTTTTTCTCTAGATCAAGTGTTTGATTAATGAAGACGGACCGTCCCCGTACAAGCTTTGTGATTCTTCAGCCGTTGCTGCTACTCAATATCATGATTAACTTGTCATCCGCTGTTTATTAAAAAAACTGGACTGGCGAGACACCTACTTCACCTTTATTAATGTAAATAGATTCAATCTTAATTATACAAAACGCTAGGTCGAAACCAAATTTATTTGATGTTAGTTTTACTCTATCTGGATCATTGAAACATTGTCGAATACAAAACATCATGATGTCCTTATTCAAAAAGACAGAGGCGTCGGTATTCTTCACCAAATGTTTTTGAGTAACGTGAGCTGATATGCACCCTTTCATGATGAAGAGCAGCAAAATAATATAGCAAAATATTTAATGAAAAGACTAACTGACCATTGCATTTTCATTGGTTCCCGCCAAATATGAGGATGTTATCAAGATCACCGTCGTGTTACAACTCACATGATTAACATTAATAAAAAAGCTGGACTTGGGCGACCCCTACTTTATTGATACATTAAATCAGTCCCCGTAAAGATTCTTCATTCATTGCTGCTATTCAATATCATCCGCTCAAAAGAGTTGGACTGGCGTGACCCCTACTTTATTGACTACGCAGGGCTATGATATGTCTCTTGATTTCCTACCACATGATCTAGAGTCTTATCCGTTCCGAGTCGTGTTCGACTTTTTCTATTTATATCAAAATTAACAAACCAGTACTGTACTACAAAAATCTGGTATGGAGCTGGTAGATGTATGAACAAAAAAACGAATCACAAAATATTTGTTTAATGTTGTATTTTATTGAGTTATTAGCATAAAAGCGCAACAAAAGTACTGTAAAATAAAATATATTTAATATACAGTACAGTTTTAGAGACAGGAAGCAAATATTATGGATATATATGCACCTTTTAAACAATTTCTGAAAAACCTATTTCAAAAAGTATTATCGAACGTATTACAAAAGGCAATTTCGACGTGAGGTTGTTATTGATTAAAATTCTGAAAGAGGCGTCCCTCCGGACCACAAATTACGGGCAACGTTCAAAAACAAAAGTCTCGGTTTGGTTGGGAATGTTTCATTGACATCATGTCTAGCAGAAACAGCAAATGTCAACACCCACAGTTGTTTGATGGGAATATACTCCTGCTTTGGTGTCATATGACCTGTAAATAATTTAGTGTCATTTAACCTAAACTATTTTGCGAAACTATATTTTTGATTATTTTTCACTAAATTCTGTACAGTTCATATGGCACCAAAGCAGGATTACATTCCAATAAAACTAATGTGGTAAAAGGTTATAAGTAATGTATTTTCCAAAATTAAATGCTAAATGTGTCGCATTGTATTCTTGAAATTGCAAACTTATAACTCTTAAAGCAGCTGAGTGTTTGAAATTATGTTTAGTTTCTTGCTAAGCATCTGTTTCAATGTACTGATTCACCTGATTAAAATCAATAACGGCGGACGTCTGCTTTTATGGCATATTTTAAAATACTGCCGTCCCGTTGAACAAAAAATAATTTCGAACACTAAATCATATTAAATGATTCTGAAGGCACAGCACATGAATGACTGGGGGAAATAATGGCGTCATTATATAGTGACAGATGTGTCATTAAGAAACAAATACATCAACACACGCAAAACATAACTGATAAAAGCTAAATAGCGAATTATTGAGACCTATCTCTATTTTCATGAACATTTACATGACAAAAAGTACAAACAATTACACATATGACTGGTGGTGCAAATCTAAAATACACGTTTAATCATTTTGAGACAGGGCACTTTGAAACATGCTTTGGTTAATTTTATATCAACAAAAAAGCCGTAGAATTGATTTACTGACTCAAAATCAACCAGTAGAATGCACACAAAAAATACAAGCACACATACGTTTCCTATACAAGAAAGGTCAAATGTAGATAGGATATAAATAGATACGTCAATATTATTTTTAATGGACAATAAAAGCAAAGCAAAGCACTTGAAACCAAATGGTAATGAGTAATGTAGAATTCAACAAGATTTGAGCTCACAATCTTCAGTATAAAATACATGTATTCCCTGATGAAAACAGATTAAATCGTTTGATTATCAACTCTGCTGGCTTAAATGCCTCGAAAGTTTTTAAGCGTAACAAAAATAAAAAGCTTTTTTCATTTAAGCCAAGTTACTTACTTTATCTCGATTAACTGAATAAAATAATCCTGATTGTCATAAAGATAATTTCTTTTTATAGTTCAAGATCTCTTAAGAATGTTAATATTACGCAAATTATAGGTAAACAACAATAGAAGGCTTATCTTATAAGGGACTTTAGATGTTTTAAGAAATTAGGGCCAGGTGCATGCACATATACGGGTATATAAATATTTTATACATGCAGATGAAAGAAGACGCTCAA
This sequence comes from Mya arenaria, assembly GCF_026914265.1. Lineage (NCBI taxonomy): Eukaryota > Metazoa > Mollusca > Bivalvia > Myida > Myidae > Mya > Mya arenaria. The sequence goes on from NC_069133.1 coordinate 16,138,744, forward strand.
GTACATCACGTGTTAGATTAAAAAAAAAAACACAAAAAAACATTTTTTAGATTAAATAATTTAGAGAAATATAATACACAAAGAATTATTTATTATTGATATTTACAAAGGTTTTGGCTTAAAGAAAACGCATTGGAATAACAAAATAGCAAACCTCCAATAAAAATTTCAACAAATATAGTAGAAAATTATAGTTCCAATCTGATCAGAAATAAATTTCTTTTAATTGCTTGTTGTAATTGTACATACATGTACTTAAGATATGGATCAGATGTTACTAATCCACTTGCACGGGGTTGTATATGGACTGGTTCCTCTAACATATAGATCAAAGGTTTCTTATCGAAGTACACTAGCGTTTATCTGGACTGGTTCCTCTAAAATATTGATCAGAGGTTCCTTGTTCACATACACGGAGTTTTAGCTTGACTGGTTCGCCAAAATATAGACCAAAGGTTTCTTATTACATACTCGACGTTTTATCTGGACTGGTTTCTCAAACTATAGATCAGAGGTTCCTTATTCACATACACGTCATTTACTCTAGACTGGTTCGTCAAAAAATATATATCAAAGGTTCCTTATTCACATACACGGCGTTTTATCTGGACATGTTTCTCTAAAATATGGACCAGAGCTCTTTTTCCTTATCCACATACACGGGGTTTTATCTGGATTGGTTCCTCTGTAACACTTTTTGGAACTTTTCTTGAGCATCTGTGCAGCTTGTTGGAAGAGAGGAAGTCTCGGAGTTTCAAAGAACTGAATCAAAACATAGTAACATTTAAAACATTGTGCGAATCGCTTGAATACAACTGTTTGTTTCATCAATTACTTTTGTATGTGTTTTCCACGTGATCCATGTATATTCCTATTCACATAGCTTCATTATTGGAGGCAATAACGTATTGAATTGAATTGAGCGGCAAATTGTATAAAACTTTGATAAGGCATCTACAGACTATCTACAGTCGAGTTTGAGCATTCAAACGATATGATTGGTTAGAAGTCATATTGGATAAACCAATCAGAGTTTTGCGATTTATTTACCTTATATGCAATAAAGGTAATAGTTGTTGTTGGAATAAACATTTTGGTTATATTTGAACAAACCAAGAAAACAATAACGCAGATATATACATAAGGCTGCAGTTGGGGAAAAAACAATAACAAAGATATAGCATGAGTTATATCATCCTTTTTCCTAATTAGGAACGGATTTGCTGACAAAAACTTAAGTATCGGACAATTTGACAATTTGGTCAGAATATTACTAACAACGCCAGTGTACATATACCATGAAATTGTGCATTATAGCAATGGCTGTAACATCGGACAGTCAAATTTCATTGGACAAAAAACATTTCCATGTCACATATTAATACTCACGTGTCACCAATGATAAGTTCCAGGAGGTCCCCCACAAAAGGTTTATCGGGGTTTCCACCCAACGTGATATCGTACCCTGCCTCCTCATCCTCCTCCTCCACATCATCTTCAGCGTCTTCCTCCTTCCCTCCCCACCCCCATCCCCCTCCCCCACCACCATTTTCCTTATAGCTGAACTCGAATGTTTTTCTTGCAACTGTGACCTTCACCCTAGGTTAAAAGTAAGATCATTATGTTTTGTACGTAATCGTCAACATGCTGAACATGCTCTGCAAATTGCTTTACAAAATGAGAGTCATCCTTAAAGCTGCACTCTCACAGATTGATCGTTTTGACAACTTTTTTTATTTTTTGTCTGGGGATGAGCCAATTATCGCGTTTATGGCTGGAAACAATTTATATTAGTTTACTGACATAAGATCAGATCGCAGAGTTTCATATTTACGCTCGAAATTTTATGTTTTCTGGCTAAAAGCGTTACTAACGCTTTCAGAAAAATGAACTGTCTTCCAAACAATTGAGATATGTTCTTTTGTGAGTTTTCTTATATGACTGAATTGAAGGCATTGATGCCAAAATCCGCTTATTCTGAGACAAAATGTAACACAAAAGTCAAAACTGTTAACCCTTTGCATGCTGGGTAAATTGTCGTCTGCTCAAAAATGTCGTCTGGTTTATTCTAAATTTCTTTCAATTTACTTAAAACTTTGGGGATATATTGACTGAGTGGCAAACAGCTTGGAACCTGTTACTCGGCGTCTGGTCTGGTTCCAAGCTGTTTGCAAAGCCTTTAAAATCGCTATCAGCAGCTTAAGGGTTAAGTTGTGAGAGTGCAGCTTTAACACGTGTTTATATATTCCCCGAGTTGGGGATAATATTAAGAGGTTAAGAAATCCGGGTAAGGGCTGTACGATTCTTATAAGCGTTAAGCTCTTGAGTAGTTTTATTTCGTTTGGTAAAGTTTAATAATACAGTCGAACATGGGCACGAACTCGCTTGGCTCGAAATCCTTGTTGGCTCGAACTAGATGTAAAGGACCGCTTTCTTTATACTAAAGCTAAGCATTTGCGCTTGGCTCGAACTTTCCGAAATTAGAGGTATTTTCGCCGGTTCCTTGGAGTTTGCGCCAACGGGGCTTTTTCAGGGAATAAAAAACCCCATCTAAACCGAGTTGGTATCTGTGTAAATTCATGTTAAGAAATAAGGTATCATTTATTCAACATGGATCGAGTGTCTTATGTTTATGAACAAGCACATTTTGCAGAAAGATGACTTACTCTTTATCGTCCGGACTGTCCATAACACTAATTGTGTGGTAGAGGTTGTCGCTATCAAATGTTCTTTTCGATTCCTCTTTATTCAGACTCTCTGTGATCGTGACCTCGCCGTCCGCTCCGAGGATTACCGCAATACTTACTTTCTATATCAAGAAAAATGTAATACTTTTAAAACAGCGTTTCTTAAACAATGTTTTCTCACTGTCTATAACAAGAATAAACAATACTGTCGAAACCCGTTGGCTCCATATTCAGGGGCCGGTCAAATTACTTCGAGCCTCGCGAATATCGAGCCAAGCGAGATTGCTTACCAAAGAGTAATAAAAATCGGTCTTTTTCATCAAGTTCGAGCCAACGAGGAAATCGCGCCAAGCGATATCGAGCTAACGGGTTTCGACTGTATGTCGATGATCTGTTTAAAGGGACATTCAGAAAAAAAGTTGGGATGAACTTATATATATATAAGCATGCAAAATGATGAAAATATCGAAAATGACGTCATTGAAATTGTGGATATGCCTTGTGTGCGCTGACGTTGGATTTGGAACTATAATTTCAACACAATAAAATATCAAAATGATTTTTCACTGTTTAAAACAGTGAAATATAAATTTTATTTCACTGATAACTCTCTATATACCACCGCGAAGCATTTAATAAATGGTCTCCCACTTCGGAGTGAAATCCTAGTTCACTTGTGGTTAAAACTGGGGCTGTTTTCTATAACTTGTTTGTTTGTTTGTTTATTTGAGTTTATCAAGGTCTGCCCGCGCCCATTGGCTGCATTATGGCTTGACCCCGCCGTGACGCCATCACGACTTAAATTGTGTTTAAATGCCATAAGTGACATGAGATAGAAGTGACAGCAACTCGCAGTCAAATCCAGGCATTGGAAGACTTGAAGAAACAGAGTGAGATACAAGAAATCCGGGTGCGATACCCTAGCTCTCTGCGAAGAGACCTCTTGGTTCTTTAACGTGCTCGGTGTAAAGCACCGATACACGGGATACAACTTTCCTGGGTTGAACCAGTACTGAGTATACCACTTTCCCAAGCACTACCCTTTAAATGCCAAGCGCCAGGCACGGGCTACTTGTACCAGCTTTTAACGTCTTTCGGTATGACGCGGCCTGGGATCGAACCCACGACATCCCGCTCCGTAAGCGGACGCTTAACCACAAGGCCACGGAGACGGTTGTTTTCTATAACCACCTTAGGCTTCACTTTAATATTAGAATCTAAGTGTTTTGATTGGACTGTAAGCATAACTGACCAATGGACTGAATGGAATGTCTAGGGACAGGGATAAGAACGATATTGAATACTGTGGCTGGTTTAAGAAATCTCTTTTTAAACTTTGTCTTAGCACTCCCATCATTTATTAATTCAATTACAGTTGAGTTTTATCTTAAGCCTCATACATACCCCGGTTTTATTGTACTCCAAAACCTGCCCAAGAGCATCTGCGTGCACTGACAGGAATACCCGGTCCCCGTCTTCGACGTCACTCATCTCTAACGGACGGCTCGATGACGTAAACGAAACGCATTCCTGGAAATTGTGTTTAAATTGTCAGTATTAGTTTCATTCTTTCTTCGGTATTTTTTATACCAATTCTGTGTAAATTAATTACATAAAATGATTTAAAATGTGAATTTGTATTAAACAGCATTTACCAAACATTTTTTTTTATCAACATCAAATATCCTTATTAACAATAAAAAAATGGGATATAAAAATAACATAATTATTATTCGAAGGTTTATTTCACTACTCACAGACTGTTGGCATGATCCGAACTTAACACCTCTCGCACCCTCTAGCCTCTGTAGCTCAACATCAGCACCGTTCACCTTCACAGCAGCGACACAGCCGGACATAGAGCTGTAAAAAAATATACCATTGGTCAGAGTGGAAAAAAGATATACCTAAACCCTCGGCTCGGATATCTTATGGAAACTCGATAAACCTAGTTTCCGTAAATTACCTTGCAATCCGGCACCGCCAGATATATCATTCACTCCGTGGGAGATACTTATAATGCACCGGTTAATTGAAGTCTCCCAGGTCCGGGGTATACCTGGAATAGCCGGGAAAATGTGCCGTGTTTTCACCTTCCAGGTGGCCCCGCAGTGCCGGGTGAATGCGGTGGTTTTGTCTTCGCGCCAAAAAATAGCTTGGAATACCAAGGGTCCCTTGGGTGCGGGGGCATTTGGCGGGGATTTTACCAGCAGTTTGTCCCTGCATTACACGGGCTTGGCTGGACCAAAAGTCAATTTCCCCGCTATTCTATGGACCTGGGGGCGGTCAGGGGCGTGGTTACAATTGGCTGGTGCATACTCATGTGTTAAGAATAAGGTATCGGGTATGACTCTATATAGAAGCAGAGAATACATAGCAACTTTCGGATCAATGCATCACATAGAAACACATTGTAATTGTTCCTATACACAGAAAACCTAGAGCAAACATTGTTTGTTAATTTAAAACATAATTGTGTATGTCTAATCCGTCTATGAACACACTGGTATTCGATTTAAACATTTGCTTCATGGTATCACAGGTCTTTAATCCGTGCCATAATATCTCACACACGTGACTCCTTGCGTCATGATGACATCACTTACATGGTTGCACACATGGATTGATGACGTAACATTCAAAACGTAGTCCCCGTCTTCCCACGTACATGTAATGCCCTTTGAATACAACCTACTTTTCTAGCCGATGAAATTGCAGGAAGGTAATCATTAAGTAATAGGGTTAATGGTTAAGAATTTCACATTTCGCGGGTGTTTAAAGGCCCGCCTACTGCCACTCATCCGATACACACTCTCTGCGTCAGATTTTGCGCTAACAATGTGTAAGCCAATGAAGTAGTATTCGCTCACTCCGCCCATTCGTTATCATTAAAATTTTACTTCATGCCATCTTACTATTACATAAACCTCACTAAAAGCCTACCTTATGTTGGTAAGCATGCTTCCCACAACTAAGCCATTCCTATGGTTAGACAGAATATCGAAGCGTGCGTCCGTGACGTCATCAAATACATCTGATGCACCATTAACTTGAATGAGACTGTCCCGTCTCGCGTCTGTTCTCAGCTGGCAAAGAGAAAATATTGTAGTTGATTTTCCTTTTGATCAAGTGTAACTTCTGTAGCTTAGATAGCAGGAACAAAATTTAACTATTTTAGTTTCTAAATCAAGTTTCTAAATTACCGGCGCCATAGAAAAGAGCAATAATTTTGCACTAAAATCAATATTTGCATCTATTTAATGCATACTTCGAGAATAAAAACTTGGAAAATTGACAGTGGCTATTTTTTTTCTTGGTAATTAGAGGGAACGAATTAAAAACAATGGCAGAGTCAAATACTGAACTCAGAATCAAACGATAATGAATATGGGCCCAGCGTGTGGCAGACATAGACCACCATCTGTAGAGTTCTGATTGTTCTCAAATGATAAAGAATTAGTGTCATAAATATATACAACTGCTTATATTTACCGACAATGTCAGTTTTTCTCCGAGGATTTTATGTTTCGTTGCCAGGGACGTCTTCATGGTATTCTGTTCAAGATACACGTGCAACCGCCCGGCGGAGACTATAGCCGCCATTTTAGTTCGCTGCAAACATAAAAAAACATATACAGACCATTAAAGGTATTAAGCATGTTAAGGATTACTGTAATGGTGATCAGGTGACGTAACCTTCCATGTAGAAAAGCAGTGGATTTAGCAGTATGTATGAAATGGCCCGTATGCAAAACTTGTCCAAAATAACATATTAACTGAAATGATATTATATGACATGTTATATGTGCCACTGTTCCATGCATTTATTATGAACAAATTAATGTTCAGACTGAGATTCAATTTCACAATCTTCATTGCTAATTTTATCATGCACTATGGTAACATTACTACCGGTTTGATTAAAAAGTATGATCTTAGCAGTTAATACGTACCAGATATCTGGAGCCAAGACTGAACACGGCGCCATCTGAGAGAGGGGTAAAGGTGACCTCTAGCTCCCTGATTGACCGGTGTCTGTCCAGCGAGTAACGGCCGTACCCTCCACCGTCCAGTAGCACTGATAGATCAGGGTCTTGAAAAACCCTGAATGTACAAATAGTCACAGAATTAATCCAGAGAGTCCTCCACTGTCCAGTAGCACTGATAGATCAGGGTCTTGAAAAACCCTGAATGTACAAATAGTCAAAGAATTAATCCAGAGAGTCCTCCACTGTCCAGTAGCACTGATAGATCAGGGTCTTGAAAAACCCTGAATGTACAAATAGTCAAAGAATTAATCTAGAGAGTCCTCCACTGTCCAGTAGCACTGATAGATCAGGGTCTTGAAAAACCCTGAATGTACAAATAGTCAAAGAATTAATCCAGAGAGTCCTCCACTGTCCAGTAGCACTGATAGATCAGGGTCTTGAAAAACCCTGAATGTACAAATAGTCAAAGAATTAATCCAGAGAGTCCTCCACTGTCCAGTAGCACTGATAGATCAGGGTCTTGAAAAACCCTGAATGTACAAATAGTCAAAGAATTAATCCAGAGAGTCCTCCACTGTCCAGTAGCACTGATAGATCAGGGTCTTGAAAAACCCTGAATGTACAAATAGTCAAAGAATTAATCCAGAGAGTCCTCCACTGTCCAGTAGCCAGGACAGATCGGGGGCTTGGAAAATCTGTATGAACAAACAATTTAGGAATTAACCATGAGAGCAATAGTCGTAACCGACACTTTCCAGATGCACGACTAGACATAGATGATGGAAATTGTGTATGTACAAAGGATGTTGGAATTATCCCAGAGAGTAGCGGCCGTACCCTCCATCATACAGTAGCACCGAAAAATGTGGCATTTGAAAACCCTGTACGTACTAAGAATGTAGCGATACACTCAGCCAGTAACGGCCGTACCCTACAATGACCAGTAGCACGGACAGATAGAGGAGTCTTGGAAGAGTATGCGTACAAAGATTGCATCGAGGTATTTACACTCCTTGAGGACGCGTAGCGGTCGTACCCTCCTCTGTCCAGCAAAAAGGAAAGATCGGGATCTTAGAAAACCCTGCATATGAATGCAATGATACTTGGTATGGGGTTTAGGAGTAAAATTACCATTTATTTCTATATCCTTCACTGTTTGGGATTATTCGACGTTGTGTTATTGGGGGAAATAAAATAGAGAGTTCCAAATATAAAAAAACACACAAATATGTAGATGAGTTGATTGTCGTTCAAAATTGAACACAACGTATCTTGAGGTAGCCATTTTATGAAAATATTTTACAAGATCATGTACTCAAAACGTGCATCATTCTGAAATATTTAAGCATGCTTCGAATAAGCAAAACGGCTATGGCCATGGCGACTAAACCGTAACTATTATAACAATTTTCAAATATTTCACAAACAAACCATGACTCGTTCAAAGTCTATAAAAAATGAGAACGTCCGTTTCACATACATGCACTACGCATCTTAGGACCAAAAACATGATATAAGAAATATAATCAAGTGCATGTGAGTACTTACATGTTAGATGGACATGACCTCGACAGCACTTCCCCTAGGCTGGTCACCCGCCCGTTAACCGTGAGCCCTCCTATACAGCCACCCGCCGTCTCTTCCCCTCCGATTGTCACGTGGGTTGGGCGGGCTGTGTCCTGTAGCAAAAATGGCTGTGTGCCCTTGACGGACAGACGGGCGGACGAACCGCTAGTGTTGGTTAGAGACAGGGTATGGGTGTTGGCGAATCTGCAGAAAATATTAGAAATATAACTTCATTATAAAGTGTCTCAAAAGAACTAAAAACTGTTGTTGTTTTCATGAACAATCGTAACTTCAAAAAGCTGTTGAAAAGAAGTACGTGAATACCCCAATTATTTAACCATTATTTTACGTTACCTTTCGATTAGTAAGGTGTACCAGGAATCTGTTTGGAGGCTTGTGTCAGCGGAAACGGAAGTATCATCGCCGTTCAATGTCTGTGTGACGGACGGACGGCCGCTTTTCAAGGATATCTCGACAGAGCCCTACAGGAAAAGAGAAATTATTTAATATAACAGATAAGTCATTTAAAGTTTTGTAGTGAGTGTGGGTTAGGACCAGCCGCCCGCTGCCACCAGTAAAGTAAACCTGGGAGGAAAAGTGCGCGTGGTACGGGGCTCGAACCCACGACCACCGCAACACTAACACGGCTCTCTAAGCAACTGAGCTTACGGGGCGGCTGGTTGTAACCCACATACACTACTGTATGTACTTATTTCTTTGGCTTGATAGCGACAAAAGCTGAAACAAATATATTGTATAAAAGCCAACCAAACATTGTTCTTGGTTGGGATTAAACCCGAAAACTCTTGGTTGAGGGTTTACACCTGTTCCACTGCACCACTCTCACCCGCAAAGTCACATGCACATGATCAAGTATTTATTGGCTGCTCTTTGACCAGTAAATACCAAATACAATAAAAGTATAAATTGTTTCAAATAATATTGATCGCCGATATAATTATTTTATAAACACTCTCATAGATACAATGACTTCTTCCGACGAAGCAATATGACGTTTGATTATAATAAAAAATAGATGCAAGTTTGCTAAATTTAAAACAAAACGTCAAGCCTTCATTAATCACACGACTGGCCATCCTATATGCATGATTAAATACGCAATAGTATCAATGAACGTATCTTGCTTATGTTATTTTCGAAACAAATATGCTTGGTCGTTAAAAGATACGTTTTAAATCAAAGACGCGTTGTTAGACTTAAAAAGACTGAGTAAAGATACTACAAGTAAAAAGCCTAGTATTTTGATTTCCGCCACTCACTAAATACCACATCCTCGGCACCCCAGCGTATCATAACGTAAGATAAAGATAAAGCAAAGGGCAGTCTATGCCGCTTAAAGAGCCCCGCCTTCGTTCTATTAAAGAAGTTTGATAAGGTCATTAGTTTCATCAAACACTTCGACAAACCTGTTTCCAAAATAACGCTTTGACAGTACTCCGTCAGACGGCCGTATTGTGAAACAGTTGGTCGAAGTTTTTTAAGAAACTAAACTCTCAATCAAACTCTGGTAAAAGACCGAAGGCGGGGATCTGTAAGCGGCATAGACTTCGCTATGTTTCATTTAAAACGGTTAACAAATAGTAAAGTTATCTTTGTTTAAAGTCTTCATTCGAAGCAAAATATTGCCTACCGACGTAGCATTTTATGACGCATTTATCACGTGGTATACACACACTGTATAAATAATAATCAACTGAATTTTTTATCTTACGATATTTTGACGACGCTCTTTGGTAAGTTGTTACAAATGACTATAAAAGAAAGCAGAAGTGTATTTCTTTACCGTGTCGTTGTAATCGACGGTAAACAGGTGTCCGGTGTCCTGTGACGGCCGGAAATGCAGCTGAACACGGTCTGTGAGCAGCGATCCTGCCACGGCCTGGACATCCACTTTTGCCACCACTTGCCGCTCCGTCGGCACCTCCACTGACAACTAGCGAAATAATAAAGCACGAAATAAGTAAATAAGACAATGATCATTGGAACATAGTGGAAACTTGCTATGTCGACTTGCGTTATCTCGATGTTCTGGATATATCGAACTTTTTTCGGTTTAAATATACAATTTATATGTTTCGGTTAAATCGAATGCTCGTTTTCTCGAAGATTTTACGGAGGTTATGACGATTTAGCTGGTTTTGACTGTATTCTAAAGCCACCATCGTTTAATCAGCGTTAGGAAAATCTTGAGCAGTTTTAAGAACCGACGGAATGACAATGGTATGCTGAAAATAACACTTTAGGTTACCTGCATCGAAGCGGCTAGCAGCCTCGCCCTTTCTATCTTATCACGGAGACTGGTGATGTTCCCCCGGATATGAAGGTCATAGCGTTCCAGGGTGCCACAAGGGTCCGGCCGCACCCGAACAAGGCGCGCGATCTCCCGTGCGTTAGACGCAACCGTCGGAACTTTGTAAAAAGATCAGTCTTAATGTACTTCTATCATATATACAGATAAGAAATCATTAGTTTACGCAACATTGAAACATATGCAGGTTTAAATTCATGGACGTGTCTGACCTGCTATATTTGTGTACAGTCGAACCCCGTCGGCTGTAACTCCCAGACAAAAATAACTCGATCCCCTGAAAATTCGAGCCAAACGGGAATGCTGACCAGTTCGAGCCAACGAGAAAATTGAGCCAAGCGAGTTCGAGCCATCGGGGTTCGAGTGTACAGGACATCTAGGAAATCAACACTCACCAGCGTCCCTAGCGTCGTTAATAGCATCATCAGACGGCGCGGAAGTAAGTCTGTCCTTGTTTTTGTCATACAGCTCCTCATATGTCTTAACCTTCTTGGCCGCGATCTCTGTAGCCGTTTTGCACAACTTTTCAGTGACATCAACCTGACGTTATAAAATTGAAAGGAAATGTCAAGTAAGAAACATATTGTGAAAGAAATTATGCCTTCTTAAAACAAGCTGCCATGCATCGTTATTGTTCGACGGTGTAACTCTTGCTAACTATTTTCAGTATTATCTCAATTTTGAGCAAGCGATTTGTGAGAAAAAAAACCCGCAATTTTAATAAGCTTAGATTATTAATACTATTCAGGAACTGTATTCCTAAAACTTCTAAAGTCATTTCCTAACTTAAGTCACTTACCTAATTTTATTATCTCTTGAGTTTCATGAAAAAAAAATAAAGAATTTCCAAAATACATATATTGACCTTATTTAAAACAACTTTCTTTAATTTTTAAAACACTTATACATTTCTTTTCATTTGAATCTGACATTTTTAAGAAATTGACCTAAGTAAGGAAATGACTCAAGACGTTTTATGAACACAGCCCCAGAACTTTATGGTTATAGTTCTATGAGAGGAGTATCTATACCTGTGTGTCAATATGCTCGACCGCCTCGGTAACATAATCGTGCATGGCCTCGGCAGTGCTGATCCACGTACGGGCCTTAAGTGTTTGAGCTCGGGCCTCCCTTGTGCCGTTGTCGACAACGGCGAACCTGCTCTGCACCTTGCTCCATGTGCCGGACAAGTCTAAAACAAAAAAGACATGACGACGGTTTTCGCATTCATTTTCATAAGTTTAGTTGTTATTCATTCATTTTTTTCTCGATTTTGACACAACCTGACAGTTTAAAGAATCACTATCAAGTCCGTTTCTTGGGAAGAAACCGGTAAGGGTGTCCATTTTAGAGGCCATCAAACCCACAAACTCTTGGGTTCACTAGGAAGTAGAGTAACTTACCATTTGCTAGTTTGGCAACACCCTCTGCCTCTTCTTTCACCATCTTACTTGTCGCAGAATAGTTGTATAGACGCTCCCGGATAGCTTCATCTGTATGGATGTTTAAAAATATTACTTCGTGTAATAACAATAGATATTGACCCAATTGACCTGTATCATTTATTTTTCTTATGCATAATTATTGATTATTTTGTGGATGGAAATATGAGCAATGACTTTAAGCATGGTCACAAGACTTCAAGTCAATATTAATATTTGACTTCCAAAAATCGAGTCACTACACCAAAAAGGCATTGTAAAATTGCTGACAATTTTATTTAAATAAGTTTATTGTTTTCCTAATTGAAATATAAATATCATAAACTGAGCTTACTTAACGTTGATGGCTCATTGGTCATATCTGGATGACCCGCAGGTGCGTCGTTCCAAAAACTGAAAATATCGAGAACGCCTTTAGACTCTTCAGTCGTTGTCTTCCGTTCTTTTGTCGCTGTTGTAACTACCGGAGTTATGGTAGTCGTGACGTCATCTTTCGGTGATGACGTCATTATTTGCTTCTGTGTTGTAACTTCAGGCGGTGCAGTAGTAACGTGTTCTGCATGTTTCGTCGGCTTCGGTTTTGTCATCTCAGGTTGAGGTAATTTCGATTCTTCTGACGTGTCAACAACCTTGTCCACTTCGTGTCCATCTTCTTCAAGGTCACCGTCAATAAATGTGAAGTCTCCGTCGATCTTGTCGTCGATGATCTCGCCTTCGTCGGTTAGAAGCAGGCCGGTGGTTTCGTTAGAATAGATAGGTTCAGAAATGTCTCCGGAACCCTCTGAAACTGTTTAGAAATGGACATGTCAGTTTTCTAAGTATATAATATTTATCTTCAATATATAGCTTTGTTTCTAATCAAAAGTTAAATATCGTATGACATCGTTCACGATTTGAAGGGACTAGACACCAAATGGTCCTAAAATCGACAAATACAGTTTTTTCCTCAAAATTAGTCAGAATTGTCAATACGCTAGTATGAGGCTGATAAAACATCATGAAATGAATGTTTTGCCGCTGTCTCAGCTGAAATTAACCTTTCAAAAATAGCGTATAATTGTTTCCCAGCTTTTGTATACGAGTTTTTTCACCGAAGTATGATTAGGTGATTAAATTTCTCAAAAACTTCAACAAACCTGTTTCTAAATTAATGTTTTGACAGTGCTTCATCAGGGGGCGGATTTGTGAAAAGGTTTGTCGAAGTGTTTTATGAAACTAAACATTCAATCAAACTCTAGTATTTAAAAAACCCAGGCCGGGGCTGTTAAAGTGGCGTATGATGCGCTATGTTCTATTTTAAAAGGTGAATAAATAGTATCTTTGTTTTTAGTCTTCATTTGAAGCAAAATATTGCCTTCCGACGAAGCATTTATAACGCATGTACACACTGAGTAAGGTAGAGATGGAAACGGTTGCATAAAAACACACATAGCATAGCTCATTTAGTTCCAACTTGTATTTTAATACTACAATAGGGTAATACAATTATAAATTTAATTTAAAAAATAAAGTTGAAAAGGCAAGAGGATGCGAACCAGCTTTGACACACGTAAAGAACTTGCAAGAGCCAGTACATTCAGTAAGTTTAAACTTAAGTTGGGATTGGAAACGTCTGCTAGAAAACATGGGATATCAACTTGTTGCTATGACATGCAGAAATTGTGACACGCACACGTCCGTAGTAATTGTTATGAACGAGTTCCTTATTCGGGGAAACGAGGAAAAGAAAGTATCCCATGTCAGTTATTTACCAATTACACTCCGAACTCTTCGGCCATTTTCAATCAAAAACAAACTCGAATGTATGCTGGTACATCCGTACAAGAAGTTCGTAAAACATAATAGTGTTAATTAATTGTAGTGTTTTAACAATTTTGCACATCTAAGTTTAACTTTTGCATAAATAATTAATTTTTCCATGAGTTAAGTCATAACGTTTAACTGCTTAATTGAAATTACTACGCGATCAACTTGCAACTTAGTTCAAATGTTATAACTTTGACATTGTAAACCGTCCATATACCTCCAAGATTGTTTTCAATGGAAAATGGCCGAGGAGCTCCTAATGTACAACTTTACTACTTTATGTATACTTAGTCCATATGAAGGCGAAGACTTACTAAAGTCGATCAAAAAGAATTGATCATCGATTGACCTATTGCTGATAATAAGAATTTCTTTTTAAGTTTTTCGTTATACAGCTTACTGATTTCATCTGTTCTGTCACCACTGCCTTCCGGGATGGTTTCAATATATTGCGAGCAGTCGATAATCATGACGTCATCATAATCATCATCATCTTCGTCATCACCGATACCCATCCCCGACCCTTCGAGCATCTCACAGCGTTCTTGTAAAAACCTGGTGTCACCTATCAGTACCCGAATCTTATCCAGGACACGAGTCAGCTCCTTTCAACACAAAAAGATACTATACAATTTAGATAATTATATTTCCTTGAATATTCTTCCGTCCGTGATTAAACAACTGAAGACAGTTTTTTCAGCCTTTTTTTTTCAAATATAGCGTCTTTAAAGTGAACCATCACAACTTATGCACACTGTTTACCTAGGCCGATTTCTTGCATATATACACTGATCACAGTATTTATATACTCAAACATACTTAATTTAAGGAATGAATTGTGTGACTTATTGGGATATGAACCAAGATGGGATGGTTGAAAATTGGTAGAGTCTGAAGAACTCCACGCATACTTTAACCAGCCCAACTGCGTGCATATCCCCGATTATGACATCAATAACGCAATTAATTACTAAAATTTACACCAAACGTTCATTTTTTTCCTTTCCAGAATTGTTCAAGTGACACTCTTTTTCAAAATCAATACATACACATGTATAAAAAACATCAATTATAACTGATAAACCTTTAACTTCTTACTAAAAAATGCATTGATGGAAAATATTAATTACTGATAACAAGATTGTTACCGTGTATTTAATAGCAGAAAGCGCAACAATATTAAATGATTGGTGAATGCTAAAAGATTTACTGCGATCTACTATCGTCTCATAAGGTAGAAATGCCGTTTTTTATGCTCATTTCTTTCAAATTAAACTCGGTATCCTTCATAAGAACCATTGTTTTCGACATTCATTCATCCTTTTTGGAATATTAAAACATTATTATCAACTGTGGTAAATCTTATCTGGGGGGTAAGATTGCATTTTCAATAAAATAAAAACGCCATTTGGTACGATATTCGGTCAGATGGGTGTATGGCCTACTGTTATAAGAATGTTTGTTCTGTTCTGTGAATGTGAAATTGCATTGCATCGGATTAGTTAAAATGCAAAGATGCGATATTTTCAGAACATATTATACATCTTAATGATACGAACGATTTAGATTGCTATTCCTTAAACTAGCTTTTTAACAGTTCACTTTTATCCAAGTTTGTATGTTACCTTAGTGTCTTTTGACAAGCCATTCACTGTGTTCTGGATGATTTTTTGCATGTTTGACGTGCGCCCGCCAGTCAACATTTTGGCCGCTCGGTTCAGTACGGGAGATAATATCCTGGAATAGACAACACAATCGTAGCGAGGGTTATTTCCCTTTTAGAGAAAATCATTTATTTGTCGGCAGAATTAAAGCTGCACTCTCACAGACGGACCGT
Organism: Mya arenaria; assembly: GCF_026914265.1. Taxonomy (NCBI): domain Eukaryota; kingdom Metazoa; phylum Mollusca; class Bivalvia; order Myida; family Myidae; genus Mya; species Mya arenaria. The sequence goes on from NC_069133.1 coordinate 16,154,400, forward strand.
TTTGACAATCGTCATTGTTTCAGATTTTGTCTTAGAATGAGCCATTTTATGCGTAAATGTATGAGAACCAGTGATATAATACTGCTGACAAAGTATCAGATCGCAGTTTTTCATATTTACGTTCAAAAATTGAATGTTTTATGTCGAAGCACTCATTTATCTTCAGACTTTTAATGCTTTTATCAATGCATCTGCAACTGGTTTATTCCAAAATTCCAAAACAAACAAAAAAAGTTTTTTAAACGGCCAATCTGTGAGAGTATAGCTTTAAAACCTACCCTTAAGATGCTAGGAATGAGAAGAGTGAGGAGTTGCTGCCTCGAGACGACCAAATGCATTTCCTAGATGTTTTATCGAAAATTGTCCAATTTGCAAGCGAAACTATGCTGATTTCTAGATTTTCAAGATACCAAAAACCATATTTAGTTGGAAGAAAGGTCGACTTGAACACTAGCGGGTCAAAAGGGGGGGGGGGGCGGCACCCCCTCCTTAAATCGTCCAAGTTTACTCTTTATGCCAATATCGGAGAAATAAGGTGATAAAATACGCTTTAAACGCAACATTTTGGATTAGAAATAACTAAAAATGAAATCGGGGGAAATCCCTCCCCGCTGCATACATTCTAAACCAAATAAATTTTGGTTCTGAGGGAGGGGTGAAAGTCAAAAGGTTACGCCCCCTCTAATATCAACTCCGGGAACCGCCTCTGCATATTTGAATATTCAAAAATAAAGCAAGGTTGAAAACGAGTAACGTTTTTCAGGTAAGAAAAATGCATTAGGATGATAGGTTGAACGTAACCACCGACTGTAAATTTGAAAAAATGTCACAGATCCGGCTTAGGGTATGCCTAATGCTAAGTTTGTTTTGAAAAGTACATTAGAAATATGATGAAGCTAATATCACCAGCATATTATATGTCTGTATTTAATACCAATCTTATTCACTTAACGATATCATGTTTCAGTATTTTTTGGAAAATGATAAGGAAATCGGTGTGTAATGATATTGTCATACTGTCATTAAACATTTCAACTGGACGCGTTCAAGCTTGTTTCATTCTTAAAAAAATCAATGATGTATTTAAAATTGATGGTTCCTAAAGTATAAGCTGAAATAGGTGAGCGATAGCTTTAGTTAAATGCATTTAAAGATTTCGCACTCCATTTTATAACATATATAAAAAAAATCAAAAGAGTTGTTTGTATAACAATATTCTTCCTTTATTTTGTATAAGTTGTCACATATTTACTATAAAACCCTGCCAATATCAAAATACTCCCAGGAGCAAATCATTTGTTGTCTGTATTTTACATAAAATACCCACGGAAGGAGGGGGTGGGTGTGAAAACGGGAGGTGGGGGGGGGGGGTCAAATTTACCCCGACTCCAGACTTGAAACAAATTTGCCGCCTTAGTGATAATTTAACCGTTTCCAAAATTCTAGTGGTTACCCGAGAGGATGGGATCCAAGAGGTTTCCCACAAAGTGGTCCAGTGGTAAAGGTTTCCGCCTCCCTCCCAAAAGGCTGTTGGCTAGATCCCCACCAGATTGATAGTTGTCTATTGGTAAAGGTGTCCACCCCAAACCCAAGAGGGGTTTGGTTCGATCCCGACCATAGTGGAAGTGATGTAGGTGTTCGCCTCTCACTCAAGCGTTGGTGGGTTCGATCCCCATTGGGGTGAGAGTTATGTAGGTGTTCGCCCATCGCCCAAGGTTGTGAATTCGATCCCAACCAGCGAAACGTTCGTTTTGCCTCTCAAAAAAGACACCAGTACTGGTTGCTGCCCAGGGAAAACAAATTCATAACAACTTCCAGCTGTCTTCACAATTTAGTTAGGGTATAAACCAATTAAGTAGAGTTACAATAGGGCTAGTGATGTATCACAAACACTATGGGGTACCTACATGTCTATGCTGCCGGCTCGATGCATGAGATCTGTGGCATAGTTAGAGGCGGCGTCAACTACCGGCCACAGGGACATCCCGCGGCCCTGGAAGGCCGGCACGTCCGCCAAAAACCGTTTCTGGTTTACCTAAAACATACGAAGGGTATAAAACATAAAAATGGTTCTATTTGGACAGTTCACGACCAGAAGGTATTTTAACATGCATTTTGTTATAATTGCAATTTGAAAACAAAACAAATTTTAAGCACAGCTTTTAACATGGTCAATCTATTTCCACTAATTTAGAATTTCAAATGAATGGGAACACATAGAGGATGGTACGCATTGATGGCATGTTGCTCAAATTTCCTTAACCGAGTTTACCAGATAAAAAAGTGTTTACTCATTGTAATCATACCGTAAGCTATTGTAGTAAAAAATGATAAAAAACAGCTGAGGAACTTGCAATAAGAGTAAGCTACAATCTTAAATCAGCAAAGGTATATTTAATTACCATCAAGGTTATATGTAAAATTGTAAACAAACATAATTTATATCATTACTAGGGATGTCAACGAGTAGTAAAATCGGTACTCGAGTACTCTGATAAACTCCGGTCGAGTACTCGAATACTCGAAATTATACCATGAGGTTTTTCTTTGTTTCTGACACAATGGTTAGTGCGCGTGCCACGAGATACTTGGCGTCTGCTAGACCGATGCCTGTCCCACTTCCGGTCCGCTGAAAAATAAACGTACCAATAAGCATAGCAATAAGTCGCCCTGATTCGCTGAATATTTTAAACCTTTTAGTTTAGCTCAAACATTCTATATTGTATAACGATTGTGAAGAAAGTTATGATAACTTATACTAAGTCACTCTTGATGGCACGATGTTCCGCGAGAGTGTGGTCTTGTTTTGTTGGGGGGAACCGTAGTACCCGGGGAAACCCCACTTGTACGACTTGTTGACCACTAACCAAACTCACATGCGCCCAGGTCGGGAATCGAACCCGGGTCGCCTTGGTAAGAAGCGAGTGTGCTTAACACTGCGCTAAACCTTTCAAATACAATTATGCACGAGTATGCACACGACTGTGCATGCGCACGAGTATGCATATCACTACACAGATCCATCTGCCTTTACGCAATGCTTACCCTGTATGCCTGCTGACGGAGCGGCCGTTCTATTGTTAGTCTGCGGATCGTCTGGTTAGCGCGGCGGCCGAGGTCGTACAGGGCGCGCACAGGAATTCCGCTCACGACCTCTTGCCGCAGGCGGAGAAACTTGTCGTACATCATGTCATAGTTCCTGCAAAAATGAAAGAATGTTTTAAATGCATGTACATTATATTATATTTGCATAGTTGTTAAATTATCGTCAGGGTCGCGTTTTATTAAAGATCGTTAGGCCAGAGTTTTTTATCGTTAGATTTACGGGAGACTTTTCAAAAAGTTGGGTAAGGAGGAGGAAATAAAAATAAAATGCATAAAATGTCCCGAAGGAGAAATAAATTAAAAAAGGGATTTTTTCTCCGATTTTTTTGATTTTTTAAATCTTCTTATATCCTGAATACAAAACACACCTTACTTGTGTCAGCTATTTCATAGGCTGAACAAAGGGTGATAGATCACTATAAAGTTTCAAAAGCATAATTAAAAGATCCTTTTAAAGACTTAAAATATTGACCTCAACACTGTGAGTTCAAGCGCTTATTGAAATTAATTGTATATATTTGTTCGAATGCCTCTATGCATATGTGGTGCATATATTATCAACCCATAGATTTTATGAAACATGTCAGTGTAATAAAGAAGTTAAAATGGCCATTTCTAACCTTTTGCCCACAATATAAGCATATCCTTTCCATTGTGAAGTAATCAAACATTGAACAAAGTTTCAGACACGGTAATACACCAGTCAATTGTAACCACGACCCCCCAGGTCCGGGGAATAGCGGGGAATTTGACTTTTGGTCCAGCCAACCCCGGCTAAAATCCCCGCCCTGCGTGGAAGAACAGATGGTAAAATACCCGCCAAATGCCCCCGCACACTTGGGACCCTAGGTAAGGCCCATTTCCCGCTAGTTTTGAGCGAAGATAAAACTTTAGCATTCACTCGGCACCGGGGGGGCCACCTCGTTACAATTGACTAGTGCATTTATCGCTTAGATTCTGCCCGTAACTTTACGGTTGAACCCGATCACTCTTAAGCAGCCTAAGGTTTACGTCTATCGTAAGATATCGTATTTAAACGGGGCTCAGATATCATCGGATTATTTCTGTGTATAAGTAAGAAAAGTCTAGAATTTAAGTTTCAAATAAAATGTCGCGCGGAGCGAACGCAATCGCTCGTTTGAATATCTTACATAACGCATCGTTAAAGTTTCTGCACGATTATGAAGACGACGCCGTCGCAAACAACGCCAAGTCTATGACAATACCTCTACTGAGTCTAGAAGATGATTAACTCACGCCTTGGGAACTGCTATCTGCTGTTTAAGCATCATCGCATGCTGGATCGCGTTGTGAGCGGCGTTTTCAGACTTCCGGGAGCGATAACGGAGGTCCGCCACCGGGGAAGAATCATACCGGAACTGGTTGGGGCGCCGCCGCTCGTGGGCTCGTCTGTAGATCTGCTTTGTCAGGAGGGACGATTCCAAAACCACAGCTGTCAAAATAATATTTTTGGGTCATTCATTACCATTTTGACAACATTACAGTTTATCTTTTTATCATTATTATCATCATCATCATCATCATCATCATCATCATCATCATCATCATCATCATCATCATCATCATCATCATCATCATCATCATCATAATAATCATCATCATCATAATCATCACCACCACCACCACCACCACCACCACCACCATCATCATCATCATCATCATCATCATCATCATCATCATCATCATCATCATCATCATCATCATCATCATCATCATCAATTATTATCATCATGCAGCAGCAGCAGCAGCAGCAACAGTTGCAGCAGCAGTAACAGCATCACATCATCATCATTTTTTAATAGTTAATTTTGTTACACTAATCGTAAAACAAAACCTACTGTATATCCTATCGTTATGCTGTCTCAGTGAGGACAGTTGGGTTCTCACCCCGGTCATGTAGTGCCACCTTGTAACGTTGTTGATATGGACATAATCATGGACAACCTGAAAGACACTATCATTTGGAAGCAACTGCTCATAAAAAAACATATGACCTTTGTTTTTAACCTGCATTCAATTATACAAATGCCTGTCATTTATTTGTATATTATACGCAGAGTTAAAACTCGCTATGTCGAACTCTTTTATGATAATGTTCAGGTTATGCCAGGTTACTTTTTTCGAATGTGTTGGGTTAAGTAAAATAAACAACAAAAAACGTCCGTTTGTAGTTGTTATTATAACTCTGAAGAAGGCGCTTGGCGCCGAAACGTTGGTTTATAATTAAAAGTAAAGTTTATGTCTTATATCGAATGTTCGTTATCTCGAAATATTTCCCGTGACCCCAACTACTTCGACATAGCGAGGTTTGACAATAATTATTATGTGCTCAACGTAGGTACTTTAGGCCGGAGTCTACACATGATTTTCACAAATGATAACAAATTAAAAAGCCAAAATATGCATTTAAAGCTGAAGGGGTGTAGGGGGTATGTGATTTAGGTAAGTTAGCTAAATAAAAGCCATGTATAATAACTCGGGTTACATCGGAAAACATCCTTTATCGCCACTCGCGAAGCACATCGGACTTATTCTGCATTAAACGGCCTAAGACTGTTCCAGTGATTTACCAAGTGTGCCATGTATCCTATAGTTTTGACACTACAGTATGCTGCGAAAAAAAAACGATACAAATATATAACACAACTTCACCGGATGTGTTGTTTACATGTTTATGTCATGACCATCAACCAACTTGCGAAGAACCATATAAAAAAACAAGTCCACCTACCGTGCCAATAAGGCCCTGCAATCTCACTAAGAGTCGTTGCATGGAGAGGGTGATGTCCCGGACTGGCGCGTCCACTGTGGGGTGCAACTTCCGCTCCTGAAATACGCGTATATTAAGTTACTGAGAGTACCAAAGGAGCAGGGCACGGAGCCATAAAACACTGCCACATCGCCACGAGACGCGTCTTGTAGAGGGTGAAGTCCCGGACTGGCATAACCACAGTGAGGTGCAACGTCTGCGCCATAAATGCAAATGCATAAAATTGCGGTTTCTAAAGGACATCATATTTGAACTAATAAGATGAACTTCTTTTTATTTTATTAACTCGTCTTTAGGTAATCAATTTTGCTAAATTAATTTAAGATACTTAAACCCATTACGGTTAAGAAATCAAAGTTTGGACCAGGCAATAGCCAAAACAGCTCTGCAACCAATTGTATAAAAAGTTGGCCACGGGTTATCATTGGCTAGTGGAGTCATTAAAAGAATTGAATTATTTAGTAGATATTTGGCCGATATTCAGAATTTTGTTAAAGTTAACAACGTTATTAACGTCATTGTTGTCATTGTTGTTAACTTTCAAATCGTTACTGCTCTGGAAGTTTAATGGATACACTTGCGATCTGCTGTATTTCTAATAAGATTTGAGACAGATGTTGCAGCTCTAATTGTTGATATTTAAATACAGTCGAAACCCATTCGCTCGATATCGTTTCGCTCGATATCGTTTGGCTCGAACTGGATGCAAAGGACCGATTTTGTTTTACACTGTGAAAGTATTCTCGCTTAGCTCGATATTCGCGAGACTCGAAGTATTTTGGCCGGCCCCTGAGATATCGAGCCAATGGGTTTCCAATATGTGTGAACACATCATCAAATATTTCACGTGTAATAGTTAACGTTGTCGTTAATCGCGTTGTTAACTGTACAATCGGCCCATTAAGGATAACTTGAAAAAAAAAATCGGCTTTTTAAAGTGTGCTGCTAATGTTAAGCTTTTTGGGGCAACTGTTGTTTTTAGTAAACATATCATTGATGCAAATCGAATTGTGACTGAAACATATGCAAAACACTGTCAAACAAATCGGTGTAATTGCATAATAATGACAATGATTGATGATTACATGGTGCTAATATAAGTATAAAAATCATCCGCTCATTTTTACAACACCATTGTATCACACGACAAGATTTTCCAGACGTTTAATGATGTATATTTCGAGCACTTATACTTTCAAATACCAAAGGTCAGTAGTAAAACACAGTGACATTTGTTTCAGCTCATCTTCTTTAGCAATGACATAGTTCACGGCGTTCTCACATCATTTAAAGCAGGATGACAACGTTTTGTACTCAGTTTATCATGTGGTTTCATCTTGAAAATATCAACTGTAACATTTTTTCTAACAAAGTAACAAATATTTCATCTAACCAAAATTCATACTGATTTAATGTGATATTATTTCAAACGTTGCATCAAACGTTCTTTTATAAACTTTACAAATAAATAAATGATAGACAATAGCAAAATATGTTTTGCGTTGGACTTCAGTATTATAAATAAGCTCATTATTATTATTATTATTATTATTATTATTATTATTATTATTATTATTATTATATTATTAAAATTATAATTATTATTATAATATTAATATAATTATTATTATTATTTTTTTTTTTTCTTTTATTATTATTATTATTAATGATAATATTATTATTATTATCATTATTATCATTAATATCATTTTTTTTTTTTTTTTAAATGCAATAAGATAAAAAAAAAAACATTAAACAAATATTTCAAGCATTAAGAATTTTGCGGAAAAGAATAAAAAGCACTAACGTTTAAATTCATTTAAATGTATTTTAGTTATCAACGCCTTGGGCTGGTATTCAAAAATCGACTTAATTGGATCTAAGGTGTAGCTAACCGGATTATTAATTACTGACCAAAAGGGTGAGTGAAGTCAATGATGTTTGAACCTAAGATTAACTTAAGTTGCATATTGAATACCACGCAAGGTAAATAATGTTTAACGTTGAATGTTTATGCCCCAGAAAAAAGTCCGAAAAACTCACCAGTCTAGCAACCCCGGCAACCGCATCCAGCCCCTCACGTGACCACCTGTCGTCAGCTTTCTCTGGGATGATGACGTCAACATCGGCCTTCACTTCCCCAGTGCCATCTGTATCCCTTGGCAACAAATCGTCAGTAGCAAACTTCCCATTTCCGGTGTTAAAGGTTGTGTTCAGCTTAGTCTCGTCAATTTCAGACACGATATCCTTATGCACTTTTGAGGTTTTCTCTTTTATTTGAGACTTTTCTCCTGGTTTTGAATGGCCAATGTTCTGTTTAGATTTAGGAATCGGGTGTGAAGATACTTTTGGAGAATGCTTCTTTTTATCTTCGTCCTCCCGATGGCGTTTTTCCTGTGATCCAATATTTTGTTTATTAGTTTCTCTCTCGTCTGCTTTGTTTGTCTGTTCATTTTCTTGACTTTCAATGAATCTGGTGTCCTCTTTTACCATGTAAAAATCATCGTCTTCTTCAACTGTGTCAACGAAAGTCTCAGGTTTTTCTGCTTTGGTCTCCTTTTTCTTCTGGTTATCATGTACCCCAGAAACCCCTTTCTTATCATTTTTAACAGAGGTGCCGTCTTTACTGTCACTTTCAATTTCTAAATGAGTATTTGTTTTCGGTTTTGAGCTCGAATTTGAACTATGCACTTCTCCATTTTTTTTATCATGTGTAGAATCAGACTGGTCCAAGGATTTTGATTTGTCTTTATAATAGTTATCAACCAAAGTCAGGAATTTGTCTATTTCACTAGTGTTACCCTTCTTAGTATCTTTGTCTGTTTTAACTATAGGCACATTAGATTGAGGTTTGGCAGCGTTATTCTTTGTAGTTCCAGGAGATGTTTTCTCATTTGTTGTTTGAACATGTTTTGTCCTATTAGATTTGGTTTCTAGCTTAAGCTTTCTGTTCTTTGGTTTATTTCTGTGATTTTTGTTTGATTTACTGTTTGATTTCTCGTTTGATCTCGCTTCTGATTTCTCGTTTGGTCTCGCTTCTGATTTTTTATTTGGTCTCGATTCTGATTTCTCCTTTGGTCTCGATTCTGATTTCTCCTTTGGTCTCGATTCAGATTTCTCCTTTGGTATCGCTTCTGTATTCTCGTTTGGTATCGCTTCTGAATTCTCGCTTGGTCTCGCTTTTGATTTTTCCTTTGGTCTCGCTTCTGATTTCTCATTTGGTCTCGCTTTTGAATTCTCGTTTGGACTCGCTTCTGAGATCACCTTTAGTCCGTCTCCTAACATCTCGTTTGGTCCCGATTTCGTTTTCTCGTTTGGCTCCACTTTTGACACCTCCTTCAATCCTGCGTTTGTTTCCTCGTTTGTTTCAAGCTTTTCATCGAATTCGATGTCATCAATAACTTGATCCATGTCAGTATCTACATGTGGATGTTTTTCATTCAAATCTATAATCTTATTTTCTTCATTATCATCGTCGTTAATTTCAATTTTGACCTGGTGAAGTTTCAAAAAAGGTTTCTTGTGGCCTTCTCTTGATGTCGCCTCAAATGTCTTTTGTCTCTGTGTGAGAAGGGTGGTAAATGTGATTATACATTCCAAATTAAGCCACAATAAGTCAAAAGTAAGTGATTACTTATTTATTCGACAATTATTGTGAAATAAGCTATTACAGCATTATATTAATAACTGGCACGAGGTTACGCGAGAGTGTGGTGGAAAGCGGGGGAAAACGTGTGAGTGAGGGGGAAACCAGTGTATCAGGAGGAAACCCACTTGACCGACTTGGTGACCGCAAACAAAATTCACATGCGCCCAGGCCGGGAAGCGTTTATTTGCTATGTGTGGCCCACTCGCAATTTGATTTACTACCAAACCCCTAGGTTTGTTAATGAATAACGAAAAGAAAAAACTATGAACACCGGAGAGGTGTAACGTTTCCGACTCGCGGCTACTTTTGTGAATCGGTCCATTCGGAATTCCTCTGCCGTTTTCTATCGAAAACAACCTCGGATGTATGCCGTTACATCAGTAGAAGTAGTTCGTAAAATTTTGAATGATATTATTCATGAAGTGTAGTTTTTTAGCTTGTATTTTCGTAGATCTAAGTTTAAATTGATCGCCAGTGAAGTGTATTATTGCAAACATAATAAAGATATCCCAAGAGTTTAGTCATTACGTTTAACAGCGTTGTTTAAGTGTGCCGATTTCCGACATTGTAAACCGTCTATATACACCCGAGGTTGTTTTCGATGGAAAATGGCCGTGAAGTTCCGAATGATGTAACACGCCTGTGCGACAAATACTGCATTGGGGGTGTTGTCAATCATGCCTGTTCGCGGAAATTAGCAACCAAAGTCGAAACATACATGACGGTACCTTTCTATTCGACGCATGTCTAACATTTGCCGCAATGTCTGCTGATTTGTCCTTCGCATTTCCACAATCTAAAATCAGAAAAAAATGCGTGGGATATATTTACCATACAATCATTGATCTATTATGAACGATTACGCATCAAGCAATAAAAATAAAAAATAAACAATTTCTCGAAACTTCTTAAACTTAACAGGCTTAAGTAGCTTATTTCAATTAGCTCAAACACATACTTAAATTGGGTGTTGATAAATGTGATTATCATAAAGATTATTTCTTTCTAAAGAATAAAAACTCTTAAAGATGTGAATATAACGCAAATTATTGAAAAACAAAAATAGTGAGTTTAGCTTAATCCTTTTTTAAAGGACTTAAGATTTTTTTTTCGAGAAATTGGGGCCTGATGTTCACCCTTGATTATCATACCAAATTGCATGTATATAATAAAGTCATGTTAATGAAGTTAAATAAGTTTGGGGTTTAAATTGACACTGTTTTGATGTGCAAAATGACCGACCATGTTTATATAAAAAATATTTATAAACATTTTTGGATATTATAATATTTTATGCCAGTCATGAAAAACCTAAATCTAAAATGGGAAGTGCGTCACGATTTAATAAAGGTGTAATATTCTTTAAAAAACGAAATGTAACACTTTAATTGAAAATCATACATCAAATCGAATTATAAAAAGCAAAGCTATCTATGCAACGACCCCCGTTGAGTTTGAATGCATAAATCTTATCAGCAAATCAGTAGAGTGTAACCTTGATGACGCAATACCTAGCCTTCTTTAAGTTATTTTTTGCATGGTATGTTAATTTGATGAATAAATAGTTCAATGCAGTTATTACGTGTGTAGACTAGCTTTAATATTTAGGAATGTGGTTTCATACCATATTCAGCTATTCAAGGTCAACTTAAGGAGAATTTACAATATTATAATAACCATCGTTTACAATAGCAATCCCATTATTTGATCAACGCCCACGTGAAACTTTCATTCTTAAAATGTCTTTAAACTGCTATTCTATTTTTAAATTTAAGTATTTTGCTTTTGTGGCGGGTTGCCTGTGTTCTTTGTTGAAAGAATAACAACATTTATGAATATATTGACCCGTTTCAGTAAAACAAAATACACTTATTTTCCTACAGGGATTATATTCGTTGACAGAGAAACAAAATTTTCAAAAATAAAAGATAACTTTTACAACAATTTCACAGAAAAAAATGCATGAATACATTTAGCAAACACAATGGCTTATTCTAGATGCATAGAAATTGTTAAATATACTTGCGCTACAAACCCTTAACTTATTTTATCATTTAATGTTCGAAAAAACTTGTCGTTTAATTAAACAAATAAAAGCGAGATTTTATGTAAATAATTAATGTTGATTTTGTTATCGTGTTCATGGTGTGGTTTTCATTGACGAGTATTTCGAAATATTACAGATAAATAATGTACATTAAAGTATTATTAAACACATTTAGAGTCAAATACAAATATAAATTATTAAACATGTATATCTTAGTATGAATTGAAGACAGTTGCACTTAAACATATTAAATAGATGTAATACCAAGATTTGTCATGTGTTTAAAAAAGATAATTTGTATAAATATTTTTAACGTTAGGGTTTACTTTATAGGTTCTAACTGAATCCAGTTGAAATACAATAACATGCAGACGACACATTGATCACAAATTGTCACCGCGCTCATTTGTAATAGATCGATTCAAACACTTATAAATGTCTTAATGAATGAAACATTCTCAAAGGAGTTGATAAGACGATAAAATACCTTCACAACTGTTGTCAGTCGATTGATGTTTTTTGTTTAAAACCACGTGTTTATTTGACCCTTGGTTGATCAACCCATCTTCCCTTATCTGACCACTGGACAGCGCTTCCACAATACACAAATATAAAACAATATATTTAAACATTTCACTTAAAATCCAGGTCAGCGAGTTATTTTTGTAAAATTAAAGCCGCGTGTTCGTTTGAATGTTTATTCACTACCGCGATATGAATGTTACGTCGACAAAACATGTACGGGGGGCGCTCAAAAGGATCTGTTAGAAAAAGTGATTAAGTGATAGACGATCGTATTCGACTTGTTCCTCACAATAAAATACTGTAAGCATTCGAAAAGTAAACAATCTTTTATCATTGTGGACGCTTTCTTACAATTATGGCTTAACTATTTAAATTGTCCTTAAATACTACCATTATGTCATGGTAGAAGGTTATAAGCATGTGCTTACCAAAATAAAGAGTTTAAATCGACTCAGTAGCATACCTTATTACAATTGATAAATACCAACTATTGACTTTTAACCTTTAGTGCTTTAGATTAAATTTTGTCTACCTTTAGTTTTTGTGATTATATTTTGTCTACCTTTAGTTTTCGTGATTATATTTTTTCTACCTTTAGTTTTCGTGATTAAATTTTGTCTACCTTTAGTGTTTGAGGTTATATTTTGTCTACCTTTAGTTTTTGTGATTATATTTTGTCTACCTTTAGTTTTCGTGATTATATTTTTTCTACCTTTAGTTTTCGTGATTAAATTTTGTCTACCTTTAGTGTTTGAGATTATATTTTGTCTACCTTTAGTTTTCGTGATTATATTTTGTCTACCTTTAGTTTTCGTGATTATATTTTGTCTACCTTTAGTTTTCGTGATTATATTTTGTCTACCTTTAGTGTTTGAGATTATATTTTGTCTACCTTTAGTGTTTGAGATTATATTTTATCTACCTTTAGTTTTCGTGATTATATTTTGTCTACCATTAGTGTTCGTGATTATATTTTGTCTACCTTTAGTTTTCGTGATTAAATTTTGTCTACCTTTAGTGTTTGAGATTATATTTTGTCTACCTTTAGTGTTTGAGATTATATTTTGGTTACCTTTAGTTTTCGTGATTATATTTTGTCTACCTTTAGTTTTCGTGATTAAATTTTGTCTACCTTTAGTGTTTGAGATTATATTTTGTCTACCATTAGTTTTCGTGACTATATTTTGTCTACCTTTAGTGTTTGAGATTATATTTTGTCTACTTTTAGTCTTCGTGATTATAGTTTTGTCTACCTTTATTGCTCGAGCATATATTTTATCTACTGACCCAGCCTCTGTTTAAATATACCGATTCATCTGATAAAAACGACTGGTTTGATTTACCAACTTGAACGTACGGTACATTGGACAAAATGTAATTTCGAACATTAAATCTGACGAGTTCTTAAGTTTCGTTTATCTTAATAAAAACAACTTTAAAATATGGATTAAAGCTGATACATTCAGAGATATGCATTTGTTGTGAACTCAATCATAATTTGTTGATACACGGACGAACGGAGAATCCCCACAATATGATAACAGACGAAGCCATGGAAGTTTATGAGAATAAAATAGTTATTCTTAAAAGAAGTTGAATTTAGAAAAGTTATCAGCGGACCTGAATGTGCGTTTTTGGGTTGTTAGTGTTGTGCTATTTTTGATGTGGTTGTTGTTGATGTAGTTGTTGTTGTTGTTGTTGTTGCAGAACTATATGTTGTTCTTTTTGTGTTGTTGTTATTTAACATTTATTCAAACACGGGCCTCAATGTATCGACATATATTAAGCCTAACACGTTCAACTCACTTGTTTTATTTCGCCTAATTACTACCTTAAGCCGATTATAAAAACCAAAACATAGTTTAAGGGACTAGAGATACTTCAAGAATTTGGGGCCAGTTGGATTAATTTAAGCCGTTAACTTCCAGCGACATCTTATTTATATATCCCTCATTTGGACGGCCCTCACCTAGAAGTCGTACGATTTTGTCACACTGTGCAGTAAAGGTTGCATACAAAATACATATTAGCTAAACGCGTGATTTCACCATATATATCAAAACCATGTAGATAACGCGCTTAAGTTAGGGTATGTAAATAAATCTATGTTTATCTATATCAAATGGCGGCTATGTTTACATCAGTTTCGCTGTCTATTATTCCCCTTGTGTATGGAGTATAGACTATGTAACGCACTCGTAAATGCACGTATAGTTTAAATCCGTTAGTTTTAATTGTATGTAACTAGGACAAAGACTTGTTAAAGGGAAACATCACTGTTGATAAAAGGAATGGGAACAGTCACCACTGACTCAAATATGTGAAAGTCATCGCAATTGATTTATCCAGATATCGTTTTAATTGATTTATATATTTACAGCTCATTCCTTGTGTTTTTTTAAGAAATAAATCTACTAACGAAGTGAGCCGCAATTATGATAAACTCTGCATTCACGTTTGAAATTTTATATTAATGCTCAACTGCATATTGCTAAAGGAAAACTCTTAGGAAAAGCCTTCATCATACCACTAGATGGAAATCGGTTCTCATGACACTTGGGAAAACTGAATCTCATACCAATACGAGCAAGTCGAATTTCATACCACTAAAGTGAAATTAAATCTCTTAAACGTAGGAAGAAACCGACTCTAATGGAGAGAAAAATCAATCGGATAGCACTAGAAGGAAATCAAATCCCATGACACTAGAAGGACCATTATCTCATAACACAAGGGGGTAGCGAATCTCATCACACAAGGATGAAGCCGAATCTCAAAGCACAAGGCAATCAATTCTCATAACACTAGAAGGAAACCATATATCATTACACTTGAAGAAAACCATATCCCATAACACTAGAAGGAAGCCTTATCTTATAAGACTAGAAAAAAACCCACTCCGTAACACTAGAAGGAATCCATATCGCATTTCACTAGAAGGTAACCACTTTTCATAATACTAGAAGGAACCCACTTCTCATTACACTAGAAGGAACCCACTTCTCATAACACTAGAAGGAAACAACATTTCATAACACTAGAAGGAAACCATATCTCATGACACTAGAAGGAAACCCAATTTCATGACACTAGAAAGCAACCGAATTTCATGACACTAGAGGAAAACCGAATATCATGTTACTAGAATGTTACCGAATGCCATTGCACAATAAGGAAACCCAAGTTCATGACACTGAAGGAAACCGAATCTCATTGCACTAGAAGGAAACTTAATCTCATAACACTAGAAGGAGACCGAATCCCATAACTCTAGAAGGAAACCGAATCTATTAAAACTAGGAAAAAACCATCTCATAATGCTAGAAGGAAATCCAATCTCATAATAATAGAAGGAAAGCCAATCTCATAACACTATAAGAAAATCAAAACTCATAATAGTAGAAAGAAACCCAGTTACATATGTGTAGAAGGAAACTCAATTTTATGAAGATAGAAGAAAACCTAAATTCATAACACAAGAAGGGCATTCGATCTCCGCAGACTGACAGACAGACAAAGTTGCAGGAAGGCCGACAGACAAAGAAGCAAGCTGGCAGACAGACAAAGTAGCAGGCAGGAAGACAGACAAAATAGCAGGCAAGAAGACAGACAAAGCAGCAGGCTGGCAGGCAGACAAAGTAGCAGGCAGGCAGACAGACAAAGTAGCAGGCAGGCAGACAGACAAAGTTGCAGGCAGGCAGGCAGACAAAGTAGCAGGTAGGCAGAAAGACAAAGTAGCAGGCAGGCAGACAGACAAAGTAGCAGGAAGGCAGGCAGACAGACAAAGTAGCAGGCAGGTAGACAGACAAAGTAGCAGGAAGGCAGGCAGAGAGACAAAGTAGCAGGCAGGTAGACAGACAAGGTAGTAGGAAGGCAGACATACAAAGTAGTAGGCTGACAGACAGACACTGTAGCTGGCTGGTAGACAGACAAAGTAGCAGGAAGGCAGACAGACAATGTAGTAGGCTGACAGACAGACAACGTAGCAGGAAGGCAGACAGACAAAGTAGTAGGCTGACAGACAGACAAAGTAGCAGGCTGGCAGACAGACAAAGTAGCTGGCTTGTAGACGGACAAAGTAACAGGCTGGTAGACAGACAAAGTTTCAGGCTGGCAGACAGACAAAGTATCAGGTTGGCAGACAGACAAAGAAGCAGACAGGCAAGCAAGAAATCGCGAATCCCAACTTAAAGATGCCATCTCATGAACCGTTTTGACAACTTTTTTTCTTTGTTTCTTTGTCTTGGAATGTTTAAATATATGGAAACCAGTGAAATAAGACTGGTGACATAAGATCAGTTTTTCATATTAACGCTAAAATGATTTATGGCTATAAGCGTTACTGACGAAATTTTTCAGCAGTATTCCAAATAATTGAGAAAAGCCCTATTGTTTGTATTCTTACATGCCCGAATTGAAAGCTTGATGGCACAATAAGCTGATTCTGAGACATTTAAAACATAAAACATGTCAATCTGTGAAAGATCATCTTTAATACAGTCGAACTCCAATTGCTCGATATCCCAGGGACCGGCCAAAATACTTCGAGTTTCGAAAAATTCGTGCCAAGCGGGAATTCTTATATACAGTATAAAGAAATATGTCATTTTCTTCCAGTTCGAGCCAACAGGGAATTCGAGCCAAGCGAGTTCGAGCCAACGGGGTTCGACTGTATAGTGATTTTTCAATGAGTTGTGTCTCTTATCAAAAATAGAACAACAACCAAAAACAATCCCTATTATCACAAAATACTCAATTTAAATCTCAAACTCAACTCAACTTACTACATAAAAGCATAATATGATTTAAAATCTAACATGTTTTAAACTTTTTGAAAATGTTTGAGAAATTCTACTCAAATACACTTTTGGCTGAAGAATATATTTCCCTTGGAATCTTGACCAAAGGCATAAATCAACATATCATATGATTAAATGCCTGCTAAAATGTGTAAAATCATATCTTATTTTTAATAGCTTCTGAATCTATGTGGTAAAATGAGTTGAGACTGAGATTGAGATTCGACTTACAGATGCACTCTTACTCCCAAATAAGATTTACCATAATTAAAACGATTGTTTTAATATTCCAAAAAGGATGACTAAATGTCGAAAACAATGGTTCTTATGAAGGTTGCCGAGTTCAAGTTGAAAGAAAGGTGCAGAAAACACGGTATTTTTGCCTTATGAGACGATAGCAAATCACAGAAATCTTTTAGCACTCACCAATCCTTAAATATTTTTGTGTTTTCATTTATTAAAATACGGTTACAATCTTTGTATTGGTAATTATTTTTTCCATAAATACATTATTATGTAAGTAGTTAAAGGTTGATCACTCAAAATATATGTTTGTTATACATGAGTATGTATTGATTTTGAATGAGAGTGTCACTCGTTTGTCACAGTTTTTTCGTGATATTGGGACCTGATACTTCTCATATTTATCCTTAATCATTTAACGTCATTAACAGTAATTTTAGGAACGAAAAACATCTCTCCCAGAAGCTTAATATGTCCCATACTGTTACCTGATAATATTCACATGAAAGTATTGGAAGAAATCTCATTTTTCATCAATGCAATGATTCCATAACATCTACAAAATCATTAGTATCGTTTATTGTATGAGGTAATACTATCTTTGTCTCTGTATGTGTGGAATGCATCGTTTTTCTGGCACGCTTTTTTGGGCGCTAAAGCAATGATTTACTTGTATAACATATTTCCACAACCGAAGTTATATTTGAAGGAGTTGGTAAGGAGAAGGCATATTAGTTTAAGTTTGCATCATGTAATGTTTATACATTTCATTCAGACTTTATCTTATAAAAATGGAAACTCTTCGTTTAATGTTTCCAGTTGCCTTTATTATGGCACTGATTTGCAATGGGCAGCGAACACAACTGACACATGATGTACTTGTTGAAGACTTGCTTCGCTTGATGGAGATTCACGTGGATCACTGTGGCGTTTACGACTTCTGTTATGTTCGGGCGATCTCACACTATAATAGTTCATATCACATGGACGAATATGGCAGCTACGGTTCGTGCTGTGTACGTTGCTCATGTAAACCATCTTGTGAACTGTCGGGGCTGTGTTGTCCTGACTATTGGTTTAAAGACATTTTGGGAGAAAAAAATGAATATAAGCTTTCCAATATAGATGACCTACGTCGTACAATTGCAGCTGATAATGTGTCTGAAGTTAGTTTACCTGCTGTTGGTAACGAGAAAGCAGAGTTTGAGGAATGTGTAGCTGAAATGCAAATAAAAGATAATGTTAGGTACAAGCCCGGGCAGCTTAACCCGGGCGTTTGGATGACAACCACGTGTCCGCCTGCCGGGAACCAATCTGGTTCCGCTCTTACGAAATACCAATGTGAATCTGTCGAACCGACCAACAAAGAAAATCTTATACCTGTTGTGTCTAACAGAACTGGAAAGATGTATAGAAACAAGCATTGTTTGGTGTGTAGAGAGCACCACGAGTCATATACTGAATTTAATGTTTACATAGTTAATCTCGTGAGCAACACGATCGACCAATGGAAACTGGACTATCCGACAGAGATTTTCTTGAGAGCGGCACGCGTTCATCTGGGAGACTCATCCTACAGCGTTATATACAAGCCGCCTAAGGAGTTTGCGGCTGTCCGTGAGTGCCAGGTTGCTGATATAGACGGTTTCTCGTGTGGTGTTAATTACGACACAGAGCGAGGGTTGTGCGAACTGTTTTACCTTCCTGTATTTATTAAAGATGGTCCGCAAAACACTTATAACATTTCGAGGAATGGTGCATGTGTAAAGTGCAGTACCGTCGCAGCTATAAACAGTTGTGTCCTCTTACAAGCTGTTGGAGATGAATATAAACTTCAACTGAATTTAAGGAATGTTAGTTTTGCAGACAATCAGATAGAAGCGTTTCAGAAAATACCAAATGAGAACCAAAATTTTGGAAAGTGCAAAATTGGACATGTGTTCGATAATAAAATTGCACGGGTAAGTGAGTTCAATTCCTAGTAAAAATCAACATGTATTTTTAAAATATATTACGGTCGAATCCGGTTGACTCGAACTCGCTTGGCTCGAATTCTTGGCTTGAACTTTATGTAAATAACCGCTTTATTTTTACTGTAGCTTAGCATTTCCGCTTGGCTCAAAAATTCCGAGGATCGAGGTATTTTGCGGGTCCCTTGGGGTTTGAGCCAACGAGGTTTGACTGTACATCTAAAATAACTGATTATACTGTTACGTCACATATGTACAATTGAAAACCGTTGGCTCGATATCGCGAATTTGAGGCAAAGGATTAAATTTGTTCTTCTCTATGTAAGTTTGGTTCGATGTTCACCAGACTGGAAGTTTTTTGACCAGTCCCTGGGATGTCGAGCCAACAGGTTTCAACTTTCAGATGCAAAACAATGGACAAGCTGGGCATTGAATATAATTATGAAATATTAATTAATTCATTGTAAGTGTGTTGCAAAATGATGCCTTTCGGTCACCAGTCATCGTCGGCAACCACGGTACTTTCTCTCGCTACACTTCAAACATACCGTGGGACAATAGACTGACAAAATCGCTTTTTAATGAATATGCATGAGGCAGGAGAGACAACTCTTCTTCCAATTAATCCGCATATTACACTCAAATATTGTTCAATAACATTACAGCGTCAGTAGCCTCCGTGGCTTGACTAATCCCAACTAATATTGTACTGAGAAGGCGGACCGTCCCGGTTCAATTCCGGCAATCGCCAGAATATTTTTCAACCGTAAACCATCTGGTATGTGCGGAACCAATGAAACTGCTTTATTAATTATTCATGATTACGAGAGTTTCCTAACCAAATTGCCCACGGTACACAACGAAGCATAGCGTAGTGTTTATTAGGGTATCCGATGATGGTCCCCAGCGTACATTTTTTTTTTCCTTTTTATGTCCTAGTGACCTCGTATTATTTTGGTTCCATTTAACAGGGTTTTATAAGATGATAAGAAATATGCAAAACATATACCGAATCAAAAATAACAAACAAGCTAAACACATAATTTCAAGCACAAATAAGAGAGCTTGGGAAAGGCTGCTTGTACGGGTATGGGTATACTTATGTGGACAACCTTTTTGTGCACTTCGTATTCTGTGTATGTGTATTGTTAGCATGTTTAGAATAGCAGTAGAGTAGCTTGACAAAAGTCATTGTTTATATATAAATATTAAAAGCTGCACTCTCACAGATTCAACGCTATGACAACCTCTTTTATTTTTGTCTTAGAACGAGCAAATTCACGCGAAAATGCATGGAAACCATTGGGGACTGCTGACAAAACATCAGATCGCAGATTTTCATATTTAAGTTCAAATATGGATGTTTTATGTATTTTTCTTAAACCGTTAGTAACGCTTTTAGCCATAAAACATTATTTATGGACGGAAATATGAAAATCTGCGATCTGATCTTTTATCAGCAGTCTTATATCACTGGTTTGCTGATATTTGCGCAAAAAATGGCTCATTCCAAGACTCAAAATAATTTTCTCATTTTAGGGAATTTGCAGACCACTTTTGTGTCCGGCGAGGACTTTCTGGTTTCAAGGCAAGTGCGTGCCACAAATAGCAAACATGGAGAACGTTGTTATGGAAACGTTACTAAAAATCCAACCTAAGGGTAGAATTTCTGGAAAGAACATTATAGGATACAGAAAAAGGTTGCGCTATATACTCGACACCTCTGCAGCTGAGATATTTGAGAACAACTACGTGTATGGCGAGTGGGAGAAGATTATGGATGACACTGTGGGATTTCATGTATTATACTTTGTTTTCGGTGTAAATGATACGTATATTACTTATGGTCACATGATTGCGCGTTTATCTGCTTTCATTAAGGTCCTGAGTGACACTAGTGTGAAGGTATCTGACATGACAACAGAGGTTCAGGTCAAGGTCACGGTAGGCTCAAGAGGTATTTATAGTCTGAGTGGGGACAATTCTCGGCTGTACGATGCAGACTCAAATAATGAGTACACTCTAATTAAACCATTCATTATTCCCGCTTCGTTTCGTAACAAGCACAGAATGCATTTATTGCCTAAGCATGTGTGTCATAGAGTTGCTGTCACTAGCAGGGAGATCGTAGTACAAGGGAAGTATTTTGGAAGGCTGGTAAGAACCGACAAGCGTGTAGATTTCGAATGGAACAAAAAGCGTGCCCAGCAGTATCTAGTTTGTGTGAATGACTTCATAGATGTTGCACACCTAAACGGGAGGAACGCCCTTGATGTCACAGGTGGTCACTGGCTTGATTCAATCAGATTTGAATATATTTTCGGCGGAGTTACCGCAGGGACAGTACTTCTGTTGCTCGTGTTGATAGCGTTCAAAGCTTACAGGGGTCGGCGTATAGCTGGTAATACGTAAACAAAACGGTTATATGGGTTTCTATTGAAATATGTGTTGTTATTGGTTATCACCGATAAACATTTTTGAAAATATGCTGATGGATAAAATCCAAAATAAACACACGAATGGCTCTGGTGTCTCCCAAAATCATCATTGCTGGAAAAGATACCCTAGACTTGACAAAATACAGGAATTTCTCTGTTCCATTCCACCATTATTTATTTCAACCCAGTCAGCAATAACGGTTTTTGAAAATATGTTCATGTATGAGTTCCAAAATAAACACCTGACTAGTTCTGATATCTCTCAAAATCATCATTGCTGGCAAAGATACCCTAGTCTTGACAAAATGCAGGAAAATTGCTTAATTCCACCATTTTTTATTTCAACCCAGTTACCGATCAAGGATTTAGAAAATTATCATTGCTGGCAAAGATACCTTTAAAGTTCCCACCCAAAACATGGCCGATGAAGCCAAGGATAATTCTAAATAGATTAAGTTGCACAAGTTCCCCCTATTTTAAGAAAGGTTATCCGTTTATAGAAAGTATCTAAAGAACAGTCAGTGCGTCACCATCAATGTTCTTATCTTATAGACGGGATATATTCGAGCAACTGATTTGTCATTACCTGACATGACAACAGAGATTCAGTTCAAGGTCACTGTAGTAGGTATTTATAGTCTGAGTATAGACAATTCCCAGCTGTACGATGTAACGATGTCATGGTAACCTTTCCCATCCTTTCCTGGCAGCTTTCAAAGCAGCATATGGATGTCAAACTAGCCTGTTAAGGCTGGTGGAAGACTGAAAAGAACCTTGATGTGAACAAAATTAATGTGTATGTGCAATTCTGATGGACCTCTTAAAAGCATTCGACTGCCTCCCCCATTATCTCAACTAAGACTAGCTAAATGCATATTGTCATCCAACTCTAGCACGTACACGTATGCACATCTATCTTACAAACAGAAAAACAGACCAAACCTGGTCATATAACAAATGAATGGAACATCATCGTGTGAGGTGTGTCACAAGGCTAAATATTAAGGCCTCCAGTCTTCAAAATCTTTCACGATGCCATATTCATCTTTATCAATAATGTAGCCTTGTATAATTCATTCAGATATTTTTTCTATGTGTGATGAAATTCCTTATGTTTGGTAAATTACTCTTGAATTACTCTTTAATTAAAGAATTGTATATCTTGTAATCTTATATCTTGTTATTATTGTCTAAGAAGAGAACGAGAATAAAATATTTTACGGTGATCTGTTGTTATCTGTCATGTGGAAACCGGGGTGCTACAGGGGTCGGTACTAAGGCAGAAACATTGTATAGCGAGGAATTAAATAGTGTGTTTGTTACAGCGAATGCTAATACGAATTGTGTGTAATCGCATGGTCGTATGGTGAACGTTTGACGTTGAAGTAACAGAAGTTGATTCTGGTTGACGATTTTAACGTTTGTGGTTACAAGAAAGTTATTCATTCACTTTTTTCCTAACTTTAAAATTGTCCATCAAGGTCAGTTATTTTATTATTTTAACGGCAAACATTTACAACCATGTAAAATCCACTTAAATATTACCTGTACAGTCTCTCTAAAAGCACGAATTTATTCTACTTATGTTGTACATGGGTCATATAATTTTTATTCAAAATACTAATGCCTTATAAAATCGTGTCTCAAATTTATTGAAAATCCTGGCGTACTGGGGAATTCTAACATATCGAAATTTGATTTACTCAACCGTTGAGTGTTTTAAATTGCTAGTATATATATAGATCAGTCTGTCTATAAAAATAGTGCTTTTTAAAATCAAAGACCTTTTACATATACTTACATTGATGTAAGACAGTTTTGCCTAAGGCCACACCAAATTGATAACTTGTTCATTGGATTTTTTCCCAAAAATAATGGGGCGAGCGACCGAGATAATAATAAAAATATTTGTTTTGCATTTTGCAAAAAAGAGGAGCGAGCGAAGAGCGAACAAATATATATATATAGTCATTTAACTCACTTTTGCTCACATTTTATTCACTTATTAACTAAACAATGATAGTGTAAATAGCAAAAAAGGATAACATCCAGTGAAAGAATGATAAAACTAAAAGATATTTCTATACAAATATTAGTTTTGATATCAAACAAATGCTATTTGAGATCAAGCAAAGTATTTCTTTAAACTAATTCATAAATGAGAGAACATAAAACCAGTTTTCCAGTTTTTTAAATCTTTTTTTAAAAGTTTTTTTTTCAAAATACCCTATGCATGGCTAAGTTAAAGCCTGGACACAAACACCAATGGTCACAGCCCCCTGCCTGCCCAATGTCATATCCAAATCTATTTACTAGGTTTTCCACTTTTCTTTAGGAAAACTTGGTTAAAAATAATTCTCTATTAAAATACATTGTCATATCTCATGTCATGGAAATGACTAGACAAGGTGACTTGAAAAACAACTCACAAAATGAATATAGGCATTTGCAATCAAATATAAACTACAACTATCATTCTTGCATTGACTACATGATTGGCCTTGGTAGCCATCTAAGTTCTGGAAGAAAATTAACAAAAAAACTACACTGTATTGTAAATTATTTCAACTGAAAATATGTCACAGAAAATTCCAGCCAGCGCCAGACTGACATTACGCTTTTTCAGAATTTAACGCCTATCTTTTTTAAACTTGTGGATTTTCCTTATTTTTGTTAGATATCTTGTTCAAATTTAGACAAGTAATTAAGAAAACATAAACAAATATATAAAATTAAAAGACACTTACTTCTGTTGTACTGCAAATACTGATTGTGTCAATTTTCATATAGACCAAAAAAATATTTCAAGAAAATACAAGAATATACAATATTATTTCATAGAAAAAAAACAATCAGCATAAATATTTAACACTTAAATGATTTCCATATATAGTTTAAATATACACATGAACATCTAAAATATCTACAAACATTTATTCGCAACACAAAGTGTGATTAAACCTTTTTCCAATCACACAGTGTCTGACACCATTTAATCCTTTTTAACTAATAATTACAAAATATACACAATCTGGCTTGTTTGATGTTTTTTTGTGTGAATGGTAACGCTCATGGGATTGCATGAAGCACATATGAATGTCAGTCAGATTAATTTTTAGCGTCATCCTACTGTCCACGAACATCGACTCATTGGTGACCAAGGCCTCCTACCCAAGCATGCCGTCGTTGCCTCATGGGGACAGGAATTTCATGATCCGCTGTGTCGGAGGAATCTGAAATTTTAATAAGCAATATAATACATAAATGTTCATTGTAGTATAATGTAGTATGCATTACTAAAACAATTTGATGATAACACAAGAAATGTGGTGCTCGTTTCTTGACCAAACTTTATTTTTCTATTACTTTACATGCATTGCATATGAATTAAATAAACACTATACTCAGATCTGTAGCAAAATAAAAATAAACATGCATAAATCATAAAATATTGTATTTTTGAAGGAAACAAATAATACATCATATTTGCTATATTAACAGCAAAGATGTTAAAATACACACCTGAAATTTTTACCTGGACAGGTGTAGTAGGCATAGATGACAGATTGGAAACTGTCTTTTCACTGTAAGGTTCATCCAAATTCCCGTCAAGCATGTCCGAACCAAATTCACTTTGGATAATCGCTGTCATTCACGATAAAATTCAGCAATTCTTGTCCAGTATTTATACGTTTACTTTTAGCGGAAGCCAAATTCAAACAAATACATTTGTCCAAAATTTAATCAAACTTTAAATGGTGGTAGAATTGTCATTTGTTGACGTATTAATTTTCAAGAATCAGCAGTGCGTTCCGTCATGCGAGCGTTTACAAAACGCTCGCGAACGTTTTGTTTTGTATCCCTGTTGCAACGCAGCGCATAAAAGTTAAGCGGGAAACCAAACAGCAAACGTTCGCCGCAAACATCTTTACTGAACGCGTTGCAGGAAGTGAACTGTTGCCAATTTAGTCTCGATCATCTAGACGCTTGTATCCGTGTCAATATCGTTCATTGAGTCTAATTAGAGCGCCTGCATGATTGAGCCGGGGCTTTGATAATTGTAATTATTGAAAAACGCGGGGGGAAAGGCTACACTCTACTAAACAAATTAGCGCTCGTATAAAAAATATAACATTTTTTTAAGATGGTGCGGGCGCAAGTGATAAAAAAATAATATTTATTTTTTTTGCTTTTCTGAAGAAATAGGTGCGGGAAATCCGATGAACAAGTTATGAGTTTGGTGTGGCCTAAAGACGAACAAATGAAATAAAATATGAACCTTTACTTTCCTATGTTTTCTTTGCTGACATACACTTTTTTGTTTTGTTTTATTGAAAATAGCAATCTTGGACATCTGCCCTTTCGAAATATACATTTTATTTATGAAATATGGTTTAAATGGTTGCATATGGTAATCTTAGTTTTCCTTCGCGCAATATTTATGTTATTACGCGTCATTTCCATTTTTTGACAGAAAACGTTCGATAAAATTCCGTTAATGTCAGTGAAAGCTCAGAAAACATTGATAACATATACTTAACAACGCGGACTCGATCGCTTATATCCATGGTATAACTTTAATCATGCAATTTCAAAAACAACAGAAAAGGCATGGAAAAAAATGTGTTAGGGTTCTCGAGTTGGACTGACCTTTACTCGATGTCATTCGACATTTCTACAAATCGCGTACAATCCTACACCAAGGGACGCCACGCTGGGACGCAGCAGACGATGATAAACACTTGATAAACTCCCCTTTTTTATATAGTTTATTAGTCGGCGCCCAGAAGGGCGCCGACTATATTTGATATTACTTTAGAAAAAAATATTCCAACTTAGGGACTAGTTCATAAATTGCAGAACAATGCTTTCAATTGTTTAGTGATAAAATATAAAGTTTTTTTGTATTTTTTATAAAACTTTACTCTTTAATTGATAATGAAACCTTAAATTATAATAGCCCTGCTTATCATTTTGAAAACTTTAATTTCAAATACCAACTCAATCATAACAACTCGGCCATCTCCGAAATAGATACAGGCCAAGGTGTTCCGATTGATATCAATAGATGAAGGTTACACGGTACTATTACAATATCCATTATGTTTGTA
This sequence comes from Mya arenaria, assembly GCF_026914265.1. Lineage (NCBI taxonomy): Eukaryota > Metazoa > Mollusca > Bivalvia > Myida > Myidae > Mya > Mya arenaria. Next base: position 16,181,078 of record NC_069133.1, read on the forward strand.
AACCTCCTACGCAGTAATCTCCCTTGGTGACAGCAAAAATGCCGAGTTTTGAAAATTTAACCTTGAGCTTAATTGTTTGTTTTGAAAATGTCATTCGAAAGAATGAACTCCAGATATTTCCCTCTTGATGTATATTATTTTTTATCCCCGTTCTATATACTCATATGAGTGAAATGTGTTACAAAAAATATAAAGCAAGGAATTAACATAACATGCCGGTACAAATAAAAGGTGAATTTCATGTTATTGAAATCTATGTTCTAGACCATATTTCTTCCGAAGAAACGTATGTATATTTTTGTTATAATTTAGTTTTAACCGGAGGATTAGCTTGGGAAAACCCCCAGAATATCTATAATTCCGGGCTTAAACTATTGTAACAATATTATAATATTAACCATAATATCCTTCAAGCATATGTACACCCAACATAAAAACAAATATTATCATTGAAATAATACTATTTTTGGTTATCTGTATGCACGTTTTTCTTCTAATTTCATTGCGCCGACTTGATGCTATGCATCAACTTTTTTCTTGTATGTACTGTGTTGTTTGTTGATTTTTGTGCTGTATTTACATGTTTCTGGTTGGTGTTTGTTTGTAATGTGTTCTATGTATTTGGCGTGACCCTGTACAATTGATCGGGGTTTATGTTCAAACATTCGACAACAACTGTGCTTGTTTCTGTAGTTATTAATATAGATATTGTTCAAAAGGTTATTAAAAAATACATTGGTTTTGCACAGTTGTGGTTTTGCACAGTTGTGAATTTCGAGATAACATGTTATTTATTTGAAAATTTGATTAATGAATGTTGTGGTTTAACATGCATTTGTGTGTGGTTTCAAAGTGATAAATACCATCTTGATCGTTATCTTTATCCTCGTCGTCGTTGTAGCATAATACTCATCCTTGTTATAAAGTTTATGCGTTCTTTATATTGTACAATTTCTTTAATATCTTTTTGACGCGAGTAAGTTTGAAGATCATCGGAAAAAAGGACCGTGGTTGTCGACGATGGGATTATCCTGAAATTGTTGGACCAACAAGAGTATACTGATTAACAATAGGTGCAATTAAAATAAGAAGTTGTCCGGTTAACGCAGTGGTTAGCGCACTTAACTAGGCGATCCTGGTTTGATTCCCGACCTGTGCGCATGTGAGTTTGCATTGGTGTGTAATCACCAAGCCAAACAAGTGAGTTTACACCGAAAACTCCGGTTTTCCCCACAACGAAAGACCAAACATTCGCGTAACATCGTGACAGCGAGAGTGATTAATAAAATGCTGTAATAACTTGTTTCACAGCCGGTGTAAAATAAATATGTTTAAATTTATCAAAGTACGATGTACTTGTTACATGAAGCAAAGCGGAAGTTGAAATATCAAAATAATAATGCGATAACGTTTGTAAAATCATATCTTCAGTTGATTTTACATTGAGGTAGTTAAAAAAAAAACCGCCACATTTACATACTGGGTGATACAGTATGATTTAATCAGTTGCTTTGTTTTATCCGTGCACGTACTGGAGATAGTTATGATCAAATATACGTAAGTAAAATGTAGGTTTCTTATTTTATTACTTAAAATAAGTTTGTGTTTACTTTAATACATAAGTTGCGGTGATTCAAGACGTTTTATGTTATTCAAAGAAGGCATTATAATTAAAACAGTTTGAAATTAACAACTGTTTCTATGTTAAAGGGTGTTTGATTTTTTCACCTTTTCATAAAATATACTTCTTAATTTATGACTGAATAATTAATACAAGTAATCACTCTTCTCTTATCAGCGTTCTTAGTATCACGCCTTTGTTTGTCTTGACTTTTACATTCAAGTCGTTTTGGGAACAGGACGACATATAATAACTTTCATTTTCAACACTATGTAAACAATTGCTGTAACTCGTTCTACACAATGGGCCGATTGTTCAGAACTATGTACAAGTTAACAATGGTGTTAACGTCTTTATCTTAACTTTCAAATACGTACGTAATTCTCTAAAACATTTCTGTGCACATTTGTGATATGCAGTATTTCCAACAAATTTTGAGAGAACTGTTTCAGATATACCTGTTTTATTTAAGTGCATGAGCAGATGTTTAATATTTCACGCGTTAAAGTTAACAACGGTGCCTTTAACAACCTTGTTAAATTTAACAAAGTTCTGAACAATCAGCCCCATCAAACATAACTTCAAGAAGCGATCACGATGGCCATTTCAAGATCATACATACTCATCTAAATCTACAGAGTCGCCCGACGAGTAACAACGCTATAGTGACCTTGGTACAACGAGTGGTAGCCCAAGATGATCACTGCGGCCCCACCAACCAACCAGACGTCGGACATAGCGCTCCCTAACATCATCCTGACCGGCGGAAGTAGCGCTCTCTCTATCGTGGGAGCTCTTTTCATATTTTGCAGTTACTCATTTATACCACCGGAAAAGGTATGGCATTTTGCATACACTAGTAAGTTTTTGTACTTGCAAATATATATTTATGATGCTAGATATGTTACTTGCTGAGTCTTAGTACCGTTTTAACCCCCCTGAACTTCGACAACACGAGTCGAGGTAATGCCATGGGAACGTTGTCGTCGAGGTCGTTTTGCAAAACTTTAACCCTTTACATCGGCCAAAACACTGTTCAAGATATTTTAATCAGACGTGGTACACGATACCAGAGACAAAAGGAACATTTAAAGCAAGGCCCAACACTCGGACTTTAACCATTGTCGAGTTATGTCCCTTGTTTGACTACATATATATATTTATATACATTCGAACCCCGTTGGCTCGAACTCCTCGTTTAGCTCGAATTCCTCGATGGCTCGAACTCGATGTAACGGACCAAGTACCTTTTACTTGGGGTAAACATTCCCGCTTGGCTCGAATCTCCGAGGCTCGAGGTATTTTTGCCGGTCCTTGTGAGTTCGACCCAACGGGGTTCGACTGTATATATATGAGAGCATTGGGGCTTACTTCGCGGCGTTCTTGTAGCTCCTGAACAAATTCAAACTCAGTGGTGCACTATCCTCACTTTGTATTTCTTATAAGATGCTACATATGCTCTTATATCTACAAGCATGCAAGTAGTTTATGGGCTGAACTAAAGTGGAAGCCTCTTATGGAATTGCTAATCATAAAATTACTAACACACTTAATGGTCGGCTGTCTTTTTTCTTCAAGTATTACGATAACGATGTTGATGTTTAAGAATAAAAAAGTTATTCATTTAGTTATGTTATACTTTTTTTAAAGTTATTAAGAGTAATTATGTTTTATCAGTTTTACTCTGATGTTTGGTTTGTATCATCATGGCACAATCAAATACAGTCGAACCCCGTTGGCTCGAACTCGCTTGACTCGATTTCCTCATTGGCTCGAATAGGATATTAAGGACCGAATTCTTTATATAAATGTAAGCATTCCCGCATGGCTCGAAATTTCCGAGGCTTGATGTATTTTCGCTTGTCCCAAGGAGTTCGAGCCAATGGGGTTCAACTGACAACGTAACAGTCATCTGCTTTAGCTTCTATTAGGGTGTCTTGAGGTCTAGCCCCTTTCATTAAATCATTACGTTCTTGATAGTATTGAAGTTCACTGGACTTCGACCCTAGTCAATCGTTAATGGCTGAATTAAATGCTGTCTAGAAAATATTTTAATCATCTTTTGTACACAAATATATTTTAAAAAGGTTTGGCTTTGTTCGATTCCACGTGACGGAAATTCTTGTTTGACCCGTCATATTGGCGGCTATAGCTAATCGAATCCTTTAATGATCACCATGTGACGTTGAATACCACATTACAGTTTTCAATGGTCATGGGTGTATGGATAAACATGAGATTTTAATAAAAGTGAATTATTATCAATTCCACATTTCTTTCAACTTTACTTCATCGATGGTGTAAATGAACCGTTTTGATTTCGGAGAATAGATAAACAGTCGATGTGAAAAATGTTTGTTAAAAGAAATGTTAGCCAGATAACGATAATAAACAAATATATTCACTGCCTTTTTTAAAAAAAACTGGTCGTTGGTTAGATGCAGTGGTTATTTCCCTTGTAAAGGGAAAGCACTGCGCTTGAAAAAAATCGCTATATATACATGCACATACCTGGTAACGATTAGACACACAGGGTACAAGTCTTTGGTTTACCACAAGCTAGGATAAAAAAATAGCCGATTCTTTCCAGACGATTCCGCATATTAAGCCATTTAGGGCTAAAAGGGCAATTACACACCTAGATATTGAACTTTCATGTAAAGAAATTTTCGGCTGCCATTCGGATGGTGGAGGATATATGTTTTATTCAATCGTTAACGTGTTTCTGACAACATGGCGCTCTCTGGTTTTAACATGTTATACATGTATATCAATGCATATCTTATTAAAGTGTTTTACCTTATGTTTTCCCTAAAATAAACAAACATATTGTCACATTTAAACCTATTCAGCCTATTTAGACGCTTATTTGATAACTTGCATCAAAATATGTCTTGTACATGCTGCACTAGAAGCTATTTCACGCAGCCATTTGATGCTTGCATCAATTGTTTTCTTGTCATGCTTTATAATGAATATCTGATTGTATTCCGAACGTCGTTTTTTTGCAGAATTTCACCCGTAAGTTGCTGATGTATCTGACGGTGGCGGACTTTGTGACGGCGTTTGGGAACATGGTTGGGATGGTCCGCTACGTGACGCTCTACGGTACAGGCCCGGTATGATTAAAAGTTATCTGTTTGAAAAAACTTATTAAGTAAGACGTCGAAAAAATATGTACGTGAAAGAATTTTAGTTCAACCTGAATTATTTTACAAATATTGGGAAACAAGTTATTACAACATTACATTAGTCACTCTTGTTGGCACTTGTTACGCGAGAGTATGGTCTTGTGTTTTGAGTGAAATTGGAGTACCCGGAGGAAACCCACTTGTCCGGCTTGGTGACCACAAATCAAACTCGCATGAAAAATCATCGTCGGCAACCATGGTATTTTTTTCCCATCACACTTTATACATAAGCATAGCGTAGTGTGTATCGGGGGTATCCGACGATGATGAAACATATGGGGTAAAGGTGTACAAATGAAATGAAATAGAAACAATCAGCTATCGCTTTTTTGGAAGAAGAGTTAATGTTTTTAAGTTTTAACATTGCATTTGCTATTTATCACTCAATTTTATCATAACACGAAGTTAGTCCACCATTCGTCTATGCCTATGCTTATAATATTAAAGAACTTCATTGCTTATTTTGTTTTTATAAAGTCACTGGTTTTTATACCCAAAGTATATAAATACATAAATTATTTGTCATAAAGTGTGGTCTTTAGCTACGTGGGAAATGACAAGAAACGCTTAGATATTTGTTTATGCGTCGGCAACGCTTTTAGCCACAAAACATCATTTTCCGACCTTTAAAGGGACTGTACACCAGAATTGTTTTGTAACGAATCCCAGGACAAGTATCTAATAGAATGTGTTACGCTTTGATATCATAATTGTAAAAAAGTACCAAAATGAAAAAAAAATCTGTCGGAGTCCGGGTTCAAACCCTTGTCGCCAAAATTGCAGTCCAGCGTCGTATCCACTGAGCTATGACGGCTGTCTCCAAATGGGTGACATAATTAAGCTATACACCTAACTCGGTAATATCACGTGATAACACCGACTAGCCAATCACGCATAAGGAATAAATTCTACGTGGTAGACATACCCAGTAATCTTTTTTAATGGAAAAATACGAAATAACTGCTTAACTTAAATAAATCGTAAACTATGTGGTACTTCAGTTAGTAAGTTTCAATGCATTGTACACATCGATGCCAAGTTTATGTCAGTTTTCGACAGTTTTTTTCGCTATTTTATCATACGGAGAACAGCCCCTTTAATATGAGAAACTGCAATCTAATCTTTAGTCAGCCTTCTTATATCACTCATTTTTATACATTCACGCCAAAAATTACTCCATTCCAAGTTCAAAAAGAAAATTAAAAAATGTCAAAACTGTCAATCTGCCAGAGAACAGCTTTAAAATCTAGAAGTGCTTCTAAGATGTATTTAATTTTATGAATACTAATGCACATAACTGTATGACTATATTTATAAATTTATAGGAAATGAATTTAGAAAATTGTTATCTATTTTGATAGAGAGTTCAGAACTGCAGTGGCCATGTTAAGACGGAAGAAGAGTGGCTGTGCAAGACCCAGAGTATCCTTACGACCGCTTCCAACATGTCATCCTTCCTGTGGACGCTCGTGATCGCCGTGCACCTGTGGGCGTCTGTCGTGCTGCAGTCAGATAAAACCAAGTCCCGCCTCGCACGCTTCATTTACCATGTCTTATGCTGGGCGGTACCGGGTATGCTTTTCCCATTGCATCTTGTCATGTGGTGGTTGTGGTGATGATGGTGGTGGTGGCAGTGGAAGTGTTGATGATGCTCCTGCTGTTGCTGTTGCTGATGTTCTTGTTGTTGTTGTTACTGCTGCTGCTACTGATGATGATAATGATGATGATGATGATGCTGCTGCTGCTGCTGCTGCTGCTGCTGCTGCTGCTGCTGCTGCTGCTGCTGTTAATGATGATGATGATGATGATGATGATGATGATGATGATGATGATGTGATGATGATGTTGATGATGATGATGATGATAATGTTAACGACGACGACGATAGTGATGATGATAATGATGATGGTGATTATAGATACAACATTTTTATGTAACTTTTCCTCCTATATGATATATACTACAAACAATACACACAAACTCAATCCAGCAGACAATAGCAATCACTGTTACAGGTGCTGTGGTAGCTTCGATATTTGGATCCCTTGGTGAAGACTATTGTTTCGGTACGGGCGTATGGTGCGGAATCCGTAGCGATTTGCCCCACCACGAGGTCGAAATGCTCATGTACATCGCTGACATCGCCTGGCAACTCTTCTCCTACATTGCCTCCTGTTTTCTACTTGTTTTTATCATATTTTACTTAGTAAGCACACATATTTTTATTCAGAAGCAGTACGCTTTGTTCTCTGCGTCACATTTGTATATAATACTTCGATTTCAGTGTGTGTATACCTCGTGATAAATTGCATCATAAATGCTACGTCGGAAGGCAATATTTTGATTTGAAAAAAGATTTTAAACAAAGATAACTTCACTATTTCTTCACCATTTTAAATGGAACATAGCGCAGTCTACGCAGCTTACGGAGCCCCACCTTCGGTCTTTTACAAGAGTTTGATTGAGGGTTTACTAACTTAAGACACTTCGACAAACCTTTTCACAATACGGCCGTCTGACGGAGCACTGTCAAAACTTTATTTTGGAAACAGGTTTGTCGAAGTGTTTGATGAAACAAATGACCTCATTAAATTTTGGTAAAACAAATGCGGGGATCTTTAAGCGGCGTAGACTGCCCTTTGTTTCATTTAAAATTGTGTTGCAAATGAAAAGTTGTCTTTGATTTAAGTCTTCATTTTAAGCAAATTTCTGCCTTACCACTTAGCATGTATGACGTCATTTATCACGTGGTATACACACACTGGATTTATTAATAAATAAGCAGATTTTAATGCGTTAGCTATCTTTAAATAAATAAAGCAACCTTTTTTAATTTTTAATTACTATGGTGGCACAAAGGTGACATCCGAAACACTTTATTTATTTGAGGCCACAACTTAGTTTTACGTACCTAAAGGGTTGCATATACGGATGATGGTGACCACATCTTGTGTCTGTACGCTCAATCCAAAACAATGATTACGTCCTGAATGCTTGACTCAGCAATAGAACAAGCGTCACTGTACTATTTCCGTCTAAACATCAACGATCTCAGTACTCAGTGCAAATGACGTTAACTTATTTACATACTATATGGCCACAACTTTTTAAATCGTGGCCACAACGTTTTTTTGTGGCCAGACTTAGTATCTTGTGGCCACAACTAAGTAACTTGTGGTCATTAGTTACTGAGTTATTGCCACAAGTTACTAAGTTGTGGCCACAATATTAATAAAGAGATGAGGGTTTCATCTCTGTGACACCGTAAATAACAGAAACGCGAACATGGCGTTCAATATGTGTTTTTTTATAATATATTTTTTTCTTTTCATTACAGAGAATGAAAAGGCTCAACATAGGTGAGGTGAGGCCGTTCTTGCGAGGGGAAGATAGAAACTATTTGTACATATGGTTTGTGTTATACAGTTTGAAACTCTGGGGTATTATCCGCTTCTTTTTGACAACGTACATGCCCGCAGACAAGCTGAATACCCGACACATGAAAACGTTTTTGAAAGTTTTACTCTACCTTCAAAGTTACGGCGCAAGTGGACAGGCATTTTGGAACTGTGTAGTTTTCTGTCTTTTAGATAGAACCGTAAGAATCGGTTTTAAAAATAAATTGTTCGGATGCAAGGCAGAAACTAGGCCATTGCTGCACGAAGATAGTGATAAATTATTTTGTTGCAATCCCTGTATACAGACATACCCAGACGATCAATATAATGTATCTCGTGACTCCGACCGTTAGCACATATCCTACCGCGCTTTTCAGTGCGGTGATTTTATAATACAGTCTGTAAAAAATCGAATAAAAAATCGTAAAAAGTTGCTTAAAGAAATATAGTCAATATGAATATTTAAGCAAGTAATGCTGTTGTTGTTGTTGCTGTTGCTGTTGCTGTTGATATTGTTGCTGCTGTTGTTATGGTTGTTGCTGCTGTTGTTATGGTTGTTGCTGTTGTTGTTTTTGTTGTTGTTATTGATTGTGTTGGTGTTAATTTGATATATATCTTCTTCCAATGATTGAATCAAGTTTATGCAAATTTACCTTATATTGCGGGAGATCTAATTGAGAAATTTGGTTAACTTTAAATGAACTTGCTGATTTAGTGGCGGGGAGGGGCAGTCGGCTTTTTATTGCTTATAACAGATTAAATAAAACACACTAATAGGTACTAATTCGGACTAAAAACAGCCAAAATATTTTCAGGATAGGACCCCAACAGCTTTTATATCATAATGTTTCGCCCCCACCCCCCTCTTGTCATTCTAACGCCAAATCCTGGAATCGCTCCTGTTATGGGCCATGAAAGCTGTTATTTTCTTAAAACTGAATTGAAATACGTTATTTTGAATAAATTTACATAATATGAAACATTGCAAAACGTAAACGTTTCGTTTACAAATAAATACGTTTGCGATATTTCTTTTGCCACATTCGAACTGTCTGTCATAAGTTTAAAACAAATGCTATATAGATTGTATTTTGGATGGAATTTAAAATCCAAACACTACTCTGATCTATGCATTATGTATGTACATATTTATAATATAGACATTGAAAGAGAATACATTAATAGGACAAGAAATCTGGCTAGTAAATAAACGTGTAACCATCATCTTACCAGGCGCGTAGCTTCCTATACGCGAGTACACGGTTGAATCCACATGATCCTGACGAAAAGAATCAGCCAAAGTTGCAGTACAAGTACTTGATTACATGATCCTAAAACTGCCCATTTTCCACTACTAAATAAAGCACCTCAGAACGCCCAGAATGCATGCACCAGATTGCTCCAATGGTTTTCAAAATTGTCCGAGGGGCATGCCCCCGGACCCTCCTAGCACGAATATGAATCCACATGAATAATGGGCTTGTTACGCCCCTGCTTACTATAATGTGTATTTTCAGTGAAGCATCAATTACTGAATAAAGTTTCTCGTTTCGTTATATATTTTGTTGATTAAGTTGGCTCTGAAAGATTTATAACACACTGAATAGGCAGGTTCAGATTTCGAGTACGTACACAAAAGATAAGATTACTTGTATTGTGATCTCCGGTATCTATGTTTTTATTCTGTTACGATGACCCTGTTAAGTTAATGAAGTTAAAATGACACTTATTCAATAAAATGAAAGCGATATGCAGCCTCTGGTGTGGTTGCAGGTGCTATAATGTTCCTGCTGTTGCTAAAGATCTCATGTGTGTTGATGCAAATGGACCGAATGCTCAGGGCCTTGTTGAAGTAAACGACGTTGTTAACATCATCGTGGTTAACTTTTATATTTATGTTACTTGACGGATACAGTTAACCTCAGTAGTATTCCTAACATTTTTTGTTTTATTTTAATATATGAGCATACCATAAAATAGTTCTCCTTTGAGAGTTTAAAACAACCATGTCGGTAATCACTTTGTTAACAGACTGAACACATGGGTATTATTATATTGCTTTTTACTGCACGTGGTGATAGTGGAGATTATTGTGGTTGTGGTAGTGCCGGTGCTGGTGCTGCTGGTGCTGCCGCTGTTGCTGTTGTTGCTGCTGGTATTATTCTACCAATTTGTGTTTGGTTAGCCGGATTGAGAAAAAAACATGGCTTATTCGGTACATCCCTATGGCTAATCTTGGAAAGCTGTTCTTCCAGATATTTGAGTCGAACTTGATATTTGAGTCTGTTTTCGTTGTCCATAACAAAAAATATCAAATAATAACCTACTAATTAGAATATGAGCCCTCCTCCAAGACAACCTGTCCTGAAATTGAATACATTGATATTCGCCACGTGACTGACGCGAGAGTTGGTACCACTCGGTTGTCAACGATGTTAATTAACCCACCTGTCTGACGTTTATTGACGCACATAATTATTTTTGATTAATATCAATGTATAATTTGATAGATTAAGTATCAATGAATAAATTTTGATACTTGATCAAGCAATATATCTGTCATGTCGCGATGGTATTAGCTTTGAGAAATGCGACTTGTCAAAAATAATTACTCCCTCTGTTACGGATTTCATTGCATTATCCGTAAGCAAGTTGGAACGAAGAGTTTTTTACTTGATTTATTTTGAAGTATTTTCGCGGTTTCGAAAATATATACGGCATGAGTCGTGTTAACACTGAACAAAGGTTCTGATTGATCATTCTATATCTGTTAAATAATGCCGCTATCCAATGGTTTTTTTTAGAATATAAAAGTAACATAAATTACTGACGCTGGGCAAAGGTGTCGATATGATATTCCTTATAAAATACAGAACACAAATAATTATAAAGTTAATAAGAAAACCTTAAGAGGCAAAGCTGATTAAGACAATTAGACATAGTTCAACAAAATAAAGCTCAGGCTAAACTGTCTTTAGTCTGACTTTTCTCTTTCCAGAATATTAACATTATTTGTTGGACTATGATAAAGGTTATTCAAAATTTCGAAGATAATCATGAGGTATGATTATTGCCCGCAAAAATTGTGCAATGTTTTCCAATGGTAAGGACTCATTTCCATGTAATTAGCGCGGAGCCTGGGGAATGCAGTGCATTACTATGATTAGCCGCTGGAGTGGTGGCATTATTTTAAATCTGAAACATTACCTGGTGGTATTTAAATGCATAGTTGAAGAAAAATCAGCCGTTTTAATCACCAGCTATGCCACCCTATGTATTGCCCTGATGCATCAACAGGGTAATAATTTCCTATGAGTTGTTATTTTGTTAATTGCCAGTTGCGGCTTTGTTGCTGCAAAGGTCATGATCGTTGATATTAGACACCAGAGAACAATAAATATGAGGATTACTAAACAACATGGTGCAATATCTCGGATATAAGGGCGGGGTGGACATTAAAGAAGGCTTAAACTAGGCACTTAATGATAGTTAACGGTACATGAGTACGGGATAGTACTTGTAAGGTTGACTTTATATCTCTTTCATTTAATTTACCAGTGATGTTTAAACAAATCATGCGTTAAAATATACCTCCAAATAGTGTCATCTTAACTTTCCTTAATATATCTAAAGTGATATTCAATTTGGAACACAGTATGCACTATCTATAGGAAACCAAGCTTTCCAAATGGACTAGGATTCATTTACCAATCGTCCTGTGTTGAATGTACAATTCGAGACATAAGACGCCATATATTTATTGTAAAATATATTTTCTGTAATCTTAAAGATAGCCGCACCTCTGTTATCCCCGATATAACCGCACCTCTGTGCACCTCGATATAACCGCACCTCTGTGCACCTCGATATCACCGCGCCTCTATGCGCCTCGATATAACCGCACCTCTGTGCACCTCGATATAACCGCACCTCTGTAGACCTCGATATAACCGCAACTCTGTGCACCTCGATATAACCGCACCTCTGTGCAACTCGATATAACCGCACCTCTGTGCACCTCGATATAACCACACCTCTGTGCACCTCGATATTACCGCATATCTGTGCTCCTCGATATAACCGCATCTCTGTGCTCTTCGATATAACCACGACTCTGTGCACCTCGATATAACCGCTACTCTGTGTTACTCGATATAACCGCACCTCTGTGCACCTCGATATAACCGCAACTCTGTGCACTTCGATATAACCTCACCTCTATACACCCCGATATAACCGCTCCTATATGCACCCCGATATAACCCCACCTCTGTGCACCCCGATATAACCCCACCTCTATGCACCTCGATATAACCGCACCTCTATGCACCTCGATATAACCGCACCTCTATACACCCCGATATAACCGCACCTCTATGCACCCCGTGTAACAGCATCTCTATGCAACTCGATCTAACCGCACCTCTATGCAACTCGATATAACCGCACCTCTGTGCACCTCGATATAACCGCTCCTATATGCACCCCGATATAACCCCACCTCTATGCACCCCGTGTAACAGCATCTCTATGCAACTCGATATAACAGCACCTCTATGCACCCCGTGTAACAGCATCTCTATGCAACTTGATCTAACCGCACCTCTATGCAACTCGATATAACTGCACCTCTATACACCCCGATATAACAGCATCTCTGTGCAACTCAATATAACCGCACCTCTGTGCACCCCGATATAACAGCATCTCTTTGCAACTCGATATAACCGCACCTCTATGCAACTCGATATAACCGCACCTCTATGCAACTCGATCTAACCGCATCTCTATGCAACTCGATTTAACCGCACCTCTATGCACCCCGATATAACAGCATCTCTTTGCAACTCGATATAACCGCACCTCTATGCAACTCGATATAACCGCACCTCTATGCAACTCGATCTAACCGCATCTCTATGCAACTCGATTTAACCGCACCTCTATGCACCCCGATATAACAGCATCTCTTTGCAACTCGATATAACCGCACCTATACGCACCTCGATATAACCGCTCCTATATGCACCCCGATATAACCCCACCTCTATGCACCTCGATATAAACGCACCTCTATGCACCCCGTGTAACAGCATCTCTATGCAACTCGATCTAACCGCACCTCTATGCAACTCGATATAACTGCACCTCTATACACCCCGATATAACAGCATCTCTATGCAACTCGATATAACTGCACCTCTATGCACCCCGATATAACAGCATCTCTATGCAACTCGATATAACAGCACCTCTATGCAACTCGATCTAACCGCATCTCTATGCAACTCGATATAACTGCACCTCTGTGCAACTCGATCTAACCGCATCTCTATGCAACTCGATTTAACCGCACCTCTATGCACCCCGATATAACAGCATCTCTTTGCAACTCGATATAACCGCACCTCTGTGTTACTTGATATAACAGCACCTCTGTGTGCCTCGATATTACCGCACCTCTGTGCTCCTCGATATAACCACACATCTGTGCACCTCGATATTACCGCATATCTGTGCTCCTCGATATAACCGCACCTCTTTGCTCCTCGATATAACCACGACTCTGTGCACCTCGATATAACCGCTACTCTGTGTTACTCGATATAACCGCACCTCTGTGCACCTCGATATAACCGCAACTCTGTGCACTTCGATATAACCGCACCTCTTTGCTCCTCGTTATAACTGCACCTCTTTGCTCCTCGTTATAACTGCACCTCTGTGCTCCTCGATATAACCGCACCTCTTTGCTCCTCGTTATAACTGCACCTCTGTGCTCCTCTATATAACCGCACCTCTGTGCTCCTCTATATAACCGCACCTCTGTGCTCCTCTATATCACCGCTGTGCTGCTCGATATAACCGCACCTCTCTGCTCCTCGATAAAATTTAAAGTGGAATTTTAATAAATTTACTTCGTATATGGATATTTAACTCAGGATTTATACCAGTGATAAGTAAGTGCAAGCATTCCTGTATCTTTTTTGGCATTTTTTAGCATACCAAAAAGAACATAGAGAATGATATATTAAAAGAAATTACGTTTATTTGACAGTCTAAATTAAGAGCTGTTTAAACATCACTGTGATGTGTCTGTGTCCAAATAATAGTAAACAGGATCATGGAGGTGGTTTTCCTTGATATCTGCGTGAAGACGATAGCGTTGTTTGATTGCCTTAAACAAACAATATGCGCTTTTATTAGATACATGTAAAGCCTACTTGACCAGATAATGTTATCATGCTTCTGTGGTAAGCAAGACAGTGATTAAAATATGTATGTAAAAGGAATACATAGAACTAAAACGAGTGTCATTTATGTGTTTTTGTCAATCAATATTTACACCTTAACTTCCATTCCTTAAATGAACTGCCTTTCGGCAATTGCGAATATTTTCCGAAGAACGCACGTATTCGGATATGTTCGGATCGCAAACCATCGAATAACAATATACATGTAAACTGACAATTGTTTATATTGTTATTGATTGCATTGCGTCAGGTGGCCCCGAAAACCTTAAATCAACATATAAGAAAGTGTTAATTTATGATACGCAAATGTTGTCATTAGTGTTTTAATTTTACGTTTAAAAGTGATTTGAAGTGGATATCTTTTTCCCGCGTTATTGTGACGTAATTTGATCAACTGTTTCCGGGTACGGTCGTGCGGTTATATTTACAGAATGGATGAGAACTATTTTTTTTTCATTGAAATGAGTGATTTTTTAAAGAATTCTTGAATGAAATACTGAACTGTTGATGTAAATAAAATTAATGAATTGTTGGATTGATGTCATTATCGGGAATATGAACGCAGTTCAGCGAGTTAAAATACGCTTCGTACTCCACAGAAGGACTCCACACACTTTTTCCAGCCCAACTGCGTCGCTTGGTGTGTTTTTTCCACAACCTGTTTATATTTTCAAGTACAATTCTTCTTGTGCATGTGATATACCATGCTTTGACCTTTTTGAACATTTCATTCACCACCGGCCATGTGTAAGGTTAGCCTTAATACTTGGATAAATAACTTCCTAATTTGGATATTTAGGACTATAACCAAGTGTAGGTTTACAAAACTGAACGATGTTTCTTAGGGATTTGTGGTTGTCATCGTTTACTGGCATATACCCCATTATGCTTCACAATTATTCGGTTCGGATCCCTCGCAAAAACTGAGCATTCTTTTTTCATTTAGGGTGAGGCGATGAGGACGCCGGACATTTTTCAAGAATATGAATATAAGCGGAAAAGGAGTCACCAAAATGCAAGCATTTATCATAACAGTTTTCATTACACTGAGTAAAGAAGCTTTAGACTACACATTGAATGTTTAGGCAAAAACACAAGCATTTGTTTCAATCAATGGACTCAAGAAAGAACCCTATGACTTAAGAGCAAACTGTTAATTGTGAGAGTGTGTCAAAATGTATGGACAGTTGTCCTTATCGTTATCGTTATGTTCACATTTTGACATGTAGTCCAGCAACAAAACCTACGTTTTAATAGAAATAATGCGATTGTATTCGTTTACACAAAATAAGCAAATCGTTAAGTTTTTAATTGTGGACAATTGTGCAATTATCGTCGTCATTGCAATCATCGTCGTCATTCTCGTTTTCATCATCTTTGTTACCCTTTTGAACTACATGATTATTATCATTCATCGTCATTGATGTATAATGAAAAAGCTATTTAACGTTGAAATGTTATTCGTTCCAATATCACAATTTTGATACTTAAAGATAAATCATTCAATTACTTCAGGCCTATTGGATCAACTTACTGTTTTGACATAGAACTGTATAATCAAATACTCGCTCTACATACTTCGATGACTGCTTGGGTGAATAACATTTTTCTGAAATTAAAGATAATGTATAATTGCATCTAGAAATGTTTTACTGGGTAATGAAGTGTTAATGTTTTCTGCAAACGTACCTCACAAAAGTGATTTGTATCCAGGAACTTAATTTCTACCTTGCAAGTATTTTTTATGTACAACATTGCTGTAGTATCTATTCTCATGTGTTGTTCGTTAATAATCTCTAACCTGTTTCCATCTGTCAATTAGTCTTCACCCTTGTTTGATGTTCACGTAGCCCAAGGCAGAATGAAAAGGTATTCCAAAGTTTAGTGAGTGGGGGCGGAAGAGTGGGTCAGAAATATGTGTGCGGATGAGTGGGGCAAACGTTCTGCTGGTGATAAGACCTATCCTTTATGATTAGGCATTGTACACCTTATAGGTTATACGCTGGTGAATGTGTAATCTTTTTATATTGAGACATGTGGTTAAGGGCAATACGTACGGCTGTGATGGAAATGCATTTACTTCAAATGGTAATAAAAGTGCGCGTGGTTTGACATTTTAATTGGTCAAAATGTGTTACTCAGCAGTTTTATTGGTCAGTATATGATTTTATGATGCCGTGTCCTCAGTTTCTTGTAAATATCAAAATGGTTTGGCACATTTAGCCATGGTCTCAGTGTCTTGAATCTAACGTATCTTGATTTTATCCCCAGTCATATATCACAAATACAAATAGCGAACAACGTATCACGAGCAGATCTGCAGTATGGTTGTGGTAACATGCGATATGTGTTTTATTGTAGTTTATGTAGACATGACACAGTTTTTGTAGACATGACACAGTTTTTGTAGACATGACACAGTTTTTGTTGATAGGGTGCAAATCGAATGAGTAAAACAAATGGTGGTAGCATTTAAATGGTGCAATTTAGGGTTTTAGGTAGAGAGTCTTCAAAACGTGATACCTAAGTCACGGAAAATGCGAACATACATTTCATCAACGATATGACCAGGGTGGTGTTCTTAGCCACAGTTTCAACTTTTGTTTTTTTAACGATCCACCAACTTGTTTCAATCTGTCGCTCTGCTTCTGATAAGCCCTGTTGTATGAATAGGCGCTGTGCACCATATGTCTTCATATGCTAGTGAATGTGTAATATTTGTTTATACTGATTCATGTACTGAAAATGATGGCAGTATATTTACTTCAAATGGTAGTTAGCGCACGTGGTTTGGCATTTTAATTCTCAGTATATGATTGGGTGTGTTTTACATTTCAGAATAAAACTTAGTGTAAAATACACGTGGTTTACATTGCCAGTTTATTTGAAATTTTATTGAAGAAATTGCGTGTATACATATCATAGTTATTATGCATAAAGTGCTCGCTCTTTTAAATAACAATTTTGATTTTATTAGCACAGTTGTATCACACGTGGGAAGTCCGTGGTCTATAAGAATAGTGTTAGTAAACTTGTTAACTGTGTTATTACAAATATCGCAGCTTTGACTCTTCCACATTTTATTTGTGAAATGTATGTGGTTTAAATCACTCTAAGTGAACGAAATATTAAACACTTGACAATTATCAAATGTTCCTGATGAAACACTTGTCCCTGCAGCTAATGACAAACTGTAAAAAAACAAACGTAATTCAGATGCGCATTTTCCGTCATAACCGAAAGCAATATATAAAAGCAATTTGTTGGTATGTATTACATTCATGCATTATTAACTGATAAATTTCCTCAAATGTGACTTGCGGGTGCTTTTCACAAAGTTTCGTGTAATGAGGTATGATTCATTTGTGGTCAGATCCACAAAAGAGGTGGTCGTATCTGTCTGGTTATGACATGGTTTTTGACAATCTGCATTCCTCATTAAAACCTCGTTTTTCATATCTAAAAGTCAGTTTGTACATTCAGCGTTTTTCACCCTTATCAATGCAAGTACTCGGTAAGAAACACGGGGATATAAATTTCGTCCATCACAGAATACCAGGGATTGTTTTAAACGATGGTTGTGAACGCGATTATTACGATAACATAAAACAAAGTGTTATTTTTTAATTACCAACAAGGGTTTCCATATTATTCCCCTGTCACAAACGGCCCCAGGGGTAGGGGAGAGCACCTAGTGCCCCCCTGTCCCTAAAACGTCATAGTTTACTATTTCAATATAGGAGAAAAAAATACGTCCAAAATGCACCATTTGCGCTAGTCAAACTGTTACGCCCTTAAGAAACGCCCCCTCTTACGTCCTGAAGATTTGAATCTGGCCCGGACAGTTATCCAGGAATGAACAGCCCAAGGACAAGAGAGCCATTCTTGTGTCAGATATCGTACTTTGTCTACAGACTGAGGTAAATCTTCGTAATTCTTTCAATAATCATTAAAACAAATAATAAAGAAAATCCTAACACCAACATATTTTATATATCAGTCGAATATTGAATAACTCTTTCGTCAATTGTGTCTATTCGGACATCCACTCTGCAATTCCGCTGGCGTTGTTCCTCATGGTTAAAACAACATCATATATAACTTCTAAATAAAAATATATTTTCCGATCATACAAATGTCCATTTAAAGATCTTTGCCAGACTGTCGGGAATGTTAAAAACATTCTCTTACATCAAGTTCCCATGCACTTGTGTCAATAACTTTTGAATCCTGGACGTCACAACAATATTTCTTTCGAAATAAATCATTACCACTGGTAATCGTGTCTTGATTTAAAGATACATTCTTACTCCCAAATAGAATAACCAAAATTAATACACTATGCTTTTTTATACGAAAAAAGATGAATAAACGTCAAAAACAAGTGTTCGGGAAACAGAGTTTAATTTGAAAGAAAGATGCAGAAAACACGGTATTTCTACTATATGAAACGATGGAAAATCGGAGTAAATTTTTGCATTCACCTATACCAATCGTTTTAAATTTTTGCGTTTTCAACTAGCAAAAACACGGTAATAATCTTACTTTTAGTAATTAATAATTTCCAAAATTGCACTGATAAGTAAGTTGTTTAAGGCATATCACTCAGAATTATTGTTTGTTATATATGTGTTTGTATTGATTTTGAATAAGAGAGTCACTTTAAGCCAGCTATTGGAACACAAATTACCAACAAAACCTGGAAAGTCTGTACAAATCAGAAACTTATCGTTTATGGAGTATACTATACTGACAATGTATAAATTAATCAAAATTGTAGAATGTTGTTGATATAATTAAGATTACGATAACTATAAATATGTTGTTTTCTTTGTGTATCACACAAATCATCAAATAATATACCACTAATTGAAATATGTACAAACATTTCAAGACCATCGTAGAATCAACAGACTGGCATGAAAATGAATACATTTATATTCCCAACGTGACGGGCACGAGAGTTTGTTCCATTCCACTAATTACCACGGCCGTCTTTGATCAATCATTGCCTGTAAATATAATAAACAGCTCTGTTTGATTGATGTTCGATATATATTTCTCGTCCATATATCGGGAATTCGTGGTTTTGATGTGTGTTTCAATGATGTATGTTTTAGTTCTATTAATTTTGTAGACCTTTCATGTTGTGACAAATTGTACTTTTCAAACTATTCAGAAATCCCCAGATCGCGACCGAAGCCTAAATATTTGGTCCCGAAGGGATATGCACGTACGTCCTTTGTAACGCAATCAAGTTCGCCCCTCTAAAGTCAAATACTGGAACAGCCCCGACTATGATTGTTCTTGCAAAATGACTTGCAAACTGGATAGCTCTTTTTGATTCAGGTCGTTTAGAATGTAGAAAAATAACGAAAATAAAGGCTGAGAAGCAACATCAGAGATGATTTGATCAAGCGTATCGCAACGGGTTCATCCCAAACATCAAATAAATGTTTTGCTAAAGCTAGTTCTTTCAAAATGTGTTTTTAACATGATTCGTGAATATCTGAAGGCTTATTTAATGAAACTCTGTTGCTACATGTATATGGACATAAATGGCGTGTTTAGAATAATTCCATGGCAATTGGTATTTTGAGTTTTATTTGTCCTGAATTTCATCGATTAATTTTATTGTGCTTTGTATACTTTCTTGTATTTTATAAAATAGTCCACAAAACAGCTTTTAAAACAGTTGATGTGCTTGAAAGGTAAAACTGTAAAAATAATTATCCGTTTACCTGTTGGCGAGTTTGTACATGTTGTATATACAAAATAAGAATATATGGGGCTAAATGTTTGATTTTATATTTGATGTTACTGACAACATAACGCTCTCTTGACTCAATATGTTTTACCGGGTTACATGAAATCATGTCACCCATGCTTATTTCCATCACTTAAAAGAAGTTAAAACTTATGTTTACATTTTTCGAATTATATTCAAAAACATGTTTTCATACTTGAACACTTGAACCTATTCAGCCGCGTCTTTGCATCAATATTTTCTATTAGAACAGCGATGCCAAAAGCGCATATGGTCGGTAAGGTGCTAAGCATTTATACCGTCTTTGTATTTCTTGCTCTGCACAAGCAAACGATGTAGAAGCCATATTTTAGCCAACTAGTAACTACAAACCCTCATGTTCAATGATAGAGGTAGTATTTGACCGTGTATACTTAAAGGCGATTGTTTTGATTAAATATTTGTATAATATAGATATACTACGTAAAGTGTAAGTTCGATTGTATATATATAAATGGTCATTAGTGTGTTTGCTATACGGATTTAAAAACAAGGATTGATACTTTGCATAAATAAAGGTATTACTTTTTCTTTGGCGTATTGTTTAGCAAACGAAATGGAACATTATTTTTATGTTCTATATAAGTATACCAGATGACGGCAAGACTGTGTTTTGTCTATGTAATAGTATTAATTTACAACAATAAAAATCATTGCGAGTAAGCCCACTTGTTCGTGCCCAGATAATATTTATACAGGATCTTAAAGGTATTTGTATTTGATATTCGACTAAAGACGACACAGTTTTCGATAACCTTCAACACAATAAATGTGCTTAGACTGGGTTGTAATACTAAAATGGTCATTAAATGCTTACATGCATCTGTAGTGAACAAAACGTGTCAGTGAAGCTCATATTGTTATTAAAAATACTTTAATGGTAAATCATTTAGGTATATATCTTTGTATAATTACTGACCACTATAATTTATAACTCTTTTTTTTATCTTTCGCATATTGCTTCGGTTTAACAATATTAATGTAATGTTCAGGTACTAGCATTTGTCAAATTCAATGTAAGATTTGAACCAAATCCAGATATCTTTATATCACATTTCAATACACTCCTTCGTCCCTTTTACCAGTGAACTGTTACTAAAAATATAAATACTTAAACGAAAATGATATCTGAAGGCCACTTGATCTAGGTATGTTTGTTCACAATTTAGAAGCATGTTTACGTGTTCTTGTACACCTATTCTTATATATATAATTGATCCTGCTTTGACCTTTCTGTACATTTTATTGACCATCGGTGATGTAAAAGATGAGCCTTAACACTTGGATAAATACGTTCCTATTTCAGATATTTTGACTTAACCAATAATTGGTAAGTGTGCGTTTACAATACTTGAGGCTTTGTTTTTCGTTTGATTTGTTGTTTTTTTGTTTTGTTTTTGACATTAATACCTTTTAATAAGACAAATATTCGGTTCGGATCTCCCGCGAAAATGACCAAGTGTTAGATATAAGTGAGCATTCTTTTTTTAGTGTTGCTCGGGTTTGGGCGACGCCTGACATTTTCTGATGATATGAAATTCAACTGAAAAGATGATGGCAAATCTTATTATAAAAGAATCACTGGCTAAAATAGCTATATTTTTCACAAGCAAGAGTAACAAAGAAAGGCTATGGCAAAGACATTACCATTTTTGTATAAACAAATGTATGGGTGTGTCCTATGACGAAGGAGCAAACTGATATTGTGCTAATACATACGTTTAGTGGAAATAATGAGATAATAAGCGTTTTTACAAAGTATAATAATAATAACTAAAAAATGACATAAAAGTTAAAAACAAAACAATCATTTTGTTTCATTTTATTCGTACTTAAGGGCCATTCAGCTGTTATTTCATTCCTAATCACTTGCACCATTTTTTGTTGTGAAAACAAAAATGTGCGACTTTTAAATCGTGAGTTTCTTCGCTTCTAATGGATTAAAGGAATATCTCACAGCAGGATGTCTAGTTTTAGGTTTAGGAAACACAGATCAGGCGTTGACAAAGCAATATATGCTTGGTTTTGTTTTATTCTTTACATGTATGTATAGAATACTATGATAATAGACCGAGTTGGAAATGATTGAACGATTTGCAACAAGACCAAGACAACTGTTCGACAGATGGCATAGTTTTCATATCGTGTGTGACTCACATAAAACATCATATGTTGGTATGAGAATGATATAGTTGCATATCAACCTTAAACTTCATATGTAATCAATTGTTATGCCTGAACAATAAACTATAATTGGAATAATACGATACTATTATGGTACACCTCTAAAGACATTTATAACTATAACTATTCTGACAGCTGACATCTATAACTACGCAATGCCAGTACAATTTGTCCTCATTGTTTATTTATTTGTTAATTTAATTTCAATGCTTAATGTAGTTAATGTCAAACTAGAGCAATCAGCCTATGATTGAACTTTGGAAAAAGATTTCTTATATAAAAAGCCAATTCTTCGCCTTATTTTGATAGGGCACGGGTCATTAAGAATGATTGGTATGATAGTGAATGCAAGCGAAACTACCATGAATATAAAACGCTGTCTCTCTGTATAATATTTCTTTAACAGATGAGGATAGAATAGTAGCGTTTAGCGCAAAGAAAGATTGCAAGTATCAGTATAGAACATCTAAGAATTATTTTAATAAGGCGCGATGTAAAAAGATGAATGAAATGCGAAAGAAGATACCTACGGAATTTTGGAAACTATTTAAGAAGAAGTCAAATAGTAATTTCGGGGACAATATATCAAATAGAGAGTTTAAGGAATATTTGATAATATAATGTCAAATATAGATGTCCAAACTGATGAGGAAAGTAGGAAGTATGTTGAGGATTTCGACAATGATGCCAATAACTTTTGATAGTTTAAATGAACCTATATCTGATCAGGAAATTGTTAATGCTGTGAAGAAATTGTGCAATAACAAAACTTGTTCTCTCGATAATATTTTGTATGAGTATTTAAAGTCAAGTTTACCTGTTATAATTAATTCCCTTGGGATATTCTTCAATCATTTAGTTGATATGCGATTTTTTCTCAGTAGTTGGGCTACAGGAGCCATAATTCCAATATATAAAAAGGGAGAGCAAACGGAACCAAACAATTATGGAGGTATTATACTAATAAGTTGTTTTGCTAAACTTTTTACAGTTATATTAAATGACCGGCTTAAAAAGTGGGCAAAAGAGCACGATATTTTGACAGATGCTCAGTTTGGTTTTAAAAGTAATTACAGTACGGTTTACCCGGTGTTTATACTTTACTCTCTTATACAAAGGCAATTAAGTAAGAAGAAAAAAAAATTGTATTGTTGTTTCGTGAACATCCGGAAGGCATACGACTGCATTGATAGAGGGCGCCTTTGGTTTAAACTTATCAAACTTGGTATTGATGGGAATTTTTTGTCTTTGCTGAGATCGATGTATAGTGAGGTGAGTATGTGTATTAAACATCTTGGTTCTGTGTCAGATTTCTTTGACAGTAATATTGGCTTGTTTCAAGGGGAGATAACCTCCCCGATTTGTTTTTCTCTCTTTCTCAATGATATTGAGCTTCAGTTACAACAAGGTCTAAATGCAGGTCTGGCAGTTGATGAGATTTCGGTTTATTTGTTGTTGTTTGCAGACCAGGCAGCTATTGTGTCAGAAACTAGGGAATGCCTTCAGGAGTCATTAACTAATTTATGTACTTATTGCTGTAAATGGATTCTGACGGTCAATGTGGAAAAGACTAAAATTGTGGTGTTTAGAAAAGGTGTTCAGTTAGCTAGAAATGATATATGGACGTACAACGATCAAGCTGTTGAAACTGTCCATTCCTTTAACTATCTCGGTGTAGTATTTAACTATGGTGGATTTTTCATACAGGCGGCTAATACACTTGCTAGCAAAGCATTGCGGTCTATGAACTCACTTAAGGCCTTGATCAAACGTTACCAGGTCCCTATTCATATAATGTTCAATTTGTTTGATGCTTTTGTTTTGTCAATTCTTAACTATAATTCAGAAATGTGGGGTTATATTCAGATAGAGGTGATAGAAAGAGTACACAGGAAATTTTGCAAGTGGGTGCTTAATGTCAAGCGCTCCACAAATTTATTGTCACTCTATGAAAAGATTTCCGCTATATATTGAGAGACATATTCGCGTTATTAAGTATTTCCTTAAATTATACAAGGATAAAAAAGATAATTGTATCCTCAGGGCAATATTAAAGGATCAATACAGGGATCTTGATGATAAT
This sequence comes from Mya arenaria, assembly GCF_026914265.1. Classification (NCBI taxonomy): domain Eukaryota; kingdom Metazoa; phylum Mollusca; class Bivalvia; order Myida; family Myidae; genus Mya; species Mya arenaria. Next base: position 16,205,615 of record NC_069133.1, read on the forward strand.
CCATAGACTATAAACTGGGTCTCTAAAGTAAGAAGTATACTTCAGTCAGCGGGATATGCGGATGTGTAGTTATTCCCTGAGTCTGTTAATATAAATTCATTTGTCATCATGTTTAGAAATAGATTAAGAGATATATTCATAACTAGATGGCGAGCTACCATGGAGACACAGTCATCACTGTATTTATATAAGGAAGTTAAACATACATGGCAATTGTCTAACTACATGGTATTACTGGATAATATAAAATATAGAAATGTTTTAGCTCAACACATATTGTCCTCGCATAATTTGTATATTGAACTAGGTAGACATAACAATATTCTTAGACAAGACAGAACATGCACACTGTGCCATTTAAACGATATTGAAGACGAGTTTCTTTTTCTTTTTGTTTGCCCAATGTATAATGACATCCGACAGACTTATATTCCTAGATATTATGTTAGAAATCCCAGTATGATTAAATTTATATCATTACTACATTCTGATAAAAAACTATGTTAACAAAATTAGCGATTTTTTGTATTAAGGCTTTTAAGATAAGAGACATAAATATATGATATCTTAAAAGACATTCTCACATTATATTGCTGTTAAATGTGTTAGTTTTGTGTATACCATATGTATTGTTGGCATAGTTACCAAAAATATCCATACGAATTACTTATTTATTACATGCATGCTATTTTTTTTCTGTGTTTATAATGATAAGCTGTATATGCTTAAGTTAAATGAACATTATGTTCTGTTCTGTTATGTTCAGTATAAAATGCCTTCTTTTTTTCAAATTTCGAAATTTATTCTTTTTAATTTCTCAGAACCCGACTAAACCACTAAGGTATCCTAATTGGCATTGCCATTATACTTATGTTAGTGGTCGGTGGTAATCATAACTTTCAAAAGTTATTTTGGAGAACTCATTTCCTGCATCTATGGTCATTAGTGAGTGCAACGGCATATAGGCTCTTGTCTGAAATTCCGAGATACCACGTGAATATTGGTTTATGTTGTTGTAATGATAGCAATCTGTTAAAACACGAGATGTTCAAAACATGATGTTTAATGCATTTTATCTGAAAGCGTTAGTAGCACTTTTAGCCACAAAACACTTATTTTTGAACGTACATATAAAATAACTGCGATCTGATCTTTTGTCAGTAGACTTATATCACTGGTTTTCAGATATTTTCGCAAAATTTGTCTTGTTGAAAGACAAAAAAAATACAAATGATGTCAAAACGGCAAATCTGTACAAGTGCAGCTTTAAAGCTTGACCTGCAATCAAATAATGGTAAAATGAATATATAAAATCATACCACACTACTGTAGTAAAGAAGACTCACGTTCTTCAATCAGTGAAGTGATAATACTGGAACTCGTGTTGTTATTTAAGATATCACAAAGGTAAATCAACTAAATCAATAATAACATTTTGCACAAACAAGTGTATCACCATTTTTATTAATAATATGCATCATTAATCCAGTGAACCTTAGCATATAATCAAATAAAATGCTGAAAGGATATTTATAAAAAGAAATACATTTTCAGGGGCAGTTAATCTTGTACATGTGATCGACCATGCCCTGGCTACCTTTTGAACATTTCGTTGACCATTGGTCATGTTTAAGATTGACCTTAATAATTGCAATAATGGTTAAGCGTTGAATTACTATACTGGACGCTGTTATGTTTCTTTGCAGTTTGTGGTGTTTATCGTATACTGTTACATTTGTATATATCCCATTAAGCTAGACAAATATTCGGTTTGGATCCCTCGCAAAAACTAAGCATTTTTTTTTGATCAGGTAGAGGTGTTGAGTACGCCGGGTATATTTTTGAGGAAATGAAAATTATCAAAATATATGACACCGAAATTCAATCATTTTCCATGACAGCTTTTTTCATACTGAGTTAAAAAAACTATATTTTGCACAGAAACTGTTTAGGCAAATACATAAGCATGTTGGTATCAAGAAATTTGTACGAGTATGTCCTATGCCGTAAGAGCAAACTGTTACTAATGAGAGTGTGCCTAATTGTTTGAAAATCTGTCATTATCGTCAGAGGCATGCTGACAATTAAACATGAACCCTTGCAACCAAAACTACATTATTCTTTTACATAATATGCTATTGAATTCGTTCCCAATAAATGAAATAAGCGAAGCGTTTAGAACAAACCAATATCTTTTGTGTTCTTAAATACCATTTGGCTGTAATAGCTTTCATGATAACGTTCAACAATTTAAATGAGTTGTGCGAAAAAAAATTAATTCTAACGTGTTGTTGCAATCCAACAAATAAAACTTTTCAATTGTGGACTACTAGGTCTCTGATTTATTAATGGAATATACCCAGATAACACAGATAAAGCGTCGATAAAGTAAAATGTGTTTTTTTTCCATACAATTATTGTATGGAATACGATTGTAAAGACGAGGAGGGAAATGATTAAACGATTACAAACACAACCAGGACAATGATTTGACAGATGGCATGACAATGATAGCGTGTCAGATCAACATGAAACTTCACATATTATCAATATTGTTTGGCTTGAATGATAAATAGTTGCACGAATAGAATGATTATAGTATGATCAATTTTCCATATGCAAGTGGATAACACTTATGACTGAAGAGCTTTCGCGGACGACTAGGACTGCTTTATTTCGTCGACAATGCCAATATAATAATCTCCAATATGTAAATTTGATTTCGATGCTTTCTGTGAAAGGAAACAAACTAGTTCAGTTAGCCTATGAATGATTGAATTTTCCATAACAAAATAAATCATAGAAAGCAAAGCATAAAAATTAGGGAATATGTTCTTCTGCAAACTCCCGACCACTCATTTCAACCACTTAAGCATCAATAAATAAACACAATAAATTTGTTTTTCATCGTCATCGTCATTGTAATCGTTCTCGTCATGGTCGTTGTCATCATCTTCGCTAACGTTCCTAACGACATAATGATTATCTCTCATCATCATTGATGTAGTATGTACAAGTTATTAAATTTGATATGTTATTCGTTTTTATATCACTATTTTGATATTGTGCATTCAATTACCCCAGGCTTATCAGGAGAACTTACTCTTTTGTCATAGAGAACTGAAAACTCAAATAATCGCTCAACATACTTTGATAACTGCTGGGGTGAATAAGATTTTTCTGAATTTCAAGATAATTTGGATTTGCATCTAGAAAGGCTGAACTGGGTAATGAAGTGTTAATTTTCTCTGCGAACATATCTCGCAAAATGATTCGTATCTATGAACCTAATCTATATATTTCAAGAATTGTAGGTACTGCATTGTTGTATCATTTATTCTCGTGTGTTGTTCGTTAATAATATCTAACCTGTTTCCATCTTAGTATTCACCCTTGATTTGATGTTCACGAAGCTCAAGGCTGAATGAGAAGGGCGTCCTAGGTTTAGTGAGTGGGGTGCAGAAGTGTTGGTCATATACGTGGGGCGAGGGAGTGGGGCTAACGTTTTGCTGGTGACAAAACCCACCTTTTTTATTAGGCGTTGTGCACATATATTTACCTTCTTCGAATTATATTTAAAACATGTATTCACACTTGAACCCATTCAGCCGCGTATTTGCTTGCTATACTACGCGACTGTACGCACTACAAAATAAGCTTATTGTTAAAAACAAAACAATCATTTAGCGTCATTTCGGTTGTACTTGAGGGTCATCTGGCTGTTATATCTTTCCTGATTACTTGCTCCAATTGTAACGGGTTATGCAAAACAAATAATCGTTAATGGCATGTTCACATTAGACATGGTCTACAGCAGCAAAACTACTTTATTTTATTATAAAGTATGCAACGGTATGGGCTTATACAAAATAGGCAAATCGTTAAGAACAAACCAATCTCTTTTGTGTACTTAAATGTCATTTGGATGTAATAGCATTCCTGATACAATTCATCAATTTTAACATGTAAAGTCAAGTTGATTTAGTAATTTTTGTTGAAAAACAAAACAATAAGCGACTTTTAAATTGTGGGTTACTAGGTCTCTGATTTATTCAAGGAATATAAACAGCACGATGGTTAGAGAACAAATGAAAAGCGTCGACAAATGTCTTTTCTATTCTAAACAGAAATGTATAGAATACAACTTTAAGGACTAAGAGAGAAATGATTAAACAATTTACAACAGAATCAGGACAAGGAATCGACAAATAGCATGACAATAACAATGTGGCAGATTAACTTCAAACTTCATATGTTATCAATTGTTTGGCTTGAATAATAAACAATGACACGAATATTATGATAATATTATGATCCACTTTTGCATTTGCAAGTGGAATAACATTTATGACTAAAGAGAATTCATGGACGACAACTCTGACTACTTAAATCTAGTAGATCTCGTTGACATTGTTAACGAAATACGTTCAATATATAATTTTGATTGTGATGCATTCTGTTAAAGAAAATAAAACTGGTTCGATTAGCCTTAGGCTATGATTGAATTGTGCATGGCAAAAGAAATCACCAATCATAGAATTTGGGGAATATATTCTTCTACAAACTTCCGACCGCTCATTTCAACCACTTTAGCATCCTTTCAGTTACAGCTGGTAATCATAATTTTCATTAGTTAAAATATTAGCAATATGTTGGCGCTTTCTCATACAAATAATATGTTTTGTTTTGCTTAGATCATTTAAGTCAAATGAGTTTAACACAATAATTCATTACAATTAAATTAATGAATTGAAGTGTTATAACGTGTATTTTGTATTATATCTGAGTTTAAAATGATTGCCAGTGAAGTGTTTTATTGCAAAGATAATTAAGATTCCCAACAGGTAAAGTCATACAGTAGTAACTGCTACATTGAAATTGCTACGCGATCTTTTTACAGCGAATGTAAAGATTTCTGATTTCTGAAGATGTTATTTCAAAACAAAAACTTAAGCGACTTTTAAATTGTTGGTTACTAAGTATATGATTTATTAAAGGAATAGACAGAAAACGATGATTAGAGAACAAAGATAAAGCGTAGACAAAGTAGTTTTTGTGTGTGTTTTTATTTTGAACAGATATAGAATACGATGTTACGATTTGCAACAAAATCAGGACAAGGGCTAAACAGACGGCATGACAATAACACTGTGGATGATTAACTTCAAACTTCATATCAATTGTTTGGCTTGAATGTAAGCAATGGCACGAATATTATTATAAAAGTATGCCCCATTTTTGCAAAAGAAAGAGGTAAAACACTTATCTGAAGAGATTTTACGGACAACTATGACTACTAAAATCACGTAGGTCACGTTGACAATGTTAATGAAAGAGCTTCAGTATGTAAAATTGATTACGATGCTTTCTGTAAAAGAAAACAAACTATGCATTCTGTACACGTAACCAATAAAACTACTTTTCGCCATTCTCTTTTGGTGCTAATCAATCTGTTTTTATCGTCATTGTCATTGCAATCGTCGTCATAATTGTCGTTTTCATCATCTTCGTTATCGTTTTAACAATAAAATGATCATCACTCATCGCCATTGGTGTATAATGTAAAAAGTTATTAATCGTTAATATGTTATTTGTTTAAATATCACAATTATGATATTCGAAGATATTGTTCATTCAATAACTTCAGGCTTATCAGAAGAACTTACTATTTTTGACATAGAACTATATTATCAAATAATCACTCCACGTACTTCGATAACTTCTGTGGTGAATAAGATTTTTCTCAAATTCAAGATATTGTGGTTTTTCGTTTAGAAATGCTTCACTAGGTAATAAATAGTCAATGTTTTCCGCAAACATACCCCGCACTACACAGGAACTTAATTCATACCTTGAAAGTATTTTTATGTACAACATCTTTAGCATCTTTTCTCGTGTATTGTTCGTAAATAATCTCTAAATTGTTTCCATCTGTCATTTTTTCTTTCACCTCTGATTTGATGTTCTGGAAGCTCAAGGCTGAATGAGAAGGTCATCCAAAGTTTAGTTAGTAAGGGCGGGAGAGTGTGGCGTGAAAGTATATACCCTGTTAAATGTGTAATATTTTATACAGAGGCATGTATTTTAAGGGGAATACGTATGGCAATGATTTTTTTAGAAATGTTTACAAATATTATTGGTTTGACATTTTAATTGGTCAGTAAATATGCTTCTGTGTGTTTTACATTTCAGAACAAGTCTGTTAGGAAAGATACGTTCTTGTACATTCAATTTTAATAAGTGCACGTTTTTTAGCATTTCCGGTATCATTGGTCAGTGTATTATTTTATGATGTCGTGTTTTTAGTTTCTTAGAAATATAAAAATAATATTATGGTACGTTCTGCCCTAGCCTCAGTGTCTTGAATCTAATGTATCTTGATTTTATCTCCAGTCATGATTCACAAATTCAAATAGCGCTTGATATATCACGAGCAGATCTGCCGTCTGGTTGTGGTAACAAGCGATATGTGCTTTTTATTGAAGCTTTTTGTAGTCATGTCAGAGTTTTTGTAGACAGGGTGCAACTCGAATGAGTGAAAACAAATGGTAATAGCATTTCACTGGTGTTATTTAGGGTTTTAGAAGCGTAGTCTACACAACGTGATACATAAGTCGTGGAAAATGGAAACTTACATTTCATAAATGTTATGCACTGAGCGGTGCAATTTTAACTTTTGTTTTGTTCATGATCTTCAACCTGTTTCCATCTGTCTATTAGCCTTCAACCTCGTGTGGATGTTCACGAAGCTCAAGGCTGAATCAGAAGGTCATTTTTATCGATGTGGGGCGGGGGAGTGGGGCAGAAAACCTCTGCTACTGATAAGCCCCGCTGTTTGATAAGGCTTTGTATACTTTATGGGTATATGCTAGTGTAAATGTTATATTTCTCATTATGTTACATGGTTTGGAAATGACGGAAGTACATGTTTTTGAAGTGGTAATTAAAATGCACGTGGTTTGACATATGGTCAGTATATGTTCGTGAGTATTTTATATTTCAGAACAAATCTGATATGACAGATACTATGTTATAATTGTAATGTGCATGTTTTTAGCATTGCCAGATATGTGTTTCAGTGAATGATTTTATGTGGTCGTGTTTGTACCTTCTTAAAAATATCAAAATATTATATCGGTGCATTTAGCCCTGGCCTCAGTGTCTTGAATGTAATGCATCTTGATTATATCCCAGAGATTAATTGCTAATGAAACAGCAGATTGAAGCTTTTTTTAGCCTAGTAGTGGTAAAATGTGATTGTATTTTTGTAGAAAAATTACATTACAGGTTATTAGATGAGTAAAATTGACTAAACAAATGTTTTGCAGACAAAAAGTTGTATTAAGAGTTTTTGAGGACGTTCATTTACAAAACAAATTGCACCCAAGAAATCGCGTAATATAAATATCATAGTTAATATGCATCACAGGCTCCTTTATATAACAACTTTGATTTTATTTACACAATTGTATCAAACATGTGAAGAACGTAATGTTATAAGAATACTGTTACGAATTTTGTTAACTGTGACAATACAAATATCGCAATTTTCTCTCTTCAAAATTTTGTATGTAAAAAATATGTGGCTCTAAATGGCTCAAGAAAGACCGAAATATTAGACACTTGACAATTATCAATTGTTGCTGATGAAACACTTGTTCTTGCAGCTAATGACAATTTGTTAAAACATGTGAAATTCAGATGCGCATTTTCCGTCATAACCGAGAGTAATAAATAAAAGCAATTTGTTGTAATGTATTACATTCATGCATTATTAACTGATTAATTTCCTCAAATGTGACTTGCGGGTGCTTTTCACAAGTTTTGGTGTAAAGAAGTATGATTGATTTGTATAAGGCCAGATCCACGAAAGAGGTTGTCTTATTTGCCCATTTACTTCAAAGCTGATCTTCCGTAATAACATTTCACAATCTGCATTCTTCATTAAAACCTCGTTTATTTCACATGTAAACATCAATTTGCACATTCAGCGGTCTTCACCCTCATTGCGAGCACGTGGCGAAACAACATTGGGGTACAAATATCGTCGAACACAGAAGATAATGGTTCAGTATAAACGATGTGGTGATAGCAATGATTTCGACAACACAAAACATTGACTTATGTTTTTCTATTTCCAGCAAGAGTTTCTGAATTATTCCCCTGATACTAGCGGATCAAGGAGAAAGGGAGCACCCTTAAAATCGACCAATTTTACTTTTAATTTAACGATATAGGAGAAAATAAGTAATAAAATACGCCCCAAATTTTGGGACTAGAAATTAGTAATTTTATCTCGATGGAGTACCCCCAACCATCCGACCCTTACTTTAACCAAATAATATTTGGTTCTGAGGGAGGGGCGCAAGTCAAACGGTTATGTCCATAAATTACACCTCCTCTTACGTCGAATTCTTGGTCAGTCCATGTCTATGATCAAAGAATGAACGGCCAAGGGACCAGACAGACCTATTTTTTCCGATATCGTACTTTGTCTACAATGCTTAGAGTTATCATTGTAATATTCATTAATATATATTACGAAATAAAATCCTTAAATCAACAGATTTTATGTTCAGTCGATAATATCAAATAATTTGTTCGATCAATTACATCTATTCGGAGCACTCAATCCTTTCTGCAATTTTATTCGACTTGTTCCTCATCGTCGAAACAACATCGTACATAGCTTCTTATTATAATAGCATACAAATGACCATTTCTAGCTCTTTGCCAGACTGTCGGTGATTATTACAAACATTATCTTACATCAGGTTTCCATGCACTTATGTCAATAACTTAAGTTTTCTGGACGTCACAACAATATTTCTTTCGAAATAAATCATTACCACTGGTAATCCTGTCTTGATTATAGCAAGCTTTTGGAATCCCAATAACCATCAAATCCTGAAAAGACAAATCAGACACGTTCATGGAGTATTCAATACTATCAATGTATAAATTACTTACGATTGACGAAATTTGTTGATATAAACAAAATCATGATAATATAAATAAATATGTTGTTTTCTATGAGTATCACACAAATCATCAAAGAACATATGATTAAAATATGTACAAACATTCCAAACAACCAGAATCAACAAACTGTCCTGAAAATGAATACATTTATATTCCAAACGTGACGGGAACGAGAGTTGGTTCCATTCCACTTATTACCACAACATCCTTTGATCAATCACCGCCTTTGCCTTTGTAAATATAATAAACAGCTCTGTTTGATTTATGTTCGATAAAGATTACACGTCCATGTTACATGTATCGGGTATTCGGGGTTTTGATGTACGTTTCAATGATGTATACTTTTGCTATATCAATTTTGTAGATCTTTCATGTCATGACAAATTGTACCAATAACACTATCCAGCAATCCCCAGAACGTGTTCGAAGCCTTTATATTCGGTTTCCAAGTTCGCCCCGCCCTAACGTCTAATACTGGAACAGCCACGACTAGGAGCGCTCTTGCAAATGACTTGCAAACTACATGGCCCTTTTTTCTTTCAGGTCAATGCTTTATGCAAATAAAGGCTGAGAAGAGAAAGTCGAGGGCATCGATTTAAGCATATCGCGCCAGGTTCATCCCTAACATCAACGACATATGTGGCTTAGGCTAGTACTTTCAAAACATGTTTTAAATATGATTTTTAAATATCGAGAGTGTTCTATAATGAAATTTTGGCCTGATGGAATAACACAGTGTTCCATGGCATTTGGCATATTGACTTTAATTTGGCCTGAAGTTCATCAATCAATTTCATTGGCCATTGTAAACTTTCTTATAATTGTTTCAAAACAACCTTAAAAAAAATTGTAAAAGGTAAAATTGTAAATAAATGTCGACGGTTGTGTATGTTTGTAAGAAAAAAAATGAATACTTATCATTAACACATTTCTTTCATCCTTCATTAAACTTTATACTTTTAACATTTTCATGTTCACTTATTATTGTACATGTAATCCACACTGCTTGACCTTTTATGTACATTTCATTGACCATCATGTTAACGTTTACCCTTTTTTGATGTAATACCCGTTGCGGACATTAATGCCATATAATTAAACAAATAATTGGTTGGGATCCCTTGAAGAATGATTAAGCGGTAGATAAAAGTCGAAAAGTTAGCATTCTTGTTTTATATGTGTATGTGGTGGGTTTTTGCGACGTCTGTCATTTTCTGCGGATATGAAAATCAACTGAAAAGATGACACCTAAATGCAATCAGTTACTATAAAACAATCACTGGCTAAAATAGCTATTATTTTCACATTAAAGAGTAACACAGAAAGGTTAAGAGCAATTGTGATAATACATTAGTTTAATGGAAATGATGAGATAATAAGCCTTTCTGCATAGTATTATAATAATAATGACTACAAATGAGCTAAACGTTAAAAACAAAACAATGATAACATTTCATTGTGTTAGATTATGTTTGTACTTAAGGGCCATTTGGCTGTAATATGATCTTTATTTTGGCTTCTGATCACTTTCTCAAATTTTAACGGGTTGTGCAAAACAAATCTTGTGCGACTTTTCAATCGTGAGTTTCTTTGCCTCTAATTAATTAACAGAATAACTCACAGCGGGATGTCTAGTTTAGTGTTTAGAAAACAGGGATAAAGCGTAGACAAAGCAATCTATGTTTACTTTTGGTTTTATTCTAAATTGATTTGTATAGAATACTATTATAAAAGACCTAGTGGAAAATGATTGAACGATTTGGAACAAAACCAGGCAACTGTTCGACAGATGGCATAAAAATTATAGCGTGACAGACTTCCATAAAACATCATATGTTGGTATGACAATGATATAGTGGCATATCAACATGAAACTTCATATGAAATCAATTGTTTGGCCTGAACAATAAACTATCATTGGAATAATACGATCTTTTATGGTGCACTCCTGACTAAAGACATATATAAGCCTTAACTATTCTGATAGCTGTCAACTAGAACTACGCTATTCCAGTACAATTTGTCCTCGTTGTTTATGAAAAACTAAATGTACATTTGATAACAATGCTTCATGTAATTAATGACAATGGAGATCGATCCATCTATGATTGAACTTTTGAAAAGAAAGATTCTAATAGAAAATGCCTTTTTTTTCCAAATTTCGAAATATGTTATTTTTAATATTAAATATAAATTTTAACCCGACTAAACCTCCTAAGCATCCTAATTGGCATTGCAATTATACATATGTCAGTTGTCGGTGCTTATCATAACTTTCATTGGGTATTTTGTTGAACACATTTCCTGCATCTGTGGTCATTAGTGAGTGCAACGGCATACAGGCTCTTGTCTGGGAATTCCGAGGTACCATGTGAATAGCGTTTTATGTTGTTGTTATGATGTTTAGCAATTAACTAAAAACAAGAGCTACGATAACTATAGGTTGCGTTATCTCCCACTTTTCCATAGACAATTGAACACAATGATTACCGAAACCAAACGTCATCCACAAGGAGATTAATTTTCCAATTTTGATCCAGCCCCTTAAATATACTCTGGACAGTTGAGAGCAGTAGGCGTTGTAATGACAGAATAGTGGATGGTTATGTTGCTTGAGACGAAGACACGATACATGTAAAATAAAAAAGTAAAGGCGACTATTCTCATATGCATGAACGTTATTCAGCATTTCTGTAGATGGTAACAAACAAGCATCCGAACACTAACCTGTGAGAAACACATTCATTCTGTTTGTAATGTAAAAGACAAATAGAGATTAACAGCAATATGAGTTATCTTAATAATTCATTTAAGACCAAGTTTCAAGAAATAAACCTAATGATCAAATTAGATCATTTTTAATAAAATAGATCATTATACTTGTGCTTTTTTACTGAAGTTACGATATCATAAAAGTAAAGATGATACAGGTCATCGAAGTATTAAGCATTTTATAAAGGTAAAATTATGCGATGAAGTCTTCTCAAATTGCCAACTTGCACATGTGTAAAAAACGTTTTGATGTCACTCTGCAATTCATTTTATGTGATGCGAAAATGCGATCTTCTGTTTTACATCTCAACACTTTACAAATAGCACCGTTACCTTTATGACATTACAGGAAAGTACTACAATTTGACATTCTTTCCATGAAGAAACAATCTCAGTAACCAGAAAATCAGATTTAATTCACTAGTCTTGATGTACTGGTACCCACTTTTGTATGAAAGAGAGCGATTTTGATCATCATCATCATCAGAATTTAATAATCAAATAGTCGCTGCACAACCTTCGTTAACTGCTGGTTAATTACAAGATGTTTTGAAAATCAATATGCATTAACTGTGAATATACATCTGCTTTACTGGATAATAACGTATTTCTGGTCTCGGCAAACGGTGATCATGGAATTTACTTTTTACATTGCAAGTAATGCTCTATAGGTACATCATTACTCTAAAGTACCTCGTGAGTCTTTGTTATTGATCTCCTACCTGTTTTCATCTGTCAATAAGCCTTCACCTTTGAGTTGATGTTCACGAAGCTCAAGACTTAATAAGTAGGTCAATAACAATTTAGTGAAAGAGGGCGGGGGAGTGGGGCAGAAACGATCTGCTGCTGATAATCCCTGCTTTATCATTAGATGCTGTGCACCATAAGTGTTTATACGCTGTTTTATATGCAATGTTTTTCTATTGAGACATGTTTATGATTTTAGGCGAACAAGATTGGAAACGATTGGAAGATGTATGAAATGGTTGTTAAATTGCATGTGGTGTTACATTTAAATTGCTCAATAAATGATGTTATGAATGTGTGTGATCTATATACTTTACAACGAATCTGATCGAAAATATCCTTTTTGCAATGATGAAGGACACGGGACTTTGAACTGCCAGTTTTATTGGTCAGTGTATGATTTGATGATGTGTTGTGTTTAATTTCTTGGAAATACCAAAATTATGTTGATACATTTGAAAAAGTTTGGTACATTTTAGGCCGGCCTGATTGTCTTGAACCTATTTTTATCCAAATTGGTGTTATTCCCAGAGATTTATCACAAACGCATAGAGAGCGCCCAATATATCACGAGAAGATCTTTAGCTTGTTTAATCTGGTTGTGATAACATCGATATGTGCATATAGGATTTGTAGACTAATCACAGATTTTGTAGGAGGTTCAAATCGAATATGATTAGTCGAAGAAAAATGGGTTTGGAAAATATACAGGCATAGAGCGCTGTTTTTAACCTCAATTAATTTTTTTATCAAAATTCTATCACTAGTGATTTTTACATTTTTAAAACTTTGTTAACTTGGTTGACCATCGCTCTAAAATCCGTATAAAGTATAAGATGCTCGACAATAATTTAAGTTTGCTTATGAAACACTTGCACCTGCAACTAATGACAAAATGTTATGACATTTATAATTCAGATGTATATCATAACTGAGAGTAATATATTAATAGCAATTTGTTGTAATGTATTAAATACATGCATTATGAATTGCATTATCGGTACGCGTGCATTGAACGGTTTTTTCGAGAAAAAATATCATTTATTTGATTGAGAACAGTCTTGATTCGGTGTTTTTGCATCCGTAGAAGATGTTGTCTTATCTACTTTTCTTCCAAGGTGATCTGAAACTTTTCAGTAAAACATGCTATTGGAGAATTTCTCATTAGATTCTCGTCAGATTGTATATTCGGCGATCTTTAACCTTATAATCGCGAACACCTGGCAACAAGCATGGGAGTAACTTATTGGCTATCATGGAAGATCTTGGTTCTGTCTAAACGATCATGATGACGATAATATTGATGATGACGACGATGATGATGATGATGACGACGATGATATTGATGATGATGATGATGATCATGATGATGATGATGATCATGATGATGATCATGATAATTATGACGAAACAAAATATTGACTTGTTTTTTATTGGCAAGTTTGTTCGAATTATTCCTTTGACATTATATTTGATTTAGTATTCCTGTTCAGGAATGAACAGCCCATGAACAAGCGAGTCCTTCTTTTTTCAGATATCGTACTTTATCTTATCATCTCGTTCATAAATAATGATAAGCTTAGTTTTAATAGATTGTATGACTTACTCGACAATATTGATTTATCTTTCTACTACTTGTTCGTTAACCTCTATGTGGAGCACTCAATCCTTCTTGCATATAACTCGAGCTGTGTTCATCGTTAAAACAACATCATACTTAGCTACTTATCAGAAAGACATTTACCGTTCATACAATTGTCTATTCAAGGCCCTTTTAAGACTGGTGGGGATATTGCAATCAATCTCTTACATCAATTTCCCGTGCACTTATATCAATAACATCAGATTTCTGGACTTCAATACAAGATTTCTTGCGATATAAATCGTTACCACTGGAACTCGTGTCTTGATTATAGCCAGTTTTTAGACATGATTTACCAACAAACATTTTGTTCATGGATTCTACAATACTGACCATATTATGCTTATATCAAATTGTTAAAAACAATTTGGTATAATAAGAATCATGATAATATAACTATATTTCCATGTATATTACAATAACAATTTCAAAAACCATATCGCCAATTTAAAGTAAGTGGAGACCCAATGTTTCAGTTTAAGTGAAGGAGCAACACACTGTCCTGAAATTAAATATTAGTAAATTAATATCCATCACATGACGAGCACGTCCATATGAGCTGGTTCCATTTCGTTAATTACTATGGCCGTCTTTGATCAATCATAGCCTATGTCAATACCATAACAGCTCTGCATGATTGATGTTCGATATAGATTTCAGTAACATGTATTGGTAATTTGCTAGTTTTTATGTGTTTCAATGATGTATCGCTCGTGTTACATTTGTAGACCTTTCATGTTATGACAAAGTGTAATATAATGAATTACTTGGAGTACAAAATATTATAAAAAAAAATTCTGAGTGCATTGTTTTACTGTACTAGGACTAGCGGTTTTAGGAGACGGGTTCAAAAATTGGAATAAAAATAAGCATATGTAACACCAGAGTGCACCATTTTGTACTCAACTACCCAACACTCCAGACTGTGTTGGAAGCCGGTTCTCGACGGAGGGATGGATGCGTACATTCTTGGTTACGCCCTTAACCATTTAGAACTGAAACAGCATCTGCTAGGAGCGTTCTTGCAAATTCCATAATAAATCGGATTGCGTCAGGTCTTTACGGAAATGAAAGCTGATCGGAGAGCGATTTTTTAGCAGCTCGTAACATGTCCAACCTTAACTTGATAATATTCCTTTCTAAGAAACCACTTGCTAGAGCACGTTCGCTTAAAATTGTGTTTTAAACATGATTATTGAATATAACAATTCATCAATCATTTTGATTGCATACCTTTTTGTTTTCTTAACAATTTTCGAGAGGAGAAATCATATTCTGAAAAAAAGAAAGAAGTTTATAAATTATATAGTTCGTATTATGCTGAACACCATAGAGTCTAAGACTTCATGATTTATATCATTATACCATTTAAGCAGCAAGGGCCCATACTGTTTTTGGTCATTTTGATAGTTCAAATCTGGTGCAATATGATGAGTACTCCAATTTGTTGATGCCAAAATAGTATTGATACAAAATCGTCGAGGTGTTTTTATTTGACATCAACATAAGACGACCCAATTTTCTATTACCTTAAACAAAAATACGTGCTTAAGTTTTAAGGCGAAACAAAACGATGATTTCAGGACCATATAATGTTCCCAGGTTACTGAAGTGAACAGAACGTATCAGTGAAGATCCTTTGGCTATGAAACGATACTACAAAGCTAAATCTTTAATTTATCTTAGTATGCTCAATTATTATATGATATTTACTTTGCTTTTTAAATTTTGAAATTGTTGGCACTCATTGTCGTCATTGTAGATCACGCTTATATATTTTCTCTTGTGTTTTCACATATCGTCTGTAGAATCATGACCTTAGATCTATTACAATTTCAATAGACTCCTTTACATCATGTAAACCATGTACGTTTATTCGTTTACATGTGAAACATCCTGTTTCGAACCTTTTTGAACATTTCATTGACCATCGGTTATGTGTAAGATAAGCTTTAACAATTGGATAATAACCTTTCTCATTTCGATATCTTGACTTAACTTACAATGGTTAAGTGTGCACTTATCATACTGCAGGCTGTTATTTTTATGTTGAGTTGGTTTAGATGACCTCGCTACTGATAGTGTACATATGGTAATACAAAATAGATAATAACTTCTTTTTTAAAAATGGGGGACATGTTTTTAAGATCGGGAAATCAGTGGAGAAATTGACAATAAAGATTCATCTTTTATCTCATCCAAGTTTGATTTCATAGTTATAGATTTCACAGACGAAGTATTGTTAAAGATAAGCAAAGGCAAAAAGATTATCATTTTGGTAAAGAAATAAAGTTGTTTGAGGGTTTCCTATGACGTAACAGCAAACTTAGTTTTGGGAGCGAGCCAAAATTGTTAAACATCCGTTATTATCATCAGAGGCAATTCATATTCTGTAAAAAAAAACGAGCAGCAAAATAATTATCATCAATTACAAACTATGATGCAATATATAATTTTCCACTTACAACAAAATTAATCGTTCTTTTTAAAAGTATTTGCGAGTTGTCTAAAATCAATGCCTGATTGGCTATAAATGTCTGTTCCTTGATGACTTGCAAATGCGGTGCAGTTCTGAGAGCAACTCTGTCACAAAACGTTTCGCCAAAACATTTTTGCCAAAACATTTTTTCGCTATTTATTTATTTATTTTGTCTCCGATTGATGAAAATAAAACTTCACATCACGATGTTTACAGATGTTTAAAGGTTATGCGTAAACAATGCAATCTTATTGTTATTCCTTCAAAGAAAAATTGTAAGGAAGTCTATTTTAAAGGTGGTCACTAAAGACTAAATGTTCGCAAAGAGTTTTCTCTTTTTTGAAATTTAGTAGTTTTACTAACTGTTATATAAAAAACACCGAAGAGAAACTCGCAGATTCTAATTGGATCGATTTTATAAATTGAAGCCTAAAATTATTCATATTTTCACTAGGGCTACTTACGTTTTTTGGCAAGAAAGAACATTTTTTCAAACACGTGTTTAAGTTATTCATAAACTTAGAGCTCTAATTTTCAAATTTTGATGATGATATATCATGGATGCCTTTTTCGAAATATGTTTTTCTCCAACTCCTCCGATTCAGATTGGCCCTTGAACTCACTTAAGCACCTTAAATGAAATTGCTATCATTTCAATATTATTTGTCAGAGCTGATTATAACATTCATTAGTTATTTATGGTAGCACTGATCATTGGCCCAATATAGCAATACAGGTGAAAGAAATTCTGTATCTATATTACATAACTGGTTCTACAATTATTTGCACATATTTTGTTGATTTTTACATTTAAGATTTTTTGTCTCAAACTCAGACTAAAGATGTTAAAGCATATAAGTCCATAAGGGTGTACAAGCATACAGGCTTTTGTGTGTAAGTTTTAGTTACCACGTGAATAATGTTCTCATCTAGTCATGCCAGGAATTATCCAATAAAAACAAGATAAGCCTTCAACAGAAGTTACATAATGCTAATGACTAATGTTATGTCTGATGTTGTCTCCATCTTGCTATAAGATATTACATGCTTCTCAATTCAAATATATTTTATTTCATCACTAAAGAAACAGCATTCATTTTTGAAGAACCGTTTTTTGTTGAACAAAATAACGATATATTAAGAAATGGAAATAATTTTGTGTTATTTAAGTTGTCTTAAACATTAATATGCACAAAACAGATACGTTAAGATAAAAAAAGTGTTTAGAATAGAGAAATGTATGATGAGCAATTAATGGAAACAGTCTTGACATATTTACTAAATCATATAAACCTGGCCCAATGGACCTGTAGGTAATTTCACAAGAGTGAATGATTTTTCATAGGTCAATTAGTGTCAATATGAATAATGTTGGCAAGCAATATGCATTCAATTAATCTGGTAAAAATGTATGTATTTAGTTACAATGACAACAGAAAATTACGTGTATTGCAAATGCAACTAAGTTTTTCTTAATACTCGTAACTAAGCTTTAGTTGTATATTTTGCATTGACAGATAAATAAAATACAAAATAAAGGTAAAGACAATGAAATAAGATTTGCATAAAAATATTGTGTGAGTGTGACGTATAACGTGAATGCAAACTTGTGAGGCAGAGCCCACCTGATTAACGACCCTTCACAACATCAGAGGCATACTCATATTTCTTACATAACCACGAGCAGCAATTTACTTTCATGAATTAAAGACAATAATGCGATAGAATGAGTTTTCACTTAAAACATAGTAATCCATTAATTACAAATTCAAAGTTCTTCAATTTGTGCATGTATTTTAGGATCCTATTCAATTTTTGTTTGAGTTTGGAATTTGACGGCTTTCAACTCAGTGGCAGTTCATTAAGCGGATTTGCCAAGGAGCATATTACCAAAACACTTTTTTCATATTATCTGATTGTTTAATGTATATAGAACATGTACGATTATGATCAACCTATAAGTTTTAATGAACTTATGAGGCATCGACATTTCGAAACATTTGTTTCTTTCAATTGCATGTATACAAGCACGTGTCTGGAATTCTTAGATGCCAGGTTAATGGTGATATACAGTCATCATGACATAAATTGTCCAATAAAACACATTCTGAGATTACTAGCATCTTCTGAATGCTCATGACTAATGTTGTGTCAGATATAGTCTCTATTTTCAGCATGCTCTTCTCAGTCCAGAAATATTTAATTTAGGTCACCAAAGCAACAACATTCGTTCAATGTTCTAAAAATTATTTAATTAAATATGATCAATTTCATGAGATGAACGAAAATGGTACAGTAATCATATATCTTTCTCAGTTTTTTCAAAGCGATTATTATATGGTTAAGTAAGAGTCAACATTGACAAAGACTCTCATAAAGTTATGTTCACTATATAACTGTGGTCAAACCGACCGCTCCGGCCAATGACCAAATCAGATGCAACTAAGTCAATCATGGGACTGTCATGACAGTTGACACATGGTCATCTATTACGATGATTTATTGAATGAAGATGACTGACCGTTGGTATGAGACTTGCTATGAGGACACGATAAATATTATTGCATATTGCGATAGTAAAGCATCGTAGTAGATGCCACACAAATAGATAAATTAAAGCAAATCGCAATGATATACATTAACTTAATTGCTTGTTGAGGTAAGTTTCTAGTAACCTCGCGATGAAAATGAGTATTATTGTCAAGTTTATCTTTTCAGTTTGTTAACTACATTATGAAATAAAATAATAGTTTTCAATGCATGCTATTGTTTAAACAAATTAAGAGAAACATGCCGTAATATCATCAGCAGAAAGTTGTAAGATAAAAAGTTTGAAACAGTTTAAGAAACTTGAAAATCAGTTTGCATGTTCTGGTCTTGAGATACAATGCGCATAGATAGACACCTGTCTGATAGCTCGTGAACTTACGGATAAATGTTGTTTAGGTGAGTGGCATAAAAATCCATCTTATAGCCATCGGTGCGTGGCTGTTATGATACAGGTTTATGTTTGTTTACGTCTTTATACCTAAACGGAACCAGGGATAGAGCAGGTGTTGCATATGTAAAACAGCCATTAATCTGTCATTCCCGTAATAAACTGTTACTCACTGATTTTGACAAAGGAAGTGTTATTATAGCACTATCATATTTTAAGGACTTGGGGGAGTATATGTGTACGATATTTTGTATAATTTTATGCTGACTTATAAATCATGGATAGAGTTTTGGATTTGGAATTCAGATTCATTACTAATGAATTTGAATAAGACAGTCAATTTAACTGAGTAATAATAAACGGTTTGCGGTCCTCCTCAGACTAAACAAGAGTAGCCAAATTAATTCATTTGTATGCAGATAACGTTTCACATGTCTAGCATTGTAGAATTGATGTAGATATTTAGCACAGTTATTAGGGACATGACAGATGAGCTTGTGTGGGAGTACACAAAACTATTACTTTATTACATTAATTCTGAACAATTTGCGTGCGAATCTTAATTAATTAAATAATATATTGCCATAAATGGAATCTTGAAGTCGACGAAGATAACAAAGATTCTTGTATATATGAAATGGAGTAATTAACCTTTAAATCTTCATTTTTATATCAAGACTCGCCTTATGGATTTTTGTAAATATTTGTCATGTTTAGGTATCGCTCAGATGGATTTTTGCATTCTTCCTAAACGCTGCCTGATCAAGCGTTTAAGGCAATATCTGAATTAATAAAATACATAAAAAGTCACGTAAAATATAACATTTGATCGTAAACTGATTTTCTTCTTTAACTTAAAATTAGACTTTTGTAATGTGTTTCAGAGGTTTGGGGCGACTGCAAATCCAAAGAATACAAACTAAATATAACTATATTAAGTACCTCACTGCTAATTTGATATAATTTCTAGAGTATTTTTTATTGGTGCTAAAGAATAGACAAACCTTTATTTAAAAATCACGTATATATATAAATATAGATGCCACTATCACCACTAACAAGTGAGAGCAAGTTAGAGAGAAATTGGTAACAATGTTGATCAAGATCATCAATGTTGAATGGTCGATTGTTGTAATGATGATGTTGATAATGAAGATCCAGTGAGTAGAGGTGCCTTCTTCTTGTTGCAGATATCGTACTTTGTCTAAAGTACTGCGATGTAACTTCATGACACATTCAATGATAATTGTGATGAATACCCTAACATCAACAAATTTGATATTTGATAATATTGAATTACTTGTTACAAATTCAGTTGCAAAACTGCAAATCATCAATTCATAGTTACTTTCCTTCCTCTCCATGGTGACATGGTTT
Organism: Mya arenaria; assembly: GCF_026914265.1. Lineage (NCBI taxonomy): Eukaryota > Metazoa > Mollusca > Bivalvia > Myida > Myidae > Mya > Mya arenaria. The sequence continues at coordinate 16,226,552 of NC_069133.1, forward strand.
TACTGTCTTGTCTCAATCGGATAAATAATTAGGTCCGGCTTATAACAGTGCTATTAGGTTAGATATTGAGAAGGAAAATGATATTCCGTTTGTGTTTACTGCAATTTATATATCTGCTTCTTATTATTGAATTGATGCAAGTGTCAACATTCTCACAGCAGTGACCTTATGATAACCATAAGCTATTATTTATTTATTATTTAAGCTAACATTGAAATCAAATATGCTAGTTTGAATGATATTAACATCGGACGAAACATGGTGACATTTAAAACGCGTCATTTATAAATAAATACGTTTGTGCGATTGCCCTTGCATAACTCGAGAAATCGCAAATGTCAAACTGGGTACACATATTGATGTTTCAATCTGTTATAGAATTCATTTTGGATTGAACTTCAAATCGAAAATACACTTCTGATTCATGAAATCTGTATGTAAAGGTTTTACAATATAAACATTGTATGGGGATTTGTTCTAATGACAAAGATGGTAGTGAGAGTTGAAAAGCAGCAAAGAAAGAAGCAAATAATATTTGTCCGAGATGCTGATGCTGCTGCTGCTGATGATGATCATCATAGTAATGACTGTGACGTTGTTGTTGTTGTTGTTGTTGATGATGATGATGATGATGAGGAGGAGGAGGAGGAGGAGGAGGAGGATGAGGATGATGAGAAGGAGGATGAGGAGAAGGAGGAGGAGGAGGATGAGGATGATGATGAGGGTGATGGCGGTGATGGCGGTGGTAGCCGTGATGGTGATGGTGGTGATGATGATAATGATGATGATGATGATGATGAAGATGAATGTACGCGGTTCGCGGTACGCAGACAAAAGTATGTTTGATAATTGCTGGTACCTATGGCTCGTATACAAATATGGGTTGTTCCGTAATTTATCAAAATTGTTCCGGTCAGCTGTTTTTCCTGATATTTCAATTGAACATACATGTATTTTCCCTCTGTCCGTTACAAAAGAAACATCAAAGAACATACCGCTCATTAAAATATGTAACCACATTCTAAGACCACCAAAGAATCAACAATCTGTCCTGAAATTAAATACAGTAATATCTGCAACGTCACGGGCACGAGAGTTGGTTCCATTTCACTAATTACCCTGACCGTGTTTGATCAATCGTCACCTTTGTAAATATCAAGAACAGCTCTGCTTGATTGATGTTCGATATAGATATTTCACATCCCTGTATTGGTAATTTGCTCGACCTCTTGTTTGTTACCATGATGTATCGCTCGTGTTTTTATAGACCTTTCATACATTATTTGAACTGTAATTAATTACTTGAAATTATAATTGATTTTATAAGAGTTCAGTTGTTTATTGAACTAGAAACCAGTGTTATTCCTCAAATGGATATGTTCAAGTCTATATGGTAGTAAAGACAGGCGTTTATAACACTAAAATGTATCATCGTATACTTAAACCTTAACTGCCTATAGAAGACTCAAAATAGTGCATAATACTCCCGAAGAAAAAGAGTTTATGAACCCATCTTTCATCTTTGTGAAAGAGAAAGTTAAGATAAAAGGTAATATGAGGCAATTTAGCGGTAAAGATCTTACTGGATTATTCAATTTTCAAGAGCTTATTATATCAACATTAAAATACATTTCGATTACAAAATACACGTTCGCGTATGTTTTTGGAAGAATAAGTTTTAACTTAATAAAAGCAATGTATTTTGTCATAGTTTTAAAATGAATGAGTAAAATAAAAAAACTTAAACAAGCATATAAATATATTTATATATCACGTTGCTTCCGTATCATCTTCGAAATATGGGACTTGTCAAATATATAATGAATCGTTATTTAAGATTTTATCACATTATCTGTAGGTAATCTGGAACGCAAATGATTTAACTTTTAGGTATTTCAACGATTTCGGAAAAATCACGAGTGGAGTCGTGTTTAAACTGAACCATTTGGTTACCCTAGAACTGCTGGATATTCGCGCAGACAACACATTTTTCTTCTCAAAATCACCAGTATTATACATATATTACAGACGCGGCGTTATGAGGTCCCTTGAGGACCAAAGAAAGAAAATGAAACCTGACGTTATAAAAAAAATGTTAGAGACAAAGCTCAATTACACAAAGTTCAATCTAAGTTGTTGTGAGTTTTCTCTCTCCATCATCTTCACCCTATCTGTTCGATAATGACGATGTTATTCAAATTGACGATGATGATCTCGAAATGTGGTAATTTAAATTTGCAATTCCTTGCTTATGGCAAGAAGTCATCACGATGTAAGAGCCAGTAGCATTGAAAGGGTAGTGTATTACTTTGATTTGCCGCCGGGTTGTTGTTGCCTTCTATATGCTGCATTTTACGCATGCTTTGAAATCGTTTACTGGTGGTTTATGAATACTCTCCGGGATGGTTGCTGTATTCAAAATTCGGCATTAAATACATGCACATACATGTGTTTCACATAAATATTGCTCTGAACTCGTTTACTGGAGGTATATTAGGATATTAATTGTAATAAGACTTCTACTGGTACATTTGATTTTATTTCGTTTTGTTTGTAGATACCAGTGATGCATAAAATAATCTTTCCGAGGTCGTAATGGTATACGGTCACGCAATATGCGAATCGGTAAAAAAAACTTTTCCAAACTTCACTGTGCAAGACGTACAATTTAAATAATCAGACGCATTCTAATGTTTGTCAAGTATAGAAAAGAGAACCATCTCTGTTACTCATATAACTGCATCTCTAAATATGATGGTGCACCTCTGTGTATGTTTGCTATATTGTCAGGTTTGTGCGACTTCTTGTTCCAATCGTTTATCATAGTATCCAGCCTTTAAATAAGACACATGACAAACATAATGTCATTCATGTTTCCCTATATTTGCGGCGAAAAATCTTCAATGCGAAAATGCTTTAATGGAAAAAATGCGCTAAAAGGCAGGATGATAATGCGTCTCGTTATTATTTCGTACTTCTAAGCCCAGCCACGTGACATATTGTTCCCGCCACTTTACGCATTGTCACAGTTTCGCTCTTTAGCTTGGTACATACCGAAGGAGTCACTCACCAAATTGACTTGATAATATAAACTGATACTTTTCATACCATCTAAACCTGCTGCTGATGCCATTTTTTATATTGTATTCGAATCTTTATTCTTGAATATCAGAAAACTTCAGGAATAAAAAGCTCGTTGCTATCTAAATATAAATGGAATAACGACGTGTTATCTTGCCTTAGGTTCGTCAATTTATTTAATTGGTCATTGTATACTTTTATTGTCTCTGAAATATAATAAATGAGAATGAGTAATAATGTGAACAGAATCCTAGTTGTGTGCTGTGTCATCAAAAATTGCTATCGAGAAATTTGTTTATTATGTACCTTCCACTACTAACATAAATCAAATATGTACTTTAAAGCAACTGTGCACCAGATGATCAATTTGCAAGAAATATTTCGAAAACTGATATTAACTTGGTATTAATGTGTACAATGCATTGAAATTTACTAACTGAAGTGCCACGTAGTTTACAATTTATTTAAGTTTAGCAGTTATTTCGTATTTTTCTATCAAAAAAGATTACTGGGTATGTCTACCTAGTAGAATTCATTCCTTATGCGTGATTGGCTAGTCAATGGTATCACGTGATATTACCAAGTTAGGTATATAGCTTAAATATACCACTCGACTAGAGTTAAGCCTTCGAGGCACAGTGGATACAACACTGGACTGCAATTTTGTCGACACGGGTTCGAACCCCGTCGCCGCCTCATTTTTTTACATTTTGATTTTTTTTATTATTATGTCATCAAAGCGTAACACATTCTATTAAATAATATTCCTGAGATTTGTACAAGAAAAACATTTTTGGTGCCATTCTGGTGTACAGTCCCTTTAAGGAATAATTTCTGTTCGACCAGCGATATCCAACAATGCGAGTGTAAGGGAATTCGCTGAGTCTTCTTTCTGTCTAGGCGTCTGATAAATGTGTGAAGATAAATGTTTAATATTTCAGCTGACTTGTCACTACGAACATTAACCATTTCAAGATAAAGCGATTGATTGTGTACATATTTCTATTATGGTTTGATATACTACGTTAGCTTAAGTGTATTTGGTATATCAAAAACTAAACTTGCTATTCGGTTATAATACCCAGGATATATTCATGAAATAAGTAAGTACTCTTGTATTTTGTTTTATATAGTGTATTATACTATCTAAATAATAGAGTATATGCCTTTAATTTCCATATGACTATACCAGGACATAGTTTGTTTAATAATCTGTCTAAATATTATTTATACAAGATTTTGGCTGTAATTCTAATTTATATTAGACTTATGATAAGTCAGTTTTCCATTACCTTTAACATAAATATGTGCATAAGGTTTAAGATCAAACCAAATGATGACTGCATGGCCATATGATACTACTGTAGTAAACAGGACGTATCAATGAAGCGCGTATGGTTTTCGCACAATATCACAATAATAAATCATTGATCTATCTTTGTATTAGTATTAACCATTATAATACATGCTTTGCAATTTAAATTGAGTGTGCATTTTGGTGCAGATAACCTCAACATAACCTATAAATCCGAAAAATGAAATTTATATCTTAAAACCTCTTTAGTTTGGTGTGTTTGTTCATATTTTTAGCATCCTGTTTACATTTCCATGTACATTTATTTGTGTACTAGTGATCCTATCCACTTTTTCCATATATTTCATTGACTATCCGTCATGTGAAAGATAAGCCTGTGGTTTATATTTATTAAAGTGTGTGTGGTTGTGTGCACGGAACCAGTTTTTAGGGTGGTGAAATCAACGAGAAAATAATATGTCAGTAAATTTTCCTTTTCATTGGCATACATTACGCAGACAATCTCAAATACTAAAACGTCAAACCGAACGCATTCTTCATTGAAATTTATTTAATTAATTTAAAATATGTCATAATCGTCAGAGCCGCGTTCGTATTTTGTACCAAATAAAACGAAAAGCAAAACTACTTTTAATACTTGAAAAATAGGATGCGATAGAATGCATTTTTATTTTCACTACCGTTCCTCTTTACAAATTGTATTACTCCTAATTTTATGCCTGTACTTAACTGTTCGATTCATTTGCTGTTAATGTGTGTACTTTGATGGCGTCTTTCAAAAAAGTGGCAGTTCATCAAACGGGTATGGCACAGAGGGTAATGACGAAACACATTTTTTTAATAATGAGTAAATTGTCTCTGATTGATTCAAAGAAAGTTCTATAGGAAAGTGTTATGAAAACATAGATAGAGTGTAATGGTTTGGCTGCAATTAGAATCTCTAACACGAATATCATGACGATGTTATGTTCCACTTTGGAATCATGAGGGTAGGCTGACAACAATGACTATATGTTTATAAAAAACTTTAATATGTTAATCTAATTGCGGTGTTTACAGTAAAATATACCAGTTCCTAAGATTTGCCTTTGATTGAACATTTGATGAACGTTTTATTCTCTATCAAATGCTAGCTGTTTTTGAGACATTGAATTTTCGAAACATGTTCGTCTTTAACTCATCAAAGTCCAATCTTTTTTAAACCTCTTGAACATCCTAGTTGGCATTGTTACCATACAGATATCGATTGCCGACGCTAATCATTACTTTAATTATTTATTTTCGGGAATACAGACCCTGCATCTGTGGTTATAATGGAGTGCAATTGTGTATGCATGTTATTGTGTGCAATTCTAATTAGAGATGATTCTTAAGTAGCCATGCGTACAGTGTTCCTCTGCCGTCATGACATTCGGAAAATTGCCTAAAAAACACGTGCAGCGGTATCCAGAATGCTCATGACTAATGGGTTTTTTTGTTATTGTCTCTATCTTTGAAGAGTTTCAACATGCTTATTAATCTAGAAATATATCATTTCGGTCACCAAAGGAACTCCATTTAAATGTGTTCGACCTTTTTTATTGATCAACCTGAACACATTTATTAGTACGAATACCTATATTGACGCATATTGTAATGGAAGAAGGGTCGGTTTATTGCTGTGGTCAAGATACTTAAATATGAATTAAAGGTCTAGCGTTGTTGAATCAAGCTATATTGAGAACATTTACTGGCGATGAGATTTGGGTTCAAGTTTGAGTTTATATGTATATAGCTATGTGTGTTGCTGCTGATTCATTCACCATTGAATTGATATACCACGAAGCTTATAAAGTTTTTTTTTACTATTGTATGAAGATGATTTTGTTGTTGTTTTTGATTATTTAGCTGAACATATATAAACGAATCTTCAAATTTTGGAAGAATGTTGCCAGAAATGGAATCTTAAAATTGACAAACTTTAAGATAAACAAAGATTCCTGTATTGAAGAAACTGTAAATTACTTTTATATCTTTATTTTTACATTGTCCATGTTGTCATTTACATTTGTATAATTAGTAAAGCCTATGTGGATCACTTATGCATTGGAATTGGAACTTACGTTAAAATTAAAACTATGCTTTTGTTATATGGTTCAGAAGTTTGGGAATATGCGAGACGATTGCCCGTATTCGTCATCATATAAATGAAATTATACATTTTTTTTCTGCCTATTCATATACGCTTTCAATGACAACCGCCTTTAAAGTGTTAGATACATGTAACTTAAAAGTTAATAACTTATAACAACCTCTTTTATTGACATATGTATAATGTTATGTAACTGAAAATGTGTGATTTTAGTATATTACATTTCAGAATATATATGATGTTTATAAATGTTTTCTTGTAATAGTAAAGTGCACGTGTTTAAGCATTTTCATTTGTATTGGTATGGTTTATGATTGTGTATATTGAGTTTCTTTGATATATAATTTATTTAGCCCTTGTCCTTGAATCGAATGCGTCTAGCGTGTGTCAGAAAGATTGATCACAAATGCAAACAACACTCAATAAATCCAAAGCACTTAAGCTTGAGTTTATTTCAGTCTGATTGAGGCTTTTTGTGCGTTTGGTGAGTTTTTGTTTCGTACTTTGTAGACAGTTTGAGAACAGCCATTTTCTATTTATAATTTCAGCGAACAGTAATTTGGAGCAAAACAGCTTAAAAAATACGAATGTGAAAATGTTTAGAAATAAATGTGGGACAATGAACACATGTAAATAAGTTAATAATGAAAATTTCTTATCAGAACTATCATAATTTTACCAAATCGAAAAGGTGTCTGTGGGTGAAGTTTGATGGTTATACGACATTTGTCATTAAAGCGGTGTAAACGGCATTCGCGTGATTTGGTTTACATGGCCTGAGCATCATTTATAACATTGAAGATCTTGATTTACATCATTCGCACCATTCAAAACTATGACGACACCCGCTTCAAATCTTTCAATTAACCATTCATAAATGTCTTGAACTATGTGATTGATGTTAAAGCCACAAATGATGTTTACAATTTCCTTTACTAAATAAGGCATCCGACACACGCCAAATATTCATTTTGTTGATCAATCAACAGTAGTTACTGTCAAAGGTAGTTTTCAATGTGTTAAAGCATCTGCAATACAGAAACACGGCCATGTTTTGAAGTGTATATTTCATTTCAATTTTACATGCTTTATTAATTGAATAGTTTGTTCACATGTGACTTTCGCGTGCTTTCAACATTATTTTCTAGAGAAAACTATGATTTATTCCTGATGCAGCATTTATGAGTTTGTAATATTTGCATTTATAGAGGCGGTGGTCTTAACGACACCAATTGTTTTTTTCAAGATGGAAAACCTGTTTTTATTACGTTACAACTAAGAAACTGTATATCACATTAACATCTCGTCATGCACGTATAAACATACAAGGAATGAAAGACCCAAGGACTAAAGGCGCCTTCATGTTTCAGATACCGTACTTTGTCTTAAGTACTGCTATGCATTGTCATTACACATGCATTATTAACTGTAATAGTAGGCCTTACATTGAAGGTTTGTCACTCGATAATTATGAATTGCTATTTCAATTACTAAAATGCATGAGTGTCTACTTGGAGCACTAAATCCTTTGTGCAAATGAGCTCAGTTTGTTCTTCGTCATTAAAACCACATCATACTTAGCTCTTAATCAGAAAGACATTTTGTTCCCATACAAATTTCCATTTGAGGCATTAAGAGATATTGCCAATATTCTTTAGCATAATGACTTTTGCGCTTCTCTCAATAACTTAAGTTTCCTGTCTGTTAAATTGCCAACGGCGATTCATTGCTGTTTTTCCAAATGAATCATTACCACTGGCATTTGAGTCTTCGTTCTAGTAATAATCGGAACAACGTTTCTATGAATGCTTGCAATTTGTAAATATTTTCAAAATATGAATATTTCGACCGTTTCAAAAATATTAGATATCTAATGTAATAATTTCTATAAAAGCTTACATTTTAATATTTTCAAAATATGAAAAGTTCGACCCCTTCAATAATATCAGACATAGAATTTCAAAATTAATTTACCGGAATCTTCTGATTATCAACCACTAAATTTTTTGCCAACCACTGATACGCTATGGTCATCTGGAAGATAGAATGTGCTTTTGTTTAATTTCTCGACGTCTTTGTACCATTATAACAAACAAAATCAAGAATGAGATAAAACTCCAGTTGCAAAACTGCAAATCTCAAAGTCATATTAACTTTCCTCTAAGTTTAGAATTGATGATCAATTTTGCTGAATGGTACAACTATTGAACCCTGGCAACTATTTTTGTAAAACGACTGGAAAAAAGATTATCCCAGTTTATTCAATAAAAGAGCTTTTCTGAGTCTAGATTCGGTCTTGAGACCGTTCGTAATCACGGGTCCAAGCCTCATGAAAGTCATTTTTTGGTTTAAATGTCTTGTATCAGTGATTATTTAGGATAAAAATTTGAGAGAGAAGATGGTTTCCAGTTGTATTTACTGTAATTCAATCTGCTTCTAATGATTTAATTGATGCAAGTGCCAACGTTATCGTGGCAAATCTAATTTTGACCTTAATTGTACCTTAAGCTATTATTTTCCTAAAAGTGAAATCAAATTTGCAAGGGTGAATATGATGAACATCGGACAAAACATGGTGAAACTTTAAACATGTTATAAATATATAAATATGTTGGCTCGATTTTCCTTGTAACACTCGAGTAATCGCAAATGGCATACAGGGTAAACATGTTGATGTTGATGTTTGAATGTGTTATAGAATGCACTTTTCGTTTGAACTTAATTTGAAAAAAAAAAACATTTCTGATTCATGCAATCTTTATGTCATGGTTTTATTATACAAACATTGAATGGGAATTTGTTTTCATGACAAAGATTGAGACAAGTGAATAAATGAAAAGAGTTCTCCTCTAAAACATCAATTTAAAGAAAAAAAATTATTTGCTATTGCAAATTTGAGTTTATAAAATTGGAAAGGGAACTTGAATTCTGCAGGACACATGAGGTAAGATGATTATTATAATACAGCATTAACTTTTAATTTATTCAGCATCTTTTTTATGTTGTATAACCTATATATGATAAACCATGTTGCGTCAAGTGTGTCCACACACACAATTGCATATGGCAGTTGTGATGTGTTGGCTTAAGATGATAGAGATGATGCTGTTGATGATGCTGTTAATGATGATGATGGTGATGATGGTGGTGGTGATGGTGGCGTTGGTGTTATTGGTGGTGGTGTTAGTGGTATAGGTGATGAAGTACGCGGTACACGGTATGCAGACAAAAGTATTTCTGATAATTGTTGCTTCTCATGGCTCAGACACATATACGAGTTGTTCAGAGAATTATCAAAACTGCTCCTTGTCAGCTGTTTTTCTAGATATTTGAATTGAACATACATGTATGTTTCCTCTGTCCATTCCAAAAAAAACATCAAAGAACAAACCACTAAATCAAATATGTGACCACATTCCAAGGACACCAAAGAATCCGTTCTGAAATTGAATACAGTAATATCCGCAACGTCACGGGCAGGAGAGTTTGTTCCATTTCATTTCGCTAATTAACAAGGCCGTGTTTGATCAATCTTCGCCTTTGTAAAAATCATAAACAGCTCTGCTTGATTGATGTTCGATATAGATATTTCACGAGCATGCATTGGTAATTTGCTCGACCTCATGTTTGTTACCATGATGTATCGCTCGTGTTTTTATAGACCTTTCATGCTTTCATTAATTGTACAATACTTAATAACTTGAAATGATATTTTATTTTATAAGAGTTCAGTGGTTTATTGAACTAGAAACCAGTGTTATTCCCAAATGGATATGTTCATGAATATATGGTAGTAAAGACACGCGTTTATAACACTAAAATGTATCAGCGTATACTTAAACCTTAACTGCCTATAGAAGACTCAAAGTATTGCATAATACTCCCCCCAAAAAATACGGTTTATCATCGCATCTTTCATCTTTGTGCAAGAAACAGTAAAGATATAAGGGTAATATGAGGCAATTTATCGGTACAAATCTTCCTGAATTATTTTATTTTTAAGAGCTTATTATATCAACATCAAACAACATTTCGCTTACAAAATAAACATTCGCGTATATTATTTGGACGAATCAATTTTGACTTAATATTATCAATGTATAATGTCAAACTTTAGAATCTATGAGTAAAATAAAATGATTGAAGAAGCATTATGTATATCACGCTGCGTCCGTATCATCTTTGAAATATGGGACTTGTGAAATATAAAATAAATCTCTATTAAGAATTTTATCACATTATCTGTAAGCAGTCTGGAACGCAAATTAGTTAACTTTAGGTATTTAAACGATTTCGGAAACAATCAACAGTAGAGTCGTGTTTAAACTGAACCATTTAGTCACCCTATAACTGCTGGATATTGGCGCAGACAACACATTTTTCTTCTCAGAATCACCAGTATTATACATATATTGCAGACGCGGCGTAATGAGATCCCTTCGGGGATAAAAAATGAAAATGAATCCTGACGTTATAAAGAAAAAGATCAAAGACAAAGCTCAATAACACAAAGTTCAATCGAAGTTGTTGACCGTCTGAGTTTTCTTTTTCCATCATATTCACATTATCTTTACAATAATGACTACGTTATTCAATTTTTTAAAGATGATCTCGAGATGTGGTAATTTAAATTTGCAGTTCCTTGCTAATGGCAAGACGTCATCGCCATATTATTAGCCCCTTAGCATTGAAACTGTAGTTTATTACTTTGTTGAGCCGTCAGGGTGGTTGTTGCATTCTAAATGCTGCATTTTACACATGCTTTGAAATATTTTACTTGTGGTATATGATAACAGTCTGGTATGGTTGCTGTATTCAAACTTCTGCATTTATACTTGCGCTGAAATCGTTTACTGGAGGTATATAAAGATATTAATTGTTATAAGACTACTGCATATACTGGTACATTTGACTTTATTTCGTTTGGTTTGTAGATACCAGTGAAGCATTAATTAATCTTTCCGAATTCGTAATGGTATTCGGTCACACAGTTGCAAAGCTGAATAAAGCCATTTTTTTTATTCTGCTATTTTTTATAAACCTGATTGTGCAAGACGTACAATTTAAATGAACAGTCGCCTTTTAATGTTTGTAAAATATACAAAACAGTGGCCTCTTTGTTGCTAATATAACTTCAACTCTCAATATAACGATGCACCTCAGGATATGTTTGCTTTATTGTCGGGTTTGTGCGGCTTCTTGTTCCATTCGTACATTCGGAATATCCCGCCTTCAAATTAGGTACTTGGCAAACCTATGTAATTTCATTTCATGGTTCCGTATTTATGCGGCGAGATGGCGAAAATACTTCAATGCAAAAATGCGTCAATAGAAAAATATGCACTTAAAGGTGGGGCGTATAAGCTTCTTATTTTTATTTGGCACTTCTAAGCCCCGCCCCGTGACATATTTTTCCCCGCCACTTGGCGCATTGTCACATTTTCGCTCTATAGCAGGAAAATACGACAGAAGTCAACCACCATCCCAACTCGATACTATAAACTGATACTTTTGGTGCCATCCAAACCTGTTGCTAATGTTGTTTTACAATGTATTCTAATCTTGATTTTGAATATCACAAAACATAAGGGATGAAAATCTCGTTGCTATCTCAACATGAATGGGATGTTAGAATGACAACGTTTTATCTGGCCATAAGTTCGTCATTTCTTTTAAGTGTGCATTGTACACTTTTAATGTCTTTGAAAAAATAAACAAATTAAGCTTTTAAAAAAGAAAGGAATTCGCATGAAAATGAGTTTAACTGTGAACAGAACCCTAGTTATGTAAGGTGTTATCAAAAAGTGACATCGTCAAATGTGTAAATTTTGTATCTCTCACTACTGACTCTAATCATAATTGTACTTTAAGGAATAAATTCTGTTCTACCAGTGATATCCAACAGCGCGGTTGTAAGGAAAGGCGCTGAGCCTTCATTTCGTCTAGTCGTCTGATAAATGTGTGTAGATGAAGGTTTTATATTTCAGCTGACTTGTCATTTTTGCATAATACTTGTATTATGATTTGATAAACTACGTGGAGTGTTAACTTTAATGTATTTGGTATGCCAAAAACTTGCTTTTCGGATATAATACCTAGGATAAATTCAGATCATATAAGTAAGTACTCTTGTTTTTTGTTTTATATAATGAATTATACAAAACAAAATAGAGTCTATGCCTATGGAATCTAATTCCCATGGGAGTCTAATTCCCATATGACTATACCAGTACAGAGTTTATCTAATGGTTTGTCTAAATTAAGAGCAATATATAAATTACTGTGATAAGTAATCCCACTATTTATAGAAGCTCAGAGAGAATTTCTAATTTCATTTGATTTAAGATAAGCCAATTTTCGATTTCCTTTGTAAAGTCAATTGATGACCATATGATGGACATATAATGTTACTGTAGTAATCAGGATGTATCAGTGAAGCGCCTATGATTTTGCACGATATCACAATATTAAACCATTAATCTATCTTTGTATTATTATTAGCCATTGTAATATATGTTTTGCGCTTTAAACTGAGTGTGCCTGTTCATGTACAATTATTTTTGGATATGTGATTTTACCTTTTCTCGATCATTTCTCAATATTTCATTGACCATCGGTCATGTGTAAGATAAGTCTTAATAGTTTAATAAATACCTTTCTCATTTAGATATTTTGACTTAAGCAACAATGGTTAAGTGCTTGTTTATTATACTGCATTTTGTTATTTTAGTGTATAATTCGTTTATATTTCTTCGTTGATATGTAAATAAACATTCCGGTATATTTTATACTATTTTGTGTGGATGAATGCGTAGAACCTGTTTTGGGTGTAGGGAAATCAACGAAAAAAATATATCTCTTTTTAAATTTTCCAATTTATTGGCATGCATTACGCAGACGAATACTATCATAGATACTAAAACGTCAGACCAAACGGTTCATTGTGGTGGTGTGACAAAATGTTTGGCGAAACTTTGTCATTATCATAAAACGGTATATTCAGTAAGAACAGAAACAGCTGCAAAAATACTTTCGTCATTTTCACCTTTTGTTTTATTTTGCAAATGCGAATTGTAGAAATTTATGCCCGTGTGGCAGTTAATGATTTCCAAAATCGTTGCAGTTTTGTAAGTTATTCTGTCACAAACCGTTTTGCCAAAACTAATTTCCGAATTGGAGTTATTTTGTCTCTGATTTATAAAACGTTTACTTCACATCAGGATGTTTAGATAAACCGTAGATAATACAATCTTGGTGTTCTTCATTCTAAACAGATATGTAAGTACGCGTATTTTAAAGGGACCAACTCATTGACTTTATAGTAGAAACGACTTTTATAAGCTTTGTTGTTTTACAGAGATAAAAATGATTGAACGAAATATAGCAAAATCATGACAATTCCACGATTCCCCAAATGGCATGGCATTGATTTCGTGGCAGATCAGAATGAAACTCAATATGTTCTCATTTCTTGGCTTGAACGATAACTTATAAACACGAATATTATTGTTTTGTCAAGAGAGTTAGCTGTTATCATTGCTATAAACTTCTTGTATACTTTGTCAACATTGTTTATGATAAAGTTTCAACATTTGAGTATGAGAATCAAAATTCAAAAATGAAAAAAAAATGAGAACTACCAAAAGACGAGCCAAACTGGTAATTGTTTATTTGTATCTATATAAGATAACCGGTTCTACAATTATTTACGCCTTCTTTATTGAAATTAATTTCATTAAATAAAAATAGATCATAATCGTCAAAGCCATGTTCGTATTTCTGACAAAAAAGAGCTACAAAACTTATTCCATTCATTGTAGACTAGGATGGGTTAGAATGCGTTTTTATTAACACAACCGTTCATTTTACCAATATCACTACTCTTTAGGCTCAAGCCTGTACTTACAGGTCAGATTCATTTGCTGTAAATGCCAAAAGCTGTATGCCAAAACTTTTTTTTTTTGAATTATAAGTAAGTTTGTCTGATTGATTCAAAGAATTTTTATCAGGAGGATGTTAAGAGAGCATAGATAGAGCGTAATGGTTGGCATAAATAAGAATATCTAACCCATATGTTATGAGTATGTAATGTTCCACGTTGGTATCATGAGAGTAGGCTGACAACTATGACTAAGAAATTTATGTTTATGTTGTCTATATTGTTTATAAAAAGCTTCAATGTGTAAATTCAATTGCGGTGTTTACTGTAAAATATACCAATTGCTATGATTTGCCTATGATTGAACTTTTGATCAACATTTTATTCCCTATTAAATGCCAGCTGTTATTGAGACATTGAATTTTCGAAACATGTTCGTATTTAACTCATCTATATCCAATTTTCCCTTTAAGCCACTTACTCATCCAGTTGGCATTGTTATCACACAAATATCGATTGTCGACGCTAATCATCACTTTCATTAGTTATTTTGGGAAAACAGACCCTGCATCTGCAGTTATAAGAGAGTGCAATCGTGTATGCATGTTGTTGTGTGCAATCTAATGAGAGATGATTTTTAAGTTGCCATCCTCTGCGGTCAAGACATTCGTCTAATTTTCTAATAAAACACTTGCAGCGGTAATCACACGTTGCTTTATGTTCATGACTAATTTTGTGTCTGTTATTGTCTCTATCTTTGAAAAGTTCAGCATGCTTCTCATTCCAGAAGTATTTTATTTCGGTCACCAAAGCAACACCATTTATCTGTTTTTGACCATTTAATTGAAAATGATCAACTTGAACACATTGATAAGTACGAATATCTATATAGCCACAGATTCTCATGAAAGAAGGATTACTTTATCGCAGTGGTCAAGAGACTTAATTATGAATTAGTTAATGTTCCAAAGGTCTAGCATTGTTGAAGTAAGATAAATTGAACACAGTTACTGGCGGTGACAATTTGGCTCATGTTTGAGTTCATAATGTGAATAGCTTGTGTTACTTATTCATTTATTCACCATTGAGTAGAAATACCACGAAGCTTATAAAATTCATTTTTAAGATGAACATAAATTGTTGTTGTTTTGGGCTAATTCAGCTGAACAATTATAAGCGAATCTTAATATTTAAAATGAATATTGCCATAATTGGAATCTTTAAATCATCAAAGATAAAACAAAGAGTATTGTATTTTGTATAGGAAACTATGTAAATTACCTTTATATCTTCATTTTTATATCAAGTCTCGCTTTTCATGTTGCCAGTTACATATTTAGAAATATTCAAGTTCATGTTGATCATTAAGGCATTGGAATTTGAACTTATCTTAAGATAAAAATCATGCTTTTTCATATGCTATAAACGATTGCAAGTGCTCGTCATAATAGGAATAAAATGAAATTGTACAAAATACAGAAAATATTGTTATGTTATGGATTTTTTTCTATTTTCGTATATAAAGAATTTGGTAAGAGAAATAATTGAATCAGTTTCTTATTTATGAATTATTAATTTGCGAGTAGTGAAATAATTGAATCAGTTTCTTATTTATGAATTATTAATTTGCGAGTAGAGAAATAGGATTTTTTTTCTATTTTCGTATATGAAGAATTTGGTAAGAGAAATAATTGAATCAGTTTCTTATTTATGAATTATTAATTTGCGAGTAGTGAAATAATTGAATCAGTTTCTTATTTATGAATTATTAATTTGCGAGTAGTAAGGAAAGGGATTATGTTAAGATTACAAATTTTCTGTCTTTACATGCACGCTTTCAATGACAACCGCCATTGAAGTGTTGTTCACATGTCACTTAAAGGAGCATGGCTTAAAGTAACTTATTTCATTCAAATAGGTGTAATGTTATGTAACTGAAAATGTATAATTTTAGTATGTTACATTTCAGAATAAATATGATGTTTAAAAGTGTGTTCTTGTAATAGTAAAGTGCACGTGGTTAAGCATTGCCATGTGTCTGTTAAGTTTATTTGATATATCGTTCATTTCGCCTTTGTCTTTCAATCGAATGCGTCTAGCGTGTGTCAGAGAGATTTATCACAAATGCAAAAAGCACACAATAAATCCAAAGCACTTGAGCTTGATATTTTTTTCAGTCTGATTGAGGCATTTTGTGCGTTATATGATATTTTGTTTCGTACTAGACAATTTGAGAACAGCAATTTTGTATTTATGATTTCAGCGAACTGTAATTTTGAGCAAAACAACTTAAAATTACATATGTTACAGTGCTTAGAAATAAATTTGGCACACAGATAAATAATGAAAACTTGTTATCAGAACTATCATAATTTTAACAATTGAAAAGGTGGTATTTTAGTAAAGTGGATGAATATACGACACTTGTCAATTTAAACGGTGTAAACGGCGTCATTTGATTTGTATGGCCTGAGCACCATTTATACCATTAAAGACAGTGATTCACATCATTCGCAACATTCAAAACAATGCACACACTCACATATCAATAAATTATTTACAAATGTATTGAATGATGTGATTGCTGTCAATGTCGCAAATGATTTTTACAATTTCCTTTACTGAATAAAATATCCGACATACGGTAAAAATAATTTTGTTGATGAAGCAATTGCAGCTACTGTCAACGTGTTTAAGCATCAGAAACACGGTCATGTTTAAAGCGTAAATTACTTTTAAATTTGTAGAAGATGCTTTATTAATTGACTTATATACCTCCAGGTAAAATTTTCAGAACAATATACGACTGTTATGATTTTGTATTATCTGCATTCACAGTAGTGGTTGTCTAAACGGCACCAATTGTGTTTGGGTTTTTTATTTGTCAGCAAAATCTGTTTGGTAATTGCGTTTTAAATCAGAAACTGTATATTGTATTAAAACCTCGTTATTCTTGTGTAAATCTACCAGGAATGAACTACCTGAGCACTAAAACGGCTTGATGTTTCAGATACCTTACTTTGTCTTAAGAACCGCTGTGTATTTTCATAACACATTCATTAATAACTGTAATAGAAGGCCTAACATTGAATCGCTCAATAATATTGAATTACACTTTCAATTACTTGTGTGTGAGTGTCTATTCGGAGCGCTCAATCCCTTGTGAAAGTGATCTCAATTTGTTCTTCATCATTAAAACAACATCATACTTGGCTCTTAATCAAGAATACATTTTGTCCCTATACAAAATTCCATTTCAGGCATTTAGGGATATTGCCAACATGCTTAATAATTGATTTCACTTGCACTTCTGTCATGAATTTTATTTTTCTGGTACTTAAATGGCCTACGTCAATAAATCGACGTCTTTCCAAATAAATCATTACCACTGACATTTGAATATTGATTCTAGGTAGCATCAGAACACCAATTACAAAAAAACAAAACTTAAAAACGTTTTGTTTTAATTTAATTTAAACTATTTTAATATTTTCAAAATATAAATATTGAGATCTTCGCAGTAATATACAACATTTTATTATAAAAGAATGACTTTCTTATTTTAAATTTAATTTACTTTGATTTTTTATAATCAATTACCAGATTTCTTGTCAACCACCGATAAGCTATGGTCAGCGGTAAGAAAGAATATGCCGGACGGCTCTTGTGCCATTATTACAAACAAAATCAAGTCTAAGTTAAGGATCTAGTTGCAAAAATGCAAATCTTCAATTTCATAAGAACTTTTCTTCTAGTTAAGGATTGATGACGAGATTTGCTGAATGTAATTACTATTTAAAACTGACTTTTATTTAGGCTTAAAGATGATTATTTGCTATTCAATTTAAGTGTTTTTAAAACTCTGAGCTTGAGACTTTTCGATTTATCCTTTTGGCCCCAGAGTAGAAATTCTATATGCAACTTAGGTCAATCTTATGGTCATACATCATTTACTTATTTCACTGTATAGGCCCATTTTTTATATCATGTAATCGTTCTTAATTCCAAATAAAACCAATTTTGATTACCAACCTAGGCCCCATGAATGTCATTACTGGGTTTTACTGTATAGACTCTTTCAGATAAACAATTAGGCCTGGTGTAAGGAAGTATCTTGAACCTCATAGAACCACGACCCTTAAGAAAAGGTTACCCTTAGGTCATAATATATATCAGGTCCAAATAAAGGAACGATATTTAGCAAATGATGCAGTCAAAACAAAGCGGTTTCTTATCAAGTCGAGCCGGAGTTACCCCTTTTAGAATAGAAATTTCATCTGGGCTTGAAGGGCTAATACACACTTAAAAGCACTGAATCAAGAAATTGCTATTGGTATTATATGGCTACGTGATGATGACGGCGACGACGACGACGATGATGGTGATGATGATGATGATGCTATTGCTGCTGTTGCTGCTGCTTCTGCTGCTGCTGCTGCTGCTGCTGCTGCTGCTGATGGTGATGATGATGATGATGATGATGATGATGATGATGATGATGATGATGATGATGATGATGGTACGCATGGCTCAGATACATAAAGGTGTTATTCAATAAATCCTCAAAACTTTTTAGCAGTTGTTCCGGATATTTGAAATGAAAACATGCAAGTATGTTTCCTCTGTCTATTACAAGAATCATCAAAGGACATACCACTAATTAAAATATAGTCCCACATAGACAACCGCAGAATCAACAAACTGTGACCACGTGACGGGCACGAGAGTTGGTTCCATTTCACTAATAAACAAGGCCGTGTTTGATCAATCATCGCCTTTGTAAATATATTAAACAGCTCTGCTTGATTGATGTTAGTTACGGATAGTTCACGTGCATGAATTGGTAATTCGCTCAACTTCATTTTTGTTTAAAACCATCATGAATCGCTATTTTTATTTTTATAGACCGTTCATACTTTCATTAAATGTACTAATAATATAATGAACTTCTTGTTGTGGAAACTCTTTTCATTAGTCGTTGGGTCCATTCCACTAATTGCCATGGCCGTCTTTGATCCATCACCGCCTTGTAAGAATCATAAACAGCCCTGCTTCGTTGATGTTCAATATTGCATTTGCTTGTATTTGTAACCGGCTGGACTTCATATGTGTTGATTTTTCATATTTCAACTATTTTTGCTATAATTAATGACTTGCAGTGCAAAGTATTTTAGAAGGGGCTTTAAAAAACACACATCTGTGTTCAGTGTTTAAATAGGACTAACGGTTTCTCTTGGTGGGGTGTGCAACTGGCGCACTAGCTCTCGTAATTGTCAAATTATTATTTTCATGTCACCATGGTTGAAAATATATGCATAAAAACACCAAAATGCGGCATTGTATTCTAAAATCCAAACTTTGTAGAGTATATTACAAAAATGGCAAAGGTTCCAGAACGCAAAACATCCATCATCTTATTTTAAGAGATGGCTTAGATAATTAGGATAAAAAGAGGAATTGAACTGCTATAAATGTTTTTGGCTTTTCTGATTTTCAACACCTTGTAACATAAACCTCAAAAACATGTTGCTTACAAAGTGAACTCTCTCGTATGCTTTTTACGAATATACTTCTTTCTTCAGGTATCAATGTATTATGCCATACTTTTAGTACCCATGAATGAATAAGAATGCTTGAACAAGCAATATATACGTCATGTTGCGTCGATATCAGCTTTGAGATATGGAACTTTTCAAAAAGATAATAACTCTCTCGCTCTCTGACGGATTTTATTACATTATCTGCTACCAATCTGGAACACAGTTTATTAAACTCTTAAGTATTTCATCGACTTCGGAAAAGGTGGCGTCGTGTTTTAACTGAACAAATTGGTTACCCTTCATCTGCTTAATATGGCCGCTATCCAATAAACAACTTCTTAAAATCCCCAGTTAATTACATTTATATGACAGTCACGGTGTTTTAGATGTCTCTAATGGAATAGAGAAAAACGCGAATCCTGAAAGTATAAAGAAAAAAATCAGAGACAAAGCTAAATTTCACATCTTAAACGAATAATGATTTTTCTTTTTTCATTATTAACATTGTATGTGCTGCATTAATTTGTGCTCTGAAAACACTTCTGCATCAAGTCGGTAGAAAAAAATGCTACAAACTGCAATCCGCTGGTATTCAAAAAAATAACGTCACATGAATACTTCATGTATTCGTTTTTGACGTTATTGCATTGTGTGTGAAATACCCGTGAAACCTTAACAAATCATACATCTCAAAGCTTTAATTCAAATAATTTTAATCTTTTCGTATGTTGAGTCGTATTGATCTTCACTTCGGTAACATAACATGCAATATTTATAGAAAAACATTTTCTCAATTCTCCTATCTTTTACCATCTTCTCTATGCATGACATACCATTTGGATCAACATTTGTCATCTAATGGTTGTAACGAATAGTTCTTCTGAGAGAAAGGTGCTACTCTGTTATATACACATATCTGCACCTCTCAATATCATGCTGTGCCTCTTGGTTTGCCTTATTTTCGGGTTTATGCGTCTTTTTGTTCAATGGTGCATCATAGTAACGCCTATCTCCCATCTTGACTGATATATGCCAAATCATGTTTTGCGGCGTAAAGGGAGAAAAACAATGCAAAAATGCACTATGTTACGGGGCGAAAAGCGACAATGGCAAAAAAGCGCTTAAAGGCGGAACGAACATGCGTAGCGTTATTACGTTTCTCATTTTTCGTCAAGCCACTTAATGCATGTTAGCCATTGTCGCATTTTCGATTATTCGGTGGAAATCAGCTACCATACAACCCTAATCATACAACCCGAGTCTGTTCGTACCGGAACATGCTGCCTAGGTTATTTCGAAATAGGATTCTTGAATATCCGAATTCTCCTTGAATCAATATGTCGTTGTTATTATTAACAAAGTAGAGTGGGGGTGAAAAACGCAGTTTTATCCGTTCTTAAATTCATCAATCACTTAAATTGGGAATTTTATACATTTTGGCCCCTCAGTTTACAAACAACCTTTAAGAAAGATGAAACTATCCATGAGAGGAAGTATTACTGTAAACACTATCCTGATTGTGTTGCATTTTTTCAAAGTTAGCTGTGGACGATCGTAGTGTTAGTTTGATTTATGTTTTATGTCAATAACTTTACTTGCTTTACGGATATAAGACTCAAGATATATTCCGACATTAAGTAAGTAATCTTGTATTTTGTTAAATAATGCATTAATGGTGTACGATATAGAGTATAAGATTTAATGTTCAGTACAATTATATCTGAATACTTAAATACGATTAAGATGGCCCGTCTTCGAAAATTATACTTGCAATATTGCTTTTAGTACTAGTCTTTAAAGCAACTGATAAGTAACGTTCTTACCGATCATGATAAGAAAGTTGTTAGTCCAAATCATTTGTCATTCTTTTCATGAAAGAAATAATCTCAGAAACCAAAAAGTCAGTGTTTTCATTCACTGGTCCTGAGGATAGATACTCATGTCAGATAGCTAGATTATAAGGATGTATGGTTGACATGAGTGTGGCATACATGTTAGCGTCGTCGCCGACGATGAGTAGCGTTAATGATACATGCACATGTTGGTTTACGTTTTCATTTCTACTAGAAACAATGACTTAAGCAATACGTTTTGCACGTGTAAAACAACCGTTACACTGTCTCTCTAAATGTAGTAATTTGCTTAATTATGAGAGCTCTGTCTACACGTATAGATGTCATATTGATGGGAACATCTGTTCAAATGTCTACACTGCAAGTTAATTTTTACGTTTAAACTCATTTCCGTAAGATATTTTTTGTCAATACTTTTATGGTAATTTGTGTTCATATAGGTATGCCGATGGACATCATCATCATCGTCATCATCATCATCATCATCATCATCATCATCATCATCATCACCACCACCATCATCATCATCATTGCTGTCGTCTTAGTTGCCTTCAACTTCGTGATCTTTTTCAACTCCAACAATACAATAATTTTCATTATCGTTTTAGTGAAGCAAGTAAAAAGCTTCACAATGCTGATGTTTTATGCCTCGCAATAAAAATAAGAACATTTTGACACCTGATATTGAGTATGAAGAGTATTGAGGTTTATCAGTAAAACTGGCCTATCGTTTGACACTGAGCTATATAATTAAAGAATCGTTCGCACATTTTGATTACTCTGCTGAAGTCAATTAAGATGTCTTGGAATTCAATATCTGGATTCTGTTTATTTTAATCTCGAAATGCTATACTGTGTCTTTATATTTGTGGTCTTCTTGAAAGGACTTGTGACACTTGGGCCAACTCTTAACACAATAATGAATTTTTGCAGCACCAATTTTCTTATTGTGTATTTCAATAAACGTTCGACAGGTTTAGTATTGTTGTATGAAGAAATGTTGTGCATAGCTTTGACGGTGACAATTATAAATTTCGATGGAAATCGTGTTTGAGTGCATACATCTATTATAGTTTCTCTTATTGCTGATAACTACAATTGTGTAAATGCTATGTTCACGAAGCGCGTGGCTGAGCGAGGAGGTCTCGTACTTGAATGCACACTTTTACGTATGTATAGTTTCTCTTGTTGCTGATCTGCACTTTAGTGAAGATGATATATTCACGAAGCGCGTGGCTGAATGAGGAGGTCTTGAGTGGTATAGTGAGTAGGGGACAGTAATGCTATGTTACTGATAAGTCACAGTATGATTTAGTGATGTGTATATGATTGGTTTATATGCTATTTGCTTTTACTGTTTTTCAATGAGAAATGTAGTTGGTGTGTGTCTATTATATTCAGAACATATCTAGAAATAATGCGGTAAATGACAGGAAGTAACAAATATACTATATTTAAATGCCACTTGACATCTTCTGGCATGAAGCCAACGAATTGTGTTCTTGTAATTGTAAAGTGTATTGACATTACCTATTGTTCAGTGTATCATTTCATGATTGTGTCTGATAGATACGTTTTGCGGAATTTACTCCCATGGACTTAAGCACGATACAATTAAGCACAAAAGATCAATAACAGAAAATAATATCGTCGATCACAGAATAATATTATCAAATCATGTAGTTCTCTGCCAACTTTGTTCAAATAAGTCTCGAAATTCTGAGCACTCTTGTTTCAGAAATTATACTTTGCTTGATGTACTGTGATAAATTTTCTGAACATATTCATTAATTACTGTAATGAAGATCATATCATTAATAGATTTGATATATCACTCGACTTTGCTTTATAAATGAAAGACATTTCTCTTTAAACAATTGTAAAGCTTTTCCAGTCTGATGAGTGTTCGTAAATAATTATCTTACATCAAGTCTCGTATACTTGTGTCAATGATTTTAGTCAATATAAGATTTATTTCCAAATCAATAACAACAGACATTTGATTCTGGGCAGTTGTTTGAATACGAACCTGCTACTGATAATCCTGCCATTATACTTGTTGGCAAAAAGTAACCATTTTTAGTAAACATTGATTTCATAGCAGCATTTTTAAAGTTTTTTTAATACAAACCGATTATCTAAACTATTAAAAGCTAATGAAATTGATATTTTGAAGATGAATGCAACCGTCGACGATTGGGCTGGAAAACGAAAAAACAACACAACTGTTGTGGTGTTTCCTGCACTGATATATTTGCTGATTTTAACTTCTTACAAATTTCAAACAAAAGCGATTGAATAATTTCACAATCAAAACAAATACGATCTTTTAACCATTTTACAATAATCATCAACAACCATTTTTTGCTAACAACTGATGTCTTGAGGTGATATGTAAGATCGAAAATGCCCTATTGTTTAATTTATTGGCTTCCTGACATCATTGCTCATTGCTGGGTTTACTATCTTGTTCTTTACTAATAAAGTATGAAGTCTAGCTTATTACATTGGCATTTGAATACCAGACCCCTTGAGATTAGAATCGATGGATGATGTTTAGTTTGTGTTTATTTTGATTTAGTGCACGTACACTTTATTATTGATCTTCTTCTAGTCATTAAATTCATGAAAGTGTATACATATTGTTACGGCAAATGTAATTGTGACATTATTTATTTTTCACTTTAAGTGAAATCAAATGATTTATGTTAGAATGAATACAATTTGCATAAGACGAAACAGGATGAAACTTAAAACGTATCATTTTAAATAAAAACTTCATCGCGATTTCCCTTGCCACACACGAGTAATCGCAAATGTTTAAACAAATGTTATTTAGAGTGCATTTTCGATGGAATTTAAAATCCGAAACACTACTCTGATTCATGCATTTTGTATGCATAGCATTGATAAAATAAATATTGTATGTGGATCTATTTTTAAGACAACGAGTGTGACAAGTAAATAATTGAAAAAGAGTTCTCATGTAAAGCACCAATTAAAAAACCTTTTTTTTTCTATTGCAGGTTGGAGTTTATGCCATTGAATAGGCAACTTGAATTCAAGTGGACACATGAGGTAAGTTGAATAGAAATGTTTATAGACTATTAACATTGACGTTATTTAGCATATATTTTAAGAATATTCTATAGGATAGACCATGTGGCGTTGATGATATACAAATGACCAGGCTGAAAGCAAATAAGGTCTGCTTCTTCCGGTAAAGATACAAAACTGTCAATTGCAGTGGTGGCAATGTGGCGGTTGTTGAAAATATTTACAAATCGGGTTGTTCATTAAATCATCAAAACTGCTTCTGATCAACTATTTTTCCAGATATTTGAATTAAACATGCGTGTACGTTTTCCCCACTGATACAAAAAAACAATATCAAAGGACATACCACTAATCAAAATAAGAACCACCGAATAATCAACAAACTGTCCTGAAATTAAATACATTATTTTTAATATCTGCCACGTGACGGGCACGAGAGTAGGTTCCAATCCACTAATTACAATAGCCGTGTTTGATCAATCTTTACCTTTGTAAATCTCCATGTACACGTATTGGTAATTTATTGGACTTTTTGTATATTTCCATGATGTATCGTTAGTGTCATGTTTATAGACCTTTCAATTTTTTATTAATTCTACAATGTTGATTTATTCTAAGTGAAAAGTCGATTTTATCTGTCGTTATTAAAAGAAAAACCATCCGAGTCTAGTATTTACTGTTCTATGAAGAGCGGTTTCTTTGGACTCCCCCCCCCTCCCCTCGGTTGTCAAAATGATATCTGAATGTCTAGGCGGTGACAAAATCAACAAACTGTAACGAAATTGAATACATTAATATCCGCCACGTCCCGGGCACACGAGTTGGTTCCATTCCACTTAGAACAAGGCCGTGTTTGATCAATCTTCGCCTTTGTAAATATATTAAACAGCTCTGCTTCGCGCATGTATTGGTAATTCGCTCAACTTCATATTTGTTACCATGACGTATCGCTCGTGTTTTTATAGACCTTTCATACTTTCATAAAATGTACTAATAATATAATGAATTTCTTGTTGCGAAAATTCTTTTCATTAGTCGTTGGGTCCATTCCACTAATTACCATTGCAGTCTTTGATCAATCATCGCCTTTGTAAAAATCATAACCAGCCCTGCTTGATTGATGATCAATATTGCATTTGCTTGTATTTGTAACCGGCTGGACTTCATATGTGTTGAACTTTCTAGTTCAACTATTTTTACTATACTGAATGACCTGCAGTGCAAAGTATTTTACAAGTGGCTTTAAAAAAACACACATCTGTGGTAAGTGTTTGACTAACGGTTTCTCTTGGTGGGGTGTGCAACTGGCGCACTAGCCCTCGTAATTGTCAAATTATTATTTTCATGTCACCATGGTTGAGAATATATGCATAAAAACACCAAATGCAGCATTGTATTCTAAATTCCAAAATTTGTAGAGTATATTACAAAAATGGCATAGGTTCCCGGACGCAAAACATATATTAAGAGATGGCTTAGATAATTAGGATAACAAGAGGAATCTATCTGCTATAAATGTGTTTGACTTTTCTGATTTTCAACACCTTGTAACATCAGCTGCAAAAACATGTTGCTTACAAAGTGAATTTTCTCGTATGCTTTTTACGAATATACTTCTTTTTTAATAGTATCAATGTATTATGCCATACTTTTAGTACCCATGAATGAATTAGAATGCTTGAACAAGCAAAATATACGTCATGTTGCGTCGATATCAGCTTTGAGATATAAAACTTGTCGAAAAGATAATAACTCTCTCTCTCTCTCTCTGACGTATTTTATTACATTATCTCTAAGCAATCTGGAACGCAAATTATTAAACTCTTAAGTATTTCATAGAGTTCGGAAAAATACACAAATGGAGTCATGTTTTAACTGAATAGGTTGGTTATCTTTATCTGCTTGATATTACCGCTATCCAATGTACAAATTCTTAAAATCGCCTGTTAAATAACTATATTACAGTCGCGGCGATTTGATGCCCCTTTTGGAGTGAAGGAAACCGTGAATCATGAAGGTATAAAGAAAAATATCAGAGATAAAGCTAAATAGCACATTCTTTTTCCATTTTTGACATTGTGCTCAATTGTGATTTTGTTATTCCATTCTTTTGAAGGTTGACACGAGATATGATACAATTGACATTTGCAATTTCTTGGTTTTGCATGAGCAAGATCAGCCGATGGCAAGGAGACATCGTCATCGTCATGATACAAGCCCATAGCATTGGGACTCTAAGGTCTTACTATGATAAGCCTCTGTGATTGTAGCTGTATTCTAAATGCAACAATAATTTATGCTCTGAAAACGCTTCTGTATCCAATTGGTAGACAATGCTACAAACTGCCATCTGGTGGTATTCAAATTTAACGTTTTATGAATACTCCATATACTCATTTAATTTTCGCTATTGCCATGTATGTCAAATACCTGTGATGCCTTAACAAATCATACACATTAAAGCTCTAATTCAAATAATATCATCTTTACGTATTTTAAGTCGTATTGATCTTCACGTAACATGCTTTCTCAATTATCTTAACTTTTACCAACTTCCCTGTGCATGACGAACCATATGGAACATTATTTGCCTTCTTATTGTTGTAACAAAGTTAACCCCGGATGAGAGGTACTTCTCTGTTATATACACATAACTGCACCTCTCATTATTATGGTGTATCTCTTTAATCCTTATTTTTCGGGTTTATACGACCTTTGATACAATGGTGCATCATAGTAACGATTTCTCCAGTGTTGAATGAAATATGCCAAATCATTTATTTTGCGTTGATAAGGGCGGAAAACATCAATCCGAAAATGTACCATGTGGTGGAGCAAAAAAAAGACATTGGCAAAAATGCGCTTATATGCGGGTTGAAAATGCCCTGCGTTATTATTCGTTTTCTTTTTTCGGCCATCTTCTTATCGTTTTTTTGTAATTGTCCATTTTTCAATCATTCGGATATCAGCTGCCATACAAACCTGGTCATATGTTTCTGTTACCGAAACCTGCTGCTTAAGATTTTTCAAAAAGTGTTCGAAACATGATTGTTGAATATCAGAATACTCCTTGAATGAATATCTCGTTCCTATTATCAATAAAGTAAGGGGTGTTTGAATAACTAAGATTGATCCAGCCTCAATTCCTTAAATTGGGAACTTTATACAAATTGATCTCTCATCAGTTAACAAACAACATTTGAGAAAAACAAATTATTCATGAAAGGCGCGTAATACTGTACACAAAACCCTGACTATGTAAGATTTTATTAAAGTTTGCTTTGGAAGAGTTTGTATAGTTTGTATCTTCCGCAACAAGTACAAATCATCTTTATATTTTAAGGAATATTTTCAATTCGACCAGCAATGTCCAACAAAACCGCATATTGGAGGGACGGCTTCAGCAATTATTCAATCACTCTAATATCTCGCTGTGCACAGGCTAACACGTCCCTGATAAATGTTTAAAAGATGTCGGATTAATATATTAGCTGACTGGTCAATACAAACATTCATCATTCGGTGAATAAAGTGTGAACTTTAAGGCGATATTTTTTGCTTAAATATTTGTATAATGGTGTGATGTACTACGTAAAGTGTTAGTTTAAGTTAACGTTTTATGTCAATAACTTGCTATGAGGATATAAAACCCAAGACTAAATCCGAGAATAAGTAAGAACTATTGTAGTTTGCATTAATGGTGTACGATATAGAGTATACGACTTAATCTTCTGTAGTATTATACCAGAATATTTATAAGCAAAAGCCCAGACAGAGACTTGTTTTTTTAGTAGTCTACACATAAAACAATATATAATTCACTCTGATGAGTTTGCTCACCTGTTTGCGCCCAAATCATGTTTAACAAGTTCGTAAAAGTGGTTGTATTTGACATTCGACTGAAGAACTCGTTTGTAAATATGAATATCTGCTTTCGGTTTTAGGTGATTAGAAAATGATGATAGCATGGCCTTATATTAACAAATACTGGTTTAAAGTGTACGTTTGCTTATGGTACCAGTTACGTGGAATTGGTTTATACTACTCACAAAATAATACAAAATATTATAGGTTCGTACCCTCTTTATTTTATAGAAAGGGTTTTTAAAATTGTGCTTTTTTTCTTTTCTTTCCTTCGGGTGGGGGGAGGGATTTTTACGGTTAAAATTATATGAAAATTATACTTGCAATTATGCTTTACTTTTTTTAAGTAACCTTAAAGTAACGTTCATACCGAGCATGAGAAAAAGTTGTTAGTACCAACAATTGGCATTCTTTTCATGAAGGATATAACCTCCTTAAACCAAAAACAAACAGCGTTTTAATTCACCGGTCCTGATAAAAGACACTCGTGTCAAATAATTGGATTATTAGGATCATTGGTTCACATGAGTGTGGAGTACCTATTAGCGTCGTCGCTAACGATGAGTATTGTCAATAATGCATGAACATGTTGGTAAACGTGCTTATGTCTACGCGGAACAAGGACTTGAGCGCTACAATACGTTTTGCACGTGTAAAACAACCGTTACACTGTCACTCTCGTGATTACCGATACTGATTTTTGTATGGCAAATTGGACATGACATAGGAGCAGTGATTGTTGTACTAGATTTTTTAAGGATTTTGGGAGTATATGTGATCAAACTTTGGAGAATATTTGTTTGTTTATCAAGAGTGGAAAGACTCTCTAAATAGTGTAATAATTCATGGATACCTATACATAGTGTCATCTTTCTGGTGAGATATCTTTTTTACTGACTAATTCATCCTGGTTATTATTTCTTTACTGACCAATACATCCCGGTTATTATTAAGATAGGAAATTCAGACGTAATACTTTGTGTTTAGCCTTAATATGAATGTAGTATAATCTAAATCATGAGATCCCTGTGTAAACGTATAGATGTCATATTGATGGGAACATTGGCACAAATGTCTTCACTGCTATATTGATTTCAAGTTCATTATACGTTTAAACTCATTTCCGTAAGATCTTAGATATTTTTGTCAATGCTTTTATGGTGACTTGTGTGGATATAGGCATGCCCCAAGGTTATGGACATCATCATCATCATCATCACCATCATCATCATCATCATCATCATCATCTTCATCACCATTATCGTTGCTGTCGTCTTAGTTGTCTTCATTTTCGTTATCTTCTTCAACTCCAACAACACAATATTTTTTTATCATCGTTATTAGTGTAGCAAGTAAAAAGGTTCCCAATGCTGATGTTTTATGCCTCGCAATAAAAACAATTTTTACACCTGAAGATATTGAGTATTAAGATTATTGAGGCTTATCAGTAAAACTCGCCTGTCGTTTGACACTGACCTATATTATAAAATGAATCAGTCGCACATTTTGATAATTCTGCTGAAGTGAATTAAGATGTCTTGGAATTCAATACCCGGATTCTGTTTATTTTGATCTCGAAATGCTTTACTGGGTAATAAGGTACTTATGGTCTTTTTGGAAGGAATGGCAACACTCGGGCAAACTCTAAACACAAGAATGAAAAGTTGCAGCATCCACTTTCTTATTGTGTATTTCAATTAACGTTCGACGGGTTGAGTATTGTTGTATGAGGAAATGCGCTGAAGGTGACAATTATTAATTTCAATGGGGATCGTGTTTGAGTGCATACATTTATAATAATTACAGTTTCTCTTAGTGCTGATATTTGCAATTGTGTAAAGGCTATATTCACGAAGCGCGTGGCTGAATGAAACGGTATCGTATTTGAGTGCACATATCTACATATGTTTAGTTCCTCTTGTTGGTGACCCTCACTTTTATGAAGATGATAAATTCACAAAGCGCGTGACTGAATGAGGAGGTGTTGAATGGTATAGTGCGTGGGACCAGTAATGCTATGTTACTGATAAGTCCCTTAATGATTGAGTGATGTGTATATGATTGGTTTATATTGTATTTGATTGTTTACTGTTTTTAATGAGATTTGTATGTGATGCCTTTATCTTATATTCAGAATATTTCTAAAAATGATACGGTTAATGCCAGAAAAGTAATAAATTTACTGTATTTAAATGTCACTTGGTATCTACTGGCATTTTGTTCTTGAGACTATAAAGTGTACTGACATTGTTTTAATGCTCGGTGAATCATTGTATGATTGAGTCTGATGGATACATTTTACGGAATTTACTCTCATGAACGTTAGCACGTGTTCAATGAAACCCAAACACGTGACAAATAGGCACAAGACAAAAAAAACAGAAAATCAATGTCGACGATCACAGAATGATAGTATCAAATTATGTAGTTCTCTGCCAACTTTGTTCAAATTAGTCTTGACCTTCTGGGCACTTTTTATTTAGAAATCGTACTTTGCTTGAAGTACTTCGACATATTTTCAGAACAAATTCATTCATTACTGAAATGAGGATCCTGGCATCAATAAATTTGATATATCACTCGACTATATTTAATTGCTCGTTAAATTACACATTCGTAAGTGTCTATTCTGAGCTCTCAATTGTTTCGGCGAGTGGACCAAATGAATTCTTCATCATCAAACAATGTTATTCGTAGCTGTTTATCAGAAAGACATGTATCTTCATACAAATTTAAAGCATTAAAGGCACTTTGCAAGTCTAGTGGGCGAAACGTAAGGCATTCTCTTACATCAAGTTGCGAACGCTTTTGTTAATAATTTTACCCAATATAAGATTTATTTCCAAATCAATTACCACTGACATTTAATTCTAGTCAGTTCGTTGAACACGAACGAACCTGCTACTGATAATCCTGTTATTATACTGGTTGGTTCTAAGTAACCATTTTAATTAATCGTTGATTTCATAGCAGCATTTTTTAAACTTTTTTAATATGGACCGATTATTTAAACCATTAAAAGTCGCTCAAATTCATAAAATTATTTTGAAGACGAAATCAACTTTTTGGTGATTTGGCTTGAAAAAGGAAAACCAACACAATTGTTTTGGTGTTTCCTGCACTGAAATATTTAAATGCCGTTATTGTAACCTCTTACAAATTTAAACGAAGGCGATTTAATCAGCTCACAATCAGAACACAATCAGAACAAAAAACAATGATCTCCAGATCATCAACCACCATTTGTTTGCCAACCACTGATAAGCTATGGTGATATGTAAGATGGAGTGTGCCCTATTGTTTAATTTGTTGACGTTCTTCCCTCATTGCTTATTGCTTGGTTTTTGCTTGTCCTCTATGGTTTAAGAATAATGTGAGGCTTATTACACTGGCATTTGGATTTAGGTTTACCAGATCCCTTGAGATACGAATCGATGGATAATTTTTAGTTTGTAATGAATACGTGCATGTACACTTCAATATTGATCTGCTACTTGTCATTGAATTCATAAAAAATTATGCATACTGTTACGGCAAATGTAATTGTGACATTATAATGTTTTCCTTCAATTGAAATCAAATATGTTAGGTTGAATACAATTTGCATAAGACGAAACATGATGAAACTTAAAACGTGTCGTTTTAAATAAATACTTAAGCGCGATTTCCCTAACCACACGCGAGTAATCGCAAATGTCGTACAGTTTAATGAAATTTTATGTTGAGTGTATTTTCAATGGAATTTAAGATCCAAAACACATATCTGTTTTTTTGCACTATGCATGCATAGCATTTCTAATATAAATAGTGTATGAGTATCCATTTATCAGACAACGATTGTGAAAAGTCAATGATTGAACAAGAGTGACACTCACAAAATACGCCCATCAATAATTTCTTGGATTCTAAGACAACTTACTGTCACATTGGCCCTTTGAGAAGCAAGCTTTTCAAGAAGCAAATGATTTGGCACAATATGGCATTAACAGTTGAAAAAATTATTTTAATTCGAGGGTGTGTACTGGGCAAAGCATTTATACCGGCAAACATTCTTGGTAAAGATTTTATAGCTACAAACATTTTCAGCAAGTTTAGTGAAGGTCAGATGAGAATTGTTCAAGTTAGAGAGTAGACAAAGCTTAAATGGCAAGGGCAGTAATCCTGATGTGCTTCGGGGCATTTGGCTGATTATCATACTTGACCGATTTATTTTACCAACAAATATTTTCAGCAAGTTTGGTGAAGATCAGATGATAACTGTTCAAATTAGACAGTGGACAAAGCAAAAATGGCAAATTTTGACCAATTCAAGGGCCATAATCCTGAAGAGCCTGGCTGGTTATAGAACTTTGCCAAGAATATATACCAGCAAACATTTATAGTAGCAAGTTTGGTGAAATTCGGATAAAAACTGTTCAAGTTTGAGAGTAGACAAAGCAAAAATGGCCAATTTTGATAAAATCAGGGGGCCATAACTCTGGAGTGCCCAAAGTGATTAGGCTGGTTATCGAACTTGACCTAGATATTTCACCAACAAACACTTTCATGGAGTTTGGTGGAAATTGGATGAGAAATGTTCAAGTTAGAGAGCGGACAAAGCTAAAATGGACAATTTTGACAAATTCAGGGGGCCATTACTCTGGAGTGCCTAAAGCGATTTGGCTGGTTATTGAACTTGACCGAGATATTTCACCAACAAACACTTTCATGACGTTTGGTGGAAATTGGATGAGAAATGATCAAGTTAGAGAGCGGACAAAGCTAAAATGGCCAATTTTGACAAATTCAGGGGGCCATAACTCTGGAGTGCCTAAAGCGATTTGGCTGGTTATCGAACTTGACCTAGATATTTTACCAACAAACACTTTCATGAAGTTTGGTGGAAATTGGATGAGAAATGTTCAAGTAAGAGAGCGGACAACATTGTGGAGCCGCCCGCCCGCCCGCCGCCCGCCCAATTTTGACAAATTCAGGGGCCATAACTCTGGAGTGCCTACAGCGATTTGGCTGGTTATCGAACTTGACCTAGATATTTCACCAACAAACACTTTCAGGAAGTTTGGTGGAAATCGGATGAGAAATGTTCAAGTTAGAGAGCGGACAACATTGTGGAGCCGCCCGCCCGCCCGCCGCCCGCCGCCCGCCCGCCATGGGTGTTCCCATAATACGGCCATCGTAAGATGGGCGTATAAAAATGAACTCATTTAAAGTATTAATTAAAGAAACTTTTTTGCAATTGCAGGTTGGAGTTTATGCCATTTAAAAGGCAACTTGAATTCTACAAGACACATGCGGTAAGTTGGGTAGTAATGTTTATACAGTATTAACATTGACGATATTTAGCATCTATTTCAAGACGTTTACTCTATATGATAAACCATGTGATGTTAATGATATTGAAATGACCAGGACGAAATAACGTCTGCTA
Source organism: Mya arenaria (assembly GCF_026914265.1). NCBI lineage: Eukaryota > Metazoa > Mollusca > Bivalvia > Myida > Myidae > Mya > Mya arenaria. Next base: position 16,260,700 of record NC_069133.1, read on the forward strand.
CATCCGGTAAAAATATAAAATTTCATATTGCAGCGGTGGCATAGTGGAGGATGTTGAATGCATGGCTCATATACAAAACGATTGGTTCCGTAAATCCTCAAGATTGCTCCTGATGAGCTATTTATTTTCCAGATATTTGAATTGAACATACATGTACGTTTTCTCTATCAATTACGAAAAACATCAAAGGACATACCACTAATCAAAATAACCACTACCGAAGAACAAACAAAATGTCCTGAAATTAAATACATTAATATTCGCCACGGGACTGGCACGAGAGTTGGTTCCAATCCATTAATAACCAAGGCCGTGTTTGATCAATCATCTCCTTTGTAAATATAATAAACATATCATTTTTTATTGATGTCTGATGTGCACGTATTGGTAATTTACTGGACTTTTTGTTTATTTCCATGATGTAACGCTTATGTTATGTTTATAGACCAATTAAACTTTCAGTCATTCAACAATGATGATTAACTTAAGGTGAAAAGTCGTTTTTATCTGTCGTTATTAAAAGAAAAGATATCGTTCTTTGGTACTACTATTCTCATAAATCCTGGTTAGTAATTGGATATGGAATTCAGACGTGTTACTTTTTGCTTAGCTAAATAGGAATGGAGTCATTTTCTCAAATGACATCTCTATATACACGTATAGATATCGTATTGATGAGAACATTTGTACAAATGTATATACGACTATTTTGATTGTCAGTTCACTATACATATCGTTTTAACTCATCTCCGTAAGATCTAAGATATTTTGCAAATTATGAAGTATGGTTACTTGTGTTGATATAGGCAAGTTTCAAGAGTATGCTTTTTTTAGTAAAACAATACAATTATTCTTATCATCGTTATTATGTAGCTAGTAAAAAGCTGTAGAATGCTGATGTTTTATGCCTCTCAATAAATTTGTGAAATTTTTGACATCTGAAGATATTCTAAAGGCTTATCAGTTAAATGAGCCTATCTTTTGACATTAAACTATATCGTTAAATATTCGTTCGCACACTTTAATAACTCTGTTGAAGTGAATCAAGATATTTTGGAATTTCGAATCCGGATTTTGTTTATTTTGATCTAGAAACTGGTAATAAAGGGCGTCTGACCTTTTTGAAAGGTATTGCAACACTTCGGCAAACTCAAAACAAATGAATAGATAGATGCAGCAATAATGTATTGGCATTCAGGTTCTTTTGTATGTATTGCAATCAACGTTCTAGCATTGTTTTCTTTAAACACTTTGTTAATTGTTCTGGCAGACACATATTACTTGCTTTGGGGATCGTGTTTGAGTTTAAACATCTATATTTTATCTTTAAGAAATTTTGTGAATAGTTCTGGCAGTGACAACTGTTAATTTATGTGGTGATCGTGTCTGAGTGCATACATCTTGAGTTTCTTTAGATGCCGATCTACATTCTGATGTAGATGATATAAGTTCGTGGCTAAGTAAGGAGGTCTCGTCTTTTGGTGAACACATATATGTATAGATAATCTTGTTGCTGATCTTCACTATATTAAAGAAGTTGAATGAGGAGGTCTTTAATAGTATGGTGAGTGGGGCCAGAAATGCTATGTTACTGATAAGCCCCTGGATGATTATTTGGTGTGTATATGATTGGTTTATATGTTTTTCGATGTTCAATGTTTTATAATGAAAAATAAATGTGATGCTTGTCTCTTATATTCAGAACATGCCTTGTATAATGCCAGAAAAGTCCAAACCTTCTAAATTTACTCGTCACTTGGTATCTTCTGGCAATAATCAACCAAATTTGTTTTTGTAATTTTTAAGGGTATTGACATTTTTATTAGTCAGTTTATCATTTCATTATCGTGTATGTTTTGTTTCTTGGATAGGTCAAAATAATGTTCGTTTTATTTTATCGTAAATGCAAACAGCGTTCAAAAAATCAAGAGCACTTTGTGTGATATGCAGATCTTGACGAAAGGTGTGTCTGGTTGTGATGAACTGTGCGATGTGTGTTTTTATTGCACCTTTTATGAAATGTCACATTATGCATTTGATGGGGGCAAATCAACATCTCAGTTCTTTCAACGCTGGTCTGGAAACGTTATGTTTGGAACACGTCTTATCTAGTACCTGTAAATCTCATTAAAACCTCGTTACTTTTCATGTGTTAACGTTCGATTAAACATATGGCGGTATTTACCCTAATGGATCCAATCATGTTACAATAAAGCACAAACACGTGACAATAAGGCACAAGAAAGTGAAAACAGAAAGTCAATATCGTCGATTACAGAAGGATGTTATCAAATAGTATGGTCCGGACGATGGTGGTGATAATCACGATATTATATAATTAAGACATGAAGTTCTCTGCCAACTGAGGGTCCCGGGACCCTATATGCGTTAATGTTTCAGACATCGTACAACGATGTATTTTCAGAACTTAGCATAAGTAATCTTAATGAAGATCCTGTCACCAATAGAATGTGTATATTACTCGACTATATTCAATTACTCGTTCAATTACATATTCGTAAGTGTACATTCGCAGCACTCAATCGTTTCTGTGAGTGGCCCAAATGTTTTTCTCACCATCAACCATGTCATACTTAGCTGTTTTTTGGAATGGCATTTCTCTTCATGCAAATTTCCATTTAAGGCACTTTGACAGGAAGGTGGGCGCTTCGTAAGACGTTTTCTTACAGCAAAGTCGCGTCTGTTTGTGTCGGAGTGTTTTTTTCTAAATCAACTATCATTGAAATTTGAGTCTTTATTCCAGACTGTTGTCGGAACACCAATTACCAACATGAAACAGAACAAAAATACAAATCAGACACATTTCTTTAGTGGAAAGTACACTATTGACAATATATTAATGACTTAAAAGTGTTCGTCATCTCTATGGACACTGATTGTTGACTTCACGTGAACCTTCCTCTGATAATCCTGCCCATTCTACTGGTTGGCAAAATAACCATTTGAAATAAACATTCATTTCATAGAAGCATTTTGAGATTTGTTATAGTATAGATATATTATTTAAACTATTAAAAGCTATTAAAATTAATAATTTGAAGGTAAAAGCAATTTTTGAATATTTGGGCTTGAAGAAGAAATACCAATTTTATTTGTGCATTGATTTTTTTGCTAATATGCCGTTATTTTAACGTCTTACAAATTCAAACAAGAGCGATTTAATAATTATTAATTTAGAATAACAATGATGGGATATCCTGTTCACTTACCACCATATTTAATGCCAACCACTGATAAGCTTTGGTGATATGAAAGATGGAGTATGCTCTATTGCTTAATTTATTGACGTCCTGGCCTCATTGCTCATTGCAGGGTTTACTATCTTGCCCTTCATAAATAAAGAATTAAGTCTGGCTTATTACACTGGCATTTGGATATAAGTTTACCTTTAAAAAGAAAAGATGGATTGTTTTCAATTTGTGTTTGTAATGAATACGAGCATGCACACTTTAATATATATCTGCTTCTAGTCATTTAATTCATGCAAATTTATACACACTGTTGCGGCAAATGTTATTGTGGCATTATATTTTTTTCCTTAAATTGAAATCAAATATGTTATGTTGAATACAATTTACATATTAAAGACGAAACATGATGAAACTTAAAACCTATCGTTTTGAATAGATACTTAAGCGCGATTTCCCTTGCCACACGCGAGTAATCGCAAATGTCGTACAGTTTAAACAAATGTTATGTAGAGTGCATTTTCCATTGAATTTAAAATCCGAAACACTTCTCTGATTCATGCAGTATGTGTGCAAAGCATTATAAATATAAACTGTGTATGAGGATCTATTCATAAGACAACGATTGTGACAAGTAAATGATTGAGAAGTGAACTCATCCTAAGTATCAGTTAAAAAAACTTATGTTGCTATTGCAGGTTGGAGCTTATGCCATTTAAAGGGCAACTTGAATTCTACAGGACACATGCGGTAAGTTGAATAGAAAATGTTTATACAGTATAAGCATTGACGTTATTTAGCATCTTTTTAAGCAATATATGATAAACCTAGTCCAAATAATTGTACGTTGACGGAATGTTTTACGATTTTTGATATGGCAAATCCTTCAGATTAGGGATTGGAAGAATCCCGTATAACACGTCTAATATTTTAGACTAATGATAAACCATGTGACGTTGATGATATTCAAATAACCAGGATGAAAGCAAATAGTGTCTGCTTCATCTGGAAAAGATACACAACTGCCTACTGAAGTATTGGCATAGTGGCGGTGGTTGAACGCATGGCTCAGATACAAAACTGAATGTTAAGTTAATCCTCAAAACTGCCCCTGATCAGCTGGGGGTTTTTTCCAGATGTTTGCATTGAACATACATGTTTTCTCCGTTTAATACAAACAACATCAAAGGACAATCTACTAATCAAATAAAAACCACCGAATAATCAATAAACTGTTCTGAAATTAAATACATTTATATCAGTCACGTGACGGACACGTGAGTTTGTTCCCATCCACTCATACCAAGGCCATGTTTGATCCATCATCGCCTTTGTAAATGTAATAAACAGCTCTGTTTTATTGATGTGGTGTGCATGTATTGGTTATTTAATATACTTTTTGTTTATATCCATGATATATCGCTCGTGTTATGTTGATAGACCTTTAAAACTTTCATTTATTTTATGTGATGAATTACTTGAAGTGAAAAGTATTTATTTATGCACCAAGACTATGGAGATTATAAGACCCATTGAAGAATCAACAAACTGTCCTGCATTTGAATACATTCATAGCCACCACGTTACTGGCACGAGAGTTGGTTCCATTCCACTAATTACTACGGCCCTGTTTGATCAATCATCGCCTTTGTAAAAAACCTAAACAGCTTCTTTTTATTGATATCTGATGTGCATGTATTGGTTATTTACTGGACTTGATGTTTATTCCCATGATGTTTTGCTTGTGTTATGTTTATAGACCTTTCAAACATTCACTCATTTGACTATGATGAATAACATGTAGTGAGAAAAATAATTATTGGTCGTTATTAAAATAAAATTGTATTTTACTGTACTATAACGAGTGGTTTCTCGGGACTTCTCCGCCCCCTAAGTTGTCCAAATGACATGTTCATGTCTATACGGTAGCTAGATATTGTCAAAAATGAACAACTTCTCAGAGTCCACAGTAATTGACATCTGATACCTACGCCGTTCTATGGTGTGTCTTAAGTGGATCCTAAAGACTGAACAGTTAGAGACGCTGCTCAATTAAACAACGCTCAAACTAAGTAATTTTGCGTCTGAGTTTTCTGCTTCCGTCATATTAACATTATCTGTTCGATGATGATTTTGTTTTCGTTTTCAAATTTTCAAATATGATCACGAGATATGGTATTAGAAATTTGCAACTTCTTGGATTCGCAAGATCTGATGAAGGCAAAATGAGTCACCGCCATGCAATAAGGCCGTAGCATTGGAACTGTATGGCATTACTATGATTAGCCTTTATGATGGTTGCTGCATTCTAAATTCTAAATTTTTACATGCTCTGAAATCGTTAATTGGTGGTCTATAAGAAGATTTAATGTTATAAGGACACTGCATATCATTGTGTTTTTGACTTAATTGTATTTTCTTTTCTTTGTAAACAGATCTCTTATTGTGTAAGGTTTAACCACAATTTTTAAATCTGTGCTTCTTGTCAATGATTAAGTACTTTTTGTGTTTACAAGTTAAGAATCAACCCGAATCATGCTCGTATTATCAGGGACCAACGATCACCAACAGCGCGGGTGTAATTGTTGTCGCTGAGCGTTCATTCCGTCTCTATATCCCTAGCTATGCGCCTGATAACCTGATCCTGATAAATGTGTGAATTATGTAGGTTTAATCTTTCAGCTGACTAGTCACCAGAACTTTTAACATTTGGTGATATTAGTAGTATTTTACCGTGTGAGTTTAAAACTGAGATTTTGCTTTAACATGTGTTTTATGGTCTGACCACTTCTTATAGTGTAAGTTGAAATTTATCATTTAAGTCAATAACTTTACTAGCTATACGGATATAGGTCCCAATATATATTCTGAAAATAAGTAAGTACACTTGTATTGTGCTGTATATGCGCTTAAATAATGTTATACAAGATCTAAGAGGTGTTTGTATTTGACATTCGACTCAAGAACAATGTGTTCGATGGAAAACATAAATATCTGCTTCAGGTTTAAGGTGAATCGAAATAATGATAGAATGGCCTTATATCAACAAATACTGGTTTAAAGTGTACGTTTGTTATATTGTCGCCTGTTCTGAGTAATTAGCTTAATCAATCGCTACGGACATTTCTCACAGACGGTTAAAGTTATTCTCGATTCGCGCAGATCCTCTCAAAGCTGTTGTAGAAATGTTATTCAAAAGTTTGCTTTTTTCATATTTTTTGTGGGGGGGGGGGCGTTGGCGTATTTTTAAGATTTGAAAATCAAAAGAGAACGTGACGATTAAAAGACTTCGTTTACCTCAAAATTTAATTTTCTTTTCATATCAATTGATGACAAAAATAGTTTATAAAAGGAAAATCAAGGCAAAGAAACTATAATGTTTGTACAAATAAGGTTGTATGAGTGTGCCCAATGATGTTTGAACAAATTGTAAATTATGAGAGTGTGACAAAATATTCCGAACCCTGTCACTTTCACACTGTCACAAAAAAACGAGCACCATACATAAAATCATCAATTGAAATCTACTATGGTTTTCGTTTACCTTACAACAAATTTAAAAGAAAAATATTAAAATTAACGAGCCGCTTTAAATGACCAATATAGAGATGATTTGCAACCAAACCAGGACAACAATTTGACAGATGGCATGACCATTTGATATCGTGGCAGAATAAAAGGAACTTTTATAAGTCAGCAAAATAAGCACACCGCTGCAGGCTAACATGGAGCCTTTAAATGAAACTTCATTTGTTATCAATTTCTAGGCTCGAACGATAAAATTTTAACATTAATATGATGATAGTATTATGTTCCACATTTGACTTCAGAGATTTAACTGACAACACCTATTGCGAACTCTTAGTATGATTTATCTACATGGTTAAATGAAAAAATTAATTATGTAAATTTGATTACGATGTAATAGTTGACAAAGAGTTATGTTACTATAAGCTTATGATTGCACTTTTGATAAATATTGTCTTCCTGTATGAATGCTCTAGCTTCGAAGCATTGACATTTCGAATCTCCTTGAACCCATTTCAGCATCCTTATTGGCATTGTTAACATACAAATAACAGCTGTCGATGCTAATCATAACTATCATTATTTATTTTTGGCAAAACAGATCATGCATCTGTGATTATTACAGAGCCTGGAATTGTAAGTTATCGGGTGAATTATGTTCTCTTGTCGTTATGACAGGAATTGTCTTATAGTTTCAGTATGTTTTTCAATCGTATAATTATTTCATTTCGGTCACCATAGAAGCAACATTCATTTCTGTATTAAAATGTTGACCTTTGTGTAAACATGATATACTTCATAACAGAACTGTCGTCTTTTGGTAAAATATAACATGCATTCCACAGTTCTTTCCAGTGGAATGATAAACACATTGATTGCTAATATTGCCAAAAGAATGCCAAAGGTTCTCAGAAAGAAGGAAAAACGCTCACTTAATCATTGAGGTCAAATTGACCGCTCCGGCCACTGATCAATTCAGAAGTGGGCAAGGCAATTATGGGACTGTAATGGCAGTTGATAGATGGTCATCTATCACGATGATTTATTGAACGGTGATGACTGACCGTTATTATGAGACTTGATATAAGCCCACGACAAATTAAAATGAAAATAAAAAAAATCTACGCTTTGCAAATTTCGATGGAAAAACATTTTCATGATAAGATGTAGATGGCATACTTGATATATATGCATTATTTAAGCGTAGCCAATAAAAAAGTTTTCGCTATTCTGTTTCGTCTCAATATGTTTTGATGTAAATGCAATATTAGATAGCTTTCTATTAAGATGACCTGGAGATAAAAAATAATACTTTCGCAATATAGCTTTTAATATTTTATTTTATTAGCTTCTTTAAATTAACATTATTACCTTTCATGATAAGAAAATTGTTGGTACCAACAATTGGCATTCTTTTCATGAAGGTAATAAACTCAGAAATTAAGAGAACAGTTTTAATTCACTGGTCCTGAGGATAGACACAAATGTCAGATATCTGGATAATTAGTTAACAGAAATAGTGTAAAAATTCATGATTACTTAAACATAGTGTCATTGTTCTGGTAAGGTATCGTTCTTTGGTACTACTATTCTCATAAATCCTAGTTAGTATTTGGATATGGAACTAAGACGTGTTACTGTGTGCTTAGTTAAATATGAAAGGAGTAATTTTCTCAAATGACATCTCTATATACACGTATAGATATCGTATTGATGAGAACATTTGTACAAATGTATATACGACTATTTTTATTGTTAGTTCACTATACATATCGTTTTAACTCATCTCCGTAAGATCTAAGATATTTTGCAATCCTTGAAGTATGGTGACTTGTGTTGATATAGGCATGGACCAAGAGTATGCTTTTTTCGGTTAAACAATACAATTTTTCTTATCATCGTTATTATGTAGCAAGTAAAAAGCTGTAGAATGCTGATGTTTTATGCCTCTCAATAAATATGTGAATTTTTTGACATCTGAAGATATATTAAAGGCTTATCAGTTAAATGAGCCTATCTTTTGACATTAAACTATATCGTCAAATATTCGTTCGCACACTTTGATAATTCTGTTGAAGTGAAACAAGATATTTTGGAATTTCGAATCCGGATTTTGTTTATTTTGAAAAGGTAGTGCAACACTTCGGCAAACTCAAAACAAACGAATAGATAGATGCAGCAATTATGTATTGGCATTCAGGTTCTTTTGTATGTATTGCAATCAACGTTCTAGCATTGTTTTTTTAAAGACACTTTGTTAATTGTTCTGGCAGACACATATTAATTTCTTTGGGGATCGTGTTTGGGTGTAAACATCCATATTTTATCTTTAAGACATTTTGTAAATAGTTCTGGCAGTGACAACTGTTAATTTATGTGGTGATCGTGTCTGAGTGCATACATCTTGAGTTTCTTTAGATGCCGATCTTCATTCTGATGTAGATGATATAAGTTCGTGGCTAAGTAAGGAAGTCTCGTCTTTAGGTGCACACATATATGTATAGATAGTTCTGTTGCTGATCTTCACTATATTGAAGAAGTTTATTGAGGAGGTCTTTAATGGTATGGTGACTTGGGCCAGTAATGCTATGTTACTGATAAGCCCCTGGATGATTATTTGGTGTGTATATGATTGGTTTATATGCTTTTTGATGTTCAATGTTTTTAAATGAAAAATATATGTGATGTTTGTCTCTTATATTTAGAACAAATCTTGTATAATGCCAGAAAAATCCAGACCTTCTATATTTACTCGTCACTTGGTATCTTCTGGCATTAATCAACAAAATTTGTTTTTGTAATTTTTAAGGGTATTGACATTTTTATTAGTCAGTTTATCATTTCATTATCGTTTTGTTGCTTGGATATGTCAAAATAATGTTCGTTTTATTTTATCTTAAATGCAAACAGCGTTCAAAAAATTCAAGAGCACTTTGTTGGAGATGCAGATCTTGAGTAAAGGTGTGTCTGGTTGTGATGAACTGTGCAATGTGTGTTTTTTTATTGCACCTTTTATGAAATGTCACATTGTATTTTTGATGGGCGCAAATCAACATCTCAGTTCTTTCAACGCTTGTCTGGAAACGTTATGTTCGGAACACGTCTTATCTAAGAACCTGTAAATCTCATTAAAACCTCGTTACTTTTCATGTGTTAACGTCCGATTAAACATATGGCGGTATATACCGTAATGGATCTAATCATGTTACAATATAGCACAAACACGTGACAATAAGGCACAAGAAAGTGAAAACAGAAAGTCAATATCGTCGATCACAGAAGGATGTTATCAAATAGTATGGTCCGGACGATGGTGGTGATAATCACGACATTAGATAATTAAGACATGAAGTTCTCTGCCAACTGTCAGTCTGTCCCTGTAGTCTCCTGATTTTAGAATGAAATGTCACTTGGCATGAATGAGCATCCCGGGACCCTATAGGCATTAATGTTTCAGACATCGTACTGCGATGTATTTTCAGAACTAAGCATAAGTAATCTTAATGAAGAATAAAGATCCTGTCATCAATAGAATGTGTATATTACTCGACTATATTCAAATACTCGTTCAAATACATATTCGTAAGTGTAAATTCGCAGCACTCAATCGTTTCCGTGAGTGACCCAAATGTTTTTCTCACCATCAACCATGTCATACTTAGCTGTTTTTGAAAAGGCATTTCTCTTCATGCAAATTTCCATTTAAGGCACTTTGCCAGGAGGATGGGGGCTTCCTAAGACGTTTTCCTACAGCAAAGTCGCGTCTGTTTGTGTCGGAGTGTTTTTCTAAATCAACTATCAATGAAATTTGAGTATTTATTCCAGACTGTTGACGGAACAGCAATTACCAACATGATAGAGAACAAAAAAATACAAATCAGACACATTTCTTTCGTGGATAGTACACTATTGACAATATATTAATGACTTCGTCATCTCTATGGACACTGATTATTGACTTTACGTGAACCTTCCTCTGATAATCCTGCCCATTCTACTGGTTGGCAAAATAACCATTTGAAATAAACATTCATTTCATAGAAGCATTTTGAGAATGGATAGATTATTTAAACTATTAAAAGCTATCAAAATTAATAATTTGAAGGTAAAAGTATTTTTTGAATATTTGGGCTTGAAGAAGAAATACCAATATTATTCGTGCATTGATTTTTTTGCTAATATGCCGTTATTTTAACGTCTTACAAATTCAAACAAGAGCGATTTAATATTTCTTAATTTAGAATAACAATGATGGGATATCCTGTTCACTAACCAACATATCGTATGCCAACCACTGATAAGCTTTGGTGATATGAAAGATGGAGTATGCTCTATTGCTTAATTTATTGACGTCCTGGCCTCATTGCTCATTGCAGGGTTTACTATCTTGCCCTTCATAAATAAAGAATTAAGTCTGGCTTATTGCACTGGCATGTGGATATAAGTTTACCTTTATACAAGAAAAGATGGATTATTTTCAATTTGTGTTTGTTATGAATACGTGCATGCACACTTTAATATATATCTGCTTCTAGTCATTTAATTTATGCAAATTTATACACACTTTTGCGGCAAATGTTATTGTGACATTATATTTTTTTCCTTAAATTGAAATCAAATATGTCTGGTTGAATACAATTTACATATTAAAGACGAAACATGATAAAACTTAAAACGTGTCGTTTTGAATAGATATTTAAGCGCGATTTCCCTTGCCACACACGCGAGTAATCGCAAATGTCATACAGTTTGTTACAAATGTTATGTAGAGTGCATTTTCCATTGAATTTAAAATCCAAAACACTTCTCTGATTCATGCAGTTTGTGTGCAAAGCATTATTAATATAAACAGTGTATGAGGATCGATTCATAAGACAACGATTGTGACAAGTAAATGAGTGAGAAGTGAACTCATCTTAAGTATCAATTAAAATATTTATTTTGCTATTGCATGTTGGAGCTTATGCCATTGAATAGGCAACTTAAATTCTACAAGAAAAATGAGGTAAGTTGAATAGAAATGTTTATACAGAATTTACAATGACGTTATTTAGCATCTAATTTCAAGAAGTATAGTCTACATTATATACCATGTGGCGTTGATGATATTCAAATGGCCTGGATGAAAGCAAATAACGTGTGCTACTGGGTATTGCGGTGGTGGCATAATGGAAGTTGCTGAACGCATGGCTCATATACAAAACTGGTTGTTCCGTAAATTCTCAAAACTGCTCCTGATCAGCTGATTTCCAGATATTTGAATTGAACAAACATGTACGTTTTCGCCTTCAATGACCAAAAGCATCTTAGGACATACCACTTATCAAAATAACAACCACCTAAGAATAAACAAACAGTCCTGAAATTAAATACATTAATATTCGCCACGGGACCAGCACGAGAATTGGTTCCAATCCACTCATTGCCACGGCCGTGTTTGATTAATCCTCGCCTTTGTAAATATCCTAAACAGCTCTGTTTTATTGACGTCTAATGTGCATATATTGATAATTTACTTGACTGTATGTTTATTTCCATGATGTATTGCTCGTGTTATGTTTTTAGACCTTTCAAACTTTCATTACTTCTACAATGATAATTAATTTGAAGTAAAAAGTCGTTTTTATCTGACGTTATTAAAAGCGAAACTATCACAGTTCAGTTGTTTTACTGTACTGGGAAGAGCGGTTTTTTTTGGGGGGGGGGCTTCCCCTCCCCCTTATTCGTCAAAATGATATTTGTATGTCTATGCGGTAGCTAGATTTTGTTGCCGTCCAGTTGAACAACTACTCACAATCCACAGTAATTTACATATGATGTCACTAAAGTGGATCCCGAAGATCAAAAGAAGACAAAGCTAAATAAGACAACCCTCAAACTAAGTTGTTTTGGGTCTGAATTTTTTCTCCTTCCGTCATATGAACAGTATATGTTCGATGATGAGTTTGCTATTCATATTTAAGAAGACAATCACGAAAGATTATAATTGAAATTTGCTTTTCCTTGGATTTGCAAGATCTGTTGATGGCAAAATATGTCACCGCCAAGTAATTAGCCTAAAGAATCGGAACTGTAGGGCATTACTTTGATGAGCCTCTGTGATGGTTGTCACTTTCTGCATTTATACATGCTCTGAAATCGTTTATTAGTAATATTTTAGGAAAGTTAACGTTTTAAGAATTCTGCATATACGTAGTTGACTTTATTTCATTTTCTTTATAAAAAGATCCCTTATTGTGTAAGGTTTAACCACAATTTCTTAACAGTGCTGGTTGTCAATGATATTGTTTTTGTTTTGTCTGCAAGTGATGAACTAATACATATCATGCTCATATTATTAGGATATTTTTGTTCGACCAGCGATCTCCAACAGCGCGGGGTTTAAGGAAGAGGCTGAGCACTTATTCCGTCTCTTTATCTCTCGATATGCGCCTGATAACCTGATTCTGATAAATGTGTGAAATAAATTATGTAGGTTTAATATTTCAGCTGACTAGTCACTACAACTGCAAGCATTTTATGATAAAAGTAGTATTTTACCGTGTGAATTTAAAATTGATATTTGTCTTTAACATGTGAATAATGGTTTGACTAATACGTAAAGTATAAGGTTAATTTCTTTTGTTTAATGTCAATAACTTGAATTGCTATACGGATATAAGTCCCAATATATATTCTGAAAATGAGTAAATAACCGTGTATTGTGTTGTATTTGCGCCCAAATAATGTTATACAAGATCGTAGAGGTGTTTGTATTTGACATTCGACTTAAGAACAATGATTTCGATGGAAAACATACATATTTGCTTGGTTTGGTTTGAGGTGAAACGAAATGATGATAGCAAGGCCTTATATAAACAAATACTGGTTTAAAGTGTACGTTTGTTGTACTGTCGCCTGTTATATTTTTGTGTAATTAACTTAATCAATGGATACGGACATTTCTCACATTGGGTTAAATTTATTATCGGTTCGCGCCGACCCTGTTGTTGTAGAAATGTTATTCAAACGTGTGCATTTTGTCATTATCATTTTGTTTTTGGGGGGAAGGGATATATTTTAAGATATGAAAATCAAACGAAAAGATGACGATCAAAAGTTTCATTTTCCTCAAAAAAATTCTTCTTTTCATATCGGTTGATGACACAGACAGTGATTTTTTTTCATATCGATTGATAACACAGACAGTGATTATGAAAAAAAATTAAAGGAAAAGAAGTTAAAATGTTTGTACAAAAAAAAGTTGTATGAGTGTATGTAAGAACATTGTTTATTATGAGAGTGTGACACAATGTTTGGAGCCCTGTCATTTTCATCGGAAGCATGTTTATATGTTTCACAAAATACCGAGCAGCATACATAAAATCATCAATTGAAAACTATAATGTTTTTCGTTAACCTTACACATGAAATATAAAACAGTACACATTAAAAGTAAACAAATCGCTTTAAAGGGCCAATATAGAGATGATATGTAACCAAACCAGGACAACGATTTGACAGATGACATTACCATGATATCGTGGCAGAATAACAGGAAACTTTATATGTAAGGAAAACAAGCACACCCCTGAGGGTTACCATGTAGCCTTATCATGAAACTTAATTTGTTATCAATTGTTTAGCTCGAACGATAAATTGGTAAACGTAAACAAATCGCTTTAAAGGGCCAATATAGAGATGATATGTAACCAAACCAGGACAACGATTTGACAGATGACATTACCATGATATCGTGGCAGAATAACAGGAAACTTATATATATATATTATTATAATATGTAAGGAAAACAAGCACACCCCTGAAGGTTACCATGTAGCCTTATCTTGAAACTTAATTTGTTATCAATTTCTAGGCTCGAACGATAAATTTTTAACATTAATATGAGGATACTATTGTGTTCCACATTTGACTTTCGAGATTTAATTGGCAACACTTATTGCGAAATCCTAGTATGATTTTTCTATATGATTTACTGAAAAAAATCTTAATTTTGTTATTTTGATTGAGATGCTTTCTTTTAAATGTTGACAAGAACTTCTTCGAATCTCCGAGAACCAACTTCAGCATTCTTATTGGCATTGTTATTATACAGATAACAGTTGTCGATGCTAATCATAACTTTCATTATCTATTTTCGACAAAACAGATTATGCAGCTGTAGTTATTAAAGAAAACAGTTTTGCAAAGTCCTGTCTGGAATTCTTAGTTACCGTGTGAATACTGTTCTCTTGCCGTTACGACAGGAATTGTCTTATACAAATACGAGCTGCGATGACCAGGTGTAACTGTATGTTGTATTTAGAATTGTCTCAATTGAGCATTTAAATAGGTTTGAAATGGTTATATCAATCGTAGAATTATTTATTTTTTTCGGTCGCCATTGAAGCAACATTCATTTCAATATGAACAAGTTGACCATTATTAACATGCGATACTTCATGACATGAAAAAGAATGAATACTTCATATCTGCTGTTTGTTTTTTTGGTAAAATATAACATGCATACCACAGTTTTTTCCAAAAGAATGATAAAGACATTGATTAGTAATATTGCCAACAGAATGCCAATGGTTCTCAGATAAGGACTGTTCACTTAATCACCATGGTCAAATTGACCGCTCCGGCCACTGACCAATTCCAAATTGGGCAAGACAATTATGGGACTGTAATGACAGTTGATAGATGGTCATCTATCACGATGATTTATTGAACGGTGATTACTGGCCGTTGGTATGAGCCTTGATATGAGGCCACGACAAATTAAAAAGAAAATAAAGAAATGCTACGTTTTGCAAATTTCAATGGAAAACATTTTCATGATTAGAAGTAGATGGCATAATAAAGATATATGCATTATGAAAGCGTTACCAATAAAATGTTTTGCCCTTCTATTTTGTGTCAATGTGTTTTGATGAAAATGCAATTTAGATTATGTGATTTGTTCTTTTAAAATGCTTTCTATTAAGATAAATTGTCGATGAAAATAATACTTTAACAATATTAATTTCAATAGTTTGTCTTTTAAGCTTCTTTAAATTCAAGATACACTCTTACTCCCAAATTAGATTTACCACAATGAATACATTTGTTTTTATTTTCCAACAAAGCTTAAAAGAGGTAAAAAATATTGGTTCTTATGACGGATACCGCGTTTAATATGAAAAAGGTGCAGAAAAATCTTTTAATCAGTTAATCTTTAAGCACTCACTAATCATTTAGTATTTTTGCCTTTTTAGCTTTAAAATACACGGTAACAATCTTTTTATCAGTAATTAATATTTTTAGTTAGTAGTTTAAGTTTTATCACTCAAAATAATGTTGGTTATACATGTGTATGTATTGAGTTTGAATAAGAGTGTCACTTTAACATTTTTACCTATCATGAGAAGAAAATTGTAAATACCAACAGTGTGTATTCATTTCATGTCGGCAATAATCTCAGAAACCAAAAAATCACTTTATATACACTGGTTCGGAGGATATAAACATATGTCAGATATCTGGATAATAAGAATATATGCCTTTCTTGTGATTAATGTTCTTGTTTTTTCCTGTGTGTGGCATACATGCAAGCATGATAGCCGACGCTTAGTGGATGTAATGATGCAGGTACATGTCGAACGCGAAATCATGACTCGATTGGTACAGCACGTTTTGCATGTGTAAAACAATCGCAACGCAGTCAATCTAATGAATTACCGATACTCACCTCTGTATACCAAAGTGGATTTGACATAGGTAGTAAGAGTGATTGCAGTATTTTGTTGTTTCTTTTATCGATTTGAGGAGTATATTTGTTCATACTTTGGAGAATATTTGTTAGAATATTTAGAGCGAAAATAGATAGTTTAGTCATTTTTGTCATTCATGAGTGTCATAGTTCTGGTAAAATGTTGTTGTTTTTTGTACTACTACATGTATACCTACTAGTTAATCCTTGTTAGTATTTGGATATGGACATTGCTGTCGTCTTCATCTTCGTAACAATCTTGAACATCAACAACACAATCATTTTCATAATCATTAATGATGCATCAAGTAAAACTCTTTACAATGCTGATGTTTTATGCCTCGCAAAAATCTGAAAATGTTGACACCTGCATATATATGATGTAATATATTATTTCTGCAGGAGTGAGTTAAGATGGTTTCGATTTCAATATCCGATTCCGTTTGTTTTCATTTTAAAATGCTTACTGTGTAATATAGGGGCTGTGACCTTTTTGAAAGGTAGGGCAACACTTTGGCAAACTCAAAACACAAGAATAAACAGTTGCAGCAATAATGTATTGGCATTTAGGTTCTAATGTATGTATTGCAATAATTATTCTACAGGTCTAGCATCGTTTTAATATGAAGACACTTTGTGAATTATTCTGGCAGACAAATATTAATTTCTTTGGAGATCGTGTTTAAGTGCAAACAACTATATTTTTTCTTGAAGAAACTTTGTGAATAGTTGTGGCAGTGACAACTATTAATTTCTGTAGGAAATGTGTTTGAGTGCATATATCTCTTAGGTTCTTTTGATGCTGATATTCATTCTGATGAAGATGATTCGAGTTCATGGCTAAGTGAGGAGTTCTCGTATTTGAGCACACACATACATGTATAGCTTTTCCTGTTAGTGATCTTCACTTTAGTGTAGATGATATATTCACGAAACGTGTGGATGAATGGAACGTCTTTAATGGTAAAGTGAGTGGGGGCCAGTAATGATATGTTACTGAAAAGCCCCTGGATAATTTTGTGGTGTATACATGATTGATTTATATGCTATTTAATATTTCATTATTTTTAATGCGAAATGCTTGTGCTGTTTGTCTCTTATATTCAGAACATATCTGCAAGTGCCAGAGAGTATCAAACCTTCTATATCTAAATTTCACTTTGCATCTTCGGACATCAACCCAATGACAATTTTTTTGTAAATGTAAAGTGAATTGACATTGTTATTGTTCAGTGCATCATTTTATGATCGTGTGTGTTTAGTTTCTGAGATATATCTCAATAATATATGTCTTGAATTATATGCAGTTTGATTTCATCACAGAGATTTATTACAAATGCAAACAGCGCTAAATAAAGCATGAGCACTTTCAAGAGATGCAGAATTTGAGATGTGGTGTGTCTGATTGTGGTAAACTGTGCGATATGTGTTTTATTGTACCTTTTATGAACGCGTCACATTATGTTGTTTATAGGGCAAATCAACATCCCATTTCTTTCAAAGATGTTCTACAAAAATTATGTTCGGTTATCACGTGTTATCGGAGAATCTGCTTATCTCAATTAAACCTCTTTATTTCGCATTTAAAAGAACGTTACAATTGACCACAAACACGCGGCAATAAAATTGATAACAAAATATAAATAAGGTCGATCATAGAATAAAATGATATCGTAGAATAGGTGTATTCAGACCATGGCGACGTGACGACATGAAAATGTTTTAGACATCTATATATATGCAAAATTTGTTCGAAATAGTCTCATCTTTTCTAATGCAATGTCCCTGATTATCAGTGAGCGTTTCTGGACCGCCTAAGCTCTCATTTTTGAGACATCGTAATTTGTTTGAAATACTCCGATGTACTTTCATTACAGATTTATAAATGAATGTAATAAATATCCTGTCATCAGAAGAGTTGATGTATCACTCTCGACGGTATTAAATTACTCGTTCAATTACATGTTTGTAACAGTCTATTCGAAGCACTCAAAGTCAGTGAGTGGACCAAATTTGTTCCTCATCATTAAATTATATCATACTAAGCGTTTTATCAGAAAGATTTTTCTCTTCATTAAAATTTCCATTTAAAGAACTTTGCCAGACAGGTAGGGGAATTGTAAGACATTCTCTTACATCAACGTCGCGTGCGTTTGTGTCAATAGTTTCAGTCAATATAAGATTTCATTACCACTGGCATTTGAGTCTTGGTTCTAGGTAGTTATCTGAACACCCATTAGTATCTGGAAACTAGACAGGAAAGTACAAAATTAATCAGACATTTCTTCTATGGGTTATGCAATATTGACAATATATCAATGAATAAAGAAGTGTTCGTCATCTTTATGCAAACTGATTGATGACGTCACCAGCAAATCTACTGCTACTGATAATCATATTATTTTACTAGTTGGCACAGAGCAACCATTTTAAGCAAACATTGAATTCATAGCGGCTTCTTTATTGAAAAATTTATAAAAGGTAGCATTGCTGTTATCTGCAGTGTTATATAAGCTAAAACGCCGTTATTTTAACTTTTAAAAAAATAATCCACAAGCGACTTAATTTCAAAATTAAAAATACTAGGATTTCCTGCTTATCAACCTTCATTCTTCTTGCCAACCTTATAGTCATCTGTAAAACAGATTTTGCTCATTGTTTCAATTATTGGCTTCCTGGCCTCCTGAAAAACGTCTGGAATGAAGTTGACTCTTTGTTATTCAACAAAAGTGCTTTTCTGAGTCTGTGTCTAGACTCTGACTAAAGACAATTCGTAAATCATGGGTCCAGCTCCAATGAAAGTCATTGCTGGGGTTTAATATATTGTCCTGTTTGGCAAGGGAAATCGAATAAACATATTTGTTTATAAAAGGCTCGTTTTAAGTTTTAATCCTGTATAAGGTCAGGCTAATTGCACAGTAATATGGATGTATTTTTTTCCGGACACTTTGAGACTAGATTCTATTGATGCTGTTCATTCATTTAACAATGATTTAATGCATGTAAACTTAGATATTTATTTGCTTCCAATAATTTCATAAATGCAAACTTACACACTGAGGCGGCAAATGTAATTGGGGCATTTATTTACCATGAGCTATTTTTTATAAAAGTGAAATAAAAAATATTTTTTAAATAAAATCTACAGAAGACGAAACATGATGAAACTTAAATCGTGCCATTTATGTTTAATTAAGCTATTTAATTGTATTTAGACAAACTACTACTGGCGCCCCCTTTTTTCACACCTCTAATGGGGTTTTTCTGGGAGTCAATTCCTCGCTCCATGCTAGTTATTACATGCGCGCTTATCAGACTGGACGCTTGCCATATGTTTAAGTTAAATGTTTGCCAAACCCCTCGCAAAGAGTTCATTTTGCGGTCTGGGCAAGACCAACCAGATACTCTTGGGTTGGGGACAGACGAAGACCATCCATATCTAGGAATATTTCTTGAGGAATGGGGGGCAGGCAACATGCGCGTGCTAAATCATCTTCTTAGTACAAACCAACTACCCAGAGCTGAGATCGAGTACTATTTGGCTTTAATATATACCACCAAGATATTTGAATTCGCGGAGAGTTATGAATGGAATAGTGTCCTCAATTTCGATTATTCATACCGGGAGTTGCAGGCCGAACATTCATTCCGTTGGGGAACCTTCTCGCCACATATGGAAATGCAAATTATCGTGCCAAAACGCCCACGAGTCCCAATGTAAGGGAGTCAGGTTAAGACGAATCGTGAGGACTGTCGCATCTTCAAAGCGAAAGGAGCCTGCCCATTCGGCTCTAACTGTAAATATCGCCATCCGACCGCAAAAGACACCTCCCAAAAACATTATAAGACAAAAAACCAGTATGGAGCCGATCCACAAGTCTAATATATGAGGCATGGGAAAGACAGATCCCCGCGAACTACTACGATCGTGAATATTTGCTGTTAGGGATTAAAGACGGTTTTTATATTGTAGATCAACACAACAAAATTTCAAACTTTTCAGAGGTTGATAATTATTTATCAGCAACAAACGAAAAAATGATTTTGCAACGACTAATAACTTCAAATACCAAACTGTACAAGATGCCATGGATTTCATAACACATGATTGTTTCATGGCAAAGTTGGACTTAGCAAATGCCTATCGCAGTGTAAAAGTACATCCATCAAATTATAAAGCAATGGGTCTTAAGTGGAGGCTTAGTTTCGGTGCGGCGCGAAGCCCCGAAATTTTCAATCGCATTACGCAATCTGTAAGGATAATGATGGATCGTAAAGGCTACAAATCTATAATCTGCTACCTGGACGACTTCCAAATAATTTCCAAATCATATGAAAAATGCAAAAAGGCCTTACACGAACTTTTACGTTTACTGCGGGAACTTGGATTCCAGATCAACTACAATAAACTTGAAGGTCCCGCAAAAAAGATGCTTTTTCTTGGTGTAAATTTAGACTCCACTTCTATGACAGTAAGCATTCCAAACCAAAAGTTAGATGAGTTGCGGTCGTCTTTGCGGTCATTTATTAATCAGAAAAAAGTTTCAAAGCGGAATATTCAGAGTATGGTGGGAAAATTGAATTGGGTTGCACAATGTGTTTACGGGGGACGCTTTCATATGCGTCACCTTATTAATCGTTGCAACACCCTCAAAATGCCATGGCACAGGATTCGAGTTACGTGGGACATAAACAAGACATTTTGTGGTGGTTGGAATTTATGCAATATTTTAACGGAACTATGCCTATTATTGACAGTAGATCGGCTACCGCCGTAACGATTGATGCGTGCAAAATTGCAGCTGGTTGATTTTTCAATGGCGAATTTGTTTATACACACTGTACCCCAATAATTGCAAAATTACCCATTAACTATATTGAAGTATTGAGCTTGGAACCTGCGGCTCACCGTTGGGCCCCAGCTTGGGCAAAGTGGAAAGTATATTCACATTGTGACAATATGACTACATGTGCTTTTATAAACAGGGGTTCATGTAAAGACCTTACAGTGATGAATTCTCTCCGTCGTGTTTTCTGGCTATCAGCCATTTATAATTTCCGTCTTCATGCTGTTTATTATGCTGGACAGTACAACGTTTTAAGTGACAGTGTCAGTAGGCTTCATGAAAACACTGGAATATCAAGACTTCTGAGGCATATGTCTAACTGCGGCTATTTATAATTACAGGGTGACAACATAGTTAGAAAACAACCAATCACACCTGTCATGCTAAATCAGATCTTTTCTTGTTTGGATTTGAAATCATCGCTTGATGCCACAGTTTGGGCAGCTTATCTGGCAATGTTTTATGGACTATTACGCCGAAGTAATGTGCTGTCCACCGCTGGTGTCAAGTTTAACCCAGACCAACATCTTCGTCGAAGGGACATTATATTTTATGGTCTATATTTATGGTCTTTCTGCGGATGCCATACAGATGCTTGGTGATTGGAAATCTTCGTGCTACCAGGACTATATTAACAATGCTGTTCAAACTCGATTTCATATTGTGAAGGAAATACAAAGTTCTCTGAATAACCTTAAATAATCCCTATTCTATTTTGCAATTTTAATTATTGAGTGTTGTAGTGCGCTTATCATATTATGTAATTGTTTGCCATATTATATTTTGCCTGAGCTTTATACATGTATTGTTCGCGCGCTTCTGTAGTTTGGAGCAATAGCTTAGTTCATGTAATAAAGCTCCCTTTAACCCTTTATGCAGTTGTTTGTTTAAAAACAAATATGTTTGTGCGATTTTCCTTGTCATGCTCTTGTGATCGCAAATGTCATACAGTGTATACATATTGATGTTGGAATGTTGAATAGAAAGCATTTTTAAGCAATTTAAAATGCAAACTACTCTGATTCATGCATTATGAATAGTTTTATTATATAAATATTCTATTGGGATATATCCTGGTAGACAATTTTATGACAAGTGACTGGTTGAGAAGTGTATTCACCTAAAGCATCACTAAAAGAATCAATTTTCACATTTCTTCACTTATAATTGCGGATTCGGGCTTATACCATTAAAAGAATAACATAGATTATTCAAGACTTATGAGGTAAGTTAAATGGAAATGTTGGTACAGTAAAAATTGTCTTTAATTCAGAATTTATGTTCAAGAGTTAAATGATTAGCCTTTGGGCGATGATGACATTCAAAGACGGGTTCGCGCAACTATGTGTTTGTTCTTACATAATATAAACATTATCTGTTCGATGATGAATTTGATGTTCAGATTTTCGAAGTAAATCACGAGATATGGTAATTGAAAATTTGCAATGTCTTGAATCTGCTGATGGCAATGAGTCATCGCCATGCAATTGGCCAATAACATTAGGACTGAAGTGCATTACAACGATTAGCCTCTGGGCTGATGTCTGCATTCTAAATTTTGCATTAATATATGCTCTAAAGTTGTTTTATTGTTGTATTTTAAGAAATAGAACGTTATAAATATACTAAAGTAATCGTTTATTTGACTGCATTGCAATTTGTTTAAATATACCAATAACGCATCAACAAATCATACGTTATAAATGTAATTTTAATCAAAATAGGGTCAATGTCGAAATGATAAACATGCGTAACAAATCATATCTATAGAAACAAAGCTTTCTGAATGATATAGGATTTCATTTTCTTACATTGCTGTGTATGAAGTACCGTTCTAGTCAACAGTCGCATTATTCCAGTTCTTACATCAAAAGTAGAAGTTCACTACTAGATAGGAAAGTGTGCTTGTATCTTCAGGACATCAATTAGAGAAGCACCTCTGAAATAGAGATACTAGATTTTTAAATTTTATTGAGTCCCTCAATGTAATGGTGCACCTCTACGTCATCTTTATGCGACCTTCGGTTCCAATGGTACATCATGGTGACCGAAATATCTCTCCTTAAATGTATGTTCAATACAATTTTTGCCAATGCGTGTGATTGCATTTTCACATCGAATTTGGCCATGTGGCGGGGCGGAAATGCGCCGTATTATTCTTCGCCTCTTAAAGTATTTTTACCCCGCCACTTGGCGCATTTAAGTCCCGACTCTTGGTGAATTTTTGAATTGTCGCATCGTCGACCTTTTTCTACGAAAAGAAGAAAAAAGAAATGGCTGAGATGAACCATCAAACAAACCTGATAATATATCCTAAAATAGTCGTACCTACGAAACATCTTGCAAATGATTATGCAAAATGTATTTAAAACATATTTATTTAATATCAGAATATTCTTCAATGAATGTTCCGTTGCTATATCAATAATATTGGGGTAACAATGACGCAATTTTCCATTAAATTGGCATTTTGAATTTATTTGGCCTAATGTTTACCAATGAATATAAATTGGAAATGTATATTTTCTTGGTCGCTTAAAACAGTTTACAAAACAAACTTTATATTAAGAATAAATTAAGCATGTAAGGGATCAAGACTGTACCATGTTGACGAACCCTTAACGTGTAAGGTTTTTCAAAATATTCTTATCCGTGCTGTTTTTCAGCGATTTTGGTCTTTGTAATTTCAGTAAAGAACTTACTTGAATCGGTTTCATATTAAAGTGACACTCTTATTCAAAATCAATGCTTACATGTTTAGAAACATAAATTTTGAGTGATAAGCCTTCAACTACTTACAAAATAATGCATATATGGAAAATATTAATTACTGATAACAATATTATAACCGTGTATTAATAGCTGAAAACGCAAAGCTATTAAATGATTGGTGAATGCTAAAAGATCTACTATCTTCTCATAAGGTAGTAATAATGTGTTTCCAACATATTTCTTTCAAATTAAACTCAGTATCCTTTATAAGCACCATTGTTTTCGCTATTGATCATTCTTTTTGATATAGTAAAACAATTGTATTAAATGTGTTAAATCTTATTACGGAGTTAGTGTAATAGTGCATCTTTAATATAATGCATATTATCTGTTCGAACAGCGATATCCAACAGTGCGGTTGACGGGAAGGTTGCTGCTCTGTATATCTCGCTATGTGCACCTGCTCTCTGATAATATTTCAGCTAACTTGTCACTACAAACATTCATCATTTGATGATAGCAGTAGTATTATCTTACCGTGTAACGTTCAAGCCGACGTTTTCGCTTAAATATTTGTGTATGAATTTGCTGTACTACCTTAAGTGTTAGTTAAATTTTAAGTTTAAATGTTTTTTTACCCAATGTTTGGATATTAGACCCAGGAATTATACTGGAAATAAGTAAGTAGTCTTGTATCTAGTTTTATCTCTACGAAATATAGACTAAGACTTTATGTTCTATAAACTTTCACATATCATCACAGAACAGTGCCACAAAGTACTTACGTACTTATTGCGCGTATAAACACAATACATACAATTGAGATGACCATGCTAAACAAATGTGAACATTTCAAGTAGACAATTATAGAGGAGGCAAGGAACAATGATATTGATAGATAAATATGATAACATGAACAATCAATATATGATGCACAAATTTCTCAACTTCTTTCCTCTAAAGACACAAATTACAGATATATCTTTGTACCAGAAAGTAATAAACAACGAAGGCCCAGACAGACTATTTGTCTATTTAATATTCTAATTTTAGTGTAAAGTTACATCACTGTTTTCGCCCAAATGATATTTAAACACTGATCGTAGAGGTATTTGTATTTGACATTCCACTTAAGTCGACAAACTTTTCGATTGCCTTAAATATAAACCTGTGCTTAAGGTGAAATCAAATGATGATTAAATAGCAATATCGAATGCATCCTTCTATATTATTGTAGTCAATGTATAGTACGTTCTTAATCAGTGAAGTGATAACCTAGAGGCGCTTGTAGTTATTAAAGTGACACTTTTATTCAAAATCAGTACTAACATATGTAAAACAAACATAAATTGATCAACCTTTAACAT
Source organism: Mya arenaria (assembly GCF_026914265.1). Classification (NCBI taxonomy): domain Eukaryota; kingdom Metazoa; phylum Mollusca; class Bivalvia; order Myida; family Myidae; genus Mya; species Mya arenaria. The sequence goes on from NC_069133.1 coordinate 16,286,096, forward strand.
CTTCCTGAATAATGCATTTATAAAATATTAATTACTGATAACAAGATTGTAGCCGTGTAGTTAATAGCTTAAGATACAAAACTATTAAATGATTGATGAGTGTTAAAAGATTTACTGCCATCAACTACCGTCTCATAAGATAGAAATACCGTGTTTTCTGCACCTATCTTTCATATTAAACTCGATATTCTTCATAGAAACCATTGATTTCGACATGCATTCCTCCTTTTGGGCATAATAAAACAATTAATTGTGGTAAATCTTATTTGGGAGTAAGAGTGCATCTTTAAAGATACATTGAAGGAATTTATTATTCATATATCTTTCAAGTTGTGTTATTGATAACTGTACTATAGGCCGCTGGGTTTTAAAACTATTAAATGGTGAGCCCTCTTTGTGGTCGGTATGATGATAAACGCTTATGTATTTCGTTCATATATCTCTTCCGCATATCAATGACAATGCCGATACGCTTATTTCTGCATTACATTTTCATCATTTAATCTGCACTAAAGATCTTTATACAACGGTACACCTTTGAATTTAAATTAAATTATAGAAGTACTGTAACCGTAACGTAATTTGATATCTTTAAACCGCTGGTTGTGTTTATTTACATTTTGTGCATTAGATCGAACTTGCATTGACCTCTTCTGCTGATTTCAGACTCCCTGCCTTGTGTAAGATTAGTATTTAAACAGTTTGATAATACCCTTGGCCATTGAAATGTCAAAATAACAATTGCTAGTATTGGGAGATAAGCGGTGATGATGACAGCAAAAATATTGTACATGTCATCGACGTTTTCATTGTGTAAAAGAGGCTATAAATTGCACAGACAATATATATCGAATGAAGGGAACGGCAACGAAATCAGCATTTTTGTATCCAAAAGGTTGTATGAGAGTCCTATGACGTAAGAGTAAACTGTTAATTGCGAGAGTATGCCAAATTGTCTTTTTCATTAGAGGCATGTTCACATTTTTGACAAAAAGCCGAGCAGCAAACATGCTTTTATCAATTAGAAACAATGAAAAGAAAACTGTATTTTATGTTTGAACATATAGGCCCGGCTGGCTGTTAATGTTTTTACCTGGATGACTTTCAAATAAGAGGCAGTTCAGCAAGCGACTCTGCCACATAGCTTTTGCCAAAACGCCTCTTCCCTTTTTAAGTTATTTTGTTTCTGATTGGTTAAAAGAATCCTCCGAACCAGGATGTTTAGAGAACAAAGATAAATCGTAGACAAAGCAATCTATGTGTTCTTCATTCTTAACAGAAATGTATTGAAGCTTAGAGGGACTTACTTACAGATTTCATTATTTCACCAATTGTTGAAATTGAGTTATTTCACTAACTGTTATGATAACAAACAAACAGCAATTGGCGATTAGAACAGAATTGGTTTAAACAGAGCTTTAATTAATCCCTTTTAAATAGCGTTAAGTTACGCTTTTCGGCTTTTGTATCAAATATTACAAGCAAGCTGTAATATGAAGTTTGGATGACATAATGTCATTGAAACAATCATTTAGTTCCCTTTGCACACACACACACACACACACACACGCGCGCGCACGCACGCACACACACACACACACACACACACACACACATATTTGTGTCTATGTCTAACCATACAAAACGTAACAGAGTCCCTTTGGAGGACCAAGATGGATATGATTACAACATGACAACGATTGGACAAATGGCATGCCAAGGATATTCTGGCAGACTAAAGTTAGACTGCATATGTTTGCATAATAATGATATCGTAGCAAATTAACATGTAACTGCATATGTTGGTATGACAATGAAATCTTAGCCGATAAGGATGAAACTTCATATGTTGGTTTGACAATGAAATCATGGCAGATTAACAAGGCTCTTAAAATGCTATCAAATTTTTGGCTTCAACGATAAAACAAAACAGGAATATTATTAATATTATTTTTTTTTATTTATTGTATATGCAAAGGCATAACAACTTTTAATAAGGAGAGTTAGCAGACAAATGTTATTACGGCCATCTAACATATTTCGTCTCCATTCTTGATGAAAAGTTCAGTATGAACCTATATTACTAATACAATTGTTAATGAAGACCTTCTGTTACAATGACCCTGGGATTTCACGTTTGATGAAAATCCTCTTTTCCTATATAATGCCAACGGTTTCAAGGCATTGAATTTCGAAATGAGTTTTTGCTCCTCCGAATCCGCTTGTCCCTTTAAACCACTTTAATAGGTAGCTTAATTGGCATTGTTATAATGCATGTATCAGTTGTAAGTGCTAATCATAACTTTCAATAGTTATATTGGGGAAACATAGATCTTGCAGCTGTGGTTATTAGTGAGTGCAACAGCATACAGGCTCTTGTCTGGAATCCTTAATTACCTTGTGAATAGTGTGTCTGTTGTCGTCATCACAGGAATTGTCTTGTATTGTATGTTCGTGACTAATATTTTGTCGGCTGATATTTCTGTTCTTGCAAATAATCTCCGCATTTCTCTCAATCCAGATATGTTTATTAATGTGGCCAAAGATTTTATCTTTGTAGGGCAGCATGATAAACCTGATACCGTGAACACTAAATGACGTAAATGACGTGATATATTTTCATATTCCTTTTATATGATTTTCTAATGGGATCTAAAGCACATTTATTAGCTCAAATTGAAAGGAGGTTCTTTTTATCATTGTGGTCAAGCCGACCGCTCCACTTTTTACCTTTAACACTTCAGAAGCGAGCAAGTCAACCATGAGTCTTTATGACAGTTGACTGACGAGTTATTGATTGATCGCTGGTTTGGCTTGAGAGAATAACACGTTAAATGTAAAAGAACATTAAGAAAGTTTACTTTTACAGCGGTAAATATAAATAATAAAGAAAGAAATGCGAGTTAGTATTACGGCAGATGATACAGTATATGCGGCACTACATGTTACCTGTAAAATGCTTATCCATGTTTTAATGTAAAAGAAGCATAGAGGGAAATGCTATGTGCTATCTTAATTGTTCATTAAGATTTTCTTTTTAGACTCTCATGATCAACTGATTAATTTGGTCATTGTTAATTTATAACTGTAGTGATGACTTAAGGGGGACGTTGCGCTTTAATCAATAAATAAACTATTGAGCGCATATTCACGCGGTTTAACGTATTCCATAGTGATGTCATATGCCGTACATCAAGTAATTATTAGCCGATCAGCATGGATATTACAAAATTCTGTACTCTTATTTTTATTATAACCATATGATATACAGTATAACAATACACCTAAAGAAAGCCGGCGTACCTAGTTCCGCTGCAAATGCGGTCGGATCATTTTATGCCTACTCCTCTTCTTTATTTTACTGGTACTCTGTCAAAATAGTTACAATGATTTTATTGCTTAGTTTGTCATTTTATACTAGTGAATGTTTAGTTTCTTGGATATCTCTAAATAATATTCGGGTACATTTCGTCCCAGCCTCTATGTCTTGAATTTGATGCAGCTTGATTTTATCAGAGAGATTTATCACAAACGCAAACAGCGCTCAATAAATTACAAGCACTTTGTTGGTGATGTGGATCTTCTTCAGACATGTGCACTCTGATTGCGGTAAACTGTGCGAAATGAGTTTTTTATACGTTTTTGAACACGTCACATTGTGTTGTTGATATGGGAATATTCCATCAATTTCAAAATTATGTTCGCTTATCACGTCTTAGCTGCGAAACTGTACATCTTGTCAAAACCTCGTTACATTTCACGTGTAAACGTCTAATTGAGCATTTGGCGGATTTTCTTTATGGACGCAATCATGTGACAGTTTGGCAAAATACGATACAATAAAGCAACAGAAAATGGTAACAGGAAATCAAAAACGTCGATCACAGTAGATAATCAAAAAGTTTTGTCCAGATGATGACGCTGATGATTTCGACATTAAATGTTTGAGACTTGTAGATCCTTGCAAGCTTAGTATCCTGTTTTCAGAATGAAATGTCACTGGGCATGAGTGTGCGTTCCGGGACCCTGGATGCTCTTGTTTCAGACATCGTTCTCTGCTTAAAGTACTGAGATGCATTTTCAAAACACATTCATTAATTACTGAAATGAAGATCCTTTCATCAATAGATCTGATGTATCACTCGACTATATTGAATTACTCGTTCAATTACATATTCGTAATTGTCTTTTCGGCGCACTCAATCGTTTCAGCGATAGGAACATATTTGTTCCTCATCATCAAACCATATCATATGTAGCTGTTTATCAGAAAAACATTTCTCTTTATATAAGTTTCCATTTAAGGCACTTTACCAGACTGGTAGGGGATTTGTAAGACATCCTCTTAGATCAATGTCCCGTGTGCTTTTGTCAATAATATCAGTCAATAGATTTATTTCCAAATCAAGTACCACTGTCATTTGAGTCTTGATTCTATGCAGAGATCGGAACACCCCATTACCGATATGAACAATATATTAATGGCATGCAGTTGTTTGTCATCTTTATGCACTCCGATTTAAGGCATTCGGTCCATGGCATTTGATAGTAAATTACCCTACCCTTTGAGACAAGATCATTTTAGTTCGTGTTTTCATGTATGCTGTAATGAATATACTGGTAATAGTGTCCATACTGCATAAGTTTAAACGTGAACTGTTATGTGAAATCAAATACGTTATTTTAAATAAAATCTACATAAGACGAAACAGGCTGAAACTTTAAACGTGTCATTTATAAATAAATACGCTTGAGCCATTCCCCTTTCCACACTTGAGTTATCGCATATGTCGTACAGTGAATACAGTCCTGATGTTGGAATGTTATATATAATGCAATTTTGATGGAATTTAAAATTCAAACTGCTCTGACTCATGCGTTATATGCAAGGTATTCATAATATAAACTTTGTATGGAGATATGTTCTGTATGTCAAAGATTGTGACAAGTAAATGATTAAGAAATATGGTTATATAAAGCATTAAAGAATCAAGTTTCACATATCTTGATCAAACTTAGTTATTGCTGATTGGGTCGTATAACATTGAACGGACTTCTTGAATTATACAAGACTCATGAGGTAAGTTGAATGGTGTTCATATTAAAGTTGATGGGGATAATGATGATGATGATGATGATGATGATGATGATGATGATGATGATGATGATGATGATGATGATGATGATGATGATGATGATGATGATGATGATGATGATGATGATGATGATGTTGGGGATGATGATGATGATGATGATGATGATGATGATGATGTTGATGATGATGATGATGATGATGATGGCGACGACGAGGCTATTTCTTATGGTTTAATTTCTATATTTCCCTCTTATATTGGAGTTTTTCTTACAGTATTTTATACTTTTAAGTGTTTAATGATGAGCTATATTTATATTTGTTAAATCAAGTATAAGCCAGTAATTTGGATACATAAAATAAGATACTTAAATCTGTTACAAGTAGCATATTTCGAGTTAAGTTAAGTCCTGTTGCTCCAGATATTTCAGTTGATCCTTCACGTATGCTTTTGTTAACAAACTCATCAATGACTATATCACTAATAAAATAAACCCATATTCCAAGAATAGCGGAAGATCATCAAACTGTCGTAAAAATACATAAATATCCGCCAGGTGCCGGGCACGCGAATGGGTTCAATTACACTAATTACAACTGCCATGGAATATATAAATATCATAAACAGCTCAGCTTGATTGATGTTCGATATAGATTTTTCTGGGATATATTAATAATTAGCTGGTTTTATATGTGTTCCCCATGATGTATCGCTCGTGTTATATTTGTAGATCTTTCATGTAATGACAAATTGTACTTAAAATTGTAATTAATTGCTTGCAATAAAAGTAGTTTTTGTTTGTTTTGTTGTAAAACTAATAATAACTGAGTTCATTTTTACTTTACTAAGATAATCGGTTTCATGGGGACGGGTGCATCCACACCTTTCCCCCCTTAACATGTCAAAGTGTTTGCAAATATGGTAGAACACAAATTTATAAATTGAACCAGTATGGACCTGTTTGTACTTAAACTAGTCATCCTACAAACCGCTTTGAAGACTATGTTTTTGATTCCTAAGGAAGGATCGCGCACGTCATAAGTTGCGCCCCCACCCCCACCCCGCGTGTGCGTCTTCTAACGTTCAATATGTTTCCTTCGGTCACCATACCAGTTTTATAATTGTTGATCGCTTTTTTTTCTATTTCCGACGGTTTATGAATAGGGCTGTTTTTAAAATGCGAATAGTCTTAGCCTGTGAACAGCAATTATAATGTCGTTGCTTACAGCTCGTAACAACTATACATCATATGCTTTTTACGATTGATTTAGTTTGTCGGGGGCTTGACAGACTTATATATTACATATAAATATGCTCTCGAAAAATACGGCCACTAATACATCCACTTTCGTATCATCCTGTTGTTAGCGATAGTATTGATAATAAGGATAAAAAGATGAATCTAGCTGCTATAATTAGGAGTTTTTTTGTTTAAACACTATTTATTTCAATAAAACAGTTGTTGTTGTTGTTGTTGTTGTTGTTGTTTATTTCCGTTTGAACAACGCTTGAGCGTAATCGAAGGATTTACTGTGGCAAAGATAGATAAGTGATATATGCACCAAACGAAATAATCACGAAATAATTGAGAATGAAGCTTTGAAGCTTATTCTTGTCTCGCTTTGCCTTTTCGAATCACAACAACACGTTTGATGTATATAGAGAATATTAGGTTAGTGCCGTTGATAAAGGAAGTTTATCTGGCAATGCGGAGGGATTTATCGAGTGCTAAATTAAACACTATAAAAACCTAAAAATCATAAAGTATCTTTAAAAGTAAGGGGGGGCAACTGTTTTTTCCCTGTTGAAGTCATCACACTCGGTATCCATGTTTAAATCGCCCCCCAAAATAGTTCTTAAAATTTCAATACGTTTATATTCAAAGTCATTGAATTTCAATACGTCAATATCAATTCAAAACATAAAACAATACTTTTAAACGTGCTTAAGCATGGATCAGTCTCCAAACATTATCTGATGATGTAACAATTATTCCGCAAGTCACAGAGTACAGTACACAGGTCAAGATTTAAGATCACGATTGTTTACAAACAGTCGCCACATGTTAAATGGATTAAATTGATGTTGATAGTGTTGGATGTTCCGAACTGCACCGGCAAAGAGATCATTCATTTCTGTTGTAAGTGATATTTTGTCATTCACCACAGAAATGGAATAAACTATCGACGAGTATCGTTGAATGCTGTTTCACAGTTTCCATCATTTGCGGGTGGGGTAAGATTTTCACATCACATGTAGATTTCAGGTCGATTGTTTTGCCAGTGTCATTATTTTTCATAATGATGGGACTTTATGGGCGAGTGATTGTTGAGGTCGGCTGTTAGTGGTCCATTGATAAGATACTGAAACAGCATTTGTGCTGTTCTTCTGACATTGCAGAATATATAAAAGTTCGTTTTCACGGTCACATGACCATCTGACTGTAGATAAACATCACGTGGTCTACTATCCTAATAAACTAAAGTTTACACGGCACCTTGTTATTGGACCGATTTGTATGCAAGTGACAGGATAAACAAAAACACTATGCTTATCAAATTGCGGTACGTTAATAAAGTCATCTTTTTTTCTATAGTGTTAGGTATATGATATTGTAACAAAATACTTGATCAAGGAAGATAAATGATATGTCGCATCGGTATGATACTTGTCAAAAATATAATGGCTCTCTTATTACGGATTGTATAACAACATCCGTAAGCAAGCTGGAATGCAAAGTATTTTACTTTATTTCAACGTTCTCGGAAAAATATAATATGAGTTGAGTCATGTTTAAACTCAACAAAAGTCATGTTTGGTCACACCATGTCAGTTTGGTATTTCCGCTGTCCAAATCAAACACTTCTCAGGATCTCAATGAACATGTATTTAAGTATTTAAGACGTAGCGCTATGCTGTCCCTTATGGAATACAGAAAACAGTGAATCCTCGAGTCATCATCAAGGAAACAGTTAGAGGCAAAGCTCAATAAGACAAATCTCAAACTAAGTTGTTACGTCTGGTGGTTCTTCTTTCTATCATACAAGTATGGACATTTTCTGTTCAATGATGACTTAATCATTTAAATGGTAGAATATTTAGTTATTGAACAATTGCAATTTCTTGGATTTGCAAGATCTTCTGATTAAAAGAAGTCATCACCATGTAATTAGCCCGTAGCGTTGTGACTGTAGGGTATTAATAGGATTAGCATCTGTGATGGTTGCTGTATTCTAAATTAAGCCATAATACTTTCACTGGGAATGTTTACTGGTGGTATTTAAGGATAGTTTACGCTATAGGACGATTGCTGTATTAGTTCATTGTAATACATGCTCTGTACTCGTTTAATTGTGGTATTATGAACTTATTAAGGCGAAATTGTTCGCTAAATATTTGTATAAAGATTTGAAAACTTTTGAGACGTTATAAAACTGAGCTGGTTGTCTGCGCTTTTGCACTTTTTGTATTTTAAAGTTATGAAATAACACAAATCCATTCCGGATTATTTAGGAATATTTTCTGTTCGAACAGCGATCTCCAACAGCGCGGTCGAAAGATATTGCGCTACTCTGTATCTCTCGCTTGATAAACACTGATCAATGTGTGAAGATGTAGGTTTAATATTTCAGCTGACTAGTCACTACAAACATTCACCATTTGATGATAGTTGAGCATTAAACCGTGTGAACTTTATGGCAACGTTTATATACTGGAATGATATACTACCTTAAGTGTTAGTTTAATTTAAAGTTTAAATGCACGATTTTTTTCTGTTTATGGATATAAGACCCCGGATTTATACTGAAAATAAGTAAGTACCCTTGTTTCTTGTTTCGTAGTTATACTTAAAACTATAGATTAAGACTTAATGTTCTATATACCTTCACATTTCATCATGAATTACTATTCATTAAATAAGTGCTGTCAGGTACCGATGAACCCATTGCGTATACAACTACAATACATTTGCATTGGAGATAAACATTTTCAACAATCCATTTCAAGTATACAGTTAAAGAAAATGGCAAAGGAACATAGAGAACGATGATAGCATAAACATCATTAAATAACGCACAAAAATCACAAATAATTTTCACTAAAGGATGTTTATATTGCATATCTACCTTTATACCAGACATAATTTTACACCAATTGCCCAGATAGGGTTGTGTCAATTTAAAAGTTTAAATTTAGAACATATTAAAATTATTGTTATTTTTTTATTCAAGATGAAAGGTATTTGGTTATGGATGATACAGATTTCGATTGCTTTAAACATAAAATATCTGCTTAAGAATTTGGTGAAATCAAACGAAGATTAAATAGCCATATCGAACGCATCCTTGTATAGAACAGTAGTCAACATGACGTACGTGCACGTAAATCAGTGAAATGATAACCTAGAGGCGCATGTGGTTAATAAAGATACCATTATCGTATATCATTCATCTATTTTTCAAATTGTATGAAAAATGACCATTTAACTAAAGACTGCTTTGTTTTAAAAAGCCTTCTTTGTGGTCATTCTGTTGATAAACGCTCATATCTAATGTATTTTGTCCACACATCTCTTTAATATCAATCATAAAGATATGCGCAAACAAGTGTATCGGCATTGTTATCACAAATTCTGCACCATAGATCTTTAACACTCCTTCGACATTTTTTTCCATTGAACCTTTACAGTACCGAAATGAAATTTGATACCAGTAAAACCACTTCACCTGGTTGTGTTTATTCACATTTGTGCACGAGATCCGCATTGCCTTGACCTTTTAACATATTTTATTGAATGTATCCGTAAACAGTTAAATGCGAAATGTAAAAAAACAATACTTAGAATTGAAAGATACACGGATAAAATAACAGCAAAACCTTCTTTGTATATATCATTAATGTTTTCGTAAGTGAAATAGCTATAAATTCCACATACAATGACTATTGATGAAAGGTAAAGGCAACGAAATTATCATTTTTGTATCAAGAAAGTTGTATGAGTGTCCTATGACGTAAGAGCAAACTATAAATTGTGAGAGTACTGTGCCAACGAGTCATTATCATCAGGGGCATGTTCACATTTTTCACAGAAAGCCGAGCAGCAAACATACTTTCATCAATTGGAAAATAAGATGCAAAAATATGCGTTCTTACTTACAACAAAATTAACCGTTGTTTAAGAACAAGTGCCGAATAATCTTTATTTAATTTTTAAACATATAGACCCGGCTGGCTGTACACGTTTTACCAGGATGGTTTCGAATAAGTGGCAGTTTGGCAAGCGACTCTGTCACATAGCTTTTGTCAAAACACCTCTTCCATTTTAAGTGATTTTGTTTCTGATTCATTCAAAGAATTCTCCGGGCCAGGGTGTTTAGAGAACAAAGATAAATCGTAGACAAAGCAATCTATGTGTTCTCCGTTGTAAACAGAAATGTAAAGAAGGACTTATTTTATTATTTTGTTTTTTTCAATGAATTGTTGAAAACGTCATTTAAACAAGCATTTAGTCCTCACGTGTGTTTGAGTTCATGTCTGAGTATATAAAACGTGACCTAGTCCCTTTTGGGGGGAGCTAGAGGGAAATGTTTCCATAAATTGCAACACAAAACCGGGACAATGATTGGACAGCTGGCACGCCAATACTATTCTGGCAAATTGATAATGCCAACGGTTTCAAGGCATTGAATTTCGAAATTTGTCTCTGTTGAGCTCCTCTGAATCCGGTTATCGATTTATCCTAATTTGCATATTGTTATAATGCTTATATCAGTTGTTAGTGCTAATCGTAACTGTTATTAGTTATTTTGGGAAAACATAGACGTTTCAGCTATGGTTATTAGCGAGTGCAACGGCAAACAGGCTCTTGTCTGGAATTCTTAATTACCTTGTGCATAGCGTGTTTATTGTCGTCATAATAGGGATTGTCTTATAAAAACAAATGATAATATTACTAGAAGTTATTTTATGACCGTGACTTATGTTTTGTCGACTGATATTTCTGTTATTTCCAATAATTTCCACATACCTCTAAATTCGGAAAAGTTTTTTATGTCACCAAAGATTTTATCTTTTTAGGACAGCATGATAAACCTGATACCGTGAACACTAAATGACGTAAATGACGTAATATTTGCTAAATCACTGTTATCGTTACGAAGAGGACAACAATTACTTTTCATATTCCTTTCATATTGTGTTCATATGGGATCTGAAGCACATTTATTAGCTCCAATGGAAAGTGTTTCTTCGAAAGGAGGTTTTTTATAATTGTGGTCAAGCCGACCGCTCAACATTTCACTTGGAACACTTCAGAATCGAGCAAGTCAGTCATATAAGTTGTGTTAATGACAGTTGACTGACGAGTTATTGATATCGATAATTCATCGCTGGTTTCGCTTGAGAGAATGGCATGCTTAATGTAAAAGGAAGTTTAGGAGGATAATATGTAAAAGGAAGTTTAGGAAGATACTATGTAAAAGGAAGTTTAGGAGGATACTATGTAAAAAGAAGTTTAGGAGGATACTATGTAAAAGGAAGTTTAGGAGGATAATATGTAAAAGGAAGTTTAGGAGGATAATATGTAAAAGGAAGTTTAGGAGGATACTATGTAAAAGGAAGTTTAGGAGGATACTATGTACAAGGAAGTTTAGGAGGATACTATGTAAAAGGAAGTTTAGGAGGATACTATGTACAAGGAAGTTTAGGAGGATACTATGTAAAAGGAAGTTTAGGAGGATACTATTACAAAAGTACATTTTTCATAAGATAGATCCAAAAACCATTCAATGACATTGAATCTTCTCAGGCTTATCATTAACATTGGCCTTTCGTTTGACATTTAGCGATATAATTAAAGAATCGCTTAACTTATTTCCTTAACTGTTGAGTGAATAAAGATTTTTTGGAATTTGATATTCTGATTTTGTATAAAGTATACGTATATGTTTATCTGGAAATGCTCTACTTGGTAATAAAGGGTTTGTGGTCATCTGTTGGAAAGATAAAATTTGGGCAAACTCAAAACAAACAAAAGATAGTTACAACAATATTGTATTGGTTTCCATGTACTTACATATTTTACAAAGTTCTACTTGTCCAGCATTGTTGTATGAAGGAGCTTTGTGCATAGTTCTGGCAGTGACAAATATGACTTTCAGTGGGGATCGTATTTAAGTGCTTACATGTGTAGTTGCTGGTCTTCACTTTTGGGTAGATGATATATTCACGAAGCCAATGGTGAACGAAGGTGTATTCAATAGTTTAGTGAGTAGGTCCATCTATGATGTTACTGATCAGCCCCTTGATAAGTATGTGGAGTTTATATGCTGGGTTTAAAGTTTCTTTACTGAAAACTGTATGTAATGTGTGTTCTTTATATTCAGTACATGTCTTGAATTATGCCAGAAACTACCAAACCTACTATATGCAAATGTAACTTTGTATTATCTGGCATCAACCTTATTGTTTTATTCTTGTAATTTTAAAATGTATTGACATTTTTATTGACCAGTTTATCATTAATGACCGTGTGTGTTTAGTTCCTTGGATATCTCTAGATAGTTTTCGGGTACATTTTGCTCCAGCCTCTTTGTCTTCAATATTATGCAGCTTGAGTTTATCACAGATAATCATCTGAAATGCAAACTGCGTCCAATAAATCACGAGCACTTTGTGGGTGATGCAGATCTTTTTGAAGGATGTGCAGTTTGATTGTGCTAAACAGTGCGATATGTGTTTTGTACTTTTTTAAACACGTCACTTTATGTTGAATTCTCATTCATCAGAGGTTCAACATTGCTAAAGCTTGGAATGTTTGAGACATATAGTTCTGTTCCGACTTAGTCTCCTGTTTTCAGAATCAAATGTCAGTGGGCATGAAAGCTCCGGGTGTTCTTGATGCTCTGGACATCATACTTTGCTTTAATTACTGCGACGTTTTCAGAAAAAAATTATCAATAACTTAATGAAGATTTTGTCATCAATAGATTTTATGTATCGCTTGACTATATTGAATTACTCGATAACTTCAATTACATATTCGTTAGTGTTTATTCGCAGCACTCAATTGCTTTAGTGAGTGGACCAATTGTGTTCCTCATCACCAAACTATATCATACTTAGCTGTTTATCAGAAAAGCATTTCCGCTCTTCATACAAATTTCCATTTAAGCCAGACTGATATTGTAATTGTAAGACATTCTCTTACATCAACGTCGCCTGCGCTTGTGTCAATAATTTCAGTCACTATAAGATTTATTTCCAAATCAATTACCACTGGCATTTCAGTCTTGAGTCTAGGCTGATATCGGAACACCCCATTACCAACATGAAACTGAACAAAAATCTTCAGATCAGATCATTTCATTCAGTGATAATACAATTTTGACAATATAGTAAATTTTATTAATCACTTATTTTTGTCATATCCTTACACTCTTATTGATGTCGTCACAAGCACTTGTTCGAAAGCATTCGATTCATGGCATTTGATAATAATTTTACCCTACCCTTTGAGATAAGATCATTTTCAGTTCGTGGTTTCATGTATGCTGTTATGAATAGACACTCCTTATAGTGTAATTAATGCAATCTTCCTCACTGCATTCGATTATCCGTAAGCTATTTTGTGAAATCAAATACGTTATTTTTAATAAAATTTACAGAAGATTAAACATGATGAAACTCAAAACATTTTATTGATAAAAAGATACGTGCGTGTGATATCGCTTGTCACACTCCAGTAATCATAAATGTCATATAGTGTATACATATTGATGTAAGTAAGTTATATAGAATGCATTCTTGATGGAATTTAAAATTCAAATTACTCTGATTCATGCATTCTTTGTGTTAGGTATTCAATTTTTTAACGTTGTACTGGGATATATTCTGTAACTGGTAAATGATTAAGAAATAAAGTCATATAAAGAATCAATTAAAGAAACAAGTTTTACATATCTTTATTTATTATTGCTGATAGGGACTGAACACATTGAAAGAATTGCTTGGAATATATAAGACTCATGAGGTTAGTAAAATGTGAAAGATATTTTTTATTATTTTTTTTTATTTTACAGTTTATAATGATAAATATATTTATTTGTATAAAATCAGGTATAATCAATTTATTTATATAAACGATACTTAAATCTGTAACAAATAACAGGTTTTCGAAACGTTAGGGCCTATTGCTCCAGATATTTTAGTTGAACATTAACATGTTTTATTTGTCTGCGATATAAACACTCATTTAATGGATATACCACTTATTAGAATAACACGTTCCAAGACAAGCGTAGAATGAACAAACTGACCTAAAATAAAATACATAAATATCCGCCAGGTGCCGGGCACGAGAATAGGTTCAATTTCACTAATTACCACGGTCACCGCCTATGTATATATCATAACAGCTCAGCTTGATTAATATTCGATATAGAATTCACTTGGATGTTTTGATAATTTGCTGGTTTTATATTTGCTCCCGTGTATTTGTGTTCCCCATGATCTATCGCTCGTGTTGTATTTGCAGAACTATACTATTGTGACAAATTGTTCTAGTAGGAATTGCTTGTCTTACAAAGTATGCTTTGTTTGTTATGTTGTAAAAGCTAATCACACCTGGGTTTATTTTTAGCTGTTTTAGGACTATCGCTTTTATGGGAACGGGTGCCCACTTAGGAAAACAGATGTTTTTATCATGCAAACAGTCTAAATGTGTGAATGGCAATTATATTTTCGCTGCCTACAGCATGTAACAAACATGCATCAGAAGCCTTTTTACTAATTGATTTAGTCTCTTGGTGCGTGTCCAGACTCAAATATTACATATGCTTTCGAAGAAATACGGTTACTAAATTCACCCATGTCGTATCATCTTATTGTAAGCGGTATTTTAGATAATCAGAATAAAAAGAGGAATCTAATTGCTATATATAGCTTTGGCCTTTTTTAATTAGCCACTATTTTATGCCAGAAAACAGTTGTTGTTGTTGTTGTTGTTGTTTTTGTTGTTTTTAATTTCCGTTTATACAACGTGTGAGCGTCATCAAAGGATTTACTAAGGCAATAGTACGTGAAAGATGGACAAGTGATATGCACTAAACGAAATAATCACGACAGAATTTGAGAATGAAGCTTTGAAGCTTATTCTGGTCTCGTGTGGCCATTTCAAATCTCAAAATTACGTTACATATATAAAAAAAACAATATAATTATCAAATTGCGATACTTTAATAAAGTTATCTTTATTTTTATAGCTTTAAGTGTATATAATTGTAACTGAACAGGGTTGAACAAGGAAGATAATTGATATGTCGTGTCCTTATGCTACTTAAAAATATAATGACTCCCTCTATTACGGATCGTATAACAACATCCGTAAGCCAGCTGGAATGCAAAGTATTTAAATTTATTTCAACGATTTTGGAAGAATAAAATACGAGTTGAGTCATGTTTAAACTCAACAACCACTTCTCAGGATCTCAATGAACATATATTTCAGTATTTAATACGCGCCAGCACTATGCTGTCCCTTATGGAATACAGAAAACAGTGAATCATCGAGTCATCATCAAAGAAACAATTAGAGGCAAAGCTCAATAAGACAAATCTAAAACTAAGTTGTTACATCTGATGGTTCCTCTTTACATCATAAAAGTATGGACATTTTCTGTTCGATGATGACTATTTAAATGTTCGAAGATAATGTTATTGAAAAATTGCAATTTCTTCGATTTGCAAGATCTTCTGATGACAAGAAATCATCTCCATGTAAATAGCCCGTAGCGTTGGGACTGTAGCGTATTACTACGATTGGCATCTGTGATGGTTGCTGTATTCTAAATTAAGCCATAATACTTGCACTGGAAATGATTACTGGTGGTATTTAGGGATAGTTTACGCTCTGGTATGGTTGCTGCATGAGTTCATTGTAATGCATGCTCTGTACTCGTTTAATCGTGGTAATATGGACTTATAAAGGCGAAATTGTTCGCTTAAATAATTGTATAAAGATTTGAAAACGTTTGAGACGTTCTAAATCTTTACACGTTTGCGCTTTTTGTATTTTAAAGTTACGAAATAACACAAATCCATTATGGATTATTAAGAATATTTTCTGTTCGATCAGCGATCACCAACAGCGCATTCGAAAGGTAGGGTGCTACTCTGTATCTCTCGCTATGCGCACTGATAAATGTGTGAAGATGTAGGTTTAATATTTCAGCTGACTAGTCACTACAAACATTCACCATTTGATGATAGTGTAGCATTCTACTGTGTGAACTTTAGGGCGACGTTTGTATTATGGATTGATATACTACCTTAAGTGTTAGTTAAATTTAAAGTTTAAATGTCACTTGTTTCTGTTTATGGATATAAGTCCCAGGAATTATACTAAAATAAGTAAGTACCCTTGTATCTTGTTTCAAAATTATATTTAGAAAATATAAACTTAGTTTCAATGTTCTATTTACGTTCACATTACATCATAATTTACTATTTATTACATCAGTCAGGTACTTACGAACCCATAGCGTATATTACTACAATACAGGCAATGGAGATAAACATTTTCATCAATCCGAAAATTTGAAGTAAACAGTTAAAGAAAATGATGAATAAACAAACATGTTATGGATAGTCAAATATGATAATATAAACATCACTTAATGGTGCACAAAAATCATAAACAATATTCCCAAATGGATATTTATATTGCATATGTACCTTTATACCATACATAATTCAACAGCAATGGCCCAGACAGGATTTTGTCAGTATAAAAGTTTAAATTTAGAACATATTAAAATCACTGTTGATTTTTTTTTATTCAAGATGAGGATATTTGATTATGGATGATACAGTTTTCGATTTCTTTAAACATAAAATATGTGCTTAAGGCTTAAGATGAAATCAAATAAAGATTAAATGGCTTTGGTGAATGCATCCTTGTATAATACAGTAGCCAATAGGACGTACGTTCTCGTAAATCAGGGAAGTGATAACCTAGAGGCGCATGTAGTTCATAAAGATACCACAATGGTTTATCATTCATCTATCTTTCAAATTGTATGATTACCTACCATTAAACTATAGACTGATTTATTTTAGAATCTGTCTTTGTGGTCATTCTGTTGATAAACGCTCATATCTGATGTATTTTGTCCACACATCTCTTCCGAAAATCAATCATAAAAAATATGCACAAACAAGTGTATCGGCATTGTTATCACAAAGTCTGCACAAACGATCTTTAACACCCCTTCGCCATTTCTTTCGAGTGAACATTTATAATACTAAAACGAGCTTGATACATGTAAACCACTTCATCTGGTTGTGTTTATTCACTTCGCGTGCATGAGGTCAACCTTGCCTTGACCTCGTATTCACAGTTCATTGACTATCGGTTATCCGTAAACAGTTTAATAATTACCTTTGCAAATGAAACGTCGAAAATGCAATATTAAATTTTGACGATGGCAGCAAAACATTCGTTGTGTATATCATCACAGTTTTCATTAGTGAAACAGCTATAAATAACACAAAAAAATGGTTAAGGCAAAAGAAATTAGCATTTTTGTATCAAACAGTGGTATGTGTGTGTCCTATGACGTAAGAGCTAACTGTTAATAGTTGAAGTGTGCCAAAATGTCGCTATCATCAGAGGCATGTTCACATTTTTGACAGACTAAGATGCGATAGATTGCGTTTTCACTCTCAACTAAATTAACTGTTCTTATATCACAATTGTCGACATATTTTTCTAATAACTGTTAACTTACATGCCTGATTAGTTGTAAAGGTTTTTACCTGACTGCTTTCAAAAAAGTGGCAATTCAACGAGCGAATCTGCCACATAGCTTTTTGCCAAAACACCTCTTCCCATTTATGTTGTTTAGTTTCTGATTGAATAAAAGGATGATTAGTGAACAGAGATAGCGCGTAGACAAAGCAACGAGGGTGTTCATTATTCTTAAGAGAAAGGTATAGAAGCTTAATTTAAAGGGACTCAATCACAGGTTTAATTTTGGCAACGGTTTGCTTCATATGAGTTATTTCACTTACTGTTATGAAAACACACCAAACAGCAATTATACGCGATCCGGACATAGTTGTTAACATCAAAACCTGAATATTTTCGCTTTCAATAGCGATACTTACGCTTTTCGGATAGTTGCATTAATAATTCTTAAGCTCTAATTTGAACTTTTGATGACGAAATGTCATTGAAACAAGCACTCTGTTCCCAATTTCTTTCTTAGTCTGACTTTATAAAAAGAGATCGAGTCCTTTTGGAGAAGCAAGAGGAAAACTATTGAACAAATTGAAAGAATGTGCATAGATCAGCAAATCAATGATTTGTGGTAGACTAACATGAACAATAATATTTTGGTATGACAATGATTCCGTTTCAGACGAACATTCATGAAAATTTATGTGTTGGCATGCATGTCCATGATATCATGGCAGACTGATATGATTCCTCATATATTGGTATTACAATCATTTCGTGGCAGATTAACATGAACTTTCATATGCTGACAATTGTTTGGCTTGAACGATAAATTATAACACGAATATATATAAAAGTTAAGTTCAACTTTGTACGTTGAAGCTGTAACACCTTTGACTAGAGACAGTGATAAAACACCCAGTACTAAAGCAATCTGGTACATTTTCTCTCCTATGTAATGAAGACCAACTGCTACGATGACCCGATGTTTGAACTTTTTATGAAAGTCTTCTACTTTTATAACATGCCAACGTGTTCAAGGGCATCGAATCTCGAAAAAAGTTATTGTTTACCTCCTTCGAATCCGACTATCCCTTTCAACCACTTACGCATCCTAATTGGCATTGTTATCATACAAATATTAGTTGTCGGTGCTAATCATAACTTTCATTAGTTAGTTTGAGGAACACATATCCTGCATCTGTTGTTATTAGAGTTTGCAATTGCTTACAGGGTCGCGTCTGGAATTCTTGATTACCTTTCTACTTTCGTCATGAAATGAATCGTCTAAAAACGAGGGCAGCATTTACTAGAATGTACTGTATGTGCATGACTAATGCTATGTCGGTTAATACCCTTGTTCCTGTAAATATTTTCCGCCTGCATGGCTAGTCATCATTATTGTAGGACTACATGACACTGATACTGAGCTCTAAAGGACGCGTTGTTGTTTTGCGTCATCACTTGTATCTTATATACCTAAAGGACAACAAAATAATTTTCTCATAACCGTTTCCAACCGGATTGTAAACACATTGATAAGCACACTTGTCAAGGGTGCTTCGAAAGTAGGTTCATTATGTCAGTGTGGTCATGCTGACTATTCAAGTCACTTAAAAGGTCCCTCTGTACAATCAGAAGCAATCAAGTCAATCGTAGGAGTTATAATGACAGATTGGCCGCTGGTTGTGTTTGCGGATAAGGACGCAATGAATGCAGACGACATTGTGAAAGGTTACAATTGGAATGGTGTTTAATGTCATAACAAGAACCAAGTCGTTTCGAAACGTATCGGTGTTTAAAACTGTTTAAATGTTGCGATGCTGTCCAGTACGGTTTGCATTTAAATGGCCATTAGAAGCAATATAATATCAAATGAGATGGTTCAATACAAGCATTAATGCATGTTACCTGTCAAAATACAATTTGGCATTCTGTTTTTTTTACTAATATCTAATAATGTGTAATGTATTGGGAGATAGCAACAAGAGTTATCTTAATTGTTTATTAATTTTCTCTTTAAAATATCTCTCGATGAACATGATTAATCTGGTCGCGGTTACTTTTGAGGTTATTGAACTTCATATGGCTTTTTCAAGGTTTATATTCTTCAATGTTAATATTTCACAACCCATACATGAAGTGATTTTTAGATAAACCACATCAACAGCCCAAAATGAGCATGGCAATTGCATTGGGGTTTTTTCTCTCAAATTATTTTATTAAAATACAAGTTTCAAAACATGTCAAAATAATCGACTTTATTGTTTTCATTAATCCTATTCATAGGACATATCAAGTACCGCTGCAAATTCTGCATTTTTAACGTGATTGTTTTTAAATAATACTGGTACTCCTTCAAAATTGTTACTGTATTACAATTATAGAAATGATATACAAATGTATATTTGTATCTCTTTTTATTAACCTTTTATCAGCCATTAAACACTGACCTTTCAACTGAACGAAATGATGGGTAAGTCATATATACTAAGAAATGGTATTCTTTTCATAAATCTCAGAAGTCCATTCACTGGTCCTCAGATGCAATACGCGTGTTATCAAACTGGAGTCTTAGGAAAGATGTTTTGTATATGTGTGGCATACATTTAAATCTCTTAGACGACAGTTAGTGGCTCTAGCAATACAGGTACTTGTTTGTTTATGTCCTCATTCCTACGCGGAACCAGGAGTAGAGCGGTACAGCACGTGTTCCACGTGTACAACAACCGTTAAATTGTCACTCCCGATTTACCGATACTCACTTTTGAATGGCAAAGTGGATTTGGCACCGTAAGAGTGATAATGGTAGTAGCATGTGTGTAAAGGTCTGTGAAAGTGTATGACTGTGCACATACTATGGTGTATATTTGTTCGTATATTGGATTTGACATGCGCTAGTCACTAGTATTTGTTTAAAGACTAGGGGTTTATATAATTATATATGATTTGTGAATATACATTGGAGCATAACTATTTATTCGTTTATCTATAATAAAAGACACTATGAACAGTGAAATAATTACTGCATTTTTACGTGACATAATTCTGGTGTGATATATTTCTTTGATACTACTACATGCTTACAAATAAATCCTGGTAAGTATTTTGATTAGGAGCTAGACGTACTGCTTGTTACATGTATGGTTTTTCTCTCAATCATGAGATCTCTATCTACACGTTTAGATATCGTATTGATTAGAACATCATCGTCATCATCATCATCAACATCATCAACATCATCAACATCATCATCATCATCATCATCATCATCATCATCATTATTATTATTATTATTATTATTATTATTATTATTATTATTATTATTATTATCATCATCATCATCATCATCATCATCATCATCATCATCATCATTATTATTTTCATAATCATTATGGATGAAGCAAGTTAAATCAGCTTTACAATGCTGATGTTTTATGCCTCGCAATAAAAATCTGAAAAATTTGACCCATGAAGACATTGAATATTAAGATTATTCCGGCTTATCAGTAAAATAGGCCTATGGTTTGACATTGAGCTATGCAATTTAAAAATTGATCACACATTTTGATAACTCTTTTCAAGTGAATTTAGATGTTTTGGAATTTAACAGGTTCTTATTCGCATTCTCGCTCGGTTGCATTTTCGCCAATTCGCAGCGAATATGCGAAAACACGAAATGGTAAAGATTAGCCTCCATGATAACCTAAACATATAACCTGATAATATGCGGATCTATGAAATATGTTGCTTAAATTCTTTAAAAATTATCTTTATAATATTGAGGTGTTACAATGTCAGCTCGCAAATGGAGTTTTATCCGGAATTTATTTCGTCAAGCAATTAAATTTGACATTGTTTACTTCTTTTGTCTCTTAGATAGTTTACAAAACAACCCTTAAAAAGAAAGAATTGTGTATGAAAGGAATAATTACTGTGAACGGAACTCTTATTGTATAAGGTTTTACAAAATTTCTATTTCCGCGCTGGTTGTCTACAATTTTGCACTTTTTGCGTTTTGAAGTATCATAAATAACACAAATCAATTTCATATTATAGGATTTGTTCTGTTTGAACAGCGATCTCCAACAGCGCGGATGCAAGGTATGGAGCTGCACTGTATCTTTCGCTATGAATGATAACCTGCTCCTGATAAATATGTGAAGATGAAGGATTAATATTTCAGCTGACTAGTCAATACAAACATTTACTGTTCGGTGAAAGTAGTAGTATCTTACCGTCTAAACTTTAAGGCGACGTGTTCGCTTAAATATTTGTATAATGGTTTGATATACGACCTTAAGTTGGTTTAATTTAAAGTTTAAATGTTAATTTTAACTATCTTTATGGAAACAAGACCCAGGATTTATAATGAAAAGAAAGTAAGTACCCCTGTAGCTCGTTTCAAAATAATACTCAATAAAATATAGACTAAGACTTAATGTGCTGTATACGTACACATTTCATCATTGTTTTTATTTATGATATAAGTGCTATGAGGTACTTCCATACAAACCCATACAATGGAGATGATTTTTTTTCAAAAATGCAAACATTTCAAGTCAACGATTAAAGAAAAAGGCAAAGAAACGATTATAGATAGAGTGAAATAAGAACATAAACAATCAATATATGATGAAAAAAGTTCACAATTATTTTTTCTCTACAGGACATAAATAATAAAACTTTCAATGATACCAAAAACATTTAAACAGCAAAGGCCCATACAGGGTTTTGACAATTCATATAATACAAAAATCACTGTTTGCGTCAAAAGATTTTCTATTCAAGAACGTAGAGGTATTTGACTTAAAACGATACAGGTTTCGATTGCCTTTAACATAAAATATGTGCTTAAGGCTTAGGTGAAATCAAATGAAGATTAAATGACCTTGCTAAATGCAGCCATGTATACTACAGTAGTCGATGTGACGTACTTTCTCGTAAATCAGTGAAGTGGTAACCTAGAGGCGCATGTGGTTATTAAAGATACCACAATCGTATATCATTTATCTATATTTCATAGTGTGCAATAACTGACCATTAAACTATAGACTGGTTTGTTTTAAAGCTTTGTTTGTGGTCATTATCTTTATAAATGCTTATATCTGATGTACTTTTTCCACAAATGTCTTCCAAAAATCAATCATAAAAATATGAAAAAACAAGTGTACCGGCATTGTTACCATAAATTCTGCACCAAAGATGTTTTACACTCCTTCGTCAATTTTTCTATTGAACGTTTACCATACTGTAAAGAACTTGATATCTGTATACCACTTCATCTGGTTGTGTTTATATTCACATCGCGTGCATGAGATCCACCTTGCCTTGACCTATTCTGAACAGTTCATTGACTATCGGTTATCCGTTAACAGTTTTATAATTACCTTCGCTAGTGAAATGTCCAAAATACAATTTAGAATTTTGACAATGACAGCAAAAACGAATTGTATACCTTATCAAAAGTCCATGAGTGAATTATTAAGTAGATATAAATCACACAGAAAAGGGTAAAAACAAAGAAATTAGCATTTTTGTATCAAATAGTTGTATGAGTGTGCCCTATGACGTAAGTGCAAGGTGTTAATTGTTGAAGCGTGCCAAAATGTCATTATCATCAGAGGCATGTTCACATTTTTAACATACTAGGAAGCGAAAGTATGCGTTTTCACACTTAACTAAAGTAACCATTCTTTTAGAATGATTGCCAAGTTATCTTAAATTACTTTTTTACTTTCAGTCTTAATAGGCTGTAAAGGTTGGGGGTTTTTTCTGGATCGCTTTCAGTTTCTTAACGGTTCAGAAAGCGACTCTGCCACTAGTTCTCAATGTAAGCTATTTTGTCTCTGATTGAATAAGAGAATACTCCAGGACATCATCAAGATGATAAGAGCACAGAAATAAAGCGTAGACAAAGCAATGAGGATGTTCATTATTCTAAACAGAAAGGTACAGAAGTTTAATTTAAAGGGACTCAATCACAGGTATTATGTTGGCAACGATTTGCTTCAAATGAGATATTTCACTTACTGTATTAAAACACACCAAACAGCAATTATAGGCGATCCGGACATAATTGTCTGTATCAAAGCCTGATTTGTTCCGTTTTCAATAGCGTTAGTTACGCTTTTCGGATAGTTGTATTGATAATTATTAGAAATAGAGCTCTAATTTTAACTTGCGATGACGTAATGTCATTGAAACATGAATTGTGTTCCAAATTTATTTCTATGTCTGACTTTATAAAATAAGACCAGTCCTTTTGGAGGACCAAGAGGGAAATGATTGAACAAATTACAACACAAAACCGCGACAATGGTTGGACATATGCCATGACAATAATAACGTGGCAGTCTCATATAAAAGTTAATATTTTAGCATAATAATAATATGGTGGCAGACTAACATCAATGTATATAGGTTAGCAAAGCAATTATATTTGGTAGACTAACATGAACATTCTGGTATATTTTTCTCTATTGTAACGATGACCAAATGCTATGTTGACCTATGTTTGCACTTTTGATGATGTAAATCTACCTGCATAACATTTAAACGTTTTTAAGGCATCGAATTTAGAAACATGTTCTTGTTTATCTCCTCCGAATACGACTATCGTTTTCAACCACTTACGCATCCTAATTGGCATTGTTATGATACAGATATTAGTGTTCGGTGCTAATCATAACTTCCAGAAGTTATTTGCAGGAACACATATCCAGCATCTGTTGTTATTAGAATTTGCAACTGCTCACAGGCTCTCGTCTGGCATTCTAGATTACCTTTCTACTGTCGTCATGAAATGAATTGTCTAAAAACGAGGGCAGCAATTACCAGAATTTACTGTATGTGCATGACTAATGCTATGTCGGTTAATACCATTGTTCCTGTGATTAATTTCCGCACGGATGTATAGACTTCATTGTTGTACGACCACGTGATACTGATACCATGAGCTCTAAATGATATGTTGCTTTGTGTCATAACTGGTATCCTATTATACGTAAAGGACAAAATAATAATCCTCTCATAACCGTCCTCAACCGGGTTGTTTACTCATTCATTAGCACATATATGTCAAGGGTTCTTCGAAAGGAGGTTCATTTTCTTATTGTGGAAAAGCTGACCGCTGAAGTCACTTTAAAAGTTCATATGTACGTTTCAGAACCAATCAAGTCATTGGTAGGAGATATAATGATAGTTTGGCCGCTGGTTGTGATTGTGGATTAGGGCACAATAAATGTAGACGAAATTTAAGAAATGGTTTTTATTGTCATAGGATACCAGATTGCATTTAAACGTATGTGTTTAAATTTAGGGAGTAGATCTTTTAAATGTTGCAATGCTGTCCACAACTAGTTGCATATGAGCGGACGTTAAAAGAAATTAAACATCACAGGAGATGGTACACTGCATGCATAAGTGTATGTTACCTGTCTAAATACATTTCGACATTCTGTTTGTACTAATGCCTTGTAATGTGAAAGAAAACATTTGGAGATAGCAATATGTGTTATCTTAATTGTTCGTTAAGATAGTTTTCTGTTTAGAATACCTAGCGATGAAAGTCATGGTTACTTTTCAGTTTGTTGACTTGAGAAGGCTTTCCACCTCTTTAACATTGAAAGAAAATAGTTATTACCTGTCCACACTGTTTATATTTGTTTATGGTGATATTTCACAAGCGATGCATTAATTAATTGTAAGATAAAACACATCAACAACACAAACTGAGTATGGAACTTGCATTGATTTTTTCTCAATTTGTTTTTATTAAAATACAAATTTCAATACTTCAATACTTGGTATTCGGCATATCAAGTACCGCTGCAAATTCTTCATTTTAAACCTTTATCAGTTTATGTATTTAAATTATACTGATACTCTTTCAAAACGGTAACTGTATTGTAATTATAGAAATGATATACATTTGTATCTCTATATATTTATAATAACCTATTACGAGCCATTAAAATACTGACTTCTTAACTGAACAAAATGAAGGGAAAGTCATGAATACCAAGAAATGGTATTCTTTTCATAAATCTCAGAAGTTCATACACTAGCCTTTAGGTACAACGCGCATGTTTTGAGTTTTGGGTTAGAAGATTAACATGTGTGTGGCATACATTTAAATCTCTTAGCTGACAGTTAGTGGTTCTAATGATACAGGTACATGTTTGTTTATGTCCTCATTCTTTCGCGGAATCAGGACTAGAGCGGTACAGCACGTGTTCCACGTGTACAACAACCGTTACACTGTCACTCCCGTGATTTACCTATACTCACTTTTGAATGGCAGAGTGAATTTGGCGCACGGAGAGTGATAATGGTACTTGCATTTTTGTAAAGGTCCTTGGAAGTGTATGACGGTGTACATACTATGGTTTATATTTGTTCGTAAATTGAATTTGACTAATTATTAGTATTTGTTTCAAGATTGGGTGTATTAGTATGATTTATGTATGTATGTAGGAGTATATTTGTTCGTATGTTTATAGTAAAAGAAACTCTAAACAGTGAAATAATTCTTAGATTCTTACATGCAGTGGCATAATTCTGGTGTGATCTCTTTCTTTGCTTCTTCTCTATGCCGACTACTAAATCTTGGTAAGTATTTGGATAAGGAATTTGATGTGTTTGCTTGTAACATGTGTAGTATTTCTCTAAATCATGAGATCTCTATTTACGCGTATAGATATTGTATTGATGAGAACATTTGAACAAATGTATACAGTATACACGACTATGACGATTGCCAGTCCATAATGCATATCGTTCTAACTCAACTGAAAGATCAAAGATATCAGACAATCTTTGAAATTTGCTGGCTGGCGTGCACCAGGATTACGTTGTTTACACGCCGATCACAATTTGTCAGTTTATACTTCCACAGCAAGTAATGTTATCATCAACAACATTAACAACACCATATCCACAGTCTCTACTGGCACCCTCATCATCATCAGCAGCAGCAGCATCATCTTCAACTTCATCTTTATCTTCATTTTCATCATCATCATCATCATCATCATCATCATCATCATCATCATCATCACAATCGCCGTCGTCTTATTCATCGTCTTTGTATATTTTTCATTTACAAATACAGAAATAGAATGTACATCATCATCGTTATATATGTAGACTAAGTATGAAAACATTTTTAAGAAAAATAGTGTCAATAGTTTCTCGTGTTGCTGATTTGCAACCTGTTAACTTAACCTTTGTCTAAATGATATATCCACCAAACCCATGGAAGTATGAGGAGGTTTTAAAATGGATTGAGAATTAGGAAAAGTACCACTTATTGTTTTTAGAAAAAAAATAGAATGATTAAATAAAGGATTTAGATATTGAACTGCCGCGAAAATAGCATTCTGAGAAAGGTTTATATGATGCTTGAAAATGATGCTAATCACAATTTTACATCCAATGGCACAAAATAAGCACTTCGAATTAGAATAAAGTTTCAAGAACATTAATAAGAATATATATATGAATAAGCAGATTTGATAATAATTATCCATTTAAGCATACTTTGATAACATGGATATTCTGAAATATAGATACCCCTTCACGAAATACAGGATGCTTGCTCATAATTTGGCCATTAAAAAAGGTTCCATTATACCTCTGAAGACAAAAGATCGTTTGTTTATTGTTTTATGCAAGTTATAGAATTAGATTACTTTTAGGTATTTCTAGCATATAGAGAATTACATTTGAAATGTGTAAAGTCTTACTATTGCAGATTGCCTTCTTTACACAAACTAATGTCATTAATATGAAGACCGGATCTAATCGATGTTTCTAAATATATATTTTTGCAAGGAAAATAAGAACATGACTGGGTTATTTGTACAAACTTATGCTCTATTTTACATTTTTCTAAAATGAATTAAATCGTAAACATGTTTTATGTTATCGCTATAAACTTTGTAAGTTGCTTATGCGAAATAAAACACTGCTTTTGCTACAACTATATTTTTCCCTTTAATGGGCTCTTTTCCACAATGTCGACTGCACGCATTTTTACCAATTCGCCGCGCATATGCGAAAAATGAGCCAACATACAAACATTAAAAAATATAACTCGATAATATTCGTACCTATGAAACATGTTGCATACTTTTTCAAAAGGTGCTCAATAATATTGGGGTGGTTCAAATGTCAGTTCGCATATTGAGTTTCATCCGGCCTTAAATTCATCAATCATTTAAATTTGACATTGTATACTTCGTTGGTCTCTTAGATAGCTTACAAAACGACCTTTAAAAAAGGAAGAAATTGTGTATGAAAGGAATAATTACTGTGAACGGAACTCTCATTGTTCAAGGTTTTATAAAAAAAATCGCGCTGGTTATCTACGATATTGCACTTT
The DNA here is from genome assembly GCF_026914265.1 of Mya arenaria. NCBI lineage: Eukaryota > Metazoa > Mollusca > Bivalvia > Myida > Myidae > Mya > Mya arenaria. Next base: position 16,314,315 of record NC_069133.1, read on the forward strand.
TTTGCATTATGAAGTTTATAAATAACACAAATCAATTTCATATTATAGGTTTTTTTTCGGTTCGAACAGCGATCTCCAACAGCGCGTGCGCAAGGTATGGCGCTGCTCTGTATCTCTCGCCATGCGCACGATAACCTGCTCCTGATTATTGTGTGAAGATGTAGGATTAATATTTCAACTGACTAGTCAATACAAACATTCACCATTCGGTGATAGTAGTAGTATCTTACCGTTTAAACTTTAAGGCTACGTTTTTACTTAAATATTTGTACAATGGTTTCATATACTACCTTAAGTTAGTTTAATTTTTAAGTCTTAATGTTAATTTTTACTCTATTTCTATGGATGTAACAACCACGATATATACTCAAAATAAGTAAGTACTCTTGTATCTTGTTAAAACTTATACTCAACAATATATAGACTAAGACATTATGTGCCATATAAGGTCACATTTCATCATAATTGTTATTTATTACACCAGTTCTGTCAGGTGCTTACGTAGCTATTCCGTACACAAACCCATACAGTGGAGAACATTCTCAACAATGCGAAAATCTTAAGTTAACGTTTAAAGAAAAAGGCAAAGAAACGTATTAAAGATAGAGAAATATGATAACATAAACAATCAATATATGATGCACGTTCACGACTATTTTTTGTCTAAAGATTATAAATAATAAAGCTATCGTTCAATGATACCAGAAATAATTAAACGGCAAATGCCCAAACAGGGTTTTGTCAATTTAAAGTAATACAAAAATTACTGTTTGCGACCAAAGATTTTTTATTCCAAAATCGTAAAAGAAATCGACTAAGAACGATACAGTTTTCGATTGCCTTAAACATAAAATATGTGCTTAAGGCTTAGGTGAAATCAAATGAAGATTAAATGGCCATGTCGAATTCATCCGTGTATACTACAGAAGTTAATGTGTCGTACGTTCTCGTAAATCAGTGAAGTGACAGCCTACCCAATTATTAAAGATACCAAATCGTATACCATTCATCTATCTTTCAAATTGTATTATAACTGACCATTAAACTATAGACTGATTTGTTTTAAAAGCCTTGTTTGTGGTCATTCTGTTTATAAACGCATATATCTGATGAATTTATTCCACACATCTCTTCCGAAAATCAATCATAAAGATATGAACAAACAAGTGTATCGGCATTGTTATCATAAATTCTGCACCAAAGATCTTAAACACTCCTTCGTCAATTGTTTCCATTGAACCTTTACAATACTGAAACGTATTTGATATCAGTAAGGCACTTCACCTGGTTGTGTTTATTAACATTATGTGCATTGCATCCACCTTGCCTTGACCTTTTCTGCACATTTCATTGAATATCCGTAAAACAATTGCCGAATAATCTTATTTATTTATTTTTACTTACAGCTCTAATTGGCTGTTAAGATTTTGACCTGAATGTCTTTCAATTACATGGCAGTTAAGTGAGCGACTCTGCAACATAGATTTTCCCAAATGTTCGTTATTTTGTCTCTGATTTAATAAAAGAAAACTCCACATCAGATGATTAGAGAACAGAGATAGAGCGTAGACAAAGTAATGCAGGAGTTTATTATTCGTAACAGAAATGTATAGAAGCAAATTTTTAACGGACAGATTTTACAATTTTTTTCAATTGATTTATTTCACTCACTGTTACGAAAACACACCAAATGTGATGAGACACCCAGGACTTATGCAATCTGGTTCATTTTCCGAATGTCCAACCACTTACGCATCCTAATTGGCATTGTTATCATACAAATATTAGTTGTCGGTGCTAATCATAACTTTCATTAGTTAGTTTGAGGAACACATATCCTGTATCTGTTGTTATTAGAGTTTACAATTGCTTACAGGCTCTCGTCTGGAATTCTAGATTACCTTTCTACTGTCGTCATGTAATAAATTGTCTTCAAACGAGGGCTGAAATTACCAGAATTTACTGTATGTGCATGACTAATGCTATGTCGGTTAATACCATTGTTCCTGTGAATATTTTCCGCATGCTTGTCAAGCCATCATTGTTGAATGACTACATGATACTGATACTATAACCTCTAAAGGACGTGTTGGTTTACGTCTTCACTACGTAAAGAACAACAAAATAATCCTTTCATAACTGTTTCTTACCGGATTGTAAACACACTGATTAGGGCAAATGTCAAAGGTTCTCCGACAGGAGGTTCATTTCCTCATTGTGGTCAGGCTGACAGCTCAAGTCACTTATTAAGTTCTACGGTACAATTCAGAAGTCAAACGTAGGAGTTATAATGACAGTTTGACTATGCTGGTGATGGTCGTGTTTTTGCGGATGAGGACACAACAAATGTAGACGAAAATTGAGTAGTGGTTTTTAATGTTATAGGATACCAGATTGTATTTAAACGCATCGGTTTTTATTTAGGGAGTTGATCTTTTAAATGTTGCTTTGCTGTATTGCTTGCATATGAGTGGACGTTAAAATAAATCCAGCATCACAGGAGATGGAACAGTGCATGCATAAGTGCATGTTCCCTGTCAAAATACAGTTCGACATTCTGTTTGTACTAATGCCTTGTAATGTGAAAGGAAATATTGGGAGATAGCAATATGTGTTATCTTAATTGTTCGTTAATATAGTTTTCTGTTCTTCAGAAAGCTTTCCAACATTGAATGAATTGTTTATATTCGTCCATGGTGTTAATACCTGAGAAGCTCATTCACTGACCCTGAGGTATAAAGTGCATGTTTTGAAACTGGAGTCTTAGGATAGACTTTTTACATGTGTGTGGCATACAGTTTAGCTTCTTAGCCGACAGTAAGTGGCTCTAATAATACAGGTACATGTCTGTTTACGTCCTCATTTATACGCGAAATCAGGACTAGAGCGGTACAGCACGTGTTCCACGTGTACAACAACCGTTACACTGTCACTCCCGTGATTTACCGATACTCACTTTTGAATGGCAGAGTGGATTTGGCGCAATGAGAGTGCTAATAGTACCAGCATTTTTGTAAAGGTCTTTGGAAGTGTATTACTGTGTACATACTACGGTGTAAATTTGTTCGTTTATTGGATTTGACATGCGCACACTATTCACTATTATTTTATTTAAGACTGGGAGTATATATATATAAAGTATGATTTGTGAACATACTTGGAGTATATTTGTTCGTTTATTTATTGTAAAAGAAACTCTGAACAGTGAAATAAGTTTTGGATTCTTACACGTAGTGACATACTTCTTGTGTGAACTCTTTCTTTGATATTACTATATGCTGACTACTTAATCCTGGCAAGTATTTGAATAAGGATAAGGATGTTTGATGTATTTGCTTGTAGCATGTGTAGTATTTCTCTCAATCATGAGATCTCTATCTACACATACAGATATCGTATTGATGAGAACATTTTTACATATGTATACACGACTATGATGAGTGCCAGTCAAGTATGCATATGATCGTTCTAACTCATCATCGTAAGATCTAAGATATGTGCAGTCTTGGAAATCCAATGGCTGCCGTTCATAGACATGCACCAAAATTACGAGGTTTACAAGCAAACAATTGATTAGCAATTGTCAGTTTATATCCATTAAAGGTAATGTTATCATTTACAACATTAAAGCCACCCCATTCACCGCCACTACTGGCAACTTTAACATCATCATCGTCATAGTTTTTGTCATCGTCGTAGTCGAAATAATAATAATCATCATCACTTTTTCATCGCTTTTGTATCTTCTTTTTTAAACTACAACAACACAAGTAGCATGAACTATCATCATCCGATAAAAGCATTTTAAAACAACTGATGACTGTTTATGCGTCGTTTTATCAATCTGCCAGTTTTGTCATATGAAGATATTGTTTTTTTAAATCTCTTCAGGCTTATCAGTAAAATGGGCCTATCTTTTGACATTGAGCTATATAATCAAATAATCGTTCCACACATGTCGATAGTTCTGCTGGGTGTATTAGAGGTTTAGAAATTGAATACTCAGATTAACAGTTCGTGTTATCTACAACGGTTGGGTATTAGTGGAAACCATAAACTATATTAAATGTTTTACAGTTTAAGCATTTGTTGTATGATGAAACATTTGTGCACATTTATGACGGTGATAAAAATAAACTTCTGTTGATCTCGAGCCTAAGTGCAAACATCAATAGTTTCTCTTGTTGCCGATATCCAACCTGTTCACTTCACCTGATATGTTCTCGAAGCCCATGACTGAATAAGGAGGTCATTCGTAGTTTAGGTAATTGGGCCAGTAACGCCTAGTTTTTACAAACTTACGGCTATATGTATCGCATTTGTTGTTCAGATCGGTTTTAAGCATAATCCCAAGTGATGTAATAATTAATCCTCTGGTATACTGTTTTTTATAACAGTTCAAGTTCAATATGCTTGTACGGTGTCCCAAACTGGGGTATTTTCAACGTTATGCTGTGATATGAGATCTTTTCATACATAGACATATCTATCTATGACATTAGATAGGTCAAGTAAACATCATAATGTAGGAAAAAGTATTTATAAGTATAATACTATTTAAATTGTGATTTGTATCAATTGATTGGTTCAGAAAGTATTAGAAATGGAGTAGAGGCATAGGTTCTTTATACATTTTCTAGTTTGTTCATGTTGGAACTTTTGATCAATTGTAATATAAAAAAAAATCGAAATATTGAGTTAAATGTTGCCCTATATTTAACATGTAAGACGTTGCACAAAAGAAAAGAAAAATATAGATGGTGTGTCAAATCTATAGAATTATAAATTTTGTGAGACAAAAAAAGACAGTTTAGTGCCCGTGCTGCATTAATTACAGATCAATATGTATCACTATCAACCAATTCATAATTAATATTTCTTTCTGGGTTTGAAGAATATCTGGGAATATTGATCACGCTAAATTATTGAGATCTCTCTGTTACTGATAAAGTCACAAGGATGATGCAAAACGTTGATGTCGTTTCCGAGACGCTGTCGTTTCCGTGACGCTGTCGTTTCCGTGACGCTGAAGTTTCCGTGACGCTGAAGTTTTGGTGAAGCTGTGGTACCCGGGACGCTGAGGTTTTGGTGAAGCTGTGTATCCGGGACGCTGTAACCTCCGTGACGCTGTAGTTTCCGTGACGCTGTAGTTTTGGTGAAGCTGTAGTATCCGGTACGCTGTAATGTCCGTGACGCTGTAACTTCCGTGATGCTGTAGTTGCAGTGACGCTGTAGAATCTGTGACGCTATAGTTTCCGTGAAGCTGTAGTTTCCGTGACGCTGTAGTTTCCATGACGTTGTAGTATTTGTGACGCTGAAGTTTCCATGACGCTGACGTTTTCGTGACTCTGTTGTTTCCGTGACGATGTAGTATTTGTTACGCTGTAGTTTCCATGACGCTGTAGTTTCCGTGACGCTGTAGTTCACATGACGCTGTAGTTTCTCTGACACAACCAAGAGTCAGTCCCAAAATCTGTATTTATTTTTATACACCTTTACTTTGATACTCGAGGTCTGGATAGAGTTGATAACAAAAAGTCATCAGAAAGATTTTAATCTTTCAGATAAAAACATTTATCAAAATATGCAATACACTGAATGTTATTTTCCAGTGTTTATGGTTTTAAACACATAAAATGATTAACCAAACAGTAAGAAACCGAATATTTATCATTTTGAATTTCTAATGATAGAAAAGAGAAAACAAAAACACAGTGTAACATATCTGCTCATAATACATGTACTGTGAAAATGGCGTGTAATGGTCAACTGCATGTGGTTTAGTATTCACTTTTGCATTGGTCAGTGTATGATTTCATCATTGTTTGTGTTTCGTTTCTCAGAAATCTTTAAATAAACCATGGGTACATTGACCCCTGTAATCATATGCATCTAGACTTTATCACAGAGTTTTATCAGAAATGCAAGCAGCGCTCAGTAAATCACGAACACTTTGTGGCAGATGCAGATCTCGGGATTTTTTCCGTCTGATTGTCGTAAAATGGGCGATATGTGTTTATATTGTACTTTGCAGACAAGTCGAGAATGGCAGTTTTGTATTTATCATTTCAGCGAACTGTTATGAGGAAAAAATTATGCATATAAATGCGTTTGTAGTGTTTTAAAGGCGTGCTTTTAAAGGGACTTGACGTTTTATAGGGTCAGATATCTACTAGTTAGTTTCCTGTGAAATGTGAACAAAATTCTCGTTTCAATAAAGAAAAACATAACGTTTACGTTAGTGGAATTTGATTGACTTTAAGCTTGAATTGACAAAAATATGTTCAAACGAATAATCTGCCAGTTGCTGTTTGGTGCTTGTTCATCAAAGTGAGTAAAACAATTCCATTTCAACAAGGTTTAAACATATTCGTTTTCGACATTAAGTCTTAGAACGTGTACCTTCAATAAATGTTGCTATAGGCATAATGTTAACTTTATATATTTATTTTGTGTGTGAAATTGGCTAAACAGACGACATTTGGTATTCAGATATAACAGCACACAGAATTCGCGACATTTGATGTTTATGCTCTGAGCAAACTTCACAACATTGCCTTAATTCGTAATATTAGCGACGTTACCGACATTCGAGATATCGACGAGATTCGCAACATTCTCAAAATTTGCAACAATTGCAACATTCGACAATGTCGTTAATGTTGCGACTGTTGTTGATGTCGCGAGAATGTGGTTAACCAGTTGTTAATGTCGCTAGAATTTCGTTTGCCAGTGGTTTGAATGTTTCAAATGTTGTTATTGTCGCGAGAATATAAAAACCAGTGTTGTTAATGTTTCGAATGTGGTTATTGTCGCGAGAATATAAAAACCAGTGTCGTTAATGTTTCGAATGTTGTTAATGTCGCGAGAATATGAAAACCAGTGTCGTTAATGTTTCGAATGTTGTTAATGTCGCGAGAATTTTCTTTGTCAGTGGTTTGAATGTTTCGAATGTGGTTATTGTTGCGAGAATATGAAAACCAGTGTCGTTAATGTTTCGAATGTTGTTAATGTAGCGAGAATGGTTATGATGTGATTTTAATATTAAATTTACTGCTGAAACACTTGTAACGATTGTTAATAACAGTTCACAGTTCACAGTGTGTTAAAACATTTGTAATTCAGAAACACATGATTGATGCGACTGTTTCCTTACAGCAGAGAGTAACTGGCAAATAGCAATTTGCTGTAATTTATGCCGTATGCTTTATTAATTTATTAATATGTTCAAATGAGGCTAGCGCGTGCTATTTGTATATTTACGAGAGACAAAATATGATCGATTTGTTTGAAGGTAGTTAAGATTTTGAAATATTTGCAGAAAGCGCCGTCTTAACGGCGTATTTCTTTCAAAGTTGCTCTGGAAAACATCTATTCGGTAAGCAAGTGCTATCTGCAAATCTGCATTTCTCATTAAAACTTCATTATTTCACGTGTGAACGCCAGATTGTACATTTCGCGATCTTAACTTTCATCAGACAGACAGACAGACAGACTTTTTTATTAAGACTTGTACAATGTACGTCGTCTACATAGACGTTTATATTTTCATATAACATGTCAACGTGTAGATAGAACATGTAACAACTGAACTAAACATTTATATTTCAACATTCAACAAATTATTTCGAATAACAAGAGCTACTTTAATATACAAAGCTAGCTTCATTCATTCATTCCTATCATTTGATTTCAATAATCGTAGAAATTTGTATACAGAAGGGTGCATGTAGTAACAACGTTTTAGATATTTCTTTCTAACATTGACACCATTTCATCATCGAGAACATGTGACAACAAGTGTGAGAAGTAATAATTATCGTCGATCAAAGATATCACGGTTTCTCATTAAAACCTCGTTTTTTAACGTGCACGCGGTAGATTGTATATTCGGCTATTATTATAGTTTATGTTAACCTCATCGCCGTGTGGACGTGACACTTAAGCACAATAAATTGATTTAAATAATATCGTCGATTGCATATAAATAATGTCGAATAGATTGGTCCAGACAATGGCCATGATGATGGCGACATTACATTTTTAGTTTGTATTGCTTGGAAACACATACTTTTCGCATTTGTAGTGATATCGCCATACATCTTTTTAATATTGCTTCCTTAAATGTCGTTTAATTGAAATACTCAATAAGTCAACTTAAAAGCAATTATACGCTTAAAAAACTAATAAAGCGCGATGAGTCTCATATTATTCTGTAAGCAACTCACAGCGGGTTGTGTTCGTTTAATGTAGGAAAACATTAGGCATTCACTAGTATGTCTTTGTTATCTTAATTGTTTATTTAGATAATATCAATTTTCCAAAAGATAAAATTGTTGGTGTTTCCCATTTGGAAAGCAAAATATGTCTCTGCAATACAGTCGAAACCCATTCTTACCTTCAGTGTAAAGAAATAACACCTTTAAATATAACCAGTTCGAGCCAACAAGGAATTCGAGCTAAACGAATTCGACCCAACGAGGTTTGATTGTACACTCTATGAGGTATGGTAATGCTCAATAATCGATCCTGATGCTAAAAAAAGCTTCTTTTCGTGAAAGAAACATCGTTAGAAGCTAGAAAATCAGTTTTCACTCACAAATCCTGAGTAATAGATAAAGAAAAATAGACTGGTACATTGAAGACACCTCTGCCAGATAAATGGATTATTAGGATATATGTCTGTTCCTGTGTGGCATACATCGTCACCCTAGTGCAATAACTGTATAACTGCATACAGAAATAGAAACAGATATTGAGTTCTTGAACTACGGTGATGACATGTTAGCCTTATAGCGGACGGTGAATGGCTTTTATGATACAGGTACATATTGGTTCACGTCCTCATTTATACGCGGAACAAGAGCTAGTGCGGTACAGCACGTGTTCCACGTGTAAAACAACCGTTACACTGTCACTCCCGTGATTTACCGATACTCACTTTTGGCTGACATAATGGGTTTGACATAGGTAGAGTGATTACATAGTATTTCTTCAAAGATTTGGGAGTATTTATGTCGGCACTTTGGAATATTTTTGTTCGTAATCTAAAAGTGAAAAACTAAAATCTGTGTTATAATTTCTTGGATAGTTACACATAGTGACACACTTCTGGTGAGGTATTTCTCTGTGATACTAGTTATATCTGGTTAATTAGCAATTCGGATGTATTATCTTGTAATTAGCTATGCTATGCATGTAGTAATGTTTGTAGTCATGTTATATTATATCACGGACCTAACCAGGTTTATAGGCCCGTGGTCATGTTAATGAGAACATAAGTGTTGTACAAATGTAAACACAACTATGATGACTGCCTGTCCACTAAGTATCTCGTTGTAACTCATCACCGTACAATCTAAGCTATTTTGCGATCTTGGAAATGGGGTGGCTGGCGTTCTTTTACACATGCACCACGATCATAAGATAATCCTTATAACATTTCACAGTTTACATGAATTACTTACAACGGTCAGTTAATTATTTCATTGTAAGTAATGCTATTTTCAGCAAATGTAATACCGAAATATCTTGTGTTACTACTGGCACGACGATAAATGATCATCGTCGAACATCATCATCATCATTATCATCATCGTCGTCGACGAGTCATCGTCGTCGTCGTCGGTCATCACCATCACCATCATCGTCACCATCATCATCATCAGCAGCAGCAGCAGCAGCAGCAGCAGCAGCAGCACCAGCAGCAGCATCATATCAATCTTACTATATTAGCATCTGCAGATATTGATCACTGAATCTCTTTATGTTTTAAGGTAGAATGGATTTATTTTAAGACATATAATCGTTCCACACATTTCGATAACTCTGGTAATTTCAGATGTTTTGTAATTAAATAAAAAAACAACTCCATGTTGAACCCGGGTGGAACTCATCTCGTGTTTAGTAAAATGGCCAAAATAAGTATTTGCTCTCAATAAACTTTACTTAATAGTTTAAATTAAGTTATACATGTCAGGCATTGTTGTATGTAAACATGTACGCAATTACGGTGATAACAGATACTACTATGTGTCGGGCTCGTGTTTAGAGCAAACATCTAGTTTCTCATGTTTCTGATCTCTAACCTGTGCTTCCTCTTCGTGTAGATATGCTCGCGAACCTAAATGAGCAGTTCATGAAGTTACTGATAAGCCCCTTTATGAGTATGAGTTGTTTATCTTTCGGGTTAATATTCTAGTTTATGTGGAATGTTGTGTTTTTGGGTGAACAGGTCTGGATACGATGGGAATATGTATCTTGTATTGGTAATAATTACAGTGCACGTGGAAATTTTGAAATTTTAATTGGTCAGTATATGATGTTATGATTAATTGAGCCTTACTTTCCAGAACATACAGGTGGTGTGCTTGTTTTTATTAGTTTCTTGGAAATCTCTAAATCATGTAAATTTGTCAGTTGAATTAAATGCATCTTGATTTTATCATAGAGAGTAATCACAGATGTAAAAAGCGCCCTGTGCAGATTTTCAGCATTTAACATTCTTATGGTGCAAAGTGTTTTTATTGTGGTTTTACGAACACATATGTGGTTGTGGGTATGGGAGAGTAATGGTAAGATTTCAGTCTGCATTTCCTTGATTGTGCCTTTAACACCTTGCATATTGAAAGAAAGCACATCAGACGAATGTGCCGACCTAGAAAAAAGACAGTCAAAACTGGATTTCATTCAACACATTTATTTAGTAATTTGAACAAAAACGTATTTCTCATTACATGATTAAAAGATTAATTCAATTTGAATGTGAGACACGAAAAGTATAAATGATCACTACTAAAAATCAGTGTTTTACACATTAAATTTATTAAATATTGTTTAAATTAACATTGAGGATGGACCAACAAATGTTAAGTAAAATATGTTCAATTTGTCACGAGCAGGGATATATCATATGACAAGCATGTACATTGTACAATTTTGAGGTATGAAGAAAAAATACATCAAATACATATAATAGAGTTAGGAGAGGAGGTGGAATAAGGAGGTGAAATGGGAGCAAAGAATTAATGAGCCTTAAGATATAGCTTTCAGGCATTCGCTAAGTCCGGACAATGAGGTGTTGTATAGGGCAGATTTTGAAATATAAGTGTTAGCGTTGTGTTGTACCTTACAAAAACTAATGCAGTCGAAACTCGTTATGTCGAACTATGTTATCTCAATGTTCTTCTTATGTCGAACTTGTTTCGATTTTTTCCTGTTTAGTTATTATTATTTTTTGTATTCCGGTTAAATCGAATGTTCGTTTTCTCGAAGTATTTCCCGAGGTCCAAACGACTTCGACATAGCGAGTTTCGACTTTTCTATCACATGTGGTCACGATTATTACATTTTTAAACAATCCTATGCTTCGTTATCAGCATCATGTTCACAAGATATGTGAAGCATGTGATCATTTATATTATGATTTTTAATCTTGTGATCACTGCTTTATGTAACAGCTAGAACAGATTGTTTATACCATCAATTAGTCATTAAGAATTTACATAATGTGTTCTAATAAAATTAATTAGAACGTTTCTCTGCATGCGGGTAACCAAATTATGACGGCATGTTTTAGCTATAAAACTGGCCAGTTTTACCAATCTAGATTTATATTTCAATAGCTTACAGTAAAACTACATTGGGTATTTTCCTTTTTAGTTCAGGAAAGTTAAGCAACCGGCCATTATTGGATTATCATTGGATGTCGATAGGTGAATTCATGGGCTTGAAATGTAGGCAGTCGGAACACCTCGGCTATTTTTCATCAAAAACAAACTCGGATGTATGTGAGCGGTTTACAATGTTAGAATTCTTTACATTTAACTACGCTGCAAGTTGAACGCGTAGTAATTTCAATTTATGACTTTACTATTGGAAATCTTATATATTTATGAAATAATACTCTTAACTGGCAATCAATTTAAACTAAAATAAACAAAACAAACGTTAAAACATTACAATTAATTATCACTATTATTTAAAATTTTACGAACGACTTTTACTGATGTACCGGCATACATCGGAGGTTTGTTTTTTCGATGAAAATGTAGGTTTCGTTGTAAACTTTTGGAAGAACAAATACAGTCGAACCCCGTTGCCTCGAACTCGCTTGGCTCAAATTCCTCGTTGGCTCGAACCAGATGTAAAGGAGCGATTTATTTATAATGGGGTAAACAATCCCGCTTGGCTCGAAGTTTTTGAGGCTCGAGGTATTTTTGTCGGTTCTTGTGAGTTCGAGCCAACGGGATTCGACTGTATGAAGAAACTCGAGGAATATTCACCTATGTAACACGTGAAGCGGCTGTCATTGAAAGTGCCCATTATGTTTATTAAACATTTGTTACTCAAAAACATATGACTGATGGGAATGTTTCCTCGTAACAAAAAGCTTTTTGTTGTAGTGTATATGTGGATGCACTATTATTTGAATAATTATTTCAAATTTGTCTTGCGCGTGCCTATAACATCATTTCCGAGACAAAAGTATGATTAATTTGTTTTACGCCAGCAGACATGATTTTGTAATATTTGCATCTTCAGAAGCAGTTTTTTAACGGCCCATTTCTTTGGGGGAAAATGTATTACGATATTACGTGCGATGTAAGAATCTGCATATCTCATTAAAACCTCGTTATTTCACGTGTTAACGTCGAATTGTACAGTCAGCCAAATTTACCCTCTTAGGCAAAACAGGTGACAATTATGCGAAAGAATTATTATTTATCAGTATCGTTGGACATAGAGGAATAATGTCGAATAATTTTGTCTTGACGATGGTGGTGGTGGTGATGATGATGATGATGATGATGATGATGATGATGATGATGATGATGGTGATGATGATGATGATGATGATGATGATGATGATGGTGATGATGATGATGATGATGATGATGATGATGATGGTGATGGTGATGATGATGATGATGATGATGATGATGATGATGATGGGCACCAAATCCGTTCAAATGATTTCCTGTTTTCGTAAGGCTATGCCCCTTGGCATAGGTGAGCGTTCCAGGACCGTCCGAGCATTCTTGTTTCAAATATTGTTCTGTGTCTCAAGTAACGCAATATACATGTACCTTCAAAACACCATCATTAAAAACTGTAGTGAAAACACATTTGTACCCGATTTTCAGACTCAAATTATTATTTTTTTTTAAATAAAATGAAATCTTGTAACTCAAAACAAAAAAAAAATGATGCCAAAAATGTAAACAATTATTGATTTATTTCATAAATATGCACTTTTTACTGTCTATATATTCAAACATATGTAATCAGTACAAAGTGTATATTTTTAAAAAAAATCAATAACTTTTCACATTTTTTGGCATTATAATGTTTTAGTTTTGATTTATAACTTTTTTATTTTAAAAGAAATATTTTGAGTTTGAAATCCGGTAAACCATATCATCAATAGATTTGATGTATTACTCGGCAATATCGTATTACAATGTTCGTGTCTACTTGAAGCACTAAGCCGTTTCTGCGAGTGGATCTAGTTTGTTCCTCATCATCAAAACCACATCATACTTAGCTCCTAATCAAAATGACATTTTCTCGTTATACGAATTTCCATTTAAGGCTCTTTGCCAGACTGGTCGGGGATATAGAAGACATTCCCTCGCATCAATTTCCCGTGCGCTTGAGCCAATATACTTCAGTTTCTTGGCACTTATATAACCGACGTCAATATAAGGTTTATTTCCAAATAAATCATTACCATTGGCATTTGAGCCTTGATTCTAACCAGTTATCGGAACACCGATTACCAACATGATACTGAATGAATAAAACGTATTTAGACACTTTTTTTAAATGCATGACGCGAAAAACGCAGACGACAATAATAACTTCCGTTCTGTTTGGTCGTCATCTTACATCTTGACGTCCGGATAATTTTCAAGTCTATTTTAGCAGATACAGATATATCGTGACATTTGGATATATTTGTCAGATTATTGGAGACAATTTTAGATGGCTGTAGAGCATTTTGTGTGGGAAATATACTGATGTATAACGGTAGACTTGGTCAATCTAGAATTACGCTGGAAATTAGAGGGAACATATGTGAAGTATTCGGAGATGTGCTTTTTTGGTTTCTAGATTATTTTGTTTAGTAAGATGGCACTTCTTGGCAGATGAACGTGTGAACCTTTTTTTAACAAACTTTTTAGGAGAACACTTAAAAGTATTATTTATTTCATCAGGTGAAGAGAATGCATTGAGGACCAGTGATTACACTTTTGGATCAGACGGCAATTAAAATGGAGGCACCGGAAACGTTCCACCCGGTGAACATCTTAAAAACTACCCGTGGATTTCCTCCACCCATACGCCTTGGCTACACGAAATCAGAACTGTACGGGGACTTAACGCATCTCAACACTGTGGACGAACATGCAATCAAGGTATGTGGATTGAAATGAATATCATGCCATTGATAGCTAGCAAATGATTTAAAAGCTAGCTCATACAATATATTCAAACATACGAGAAATTGTTTTTATTATGTAGTGTTTTTAGAAATTTATCAGTGAAACAGAATTGAGATTTCACTTTTTCAAACATTGAAATAACATTTTGATAATTTGTCACTGTCTTGAAATTTAAGCCCGTTCTCACTCCCATATACGCAAGGGCATGGAGATAATTCCAATGACGTCATTTCCGAAATGAGGCTATGTTCGCATACAAGTAGGCGCGCTTTTCTGAAAATTTACAATTAAATGTCATTTTACATCCTTCAGTGTAAGACCGCAATATATTTTGCCTCGTGAACACCAATTGTAAATGTTTCATTCGTGGCTACGCCACTTGTGAAATATAACTTGTGCTGCTGACTCGGTGAAACATATCTCGCACTATTAATTACGCTGAAGCAAACATGTATCCTCTATGCAAGCGTCAAAGAGTTAACATTCGCTAAACATTTCAGGTACATGTCACCCCCAGTATATTTAGTCTGAATAATTTGAAAAGCTTACGGGTGCGAAAATATGTAACTTAAAGACATAGTCGACCATACTGTGTTAAAAAATCCCACTAAGATGAAAATAACTTATGTCATAAAGTCATTAAACAAATAGTCCAATTTGGCAGAATAAGTCTTCTTTAAATATACAACCGCAACAAGTGTTACCACCATTTCAAAGTGGCAACGTATATATAATAGTTTAAAACCGGTGTTAAAAGTTTAAACGGAACGCCTTTAAACGTTCTTAACAACTGTGAATTTAGCATCTGTTAAAATGATTGGCCAGCGCTT
Organism: Mya arenaria; assembly: GCF_026914265.1. Lineage (NCBI taxonomy): Eukaryota > Metazoa > Mollusca > Bivalvia > Myida > Myidae > Mya > Mya arenaria. The sequence goes on from NC_069133.1 coordinate 16,329,592, forward strand.
TGTCGTAAACAGCAATAAAATATCAAATGTATGGTTTTAATATCTAACTTTATGACACACACTTTTTAAAGTATGTTTTCGCCATTTTACATCAAACAAAACACGGAGCCTGTATAATGCCTTTATCATATTTGCCCCCTCCCCACCCTAACCGATCCTGTACAGATCGTATTGTTCACTTATTGTTCTTTCGGAACTCGTCAACCATTTTTATCGAAAAAAACATCGGGTGTATTTGGTCGGTTTACATACTCAAAAAGCGGTACGTTTAAGTCCGCTGCAAGTAGATCGCGTAGTATTTTTTTCGCAGTTAAACTTTAAGACTTAACTCTTGGGAATCTAAATTATGTTTGCAAAAATGCACTTCACTGACAATCAGTTTAAACTTAGATCAGTAAATACAACTCTTAAACACTACATTTAATTAATGATATAATTAAAAAATTTACGAACTATTTCAACTGATGTACCGGCATACATCCGAGGTTGTTTTCGATAAAAAATGGCCGAGGAGCTCCGAATGCATTTTATTATCAGGTGTTGAGTAGTGTACAAACAATCCCGTCTCATTATTTACTTGAGTTATGATACTTTCGCCACCGCCATGCTGCCTTCTTATCATTTAATTGAACAGCCATCACATCGCATGCTTACCTTTAAGCAATTTAAGCTGATACGCATATTAGAAATGAGCAGAACATGACTTATTGTAAGTCCCATGAGATGACAGATATTTCATCTACCGGTAACTTTCTATTCATTGACGTAGCACCGGATTGGACAGGCGGAGCATTAAAATCCCCACAGAATATTCGGAATTCATATCCCGTTTTCCATCGAAAATAACCTCGGATGTCTATGAACGGTTTACAATGTCAGCAATCTTTACATTTGACTATGCAGCAAGTATATCGCATAGTAATTTCAATTTAGCAGTCAAACGTAGTGACGTCACTCTTATGAATCTTCATTATTTAAGAAATAATGCCAGTTACTGGCAATCATTTAAAATTTAGTTATACAAAGTAAACGTTAATTAAAGCGCTACAATTAACAAATACTATTATTAAAAAAAAACTCACGAACTTCTCCTGATGTACCGGCATACAACAGACTTGTTTTCGATGGAAAATGGACGAGGAGTTCCGACTGCCCACAGCAATGTCCCACTTCAGTCATATTGAACACTAACGAAATTGATGATTCTGTCAAGAATAATCAGACCTCTTCAAATTCGACATCGAAAGATTTGCACATACGTATGCATTTAAAAAATGGTTATTTTGAATAATAAGGTTTTGGTGTCTAGTTGTAAAACGTTAATATCCCAAAACCCCTCCCCGTCTGTCCTCATGTGAAACTTGTGCACATCATATATGTACTTGATGTCAGCACTTCAACGTTGGTTGCAATGTTCCAGTTGGCGAGTCAGCCAAGTTTTCTAACGCTCTCATATCACTCAAAACAGAACAGGGCCCTTGTTTTGTAATCTTTCAGCATTATGTTTTTTGTTTACGTCTACTCCTTTGAGTCGACCGTTCGGCAACTCTAATGTAAAACAAAGCTAAAATCACTGTACCTATGCCAATACTTAACATTGGTGTATATATGTTTCATGCAATTAACAAAGTTGAGTTGAGTTGAGTATGCCAATGCAGTTAAACTTATTTTATCATGAGACGTGTACTTACCAATGGTCCTGTGGTCATCACTTAAAGGTATTCGCTCATGTTTTGTAAAGTGCACCTTTTTTTAAGGCCGAAATAAAATGCGTAAAGTCAATAGGAGTTTCAAAACTAATAAACCGAAAGCTGGAACCCTTCAGCAAATATTAATATTTGCTCAAAAATCGTCTTTGGAGACAATTTTCATTTACGTTGACAACGCTAATAATCTCTTATTTTTAGCTTTTTGTTGCTTTCTTGATTGGTAGACTGACATTACCACGTGATGTTATCAACGTATTCTTAAGAAGTCAAAATATAGACTATTTGTTAAAGTCCCAGTGGCCTTGTGGTTTAGGCGCCGGCCTCTCATTGTTTTTGACTTTACCGTCGTGGGTTTCACTCCACTATTTCCAAAATACTTCTTATATTATGACTGTATTTTTTTGTGATTTCGATATCTAAGAGTGAAATAATGATAAAATAAGTGATTTCAGCTGCATTACCGGGAAAACTTACTTTTGGTCCAAAAACATGAGCGAGAACCTTTAAATAATACATCAGCACGTTCTATAAGAGACCCCTGATCCTATTTCACAAGTTTTATAACTACTTACATTAATCTGATTGGAAAACGTCATAAAATAAGAAGACGCTATTCATTTCATAACATAAGAAGCAAAAGACAAATTAGATAACCAATTTCGTTGGCAGCGTAATTACATCTAATGCCAGGAAAAGGTCTGTGAATCTCATGAAAATCATCGTTCAGCTAATGGTGCACGGCGAATGGTGTTTTAATAAAATCACTTGAAATAATTTTGTGGCATCACAATTGATTAATCTCATAGTTGGAATGAAGTGAAGATTTGATGAATGGAACATAACAGAATAGGGCTGGTATTCAATTTTGGTTTTAATTGAATCTTAGAACGATGTAGCTAATCGGATTTTTTTTGTTATTGATAACTGAGCAAAAGAGTGAATGAAGCCAGTGATGTATGATCCTAAGATTTTCTTAAGACGAATATTGAATATCAGCTCAGATCAACGTTTATTTCTTTTTAAACAGTTAACACAATATGTACAATGATATAAGTCACAAATAACCCTTGATTATTGATAGAGTGTATCTTATGCATATACTATTATACATGGCGATTGGTCATAGAGTGTGGAAAGTACAAATAGAAAGATTACTGTATAAATAGATGCCTGAAATAAAATGAAATAGCATTTGTGAAGTTCATGGCAAAAATATAGGTTAACAATATTCTTTTGAAATGCTTTCAGTATGTATATGTATATAATGGTGTTAATACACATGGAATTAATATCTCATTCGATAGGTCATTTATAATAATCAATATCAGATTATAATTATTATTATTATTAATTATAGATGCAAATCGGTGAAATTAAACAAATCGTTTACATCTTATATATTTGCTATAAAATAATGTGAACTTAATTAATAGGACACGTTACAAAGTGGCTTTTAATGACGCATATTATAGGTGAATGCAAAAATATTTAATTTTAATTTTAATGCATTATCAAGTTTAACTCATTTGTCTTTAATGAGCAAAAGTGCATAGTATATAGTACAGATATGTTTCTTTTACATAGTGGCTACGTGGCCACATATTCCACATTTAAAAAAACGCCCAAATATCGTTTATATTTTTTATCTGTTAGTACGTAAATCAAATGCATTTTTTTATAATAAAACTCAATTGAGTTAAATACCGCATTGATCACATATTGTTGCCTTTTGCTCAATCCATAATTTAAAAATAAGATGTATGTATTTATCAAATATGATTAACCAGCATCTTAACAACGAAACGAAATATGTGAATCAATCCCATTCGAAGCGATAATTAGCTGATTTGTAAATAAACTTGATGGATTCGATCATGTGGGACTGCCTTACTGTCAGAGGAATCAGGGCAATTTGTACCGGTTTTCATTATAAAGTTCTAGTACTTCAATTTCCTGATATGTACACTACTAATGAAGTCTTCACGATTCCACCAGACTTTTGCGAAAACTTCATGGTTTTAGCATGGTGCAGTTTGGAACTTTGGTACAATTGGAACTTAATCAACCAATCAACGCATAGAATATTATAATATAGCAGCATTATCTTTTTTCTCCGCTATCTCCTTTAAAGCTGCACTCTCAGATTGAACATTTTAACAACTTTTTTATTTATTTTTTTTGTCTTGAAACGAGCCATTTGTTTGCAAAAATGCATGGACACCAGCAGCCAATTGTATAAAACCGGTTATCTTTTTGGTTTGGTCAAAGTTATCCGAAATGTTTATCGATTGGTCAATATCTTTCCAATAATTTTTTCTAACCAATCAAATCATTGAAAAGTGTTCACTAGCCGAAACATAACCTTTGGACAACTTATCCAAGTTATATACAAATGGCTGCTGTTATATAAAACTGATAACAAAAAATTAGATAGCAGATTTTTCTATTTAAGTTTTATGCCATAAAACATTAATTTTCGAACAGAAATATGAAAATCTACGATCTGGTCTTTTGTCAGCAATCTTTTATCACTGGTTTGCAGATATTTACGCAAAAATTTGTTCTTTCCAAGACAAAAAATAAAAAAGTTGTAAAAACGGTAAATCTGTGAGAGTGCAGCTTTAAAGGTACAATGTTTAGTAAATACACAAAAGAAACGATTTAATTTTAATGCATTATTATGTTTAATTCAGTTGACTTTAATACTCAAAACAAATGTATATGATTTTACTGATAAAACGTATAAACCTTAATAAATGGGTTATTCAATCAAAAGCGTGGGCACAAATTCATCGATTAAAAAGGACCATATATTTATAAAAAAAAAACTGTTTATAAATCATATAAGTCAAATCACTGAAACATAATAATGCATTAAAATTGATACGTTTCTTTTATGCCTCTAGCTTTAGTTTTACCTTTTGGCAGCTCTTTTGTAAACCAAACTTTAACTCACTAGCGAAGCCAGGGGAGGGGCACACCCGGCGCCTTCCCTAAAATCGTCCTTGATTACTTTTCAAAATAATAAAATACGCCCAAAATGCACCATTTCAGACTAAAAAGTATTCAAATTTTCTTAGGGGAGTGCCCTCCCCCCCCCCCCCCCCCCCAACACTTTACACCAATTACATTTCGGTTTTGTGGAAGGGGCGCAAGTCGAAAGAATAAGTTACGCCCCATCTAACGTCAAATTCTGGATCCACCGCTTAAACTTCTAGTTCGATCATCGCTGTACGTACGTCAATACACTTTGTCCTTCGACATGTCCATAAATAGTTTGGACATCACTTTACCGTCACATCACCAGGTTCTTGCTAATTTATTTCAGAGACCCCGATCCTATTATTCAACTTATATAACTACTTACAATTATCTGATTGGAAATCGCCATAAAATAAGAGCATTGTATACATAATACTGGGTAAGGAGCAGACGACAAATTAGATAACCCGTTTTGTCGGCAGTGTTATTACATCAAATGCTAGGAAAAGGTCTGTTTATCTCATGAAAATCATCGCTTTTCTAATGGCTTACTGCGAATGGTGTTTTAATGAAATCATTTGAAATAATTGTCTGGCAAAACACTTAATTTATATAGAAAAGTGGAATGAAGTGGAAATGAGATGGCTACGAGTAGTGGCGTTAAAGCTGAACTTTCACATTTTGACGGTTTTGACTTTTCATTTATTTTTTAAATCAGATTCAGCTGTATTTGATGCCATCAAATGTGTCATATTAGATAATTCATAATAGATGAGAAACTATTTTAACTATATTAACGTCAGTAACGCTATATGCCCAAACACATCAGTTTTCGAACGTAAATATGAAAACTGCGATTTGTTCTTTTGTAAGCAGTCTTATATCACTAGGTTACAACATAATTATATGCTAAAAATGGCTCATTCAAAGACAAAACAAAATGTCAGAATCCTCAACCTGTGAGAGTGCAGCTTTAATAACGTTTATTAAGAACATTTAAGATATTGTCTACGTCTCTATTTTACAAAGGTTTTCTATAGCTGCTTAACTATTAAAGGTGGAAAGTATTTTTTCACGTTTCAAATACCTGTTCTTTTGTATGCCTTGTAGTTTATAAATGTTTGATCGTCTTCATTAAAAAACAGCAGGCAAAAGTTAAACAAGACACGATGGGATCCATTTTACCATTTATTTCAATAATGCGTTCGGGTGCTTACAAACCAATAGCATATACATACAAAAATACAAACAATGAACATGAACATTATCATCGAAGCAATACATTAAAACGCGAACATTTAAATTAATTAAATTAATAAAAGAGATCACTGGTTGTACCTTCTTTCTCCTACTCGATGCTTATTGGGTCGTATTGTTCAAATATCATTATCAGATGGAAAGTACCGAACAAACAAAACCGTCTCATTATGTACTTAAGTTCTGCCATTTCCGCCACTGTCACGCTGCCTTCCTATCATTTAATTGAACATTCATCACGCAGAATGCTTACATTTAAGCTATTTAAGATTATTTGAATATAATAAATGAGCAGAACATGGAAATATCCCAGTCAAATCTCAGTCTCAACTAATTTTACGAGATGAAAGCATAATATGATTTAAAATCTAGAATGTTTAATACTTTTTTAAAAGTTTTTTTTTTTTTTTTTTTTTTTTTTTTCAAAATTTTAATTTATTCAACAATATGTTTTCATTTTACATAACATAGTATGACATTACATAATACCAATTTACATTCACGTTTAAAGAATGCAGCTAAGTTATTTACAAATAATAGTTGAGATGCTATGAATGTTAAAGCAATCTAAACCAAAAAAGACTGTAAAAGATGAAGGAAAAGAAAATACTTTTTTAAACGTAGATTCTCATGGAATGTGTTGATAAAAATATTTTGTCAGTATCACAAAGAAACTTAATTCCAGGGCAAAAAAACCTAACCAATTGTCAAAAACAAATTGTACCCAATCAGTTTTGGTTGTAGATTATTATTCCCTTGATATCTTGACCAAAGGCAAAAATCAACATTTTACATGATATAATGCTTTTTTAAGGTGTAAAATCATCTGTAAGTTTTAATTAACTTTTGATGTTAGGAGGTTAAATGAGTTGAGACTGAGATCGAGATTTTACTTAAGTTTTTTTTCGTGATATTGGGGCCAGGAGAGTCTTGTTCAAATATCGAACAAACAAAACCGCCTCATTATGTACTTGAGTTGTGCCACTGTCATGCTGCCTTCCTATCATTTAATTGAACATTCACCACGCAGAATGCTTACATTTAAGCTATTTAAGATGATGGGAATATAAGAAATGAGCGGATCATCGAAATATCCCAGGAGATGACGGATATTTCATCGGTCTGAATTGGCGTTATACAGGTTAGGTAGCTTGGAAAATGCCCAAACGCTTAAAGTCTGAATAATTTACAAACATCTGTCCAACCTCATTGCACCCTCTTGCATTGTATTCTACCGACATATGAAATATGTATACAGTATAGCTTTAAAAGATCGACATTATGATGAAACTTGTAAACTTCGTGTTTGAATACAGCAACACTATTCCTGCAGCATTGCTCGTATTTCGTACAATCCATCATTTATCATACAGTGACAGATCTATGTTTTACCATCTATAACCAGTAACGGAACATGTAAAGCGATCCTATGGGTTATTAGCGGATTTGTAAATACACTTGATGGATTATGTTTTGTGATACTGCATTTCCGTCAAATAAATCATGATCATTTGCGCAGATTTTGATCGTAGTTGTGATTTATTTTTAGTCTGGCAAATAAGAATTCGTTAAATCGTTCTTGGAACAAGCTTAAACAATGAACGTATTGAATCTTGTATTTTATCTGCATGGTTGATTTCGTCTTCACACGCTAACAGTTAAGCAACTTAACCTAACTGTAAAGCAATACGAATTGTTCTTACCATTACCATTTTTCGTCTAAATAAACTAAAATCCAATGACGTACCCATGCATATGCTGTTACGAACTCAAATCACTGTCCACACGTCTATCACGTGATTTTTTCAAAGCCAAATCTCTGCCCTAACGTATATCACGTCATGATTTCAAACTCCAATCACGTATATCACGTGATGATTTCAAACTCCAATCACGTATATCACGTGATGATTTCAAACTTCAATCACGTATATCACGTCATGATTTTAAACTCCAATCACGTATATCACGTGATGATTTCAAACTCCAATCATTGCTCTCACGTATATCACGTGATGACTTGAAACTCCAATCACTGCTCTCACGTATATCACGTGATGACTTTAAACCCTAATTATGCCCTCACGTATATCACGTGATGACTTTAAACCCTAATTATGCCCTCACGTATATCACGTGATGACTTTAAACAACAATCACTGCCCTCACGTATATCACCTGATGACTTCAAACCCTAATTATGCCCTCACGTATATCACGTGATGACTTCAAACAACAATCACTGCCCTCACGTATATCACCTGATGACTTCAAACCCCAATCACTGCCCTCACGTATATCACGTGATGACTTTAAACCCTAATTATGCCCTCACGTATATCATGTGATGACTTCAAACCACAATCACTGCCCTCACGTATATCACCTGATGACTTCAAACAACAATCACTGCCCTCACGTATATCACCTGATGACTTGAAACCCCAATCACTGCCCTCACGTATATCACCTGATGACTTCAAACCCCAATCACTGCCCTCACGTATATCACCTGATGACTTGAAACTCCAATCACTGCCCTCACGTATATCACCTGATGACTTCAAACCCCAATCACTGCCCTCACGTATATCACTTGATGACTTGAAACCCCAATCACTGCCCTCACGTATATCACCTGATGACTTCAAACCCCAATCACTGCCCTCACGTATATCACCTGATGACTTGAAACCCCAATCACTGCCCTCACGTATATCACCTGATGACTTCAAACCCCAATCACTGCCCTCACGTATATCACTTGATGACTTCAAACCCCAATCACTGCCCTCACGTATATCACCTGATGACTTGAAACCCCAATCACTGCCCTCACGTATATCACCTGATGACTTCAAACCCCAATCACTGCCCTCACGTATATCACCTGATGACTTGAAACCCCAATCACTGCCCTCACGTATATCACCTGATGACTTCAAACCCCAATCACTGCCCTCACGTATATCACCTGATGACTTCAAACCCCAATCACTGCCCTCACGTATATCACCTGATGACTTCAAACCCCAATCACTGCCCTCACGTATATCACCTGATGACTTGAAACCCCAATCACTGCCCTCACGTATATCACCTGATGACTTGAAACCCCAATCACTGCCCTCACGTATATCACCTGATGACTTGAAACCCCAATCACTGCCCTCACGTATATCACCTGATGACTTCAAACCCCAATCACTGCTCTCACGTATATCACCTGATGACTTGAAACCCCAATCACTGCCCTCACGTATATCACCTGATGACTTCAAACCCCAATCACTGCCCTCACGTATATCACTTGATGACTTCAAACCCCAATCACTGCTCTCACGTATATCACGTGATGACTTGAAACTCCAATCATTGCTCTCACGTATATCACGTGATGACTTGAAACTCCAATCACTGCTCTCACGTATATCACGTGATGACTTGAAACTCCAATCATTGCCCTCACGTATATCACGTGATGACTTAAAACTCCAATCTCTGCCCTCACCTATATCACCTGATGACTTGAAACCCCAATCACTGCCCTCACGTATATCACCTGATGACTTCAAACCCCAATCACTGCCCTCACGTATATCACCTGATGACTTCAAACCCCAATCACTGCCCTCACGTATATCACCTGATGACTTCAAACCCCAATCACTGCCCTCACGTATATCACTTGATGACTTCAAACCCCAATCACTGCTCTCACGTATATCACGTGATGACTTGAAACTCCAATCATTGCTCTCACGTATATCACGTGATGACTTGAAACTCCAATCACTGCTCTCACGTATATCACGTGATGACTTGAAACTCCAATCATTGCCCTCACGTATATCACGTGATGACTTAAAACTCCAATCTCTGCCCTCACCTATATCACGTGATGACTTCAAACTCCATTCACTGCCCTCACGTATATCACGTGGTGATTTCAAACTCTAATCACTGCCCTCACGTAAATCACGTCATGATTTCAAACTCCAATCACAACCCTCACGTGTATCACGTGATATGACCACACCAATATCTTTGAAAACAAAATAATGTACAGAAACTTCTATAAAACATTGCATAGACGTTTTTTAAAACAATAAAGCTGCAGTCCAGCATTTGTTCGTTCGGAACGGAGAGATATTCTCTGCTTGTAAAGGGAGGTCATTGCATTGGAGATTGAGATGGTTTTGTGAATATGATTACCACGATTGCAACATGCTGGCTATTTGTCATAGACCCCGAGCCTTTTAACTGCTATCATTAATCTGATTGAAAAACGCCATAAAATAACGGAGTCCATTCATAACAGCACTCATATCGTCAGCAGGGGTAATAACTTCTTATGCCATGATAATGTATGTAAATCTCCGCAAAATCCTGGTCCTTGCAATGATTTACTGCGTGTGGTAAGTGTTTTAATTAAACCACTCAAAATAATTGTCTGACAACAAACTTTATTTATTTCTTTATTTGAATGAAGCCGAAATAAGATTTATACGATGTGACTTAATAGCCAAAACCTGAAACACGCAAACATGCTATGTATGCAGTTCAGTAAAACCACTGGTATTATGACGATACTATTTTATCGTACAATATCATTTTGATTGCAGTTCCTCCTTAATGAATATCAATGCACTTATTAAAATAAGAATCAGTCAATATATTGAATACTTTCAACACAGTTTTAGTCAATTAACGTGTACAAGTGATTTTGATTCAGTAGCATACCAGTGTGTGTTAGTTAATATTTCACATCTAGGCATAATTATGCACGTTGGTAAGGCTGGCCTACAAGCCAAGTGTGAGGATGAGAGCTCAAAGACTGCTTGAAATCCCAATGATTTATTTCTTTTCTTTTCACTGCCTCAGCTTAGACGGTTTCCTAAAAATGAACGAATTATGATATATTGGTTTTTGTTTTGTACTTTAGCATTTCGTCACTTGTTTGGTGTTTATTTGGTATCTACCCTTTTGCATTTATACAGGATCTTGGTTAAATGTTCGGCTCTGGTATGTCACTGTAGTTTCCCTTGTTTAATTTTCTAAAGAGAGCCTATTTGGTATGTTTCAGGTAGCGAGCCATGACCATGCCTGCTTCAAGGACCTCCTGTGGCACCTCGTCTACAGTAAAAACTTCTTCTCCGACCTCGACAAGGCAAGGTACGTCATAGTTCCGTTGTCCATGTTATTACACGGCTTACCAATAACGAACCTTTTTATACAGTTTTTGAATCAGCTTGGCATTTGAAGTTATTGGAGCATTGAATACTTGTAGCTTTTTCTCCGCCAAATACACCAGGTGAATTCCAAATTAAGTGCAACATCTATAGCCTTCCAATCGACATTACACATCAAAGAAAGCCGACTGCGATTGGGCGTATTTATTTATGTAACAATGTAGAACTTACCAGTAAGTGACGGTCTCATACACCCGCAAAGGATCCATACATGTACAGTTTAAATTGGTTTTACATCAACCAGCCAATTAATTGGAAGGCTTAAATAACACATTTGGAAGTGCAGAAAACTTCCTGTTCGAAATAACGTTTGGGACAGTACAAATTTACTGACTCTTTGTAGCGAAAGGCATTTTGAACGTGAAGTACAAGCTGATTAACGAGATGGTTTTACCTAAGTTATTATTTATTGTTATTTATATGCAGTAGTAATTCTAGGTTAAAATTGCTGAAAAGTACAAATTCATAAACGTCATTGCATTGCCGTTTTACATTGCAATTCATTTTATGTCCTGCTTTGTTTTTATTGATGACAAGAGGTATATAATAACCCTCTTGTGTACTTTATATATGAGCTTTTGATCCATATTGTAAATTCTGGATTATTAAGCTCGAAATGAAGCATTTCATGTTTTGATATCATTGTTATTATATTTACACATTATTTCTTCCCGTAAAGATTTTCTCTTGAAGATTGAATTCATGGTAATAACCTTACAATATGAAGTCGTTAAGTGTTAATTGCAGTGTGTACAAAGACCTTGTTCAATTTATTGTTTCTTTTATTTTCTTTGATTGCTGGCATCAAAAGATCTTGTAGTACCCAAAACTCTCATTTCAGAAATAAACACCATTTAGACAATTGTTATTGCATTAGATAGGAGTAACGACCTGTAAACCGCATATATATTTTTGCTGGTGAAGTTTTACAAGTCTAATTAAATAAAACTAAAAAAAATCAAACGTCATTTAATGCTAACTTTGCTAAAATTATGTATTTGCAGTCAAATCTTAATGACCGTGTGAAAGTCTAAACGGATAAAATACTTTACTTTTTGACAATACAGTTACATTTTTAGCTCACCTGAGCACGAAGTTCCAGCAGGTATAAATGTTTTGATTCCATACTTCATGATTACATGCAGATTTATTGAAAATATGCTCTGTAATTTAATAAAAAAAGTCCTTCTAAGATGTAGTCAAAAGTATGTATAATAAGTTTTCAATGTTTCGTGCATGTTCATGTAGAACAAGTGTTTTAATCACATTCACTGCTAAAATACATTCTGAATTAAATGAAACAATTTTCATGTTTATACTCCAACCATAACAAGGACAGAAAATAAAAATGTACAAACAAAGACAAGTACGCATCCTTTCTAAGGTAGCAGACCACCAGACTGACATTTCAAATTCTCTAAAACTATAATACACTCAACTTTAATATTTAACATGTAGCATTGAAAACTGGTCCTAAATTTGTTTTAATTAAGTCCCCTCTCTTTGCACTTCCCATCGCCCTGAAAAACACTTATTCCCTCCCCCTGTCACAATTGGCCTCGCCCTGAAAAAACTTATTTCATACTTGAGTTGGATCAGGTGAACGATACAGGGCCTTCAGGGCCCTCTTGTTTAAATGTACGTTTCACTGACATTTCCTATATAATTATGTTCCATTGAAAATAAGGGAAATAAAGTTCAACATGTTATATACCGAGGAAGCAAGTGTTTTATTGTTGTTGAAAACAACAGTTCTAAAACATATATTGAAACATAAAAACAATTCACATGTTTGCTATTGTAGTTATAAAGCATATGCAATTGTTGATTAAAGAGAGGCGGACAGAATTAACTAAACATATGCGATTGTTGATAAAAGAGAGGCGGAAAGCATTAACTAAAGATAAGCGATTGTTGTTTAAAGAGAGATGGAGTTTTATATTAGACATCCGAATTTGATATTTGACGTTGGACATTGTTATTATACTTACACAACTTTCTTCCCTGAAATATATTCTCTTGAAAATGGAATTCATGGTAATATCCTTACATTACGAAGTTTAGTGTTAATTGCAGTGTGTACAAAGACCTTGTTCAATTTGTTGTTTCTTTTATTTTCTTTGATTGCTGGCATTTAAAGATCTAAAGGTACCAAAAACTCTCATTTCAGAAAGTAACATATTTTAGACAATTGTTATTGTTTTTTCAAGGAGTAACGGCGACCATTTAACTCCTTGTATATATTTGCTGGGAAGGTTTTACAAGTCTAATTGAATGAAACTTCGTAATGTGTTGCTTACTCAGCTGGAATTATTTATGTGGAGTCCAGACTTTTAAACCGTGTGGCCGTTTAAACGAATGTTGTTACTTTTTTATTTTCTCTACACGATAACATGTTTCATATTTACGTTTAACCGACCTTTTCTAAATAAGTTTGCTCCATAGAAAATTAGAGAAACAAAGATCAACATGTTATATTGCGTAGAAGCAAGTGCTTTGCTGTTGTTAAAACAACTAAATTAACTAAAGATATGCGATAGTTGATTAATTAAAGACGGAGTGTACTAGCTAAAGATATGCGATTGTTGATGAAAGAACGACGCAGTGTATCAACTAATCAAAATTATGCGATAGTTGATTAGTGAAAGACGGAGTGTACTAGCTGAGGTTATGCGATTGTTGTTTAATGAAAGACGGAGTGTACTAGCTATTAAAGTTATGCGATTGTTGATTAATGAAAGACGGAGTGTAATAGCTATAGTTATGCGATTGTCGTTTAATGAAAGACGGAGTGTACTAGCTATTAAAGTTGTGCGAGTGTTGATTATTGAAAGACGGAGTGTACTAGCTATTAAAGTTATGCGATTTTTGATTAATGAAAGACGGAGTTTACTAGCTTAACTTATGCGATTGTCGTTTAATGAAAGACGGAGTGTACTAGCTATTAAAGTTATGCGATTGTTGATTAATGAAAGACGGAGTGTACTAGCTATTAAAGTTATGCGAGTGTTGATTAATGAAAGATGGAGTGTACTAGTTATTAAAGTTATGCGATTGTTGATTAATGAAAGACGGAGTGTACTAGCTATTAAAATTATGCGGTTGTGGATTAATGAAAGACGGAGTGTAATAGCTAAAGTTATGCGATTTTTGATTATTGAAAGACGGCGTGTAATAGCTAAAGTTATGCGGTTGTGGATTAATGAAAGACGGAGTGTAATAGCTAAAGTTATGCGGTTGTGGATTAATGAAAGACGGCGTGTACTAGCTAAAGTTATGCGATTGTTGTTTAATGAAAGACGGCGTGTACTAGCTATTAAAGTTATGTGATTGTTGATTAATGAAAGACGGAGTGTACTAGCTATTAAAGTTATGCGATTATTGATTAATGAAAGCCGGAGTGTACTAGCTATTAAAGTTATGCGGTTGTTGATTAATGAAAGACGGAGTGTACTAGCTGAAGTTATGCGATTGTTGATTAATGAAAGACGGAGTGTAATAGCTAAAGTTATGCGATTGTTGATTAATGAAAGACGGAGTGTACTAGCTAAAGTTATGCGAGTGTTGATTAATGAAAGACGGTGTGTACTAGCTAAAGTTATGCTATTGCCTAAATATATGCGGTAGTTGGTTAAAGAAAGAGGGGGTTTACTACATGTAGCTGAAGATATGCGATAGTTTATTAAAGAAAGTTGTTTATTAGACATTCGAATTTGATAGAACTAAGAGCTTGTACGTATACTATGTGAAACTCCAATTGTTTATACAGCGTGGACAGACCGTCCCTGTTTTCCCTTAATATGTATTTTGATTAACAACCAATGACTTGAAATCATTCTTCCTGCCATAAAACATCCAATCTAACAAATACAATGGGAATTATTTCTCCTTTTGTTTACACAGCGTTGAAAGACCGTCTCTGTGTTGCCTTATTTTCCCAAAACAGCAAGTTTATATGATATTTAATAGAATCGGAAATGTCACAAGAAAAGAAATGTATCACACTATTGCCAATTTCCGGTTGATTCCTAGACAATTGTTTGCCCTCTGGTCAAATTGCAATCGTGTCTTCTTTACAAGTTGCCAGCCACTTTGGTATACTGGATTCTTTATATGAAGAGTGTTCGACAGCTTATACGAAATATTCTAATCATTTTTTTTGACGTTAATAAATTCATTGAAATAAACATTGTCGTCAATACACTCTTCAACATGCAACATTAACAAGTACGCTTAATTCGTTTAGGAACGGCATGGGCATTGTTTTTAGTTCACTTTGTAATCACAAAAGGTCAAGGTATTCATACACAAGCGTTACCGTTACGAGAACAATCTTATTTTCTTCATATTCCTCTTTTGTTAGGATATTGCAAGGGCTTGTCACTATTCTGATATGAAAATAATTCCGTCCGGAAAACTTCGGTAACAGTTACTCTGTTTTGGTTTTGGGGATCTTAGGACAAGTTGTTTCCAATGATTTACCACTTTTAGACGACATACTTTTTGGTAAATGTGGCATCTAGCCCAAGGTCCAGGCCACGTTTGGTGTAGCCCGGCTTATTTATATAGGCAATCACCGTCAGTTGCCACATGCATATTCAGCCGAGAAACACCGTAAAAGGTAAGCTAGACAGTGAAATACAAATTGTTTAGACAAATTATATTTTAATCTAGCCCATAAAATTGGTATTATTTTTCCATTCCCTGACTCAACATTGGAAGACCGTCTCCGTTTTGCCTGACTTTCCTTACTTATGACTCGTAGATTGCCAATTCCACAAGAATAAAAAATATTCCACCTTTTTGCCAATTTCCTGCTATATCAAAAACAATAGTTTGTCTCCTGATTATATTTCAATCGTGTTTTCTTTCTGATTGGTCCGTCATTTTGGCAAGACTGTGTCTGTTAAATCCATGTACGACGTTATTTTTGCACACGAAGAATAATAAGAAGAAATCTTTGTTCTGTGATTAAGTACTCTCTTTTGATTTTTGACATGGTTATCAGACCTTTAGTTAATATTTAAAACATGATTATTTTAACATTTTTGTACATTTGTGCAGGAATTGTTGATCATTGTTCCATACTAAAAGTGCTTTGGGTCGCAAAATTCAAGCCTCATGTTTAGCTAAATGAAGAACCAGATTCGGCATTCGGAATTGGTCTTTGACATTCGGACTTCGTCATTTCAATTCCGAATGGAACAGTCGACTAAATGACGAGCTTGTTCGACATTGAGAGTGTGTCATTGTTAACGCCGTAATGGTGGGCAGGCCATCTCGACATTAGGGCACTAGGAAATTTTGAATGCCAAGCTCAATGACGAAGCAGTTCGACATTCTCGCTCTTTTTATCCAAATGAACAGCCGAATGACGAGCTGAATAACAAATTGAATAAAGAGCTAGCTCTCTAAATGACGAAGATGAACCAGGTCGACTTTCAATCTTATTTTCTTGTATATAGGGCTGACCATCAAGCGAATGAAACATCAGTTCCAAATTAAGACTTTATCATTCTAAATGTAGGGCTTATATCAAACGCTGATGCTTGTGCCGATTTAATACACCCCAATTATTAAGATTTGTATCTGCTTTTTTCGGAAGCAGACAAGATAAATCCTTTTTTTTCATGAATGTTTGTGAACACTAGACGGCATTTTTCGAGCCAAACGAGATTTGAGAAATGTGTTTTGGGGTTACAGAATGAACCACATACCATTAATCAAGATATGTTCCGGAAAAAAAACATAAGTGGACACATGGTCGCTGAAAGATTAGCCATTACATAATGTTGTTGAATAATATGACCTATTTTTAAACTACCCCTGAAATGTCTGTATCACATTTTTTCTCTCGAAGATACGACCGAATTATTGTAAAAAAGTACCCTGGCGCCACAACTAGTTTTACAATCGCTATTAAAATTGAACACAGTGCTCAATGTGTGTGTGTTTTTATTCATGAACACGTTTTGTATGGCAATTATTTAAAACAAGCAAGTAATTGGGACCAAGTGGGTAAACATTAAGATAGTTAAAACGATAGCGAACGAATAATGAAGTTAGCTCACTGTTCGGTGAACCACAGATAATTAACACTTACAGAACACTTGTGTTGAAACAGGTATAAACAATTTTCTGTACGCCAATGTTTTTTGGGAATCAACGCAGTAACATTGTTTTCGGGCCAGTTTTGAGCGTTACTGGAAAACACATTTTGGTGATAACAGGTTTTAGATTGATAATTAATCTGTTTACCCATAATATAAAGTATGATTGATTATAGCTGCACTCAAAAAGTGTTGACTGTGTTAATTTTTCGTCTCAGAATCAGCTAATTGTGGCATAAATGCCTTCAATTCATTCATATGAGGTCTCGAACAACAGAAGTGTTTACGACGGTGTTTACAAGGCCTTGCTCAATTTATTGTTTCCTGTTTTCTGTATTATTGCTGGCATCAAAGATGTAATAATTCCAAGAACTCTTGATTGAGGAATAAACACGGTTCAGGCAATATCTAGTGCTTTTCAAGAAACAAATGGTTAGCTGTAGTGATTTGGTCTGTATTGAATAATTTCATCATTATAGCTGATGACTTCGGTATTTTATTTGCAATGCCGATAACAATTGAGTTGGGACCGTTTCAGCAAAGGAAATCACTTTCATTTGAGTACGCAAAGCACCTTTCATGTTTTCACAACAGCGTCATCTATAATAAATATATTCCAGGTCATCTATAACAAATATATTCCAGGTCCTCTATAACAAATATGTTCCAGGTACTCTATAATAAATATATTCCAGGTCCTCTATAATCAATATATTCCAGGTCCTCTATGATAAATATATTCCAGATCCTCTTTGATAAATATATTCCAGGTCCTCTTTGATAAATATATTCCAGGTCCTCTATAATAAATATATTCCAGGTCCTCTTTGATAAATATATTCCAGGTCCTCTTTGATAAATATATTCCAGGTCCTCTATAATAAATATATTCCAGGTCCTCTTTGATGAATATATTCCAGGTCCTCTATAATAAATATATTCCACGTCCTCTATAATAAATATATTCCAGGTCCTCTTTGATAAATATATTCCAGGTCCTCTATATTATAATAATTCAATTCAAAAAGAAGAGAGGCAAGGTGCATATCAATTGCCTTTGAAAAAAACCTCCGCCTTGCTTTATGTGAAAGGTATCAGAAAACAACAACAATTGGAATAATGCTGATGCTCATAAAAAGCTATAGAACGTAAAGGATTGTCGTGCCATTCTTAATCATTTATATAAGTACGGGCAGGTGCCACCAACACCCAAATCCGCTAGTGGAAACCTTAAAACCCGTTATCGAAAAGGCATAACGACTGCAGTTACTTGTACACATTTAACAGATATTTTACTAAGATGCAACTAATTTAAAAGTATCTGAGAGCAAACAGGTGTTTTCATGTTATTGGAATATCATTATTTGGATCACTATGTAAGAACGTCGGAATGTTTTTCTCGCATTAATATTGAAACTTCTAACAAGTACAATGGATATTTTATTTCTCTCATTTCGGGTAATTTTTTCCTCCCATGGTTTACCCAGCGTGCACAATATATCCCTATTCTGTCTTATCATGTACAAAACAGTGACTTAATATCCGATTGTCTCGATTGGAAATGTCACAATAATAGAGATGTTTTATTTAATTGCCAATTTTCGGTTGATTCCAAGAAAATTGTTTGCCTACTGGTCATATTGCAATCGTGTCATCTTTCTGATTTGTCCATCACCTAAACAATCGGTTCTTTCCTATAAGTGATTTGGATGGAAAGTTGTTGTTTGATAAAATAACAAAATTGTTTTTAGATGATATTATTTCGTTTTATATTTTGCGTCCGGACATTGATACAAAAAGTTCTGCCGACCAAGCTGCCTGGCAAATACTACAATAGGAAATATCTTTAAGAAAAGAGGTCTCTTTTTAAATCAGACAATATGCTACCTTATGTTCTTAGATGAAGGGTCATGGTACCTTTCAAGAACCCTGCTGAGAGTAAATATTAATTATACGATAACACAGTTTTTTCTTTAAATTAATACAGTAAATACATATAATTATTTGATCAACTTGTGCCATTTCGGAATCATCAGAATAATTATTAAGTCCAGAATTCGTTCTGAGTAATGCGAATATGTGAATTAAGTCTTAGGATTTCTCGTGCAGGAAGGGATTTAAGTAATGTGTTTTAAATGACACGGAAGAACCTCGGTCTTTAAATCTATTGGTTGAGGTGTTTGATGGATAAAAATGTGTTTCGTCTGGACAATTGTCACCTAAACATAATTGCATTACACTGGAAACTTTTTTAATTGGTCGCTTAACACTTTTTGGAAATAAATATATAAAAAATAATAATTATAAGTCAAGAACTCAGTCGTTTATGTACTAATACGTGAACACAATATTGCTGAAGGGCCATGATTTTATTGTCAAAAAGATAACAGAATGGGTCACTCACAAAACTAAAAGTCGTAAAAAACATGGTGGTATTTGGATAGAGATCATAAAATCACTTTCAGCAAATAAAACATATAAATGTCATTGAGCAGATGAAGGATGAACATCTCTTTAAACACATTACAATAGTTTGCAATTGGTTTTAATTGGTGGTTATTAGTCTAGCTTATTAAAATATCATAACTGTTTATCAGTTTAACAGATTCAAGTCTCACTGGATGCAATATCAATACGAACATTTATGCATAAGCTTACCTAGAGTATAAATTGAACGTTAATTATGGATAATCAAAAAGCCTCTAAAGATGATTTATGGAAATTGCCAGTGAGCTGGCATTCATTGATAATGTTAGAGGGAGGTAATTTAACGATAAAGTTAGTTTTTGATGGACATTTAACGCCGTTCTTGTTCGAATTTCTCCGTTGACTTGCCAAAACGAACAGTTTTTCTTCTAGTATATGGATGTAGAAATTTCTTCTTATTTCTGAACAAATGTTTCATAAATGAACTTAAGTCCTATTTGATACAGAATGTGTAATAATTCGGATATTTGTGGAAGACGCGCCAAAAAAGTTATTATGGTTGCTACATAAACGTCATTCCTTTTCGATTATTACGTTTGAGCTGATCTCCTGTATACATTTTCAAATATATCAGCATTAGAAAACCGACAAAATAGAAAGGTTGAAATGTGTTTTGTCTTGCAAACATTGGCATTTTGAGTTTGCCACAAGTATTTGTAAACGTAAACCATCTGTTGCTAGAGCCTGGGCAGTGGGCTTATCTCATTAAAATTGTGAATTGTTTTGTGCTGTTCTATGTTTCTTGTTTGTGATTTTGTGTTCTATGTTTTTGGCGTTTGCCCATTGCCACTAAACCGGGTTTATGTTTAAACATTTTGCTACTGAGCATGTTTCTGTAGTTTTTTGCATATATATTGTAAGTAGCTATCTTTACCTGCTAATTGTTCCTAAGAATGCTTTTGGAGAACTTAGTAATGAAGCACGCTGGCTAAAAGGTCATGGACTTTGGCATTTTATTAACCATTACTTAAACTATACATTAAGAACACACACTACTAAAACTATTTATATAATTTGTTTCGAAAATTACAGTAATCTAGAGATAAAACGATAATAAAAAAATTGACGAAAGTCGGCGATATTCGATTCTGATTATCGTTAGTACTTAGTAGTACAACTATAGAATAGAAATTATTACTAGTATTTGAATTCCATGAAAAATTTGGTTGTTTGCCCTAATCAAGGATTTTAACCAATTATGGCTCTCTCGATGTATATGATTAACACTTTATGTTAATTGAGAGCAAAGGAGATGAATGTCATTATTGTGTCGATAAGAATCAAATTATTTTTCGTAGCTAACCAAATAGGTTATTGCTCCTTTCGCTTTCACAACATTGGAAGACCGTTCCCGTTTTTCCCCCTGACTTTACTAACTTATGTCTCTTAGATTGCCAATTTCACTGGAATAAAAATATTCCACCCTTTGCAAATTTCCGGCTGTATTGAAAACAATAGTTTGCCTCCTGAATATACGACGTTATTTTTGCATAGGAAGAAATCTTTGTTCTGTGATTAAGTAATCTCTTTTGAGTTTGGACATAAAACATCAGGCCTTTAGTTAATGTTTAAAACATGATAATTTTATTATTTCTCTTCATTTGTACCGGAATTGTTGATCGCTGTTCCATACTAAAAGTGCTTTAGATTGCAAATGTCAATCCGAATGTCTAGCATAATGAAGAACCAGATTCGGCATTCGTAATTGGTCTTAAAAGTTTGACATTCGGATTTCGTCATTTTGAATTGCGTACGGAACGGCCGACTATTTTACGTGCTTGTTCGACCTTAGGACACTATGTAATTTTAAATGCCGAGCTAAATGCCAGACTCAATGACGAAGCAGTTCGACATTCTCGCACTTTGTCTCCAAGTGACAAGCAGGTCGACGAGTTGAATAACAACATCAATGAAGAGCTAGCTTTCTTAAAGACCAAAACGAGCCAGGTCGACTTTTATGCTTTTTTATCTTAAATAACGGGCTGACCATCGAGTCGAATGAAAAGTCAGTTCCACATTAAAGATTTTTATCGGCTTTGTAATGTTCCGGAATCAGACAAGATAAATCCCTTTTTGTTCATGGAATATCTGTGAACACTAGCCGGCATTTTTCGAGCCGAAAGAGATTTGAAAAATGCGTTTTGGGGTTACAGAATGAACTAAATACCATTAATCAAGATGTGGTCTGGAAAAAAAAACATAGGTGGACACAAGATCGCTGAAAGATTAGCCATTCCATACTGGTGCTGAATTATATAACCGTTTTTTAAACGACCCATAAAATGTCTGAATCACATTTTTTTCTCGAAGATACGACGGAATTATTGTAAAACAGTACCCTGGCGCCGCAACTAAGTTTACAATCGCTACAAAAAAATGAACACAGTGCTCTGTGTGTGTGTGTTTTATTAACGAACACGTTTTGTATGGCAATTATTTTAAACATGCAAGTAATTGGGACCAAGTGGGTAGACATTGGGATAGTTAAAACGATAGCGAAAGAATAATGAAGTTAGCCCACTGTTCGGTGAACCACAGATAATTAACACTTACAGAACACTTGCTGAAACAGGTATAAACAATGTTCCGTTTGCCAACGCAGTATTCATGTTTTGGGGCCAGTATTGAGTGTTACTGAAAACAAAATACATTTCTGGTGATAACATGTTTTCGATTGATAATTAGCCTGTTAACCTACAATTTATAGCTGCACTCACAGAATCAGCTGAGTGTGGCATAACTGCCTTCAGTTCAGTCATATACGAAATCTCACAATAGAACAGACCTCAATTGTTCGAAAAACGGCCGAAAATTTATTTTTTCTTAAAGCGTAAGTAACGCTTTAGCCATAATACATAAGTTTCGACCATAAGTAAGACGAAAATGCGATCTTATCTTAAGTCAGCCCGTTTATATTACTTGTTTCCAAACATTCACGCAAAAATTGGCTCGTTCTAAGACAAGCAAACAAAAAGTTGTCGAAACGGTCAATCTCTGAGAGAGCAGCATTTATACATTGCATTTACCCTACTGCTAGGATTGTTATGATATTATTGCTACATCAGTAAACAAAGATTCTTTCGGAAAGCGTTGTCTAGGATATGTATTCAATGGGATTCCCACACAGAATGAGGTCTCGAACAACAGAAGTGTTTACGACGGTGTTTACAAAGGCCTTGCTCAAGTTATTGTTTTCTGTTTTTCTGTGTTATTGCTGGCATCAAAAGATCTTATAATTACAAGAACTCTTCATTGAGGAATGAACACAGTTCAGACAATATCTAATGCAATTTCAAGTTTGGCGGTAGTGTTGTGGTCTGTAATAAATACACTTTCATCATTGTAGCTGCCGAAAACGGTTGTTTTTATGAAATGCAGACTACAATTGAGATGGGACTATTCCAGCGAAGGAAATAATTTTCATTTTAGTACGCGAAGCACCTTTCATGCTTACGCAAAAACGACTTCTATAATAAATATAGTCCTTTCAAAATAAGAGAGACAAGGTGCATGTTAATGGCTCTTAAACCTCCGCCATACGCAAGGATTCAGAAAAAATAGACTGATGCTGTTGCTTATAAAAAGCTATAAAAAAGAAGCGATTGTCGTGCCACCCACTCACTGGTTCCTCATTCCCATAGTGAATTCATTTTGAATAAGATATAAAAGGCAAGGGCGGGTGCCACCAACGCCCAAATTCGTTAGTGAAAACCTTAAAACCCGTTATCGAAAAAGCATAACGACCGCAGTAACATGTAGGCATGTACCAGATATTTAACTAAGATGCAACTAATCAAATAGTATCTGAGAGCAACCAAGTGTTTTCATGTTATAAGAATATCATTATTTAGATTAATATGTAAGAACGGCGAATTGTTTTCTTCGCCCTAACATTGAAACTACTTACAAATACAATGGGTATTTTATTTCTCCCATCTTTTACAGCGGGTATTTTTCCTCCCATTGTTTAACCTGCGTGCACAATGTATCCTTATTTTGTCTTATCATGTCAAAAACAGTGACTTAATATCCGATTTTCTCGATTGGAAATGTCAAAATGATAGAGATGTTTCACATAATTGCCAATATTCGGTTGATTCCAAGAAAATTGTTTGCCTACTGGTCATATTGCAATCGTATCATCTTTCTGATTTGTCCATCACCTAACCAATCTCGTTTCTTTCCAATTAGTGATTGGATGGAGAGATGTTGTTTTACAAAAAACGAAGATGTTTTTAGATGATATTATTTCATGTTTATAGTTTGTGTTCAGACATTGATATAAACAGTTGTGCCTTGAAAAATAACACAATTTGAAAAACTCGTTAAGAATAGAAATAAATATATAACAAAATAATTATAGTTCAAGATATCAGTCCTGTATGTATTAATGCGTGTACAAAATATTACTGAAGGGTCATTATGTTATCCTTCAAATTATAACAAAATTAGTAACTTTAAAATGAGAAGCCCCAAAACCAAAAGTCGCAAAAAACATGGTGGTATGTGAATAGAGAAAATCAATAAAAAAATTATTTTAAGCAAATAAACATGCCAATGTCATTGTGCAGATGAAAGATGAACATCTTTGTTAACACATTACAATTTTTACTATTGATTTAAATTGGTGGTTATTAGTCTAGCTTATAACTGTTTAACACTTTACAGATTCAAGTCTCAAGGGGTGCAATATCAAAACGAGCATTTATGCATAAGCTTACCCAGAATTTATGGATAATCAAAGATCGTCTAAAGATGATTTATGGAAATTTCCAGTGAGCTGATATTCATTGATAATACTAGAGGGAGGTAGTTATACGATAAAGTTAGTTTTTGATGGACATTTTACGCCACTGTTGTTCATTTCCCCGTTGACTTGCCAAAACGAAGTTTTTCTTCCAGTATATGGATGTAGAAATTACCTCTTATTTCTGAACAAATGTTTCATAAATCAACGTAAGTTATATTTAATACAAAAGGTGTAATAACGCGGAATATTTGTGGAAGACGCGCCAAAACAACCATTAGGGTTGCTACAGAAACGTCATTCCTTCCGGTTTATTTCGTTCGAGCTGATTTCCTGTATACATTTTAAGTAAATCAGCATTAGAAAACTGACAAATAGGAAAGGCTGGTATGTGTTTTATTTTGCAACGATTGGCTATTAAACCATTTTTACATGCTTCAATACAAGTATCTGTAAACGTAAACCATATGTTGCTATAAGACGCTTCGAGCCTGGGCAATGGGCTTATCTCAATAAAATATACCTTAGGCCTAATAAAATTAATTTGGTCTGGGTTACCCGACCCTAACTACGAAATAGGCGCCGACCATACTATTTGTATAGTCAGTTTGTAAAACAATATGAAAACTAAAAAAAAAATAAAAAAAAAATTTAAGTAAGTTTTAATACGCAGTTTAAAAACTTAAACGCTTTATACAGAAGATTACTTTAACACCATTCTCCAATGATGAAAATAACGTTATTATATAAAGCCTAATAAAAAATAAAAATAAAATAAAAAGCCTATCTATACCCTACCTGTTTTTGAAAAGGATGTAACCCTACCTAAACCAATTCTTTAAGGCCTTACCTTTTTAACTTATCAATGACTTGTAGGTAACTATCTTTACATACTAATTGGTTTTAGACTATATTGGACGTTTGTTAAAAAGCTGCAAAAGTAATGGAAACCTTCAGTTACTGGTTGTGAGATCATGGAGTTTGGCTTACTTTAAGCTAGAAAGATCTTAGCACCGGACCAGCAGATTGGTTGCACAAAACGAACTGCGTGGATCTTGGCGTCGGACTTTTAAATTGTTTCCACAAAAATACCTTTGGAAATTCTAGCCTGTTCATAGGCATACTATAAAGTAGTTTTTCCATCATATTTGTATAAAAACAATAAAACAATGGTTACTAAATAGTCAGTCCATTCGGTCAAAATGTATAACAATCATCTGTTAAAAGGTACGTTGGATCCACCTTGGGAAGGTCACTGAAAACTGGAGGGGTTAAAACCCTGGTTTACTTGCACGAAACTTCACACATTTCCCAGAGTTCATATCAGCAAAATTAAATCTAAATCTCAATTAAATTTTAACAGTAAGCCTAATCGGAACCAGCATCAACTTGTAGACAAATGCACCGAGCAGTTGATGTGTTTTTGTCGAAGGAAAATGCAATCTGCATCTTTTGGGAGGACCAACAACGTGTCTGCTCTTTGTAACGTTCATTTCTTGTAACATATGTTGATTGAAGGGCGTCGTTAAGTAAACATGAGAGGGATTTTGCTGTCTGTTCTTTGTTGAAACGGTCCCCTTTTTTTTCTTAATCTTGAAGTGAAGTTAGCAAATGTCAGACCACCATTTTGCTGCTTTGGTTGCTACTTCTTGAAGTTTTTATTGTTTTATTTTTGAAACGAGAGTTTTTGACATTATTGAATCTTTTAAAGAGATTCATAATTTAAAGCTGCATTCTCACAGATATACCGTTTTGACAACTTTTTTCAATGTTTTGTCTTGTAATGTGGCAATTTCTGCGTAATTGGCCAGTGATATAAGAATGCTGAAAAAAGATCAGATAGCAGTTTTTCATATAAACATTCAAAAAATGATGTTTTATGGAGTAAAGCGTAACTTTCGCTTTAAAAATAATGAAATATTTGGCAGAATTGCGGTGATTGATGCGAAAATCAGCCGATTCTGAGACAAATAATAAACAAAAAATAATGTCAAGACGGTCAACTGTGAGAGTGCAACTTCAGGACGACCTTGTTAAACTGCGTAATTTCGACTTTCATCAATTACGAATACATTCTCCTCGAATTCTTAGTATTGGAAAGCGAGTACGTGAGGTTAATGGACAGTATGCAGGACCTGCTGTAAACTACAGGATTTCTTCGAACTATTTACCGTAACACTCGACATTTGCACACTAAATTGTTTTGCAAACATTGGCATATTGAATCATGTTTATGCATGTATAAAAGCAAGTGTTCTGTACACATAAACCATATGTTGTTCCCAGAAACCCCAAGGCAGGGCAATGAGCTATACCAGTTAAAATCCCCTTTACCTTTTATCCAAGCAGTGACTTGGAAGTAAGTATCCACTCCTGCTTATTGGGCTTAATTTCTTGCAAAGATATAACACGCGACCCAAAGGCCACACCTTTAGGGGTACATGCGTTATATTTTAAATGGACAAGTGTCTGTAGATAATTTTTTAGATTGTAAGAAAAGTGAATACTTATCAATTACGCAATTCTTTCAACTTTCTATTTTTATAGGAACCGGTTTGATGTCCGTGAATAGTTAAACTATAGATATATATATATATATTTTGTTTGTTTGTTGTTGTTTTTTGTTGTTGTTTTTATGTAAGGCATCCGGCTATAACGATAATCTACAAAACATTAACTGCCTTTTTATCAAGACTAGTTGGTTAGACCAATGGTTATTTTTTTCGTGAAGGGAAGGTTCTACCCTTGAAAATTCGCTATATATTCAGGCTCATACCTGTCGGAAATTTGAACGAGAAGAAAAAACAGGGTTCAAGCCTGTTTTACCGCAATGCTAGGATTGCTGAAATAGCACATTCATTTCAGGCGATTACTAATTGGCTGCCATTTGTGTGGTTTGGGCAAACATGTTTTATTTCATATTTCTCGTGTTTCTGTGTTAAATTAACGCTTTCTTGGTATAAGGCCACTCCTTTTTTATTTTTTGGTTTACAAGAATTTTTGGGGAAAATGTCCACCAGACGGTCGAAAAAAAAAAAAAAAAAAGGAAAAAAGTCACAAAACATACTCTTAAAGGGTAAAAATCAGAGAACAACATAAAAACATTGAAAATTTATATCATTTACATGACATTTTAAATTTTTAAACTGCTATTAATGCATGTTTTAATACACTCAAAGTTTCAAGTTTCAAAGTTCTAATTAAACACACAGTTTAAATCTTACATACTGTGCATATAAAACATCAATGAAATTGACTATAAAACATGTTTACATGTATAAACTACACTTTTTATCAAAGATACATTGAATATCACTCAGCAAGACATTTGTTAAGCTTCAAGGGTATGCTAAAGCAAAAGTGAATGCAGAACACTAAACTGAACAATATTAAATTGAAAAAAAGAGAAGGCAATTTTACGCATTAAAATACAAAAAATTGCACTGTATTAAAACAATACATAATATTTTCTAAACATTGTTTCAGTTATTTCAATATTGGAAAATGCCAATAACGTGAAATAAATACCAATTTTGTAAATAAGAAAGTAACATTTTATGAAGACATTTGAGCTTTAACATTGTGAAAGCAATTCCTGAAAAACTAAAAACCAGACTAGACCTAGATTTGAGTTTTAATAACTTTTACCATGGTGGGTCCTAGTTATGTGTAACCCGATTCATGCTAAGTTCGGATATTTTCGGACCGGGATATTTACCATGGGATGTTCACCAAATCCATTTCAAATTCAAATATTGCAGCAAATTACCACATCAGTACATAAAAATCACATAACAAAATAATAAATCTAGCATGTGACTTAACTTTATGTACCAATGATAGTAACAGAGAAATCCATAATTATGTATCGGATATTTTCATCTTCTCCCAACTCCGCCATTTTGTCTATACACGAGTTCACAGGGCATCTATACTTCATGCTTGTTTATTTTTCATTTTAAAGAGTATTCCTTGGTTACAACAACAAATCTCATTTATAGTGAAATATCAAGTTCATTACAAATTGAAATGGACTTATTCAAAATAGTTTTCCGTGTTGTTTTATCTAAATGTTTTGCACACAACTCCTGGCATTAGTATTAAAATGTCATTGAGACATGTGTTCAACTCTTTCATTGTTTTTACTCTACTATTGACCCAAACATGAATAAACATGTAATCTAGAATAAACACAAGCTTTACATTGACTCAATTACAAGTATTTCCAAACCATTTTGTGATTTTAAATCCATAAACACCATCGACCGAACTTGTGAAATTAGGTCACCGGTATCAAAATTTTACTTTCGATTTCACCACTCACACTTAGTGCACTGTTATTTGATATTTAACCATAAAATGTTATAAAATGTTTTTCTCAAACATAATTTACAGATATTTGTGTCTACTAATTCGATGGCAGCCGCTGACAATTTTATTTTTATCTATAAACAACAATATTTTCATGACCTAAATTGGCGGGGAATAACAACAATCACGTGACAGTTATTGTTTGTGTCGGCTGTTAAATTTGCCAATGTTTATTGCTATTGTTATTTTAACAACTCCTGCATATTTTAATTAATTATTTCATACCAAGAATGACTGCTATCGTCAATTCCGCCATTGCAATCGGCGCTGCCATAACAGTTGACTGGCTCACATGCTATCACTATAAATTGGCAAATACGGCCACGGAACAAAAAACCAGTCGAGATTCGTATTCTTAATACGGTGGTGAAAATAATTTTGAAAAATTAGTGAAATTCATTTTTTATTTTTTTTGTACTTTTCGGAAAATTAGACACGCCGGTTTTGTAAACCAATTTATATAAAAGTAGTGGCCTAATGTGTTAAATTTCAAATCGTATCACACCTGCTTATTGAAATGTTTAATTTAAATATGTATATTCACACTTAATCATATTCAGCCGCGTCTTTTATGTCTTGCCAAATGTCAAATTTGTCTTGAAATGGTCTTGATAACATAAAAATAGGAAAACACAACGCATTCTTTTTCACGAAAATGACTGGGGACAGGCTCTTTGGATTATTACAAAAAAATATGCAGTTATTCATCTTTCGAGTCTGATTTATTGCATTGTGTAAGTGTTAATCATGAAGTTGTCATTTGTTATAAAACAAACTTTTGTCCTCCACAATACATCTACAACGACAAAAAGTCTGAGGTTCATTCTGTGTCACAAATTCGCATTACACGGAACCCCCAGCTCTTACGACAAGCGGAATTCAACCTTTATTCATAGATAGAGAAATTATTCACAAATGATTTATCTTGTCTGATGAATGATATTTATTATTTCGAAATGACCCAAAGCATATATCAAATGTTAGAATTTATTGAAGGAAATAAGAAAAAGACGGTTATTTTTAATACAACTTGTTTTCACTGTATAGGTTAAACCGAGAAACCCAAAGCATGGCCTTGATAATGAGTTTATTGTTAGCCTATATGTGCCTCATTAGCACGTCGTCTCAAAGCGGTAAATTATTGGATCCAAGTTTTCTTATCATCACCAATCAAAAACAGAGTTACGGTTAGCGACCGGACAAATTATTTGCGTAAGTTATGTGTATGTATCATACTGGGTGTAAATGTATGCATTAATATCTTAAGAAACGACCTTAAAGGAGTAGTTTAAGGAATTAATGGCTTGTTTATCTCCAGCCGCTGTTTTTTGACGGTGATGCAACAGCAGGATGCAAACTTCAACAAAAGGAGAATGAAATCGCATTTTTTTTCTAAAATCAACTTGAAAATGGCACAATGCAGAAATAGTGATATCAGTATGACACTTTCAGTTTAGAAAGAAAGCAAATACATGGCTAAATCAGGATTTGTTATTAAAAGTCCTTAATTGTACAAGAACGAATGCCATTTAACGTCCAGGACAAGCCAAAGAGTCGCTTTTGCAACTGAGCCGACTTTTCCTACGAAAAGGTTATATAAAAAATGGATAGTTTAGAAGTCAAAACACTAACAACGATCCTGTTTTAAGGCACAAGAATCAAGGCGAATCAAACTCTAAACAAGACCTGCCAAACATCGCAATACGACAATCATTCCATAAATATTAAGAATGCTAATATTGATAATAAATCGCAGACAGTGAAACAGGTGGCTCAGGTTTTGTTGGAACATGTGTAAACATGGTTTTATAAGTGAGTGTTTACAAAATAACATCATATCAACAATACAAAATATACCATTTCTGCTGCGTCCATTGAACTTAGATTTTAAAGGTTTTAAAACATTGAATGAACGTGGCGTTAACTCAGCATATATCCATAACGTGAACTTCAAATTAAATGCAACGTCTATATCCTGTCGATCGACTTCACACTTCGAAGAAATCGACTGCCGCCATCAGTGATTTGGATATACCTTCCACATGTAACTATGTGATAAAGAGGAGGTCTCAAACATACGCAAAGCATCCATACATGATCCGTTTATTAACTCCTCTGATTTTTGCAAAAAAAATGACGAGCTATTGTCGTCACTTCATTGTCGTCGTCGGAGGCGTCGTCGGAGGCGTTGGTTAAGTTTTACGTTTAGGTCACTTACATGGAAACTATCAATGCTATCACTTTGAAACTTGGGGAACTTGTTGATCTAATACCCTTCTTCACATTGTACCCTACAGATGCTGAGTCTCACCTGTTTTGCGCGTAAAAAACATGACTTTTGATGGATTTTGGCTGATTTTGAAAATTGTAAGTAGCTTTTTCAATTTTTGTTGGATTGATTTCAAAATTTTCCCAGACAATAAATGGATACTGCCTTTGATACATCAAACGGGGTTTTAAGTCACACATTAGGAAGGGTAGGTGGAGGGTTGGGGATATTTTAGTAATTTTTAGCTCGTCTGATATTTTGTGCTTCGGTCACAATCAAACTATCAAAGCTATCACTTTCAAACTTTGGAATACCTGTTCAATATCAAAGGTACAATATGAAATAAATAAACCGTAAAAAGATAAAATTAGACGAGCGTTCATCACCCGCAGGCGGTGCTCTTGTATTTGTTTCTCCCTCAGACGACCAATTAAATTGAAGCTTTGAATTACACTTGTAAGAATGGTGCGAGATCAAACGAACTCACCCACTGTTGGAACCCGCTATTGGAGCGAAACACATCGACCGTCTTGAATTGCAGTCGTGCTTTGTTTAACTGATAATTTGTAAATAGTATAATACCTACATTTTATGTAACTGAATAATGCTTTGAGATAGCTGTTCTGTTTTAACCTTAGTGTATCTCGGTAATAGTTCTCCTAGAAATGAAACCATTGTTAATATCCTTGAATATCCTTGAAGTATGAGATCTTAAACGGATTAAGACAGTGTTTACACAGACCTACTCCGATGTATTGGATGATTGCTGGCAACAAAAGATCTAATAATGCCAAGAACTTTCATTTCAGGAACAAACACTCTTTTCAAGAAATAACAACCACTTGTTGGTGGTAATATAACAGTGTGTAAAAAAGCTGCTATTTTTGCTACATTTTTTTGCAATCCAATTCTTAAAGTAAATCTCGGAACAGCTTCAATGTGAACAGCTTCTTTCTTCTTTCGACAATAAAATGGTACGATTAAACTTTATGTTAGAATGACGTTTTTCTAAGGAATCGTTTTCTTTAGAAGTAAGAGGGAAGTGTACTTGTAATGTGTTTGGACCTCTTATAAAACATCTGACCCTCAAATGGCACCAGAACAAAACGCTTAGACAGGTGCCTTTTATTCTTTTGAACCATTCATCAGGTCAACACTTTTCTGAGTTAAGAATTTGCTGGGAATCGAGCTTAAAATTCATCGCCTTGTTACTTGTCTAAAAATAGGTAAAGGGGGTTAGGAAGCATTCATTGTGGTGTTATAATGTTTTAAGAAAAAAGTCTGACTTTTGATCAGAAATTCTAATTAATTTAAAGTTTAAAATAAACAGCATGCATGATGTGAGTCGTTATTTGTCTAGAATGACGTTATATCAGAATAAATTCAAGCAACATCAGTATGAGTAATATTTACTTGACAAAGCCACCAATATGTACCAATATCTTGGTTTAAGTTCATTCTAAATGATTACAGAAAGAATACGTAAATTTGACCTATATATCTATGGACGATATTTAGGATCATTTCGTTTTTAAACCCCTAACACTGCAAAGCACCAAACCTTATATTGATAAAGAAAATGCAAGCGTTTTCTGAATTATGAATATAGGGTCTTAGTAATCCATCAAGTCAGACCAAACTATCAACTTGGGAGGCAGATCACTTGGAACTAAAACGATTAAAGCTACTCTGATGCAGAGCCTGCATTTTGTGTGGCTATTTTACGGAACAAATTGAGTTGTTTCTGTCTTTTTAAGGTATTAAGCATTTTTCGAATGAAATCCAATTTTGAAATGAAAGTTCTCAGCAATGGCGGATCTGATCTTGCCATCATTTATAAAGAATAAAATAAACAAATTTTGAAATGATCGTTTACGGCATTAATGGATCTTTTGATGTTATCATTTATAGTAGGGAATAAATGAAACAAGAAATAAATGAGGTCTCTCTGTAGACACAGTCGTAAACTATTCTGTTCTTGTAGAGTTCATGATGTAAGTAAATTGCCATAGAATTCTTATCAGATAACTCTTTACCGGAAGAAAGTAATGTGGAAAATATCAAACACTTTTGTCTAAGTTTGTTTTTCTTTAAAACCAATCACTATTGATGAACCAAAGCTAAGTTGCCCTATATGAGTAGTGGTTACCGCACTCGCTGGCTCACCAATGCGTTCTGGTATCGATTACTGGCCTGGGCGCAATTGAGTTTGGTTTGTGGTCACCAAGCCTGAGAAGTTGGTTTCCTTCGCGTTTCAGAGGTGACTTGTTCATTTGTGCCTTTTTATTTGGAATATATCCGACTTGACACAATGTCTGATCCTTATTCTGTGTTAAAGAAACGCCTTACTCAATTATATTCTGGCCCTTTGTTGCTAGATGTGTACACATTCGAAAAAGGATTGATTAGGTCTAAATATTTACTATATAAGCATAAATCCGATTAAATATCGGTATTCATTGTAGCAAATGGAAACATTATGTTTTTAAGTTTATCAAGAATAACAATTTGCATTAAGTAGGCATTCTAAAATAGGTTGCGAATTATTCGAACATATTGATCTACTGAAACAAAATTGCGCATATTTATATTACGTCCGGAACTCTGTTCCTTGTTTGGGTTTTTCAAGATAAATTGGCTCAAATGACTAGTCTCTTTGAGATGACCTGTTTATTTGGTACACGCCTGGTCTTAACATGTACATAATCCTATCATATATGGATAGAATAAGAGTGCGGCATAAGCGTTCACATTAATGCTTAGAAATCAAAAATATTGTCAGCTGCTTAAAGTATTTCAGACAACAATATTTTTCAATATTTCTTCAATTAGGGCGTTTTTGTTGATACCACATTTGTTTCGGTTGTGGTTTCGGCGGGTTATGGCGGTTTGGAAACCTGTTTTAAAAGTTTTGCTTGAAGAAACAAATGCCTTGTTTTGTGTTCAGCTCTACCAACATAAGAGCTTCTGCATGTAGCCATTATTTCTGAATTCCATCAAAACAATGATACCGCAAATGTCCGTTTGCCTGTTTGACTAAATGTTGTTTCAACACACGTGTTGGATCACTGTCTAACATGCTGTTTATTTACAGTTAGCTAGAAAATAGAGAGAATAAAAACCGCCGACGGATGGGGTTTCGATATTTATACAAACCACTTTGTTTGAAACTGTCACAACAAAAACACAGCTCGTGAAACCA
Organism: Mya arenaria; assembly: GCF_026914265.1. NCBI lineage: Eukaryota > Metazoa > Mollusca > Bivalvia > Myida > Myidae > Mya > Mya arenaria. The sequence continues at coordinate 16,363,978 of NC_069133.1, forward strand.
ATTTGAAACCAAAAGTAGGTTGTTATTACCAACAAAAACACATTCAATCTAGATATTTGATCGGCGTTATTCAGTTTCGGAATCATTATAGCTATACACTCCTTTCAGACAAGATGCATCCTTTCTGATTAATGCGTATTCGTGAATACGAGGTAGAATTTCTCGAACCGAAAGTGATTTAAGTAATGCGTTTATGTGACACAGAAGGAACCTCGGACCCTGTATTAAGCCTGATGTATTCTGGACAAACGACCACTCAAAAAATAACAAATGCATCATGCGTTAGGTAATTTAATGAAATAAATCAGAACTAACATCCTTTTTACTCGCAGACAGGGACAATGTTTCTTTATTATTTTGGCAGTATGCAATTCAGAGAGAGTCTGACCAAATATGTTAGTTAAAACATATTTATTTTACAACGATTGTGAAACAAGTTATTACAGCATTATATTAATCACTCTCGTTGGCACGATTTTACGCGAGAGTGGTCTTGTGTTGTAGGGGAAACCGGAGAACCCGGAGTAAACCCACTTGTTGACCACAAACCAAACTCACATGCGCCCAAGACGGGAATCGAACCAAATATATTAATATCTGGCAATCACTTTTTTGCAGCTATTGTAACGATGGAAACTACATACACCCGCTCTGCTAGTTCAGAATTTAATCAAGATCGCCTTATTGAAATGCGCAAGTGTCAGGGTCAAACAGGTATAAAAAATGAGATTCATAATTTAATTAAATATTTTTAAAATTACGTTATGTCGTCTTCATTCTTCGTTATGTCGTCTTCATTCTTAAACGAATATGTTTTCCAATATCAATTGTGTAAAGCAGGTACGCGAGCTTAATTAACACCATTCAGGACATATTTTAATAAAATACAAGAAAAAAATGCACAGTCACGTTAATGTCACTCGCAATTTATATACTTAAAATGTATTGATGACGCCACTGAATTACACTTTGCTGTAGACAACAGATTTTCTTTCAACCATTTACCGTTACGCTCGATGTTGGCACCTAAACTCAGCACCGTATTGTTTTGCAAACATTGGCAGATTGAGCCATGTTTGAACATGTTTCAACGCAAGTGTTCTGTGAACATAAACCACATGTTATTCTCAGAATCTTTGGGACTGGGCAATGAGCATTAGTTCCCCCTCAACCTTTTGTTTTTCGAGTAAGTAGCCATGTCATAATATAAACCAACTGTTATTCTCAGAAGCCCCATGTAAGTGTTATAAACCAATTTATTTGGCCTTTTCTCCGAGCATTTACTTGAAATAAAGACAGAATCAACTAATGTTTTGGGGCTCAATTTCTTGCTTTTGTTATAAATGTCTGCAGACAATTAAATTGAGAACACAACGAATGCTCTGTATCGAAAGTGACTTGGGACAGGTTCTTCTGAATTGAATTATTTCAAATGCATCGAAAGTCACGAACAAATCCCTTTTAATTCTGATTTATTAACGTGGTCTTAGTATTACACATTTAGCTGTCATTTGTCATGCACTGCTTTCTCCCTCGGAACACGTCTCACTTTGCATAAAGTCCGAGGTTCATTCTGTGTTACATAAACACATTTCTCAAATCTAACAGCTCTTCCGACAAGCGAAACTCAATCTTTGTTCATAGATACGCATTATTCAAATCTGAATTATCTTGCCTAATGATTTATATGTATGGTTCAGAAATGGCACAAAGCATATGTCAAATATAAGGATTAATTGAAGGAAATAAAAAAACAAACAGTTATCTTTAATATATCAAAACAGCTTGTATGCACTGGCTGGGTTAAGTTGTAAGGTGTTTCTCGGAAAATTCATTTGGCACCTGCCAATGACTGCATCAATAAATAAACCGGGTCACTCAAAGCGTGGCCTTGATGTTTAGCTAAATGTCCGCCTATGTGTGCAGCATAAACACGTCGTCCCAAAGCGGTAAATCATTGGAACAAAGTTATGTTAAGAAACACACAGAGTTACGGCTACTTACCGGCCGGTACACTTGCGTCAGTGTTGTGTATGAAAGTTATTATGGGTATAAATGTATGCATTGGTACTTAGCCAATAAATAATACACAGGAAATTTGGCACCCTGTTGTGGCATCAGGACCAGAAAACAACTATCTGGTCAGCTGGAGATAAACACGCCTACATTCATTAAAGAAGGTCTTTAAAAACGTCATATTCACCAAGTGAATTTCAAATGAGATGCAACATCTCTATCATGTCGATCGACTTCACACATCAATTAAACTGACTGCCGCCATCAGCGATTTGGGTTTACTTTTCAGGGTAACCACGTTGTAAAAAGGCGGACTCATACCCCGCAATATTATCCATACGATCCATTTGCGTTATTTTACCTTAGACGACCAATTCAATTGAAGCTTTACATTTCGCTTGTAAGAATGGCGTGGGACAAACGAAACTCGATGAATGTTCGAGACTGCTTTTGGTGCGTTACACATAGAACGTTTTATTGGTGCGAAATGTCAATGAATCGTGCATGGTTTAACTGACAGTTGTACCTGAATTTTCCCTGTTGATGAAAAATGCTTTGAAATATATGTTATGATTTGAACCTTCTTGCATCTCGACAATGCTCTCCTAGAAATGAAACCAATAGCAATTTCCTTGTAGTCTGAGATTTAACGAAGGTGTTAAAAAAATACCTAGTGCGACTTATTGTTTCCTTTATTCTGTATGATTGCTGGAACTTTCATTTCAGGAAGAAACACGCTTTGGGCAATTGCAATTTCAAGAAATAACAAACACTTGTTCAAGATGGTGATTTTATAGTGTGTAATAAACTTGCTGCTTTTCAAGAAATAGCAACCACTTGTTGGTGGTACCATTATGGTATGTAATAAACTAGCTGCTATTTTTCTGCATCTTTGCAATCCAGATTTCAAAGAAATCTTGAAACAGCTTCAATGTAAACAGTTTCTTTCGTCTCTCGGCAATAAAGTTGCACATTCAACTTGGCGTTACAATAGCTGTGTGAAGTTAGCTAAACATACGACATTGGACATTGGACATTCAAAATCGAATGTTGTGCTGGCACGACATTGGACATTGAACATGCCAGCACAACATTCGATTTTGAATGTCCAATGTCCAATGTCGTGCTAGCACGACTTCCACTTTTGAATGTCCAATGTCCAATGTCGTGCCAGCACAACATTCGATTTTGAATGTCCAATGTCCAATGTCGTGCTAGCACGACTTTCACCTTTGAATGTCCAATGTTCAATGTCGTGCCAGCACAACATTCGATTTTGAATGTCCAATGTCCAATGTCGTGCCAGCACGACTTTCACTTTTGAATGTCCAATGTCAAATGCCGTGCCAGCACAACATTATGTTATGAATGTCCAATGTCCAATGTCGTGCCGGCACGACAATCGTTTTTGAATGTCCAATGTCCAATTTCGTGCCAGCACAACATTCGATTTTGAATGTCCAATGTCGTGCTAGCACGACATTCACTTTTGAATGTTCAATGTCCAATGTCGTGCCAGCACAACATTCGATTTTGAATGTCCAATGTCCAATGTCCAATGTCGTGCTAGCACGACTTTCACTTTTGAATGTCCAATGTCCAATGTCGTGCCAGCACAACATTCTGTTATGAATGTCCAATGTCGTGCCGGCACGACAATCGTTTTTGAATGTCCAATGTCCAATGTCGTGCCAGCACAACATTCGATTTTGAATGTCCAATGTCCAATGTCGTGCTAGCAGGACATTCACTTTTGAATATCCAATGTCCAATGTCGTGCCAGCACAACATTCGATTTTGAATGTCCAATGTCCAATGTCGTGCTAGCACGACTTTCACTTTTGAATGTCCAACGTCCAATGTCGTGCCCGCACAACATTCGATTTTGAATGTCCAATGTCCAATGTCGTGCTAGCACGACTTTCACTTTTGAATGTCCAATGCCCAATGTCGTGCCAGCACAACATTCGATTTTGAATGTCCAATGTCCAATGTCGTGCTAGCACGACTTTCACTTTTGAATGTCCAATGTCCAATGTCGTGCCAGCACAACTATCGATTTTGAATGTCCAATGTCCAATGTCGTGCCAGCACAACATTCGATTTTGAATGTCCAATGTCCAATGTCCAATGTCGTGCTAGCACGACATTCACTTTTGAATGTCCAATGTCCAATGTCGTGCCAGCACAACATTCGATTTTGAATGTCCAATGTCCAATGTCGTGCTAGCACGACTTTCACTTTTGAATGTCCAATGTCGTGCCAGCACAACTATCGATTTTGAATGTCCAATGTCCAATGTCGTGCCAGCACAACATTCGATTTTGAATGTCCAATGTCCAATGTCCAATGTCGTGCTAGCACGACTTTCACTTTTGAATGTCCAATGTCCAATGTCGTGCCAGCACAACATTCGATTTTGAATGTCCAATGTCCAATGTCGTGCTAGCACGACTTTCACTTTTGAATGTCCAATGTCGTGCCAGCACAACTATCGATTTTGAATGTCCAATGTCCAATGTCGTGCCAGCACAACATTCGATTTTGAATGTCCAATGTCCAATGTCGTGCTAGCACGACTTTCACTTTTGAATGTCCAATGTCGTGCCAGCACAACTATCGATTTTGAATGTCCAATGTCCAATGTCGTGCCAGCACAACATTCGATTTTGAATGTCCAATGTCCAATGTCGTATGTTTAGCTAACTTCACACAGTTCGTTACAATGACCTTTTCTTACTTATCGTTTCCCCTTAAAAAAGAGAAACATAGTGTAGTTATGTGATTTGCCCTTTAATAAAACCTCTGCCCCTCGAAAGTTTTAACGCATAAACAGATGCTTTTTATTGGTATGAAAAGAACTCGGGTACTTTTTACCATCCAACAGGTCCATATTGCTAAACAAATTATGCTGGGAATGTATAGCTTAGATCTTTTCGCCGTTTGACTTGCTTGCATAATATCTAAGAGTGTCATGGATGATATCCCGAGTTACATTATTATGTTTAGATATCAATTCGACTTTTAAAAATCAATTCTGATTTATTTAAAGAAAATACGACATACAAAATGTAAGTCGTTATTTATCCTGAAGGACGGTATGCCATAATATATCCAAGCAATTTCAGTACGAGAAATAATTACTTGACAAAACCGCCAATATGTATCAATAACCGGGTAATCTAAATAACTGAAAGATGCTTAAAATGGCCGAAATACCTCTATAATTGATAATGAGGATCGTTTCAGTTCCAACTCGAAACAGTGCAAAGAACCAAGCCTAATGTTTATATGTCAAATTGTTTCCCAAAAAATTTAAACATTGTTTTCTAAATCAGAAATATATTGTCATTGTCAATCAAGTCAGACCAAACTATCAACTTGGGAGGCAGATCACTTAGAACTAAACACAGGGATAAGAGCTACTGTGATGCAGAGCCTGCACTTTGTGTCGCTATTTTTACGGGACAAAGGAGTTTTTCTCTCGTTTTAAAGCATTAAATATTATTCAGATGTAGTAAGATTTCTGAAATGAGTAATCTCGGCGATCGCGGATCTCTTCTTGCCATCATTTATAAAGAATAAAATAAACATATTCTGTATTGAACGTTTAAGGCATTATTGGATCGTTTGATGTTATTATTTATAGGAAATACAAGAAACACAAATTGAATAAGATCTTTGTGAACACAGTCATAAACTACTCTGTTCTTGTAGATCTCATACTGTAAGCGAATTACCATGAAATTCTTATCAGATAACTCTTTCCCGGGAAAAGGACATGTGGAAAGTATAAAACAATTTTGTGAGAGTGTTTGTGTTTTTTTTTGTTCTTTATAAAGACAACGCTTTATTGATGAACCAAAGCTTTGTTGTCTGGTAAGCGCTTTCGTTTTCGGACTCGCTTCTCACCAAGGCGAACCGGGATTTTCGGCCATGGTACAAGTGAATTTGGTTTGTGGTCACCAAGCCGGACAAGTTGGTTTCCTCGGGGCACTCCGGTTACGTTGGAACTTTAACATTACAACTATATTGTTTGCCAACATGGGTATCTTTTACTATGCATATACACAAAACAGTAGACTTATATTACATAACAATTGAATTTGCGTTATGTAGCAGTGTTTATAAAAAATAAATGACAAATTCTGAAAAATATAGGCGAGGGAAAAAAACAAAAGCAAAACGAATATTCTAATTATAAAGAAAAAACATTGCCTATTTCAATTTGTATATATGGTGGGAAGAATATCTGGTTGTTTCAAAAGTGATTGTAAATGTTCAAACATTTACCAAGGTTTCTGTATGTTTAAACTGTTTATTTTTGGTTATCATAAGTTAAAATCTAATTATACCCATTGGCATATAGCACGTTTTCGTACATGTTTGTCTTCATCAACTCTTTATACTTATAATAACATTCGAGTGGAATGATTTTCTCAATTGTAATAATAAATCCTGGGCACCGCAGGACATTATGAACTTCATCAGCGATATACCCTTTACACTAATTACATTTTCTTTGGCCCAAGTCAGTATTTGTGTATCTTCCTGTTTCAACTGGAAACCTATGATTTGAAGTTCTGATTATTGTCAGAGGGGTTTTGTTTCATAGGGTAAGGCTCCAATTGAAATTGGTATTGTAATTAAATACTTTGAATTATTAATATATGTTTGCCAAGATTTCAAAGAAGCTTCAAAACGGGACAATGAGCTAACCATGTTAAATTTCTCTTTTAACCATTCTAAGTAACATGTGACATGGATAGCGTGGCCGTTATGCTTAATTACTTACTTGCTTTAAGAAGTAATTGTCTGGAGTTGTCCGTAACATGAAATTTATAACAACGCCCGGTCAGTTTTTACATTAGCGTTTTTCCTCTACTATGATTCGTAAATGTCCTCGAATCTTTCATAGACGCATTCCTGCAATCTCTTCCGGCTCTTTGTTGCTAGATTTTTGCGCATTAGCAGATAGGGTTCATCTCTCTGAATAGGTAAAATATAAACATCGATCCAATTAAATAACGGTATTGATAGTAGGACAAGAAGGTTTCTAAGCAGCATATATGGGAAGGTATTACTATAACTAAGTAGTAGGCTGTGTAAAATAGGTTGTAAATTAAGCGAACGATTAGGATTAGTTGAAACTAAGTTTGCCTAAATTTAAATTAATGTTTAAAGTGACACTCTTATTCAAAATCAATACATACACATGTATGACTAACATAATTTTGAGTGATAAACCTTTAACTACTTACTAAATAATGCATTTATGGAAATATTAATTACTGATAACAATATTGTAACCGTGTATTATAAGTTATTTAATAGCAAAAAGCGCAAAGATATTAAATGATTGGTGAATGCTCAATGATCTATTATGGTCTACTATGGTTCATAAGGTAGAAATACCGTGTTGTACCCTTCTTTCAAATTAAACTCGGTATCCTTCATTAGAACCAATGTATTCGACATTTATATTCATTCTTTTTGGAATATTAAAACAATTTTTTAATTGTGGTCAATCTTATTTGGGAGTTAGCGTGCATCTTTAAGACCAGTCGGAATGGTTATAGTGTCCCCTGATGCTATATGCACATTGCTAAAGCTGAGCTAGGAGTTGAATGGGTTTCCAATGTAAAAAGCCATGTTCACTTGGTAAACGAAAGAGCCTACTTATATAAACGTCAACGTTTTACATGCTATATGTATATGATAATAATAAGCACGTCATTAAACTAACTAATTGCGTTCCATCTCAACTGTTAAATATCGAGTTTATTTGTCACTCAGCAATTGAGGGCAATATGTTCGACAGTTTAATATCATACAAAAAACACTTCGTTATATAGAAAGTAACAATTCTCTAAATAGGTTTTCCGACGCACTTGTAACAAAAACTCGAACGTATTTAGAAGAACAGAGACACACTTGCGAATTGACAAGAGTCATGGAATCAACCGGAAATTGGCAAAAACGAGAAACAACTCGATTGCTATGACATTTTCAGTCGAGAATATCTTATATTAATTTCCTGTTTTCGGAGTGCAATAAGACAAAGCGGGGAAGGCCTGTCAACGGTAGAAATAAGATACTCATTTAATTTGATTAACGGAAAGTAAAGGAAAATATTGGCGCGACAATATCCAAAGACATCATATAACTCTTTGTTTATGTACGCATGTACGATTTTGGCACTTAAATATCAATTATTATTGTTTATAAATGTAAATATGATTAATAGCTTTTTCATGTCAGATTTCAGGAATTTTACAAAGAAATTTCGACCATGTACAAGTATACAAGTGCTATAAAAGTTTATTCAAATCCCTTACAACCATATATATGGCATGCAGCATAAATGGGTATTTACTTTACAATATCTTTGCAAAAAAGATCTCATCATAATCATTGCCGCCAAAGAGAATGGTAAGATAATTGTACAGATATCTCTGTTGAAAAGATAGACGCCATTGTATAAATACATCTTTAACGTGGACCATGATATTAACACACGTTGTTAAGAATATGCACATTATATGTGTATTATATTGATGCAATCCTTGGCCAAATTTTCCGCGTTGCATCGTTCTACAAAATTCCGTCAAGTTGAAATTTGGCCAAGGATTGGATCATTAAGATACAAGCAAATCTAAAGTATTTTTACATGTGTAGCAGCAGAAAATAACATAGTCTTGTATAGACTAAGAAATATTTTTATATCTGTTCTGTCAAAAAGGTTATTTAGAAATTAACGTCACTTACTTGTTTGTTTACATCGGTTATGACCCGTGGTTAGCAATGTGTGGGCCCCTTTGAAGTCACGTTCCTCACCCTGAAAGTGTTAGGTAAACATAAACCACCTGTGGTTCTCAGAAGCTTAGCACCGGGCAAATGAGTGAGCTCAACCCATTAATCCCCTCCCAACCCTCTAACCTATCGGTGACTTGTAAGTTTTCCAGCAGCGTGCTTATGAAGCTCATTAATGTTCATTGTTAGCATATTGTATAACACTTATTGGTAAAACTACAACAAAACAAGAGAGGGACAGTTAAAACGTCAGGCTGCAAAACGAATGTTACACCACTCATCACATCGATCAAAGCGGCTCTAAATATCTTCGGATAGGATGAAATCGCGGCTTTGAACCCCCAAAGGGGAAACGTTGCAGTTGAACCAATGTGACACTCACAGAGCCTGGTCGTCAGTGTGTTCTCTATTCTACGTCGTATACGGTTTCAATAGATGTCAGAACTCGTTGTAACGCAACCAGGGTTTGGGGGACAATTCATTCTTTATTCCCCGGGGATTTAACTCTCGTTCAAAAATGAGGGTAAATTCCTCCTGTTGGCTTCCAAATTGTTGCCAACTGGGACGTTTCTGCAGATTTTAATTTTATAAGTAAGAACTAAGATCTTTGAAACGGGCTTTGGAATTCCATCATTCCAAACTTAAGATAATGCGTTCCATATAATATTCTTGCAAGATTCATGTCTGATTGTGTTCAGAATGAAGTATGTGTTTATAAGTAAGTTGCCATTTGTCGACACGAACGTTTCACTAGAATATACCATATTTTGATTTAAGATTAGAAGTTAATGCTGTGTCGCAGAAACGCATAACTCAAATTTCCTCCGGCTCGGAAAACCTCATCTTTGTTCACAGATACGCATTAACCCAAAAGGATAGATATTGTCTGGTGGAAAGTAAAAAAATAATGATATCTAAATGGTTCACAAAAACGATCAGATATCATGATTTTAAGTATTATTGTTCATCAAAATAAAATATACATTGGCACAATTGTTTTACATTCTATGCATTACTTTGTCCTTAAGAGTTATCTTGGAAAAAATCCATTGATATTAGATTACAGTTTGTGGTATTTAACAACATTATGGTTTATGAGTGTGTATACAAATATCTTATTGAATTTTATTTCCTTTTATCCTCTTTAAATGTTGGCATCAAAAGATCGGATTTCGTCAAGAACTCTGATTTCAGGAAATTAAAACATTTAAACCGGCAACACTTGATATATTTTTTTTCTAGAAACAATATATACGACGGCGATATGATCTAATAACATCATATATGCTGACTTCGCTTAAAAAAACTAGGGGACATGTTTTAACAAATTGAATTGTGCCCTATTTCATTTCGACAGCAAAACCACGTTTCAACTTTAGTTATCAGCGTTTTTCCTCAACTTACATACGAGGGTCGTCCCAAAAATAGCGTATTATTGTTTTATTTAAAGAAAATAGAAGGGACTGTACACCAGATTGGCACCAAAAAAGTTTTTTTTCTGTAACGAATCTCAGGACTTTTTTTTAATTAAATGTTTTACTCTTTGATATCATAATTGTAAAAAAAATATTACCAAAATGTAAAAAAAAAATGAGTCGGAGACCGGGTTCGAAGCGGTGTCGCCAAAATTGCAGGCCAGTGTTGAATCCACTGTGCTACGAAGGCTTACTTTAAACTGTTGGAATAATTAAGCTATTTACCTAACTTGGTAATATCACGTGATAACATCGACTAGCCAATCACACATAAGGAATGAATTCTACTAGGTAGACATACCTAGTAAAAAACAATAATGGAATAATACGACAAAACAGCGAAAAAAAATTTATTTGTAAACTATGTGGTACTTCAGTCAGTAATTTTCAATGCATTGTACACATTGATACCAAGTTTATATCAGTTTTCGACAATTTCTTCTTTTTTTCGCTTTTTCATCATACGGAGTACAGCCCCTTTAAGGAGACAAAATCTGTATATGTATTAAACATTATCCGTTGCAGAAAATGTCCCCTGAAATAAACGAAAGGAGATGTATACTGTAGAGTCGAAAATGTGTGCAATGAATATAACATCAAAACAAACACATCAAGTTACATAATTAACTAACTACATGTAGTACAATATTAACCCAGAAAAAATGCTTTTTCAAAAAAAGCCTAATTTCCAACGGCGTGCATCATGTATCTTGAATTACTAATAAGTTCTCAAAGAAAAATAAGTTCAAAATGCAAGTAAATTAGCTTGATGATTAGACATGCCTATCATCTAACAAGTCAAAGGTTGAGGGGAAATTAATGGAGGTTTTAGGTCATTACCCTGTCTCAGAGTTTCAGAGAATCACAGGTGGTTCATGTTTACACAACACTCGCGTTGAACCGTGTACAAACATCGTTCAATATGCCAATGTTTGCAAAACAATACAACACTGATGGTTAGGCGCAACTTCAAAAGATACGGTTAATAGTTTTGAGAGCTCGACAGAACCTTCGGCTCTGCCCTTTTAAGTGGAACTTAAGAGGCAATACGTGCTATTAACCTTGTTAACTTCGGAGGTCAGAGCAAACATTATTTTAAATGCTTCTTTATTAAATGTCGCTTAGGTACTTTAAGGAGATCGAGAGAACCTTAGCTTTAGCTTTTTATAATAAAATTAAGTGTAAGGTAGGCTTGTAATGATTTATGGAAGCGTCATTTGTACGCTTTGCGATTCGCTTCTTTCGAATAAAGTGTAACGCGACAGGTCAGAGCAAAGATTTCCGCTTCTTTATCAAATGTCTCTTAGGTAGTTTATGGAGAGCGAGATAACCTCTAGCTATAGCTTTTTTGAATGGAAATAAAGAGGCGGCAAGTGAATTAGTCTTGTAATTACGAAATTGTTGGTATCTGTTTCTTTATTAAATGTATCTTATGTAGTTAATGGAGCTCGTGAGAACCTGCACCTCTAGCCTTTAAAATGGAAAATGAATAGGAGATTTGTTGTGATTTACGGGAACCCCATGTGAACGTCTTGCTCTTAGCTTTTTGCAAACAACATGAAACTCGAGAGGTGATAACAAAACGTTTATATCTGCCTTTTAAATGTTTCTTAGATAATGTAGAGGATTGAGATCACATTAAACTCTAGCCTTTATAGTGGAAATAGGAGCAGTCACAGACTGCGATATCCCCCGTTGAATTAGAAACGGTATTATCTTCGCCTTACTACAAAGGATAACATTGTAAATTAACAAAGGGAAATAACTCAAATATTAATGCATTCAGGTTTGTGCATTGCACTTCTCCTAAATGAGATATATCCAATAACTCAAAGACTTTGCAAGTTATGCTCCGGACAAGATTGCCTGGACACACGCACACATGCACACACGCACATGCACGAACGCGCGCATGCACACACGCGCACACACATACCATTACTACATCCCTACGCCTTCCAGTGGAGGATGATAAGAGGCGACAAGTGCTATTTGAATTATTGTGATGTACGGGAACGTTATATGTACTCCTCGCTTTTCGCTTTTTTCGAAGAAATATCTCGAGAAATGTAGGCGATGAAGTTCTGTCTGCCTCTGTATCAAATATCACTAAGAACCTCTCATCCCTCTAGTATCACAGCATCTCCTCAGATATCAAGCAATAACAGTTCATGATTTATCGCTAAATGTTCAAGTATGATACTAAGTATTACAATGTTGTAACACTTGAATAGGCATAAAATTATATTACAACCTCTTCAATAGCGATGTTCATAGAATCATAATCATTACATTGCTGTATTGATGATATGTATATCCACAGACATTTGTACAATTATCCTATCCTACTGTTGATTTTCTTTGATCAAGTGTTACAAGTACTTAATATTATTTACGCATCATCAATCTGTAACCAATGGATACCACAAAATACGTTCATCTAGTGCAAAAATGTTTCGTAAGATATGGGGAGACATGTTGTTTTTGCTCGATTTGTCTGTCCGTCTGTCCGTCAAAAACGGGTCCGCTTCATAATTCTTGAACCGCTTAAAGAATTTTTAAATAACTCGCAACTTATGTTCACAATATTGAGACGATGTGAAGACTGCTAAAAGCTAGCACCTCGTGAAATGCGATTCAAGAAATGAAAACACTCGAGTCGAATACATCATCCCGGATCAAAACGTAGTACTAATGACTCTTTCCATTGTGTATTCACGTCCTTGACTAGGCTTTCTGTTCTAGGATGACATTTTCTAAGCTAAGATTCTGGTGATATTCAGGTCTAATATCCTCTTTTTCAGGATGATAGTCAATCTGAATATTTTATATTTCTGAAAACGGTGTAAATTCGAAATGCCCGGGTGGCATTAATGTTTGATAAAAACGGTATTCAAGCCGATGATTTTTATTCTCCGGTATACAAGTAGTGCTTTGTATTTTGTGATGGAATTTTCTGTTTTAGGTTGAATAATTTCTTAATACATGGTGATAATTAAGTTCAATACATGTTGCTGTTATTCATATTCAGTGTGATATTAGTTATCAAGTCGAATGTCATCTATTTGATGGTGATATTAGTATTCAGGTAAAATATCTCCATTTTCAGGGTGATATTTCAATATTTCTGATATCTATTAATGTTGTTTTCTTCATGTTCAGGGTGAAAATAGTATTCAAGTCGAATATCTCCTGTTGCAGGGTGATATTAGTAAACAAGTCGAATATCTCCTATTGCAGGGTGATATTTGTATACAAATCGAATATCTCCTATTGCTGGGTGATATTTGAATTCAAGTAGAATATTTCCTATTGCAGGGTGATATCAGTATTCAAGTCGAATATCTCCTATTGCAGGGTGATATTTGTATTTAAGTCGAATATCTCCTATTGCAGGGTGATATTTGTATGAATATCTCCTATTGCAGTTTGATATTAGTATAAAAGTCGAATATCTCCTATTGCAGGGTGATATTAGTATAAAAGCCGAATATCTCCTATTGCAGGGTGATATTTGTATTCAAGTAAAACATTTTCTTTTTCAGTGTGATATATCTATTCAAGTCGAATGTCTTCTACATGAGGGCGGTACTAGTATTCAGAATATCTTCCATTCCAAGGTGAAGCTGGAATTCAAATCGAACATCTTCTATTTCAGGGTGATATTCAAATGGATGACTACAAAGAACCTGTACAGCATTAAGTTCGACAAGTGTACGCCCGGCTCGGCGGAGGAGCTATTTCAGTCGCTACAGAACAAGGAAACAACGTACGCCAAGGTGTTCGCCGTCATTTGCGGGTACGTAACTATTGGTGTATCTCCACTTAACCACTTTAGTAAACGACCTGCAACCAATGTATGAATCTGTTGTTGTGGGTGTGTAAGCTTATTTATACTTGCACTCGGGCCTTGCCCATTCGTTCATTGTCGTTTAGTAAACGACCTGCAACCAATGTATGAATCTGTTGGTGTAGGGGTGTAAGCTTATTTATACTTGCACTCGGGCCTTGCCCATTCGTTCATTGTCGTTTATTATACGACCTGCAACCAATGTATGAATCTGTTGGTGTGGGTGTGTAAGCTTATTTATACTTGCACTCGGGCCTTGCCCATTCGTTCATTGTCGTTTATTATACGACCTGCAACCAATGTATGAATCTGTTGGTGTAGGGGTGTAAGCTTATTTATACTTGCACTCGGGCCTTGACCATTCGTTCATTGTCGTTTAGTAAACGACCTGCAACCAATGTATGAATCTGTTGGTGTAGGGGTGTAAGCTTATTTATACTTGCACTCGGGCCTTGCCCATTCGTTCATTGTCGTTTAGTAAACGACCTGCAACCAATGTATGAATCTGTTGGTGTGGGTGTGTAAGCTTATTTATATTGCACTCGGGCCTTGCCCATTCGTTCATTGTCGTTACGTAATTGACCTGCAACCAATGTATGAATCTGTTGGTGTGGGTGTGTAAGCTTATTTATACTTGCACTCGGGCCTTGCCCATTCGTTCATTGTCGTTTAGTAAACGACCTGCAACCAATGTATGAATCTGTTGGTGTGGGTGTGTAAGCTTATTTATACTTGCACTTGGGCCTTGCCCATTCGTTCATTGTCGTTTAGTAAACGACCTGCAACCAATGTATGAATCTGTTGGTGTGGGTGTGTAAGCTTATTTATACTTGCACTCGGGCCTTGCCCATTCGTTCATTGGCGTCTGTGCCCATTCGTCCATTGTCGTCTGTGCCCATTCGTTCATTGTCGTCTGTGCCCATTCGTTCATTGTCGTCTGTGCCCATTCGTTCATTGTCGTCTGTGCCCATTCGTTCATTGTCGTCTGTGCCCGTTCGTCCATTATCGTCTGTGACCATTTGTTCATTGTCGTCTGTGCCCATTCGTTCATTGTCGTCTGTGCCCATTCGTTCATTGTCGTCTGTGCCCATTTGTCCATTGTCGTCTGTAACCATTCGTTCATTGTCGTCTGTGCCTGTTCGTCCATTATCGTCTGTGACCATTTGTTCATTGTCGTCTGTGCCCATTCGTTCATTGTCGTCTGTGCCCATTCGTTCATTGTCGTCTGTGCCCATTCGTTCATTGTCGTCTGTGCCCATTCGTTCATTGTCGTCTGTGCCCATTCGTTCATTGTCGTCTGTGCCCATTCGTCCATTGTCGTCTGTGCCCATTCGTTCATTGTCGTCTGTGCCCATTCGTTCATTGTCGTTTGGGCCCTTACCTTGTGCTCTTAATGGGATTTATTTATTTCTAATTTTCGACTACACGGCTTGTCCCTGTAATTTGCATTGTATTCTTATAAGTAACATGATGTAATAGGGAAATATGACACCACAGTTCCCTGTGACTTAAAAAGAAGTTCGGCATCCACGCTGATTCTTGTTTTTAAAGTCAATAGTACATTTTAAGCAGTTTACTTTTATTTCTACGAAAAACATATTTTATCTGATGCCAGAAACATAAAAAGCCCATCTCTACTTGTTGCGATTCAATGAGTCATGTTTGTGGTTATTCAATATTGCATAAGCGGAATAATAATTCGTGGGTTCCGATGATTACATGGAAATGATATGCATACACTTCTCAAAACAGACTGTAAATAGCGATTTAGCATCAGAAAATGGGCTGATTAAAGACGGTGTCTGCAAATGTTGGCTCTAATAGGAGGCAGATATTTGTTTTCTAGACGATTATAAATTATTAGATATGATGAATGTTCCAATGCCAATTTCTTGCGGCTTTAAAGGGACTAGACACCAGATGGTCCAAAAATCGGCAATTGCATTATAAGCTAGAAACAAGCCTAGATTTGCCAATGCGAGCTAGTAGGAGGCCGATAATACATCATTTTACTAGATTAATAGAATAAACACAACAATCATGTTGCTGTCTCATCTGAGTTTCCCCATTAGAAATAGCCCATAATGGTTTCCCAGTTTTAATATCTGTTTGTGAGTACAGATAATTATACCAACGCTATTTTTAAACTTTCTGGGATTTACGTGGTAGACAATCCCAGTAAATTTCGACTTGGAAAAATGCGCATAAACTGTGAGAGATGCATGTCTCGTAAGCGATGTAACATATCAGTAAGTAAGATTCAAGGCGGTGTTCACAACGATGTCAATATAACGTACACTTTTGACCATTTTCTTACAATTGTATCATCTGGTTTCTAGTCCCTTTAACAATTCTAAATACATGTATTATGTATTCTCCTCCGTTCTTTTAATCCAGCTATGCGGGTCTATACTGCGTAGTGTTGACGGGGTACGCGAAGGGGAAGGACTTCCGGCCTGGCGTCTCGTTCAAGGGAGAATCCAACCACAGCTGGAATGCAGTTAACATCGACGACAATTGGCACTTCGTCGACACCAAGTGGGCAGCAATGACTCGCAACAACAACAACAGCACTGTAAGAGATACTGGGATTTTGCTCCAAAAGGAAGTCTTTTATCAATTTTCGTCGTTCGTCCGTCCGTGACTCCGTGTCGTCTTTCAGCGTTGTTTCAGCCAAAAATGGGATATCGAAGTACACATAATAGCAGAAAACCATTTTAAAGTAGATCGTTACATTCTTTATTACAATCGCAAGACCAAGTCTCAGATTTGAATGCAGCACCAAAATACAGTATTCAAAGTATAAATAAGATTTCAGTTAGACTTCACAAAATTGTAGAGCAAACTACGAGAGTACGCCATAAATAACATTCGTGGCTCTACTAGCCTTTAGTTCTTCTGTCAAACATTTGGCGGACATTATGTTTTGTGTCATTTCGAGATAACTAGATTGCACTCACATTTACTTGTTTGATTTTTAGGTCAATGTGGAGGACGACTTCTACTTTCTGACGGACCCGGAACAGTTTATCTACAGCCACTGGCCGCACCAGACTGAGTGGCAGTTCCTGCCCAGGAAATTCTCGCTTTCCGAATTCGAGGAGCTGCCCTTCGTCAAGCCGTACTACTTCCGTACCGGCGTACAGCTCGGTTGGACCGAGAGGCCCATCATCCGGGCAACTCACGGAGTAGTCACGTGGACACTCAAGAACGCTAAGCCGCTTAAATTCGGATACAAAGTCATTCGGGATAAAGAGGATAGCAACTCGAACAATTCTAGAAACCGATGCCCAGATTTAAAAACTTGTGTGTACCAAGAGAGTAAGGTGGACGAAACAAGGTTCGTCTTCAGGGCACCCAAGACGGGGAGGTTTACGGTGAAATTCTATGCCAAAAGCTTGGAGCAGGAGGACGTAGTGAAGAACTTGACGGAGATTGTCGAGTACCTCGTTGACGTCCAGGAACCAGCTTCGGACGCGGCTCCACTTGCACCGTGCAGCTACACCTCCTGGGGACCAGGCGTCAAATCCAGAAAGGTACGTCTTGGGAAAAACTCCATAATGAGTGGCGTGGACTGTGCTTTTAATTCCTTTACCGATTTGACTTTATTCATAAAGTTGGTTTTAGGTTTCCCGACGTATCCTAAAGCTATTTTTTTTCTGTTACCACAAGACAAAATCTCTCTGACTTTTTATTCGTGTTCTTCTTTAGGGACACATTTTTAGAAGTTGTTTAGATGAGAAAGAGGTGTAAATATGACCAACAAAATGGCGATGATTTACTGTATAAATATGATATTTAAACATATCTTTACATAAAATGGACAAAATCCCGACCTCAAGAAACGAAACAAAAATTGATTGTTTCAACTTTAAATTGTCCAGTTACATCTTTACTTTGTAATATGTTTTTTCTATAGCTTGGATTAGAAGCGGACAATAAGTCTGGCGTGGTGACGTCACTGGAACCGCACGTAGAGCTGAAATTTCAAAAGACGCGCTCGCTGAGGGTGATATGCAAGCTGAGACGTCATGACGTCAGTGACACCATCCTGGAACGATGTATATCTGTGAAAAACTTAGATAAGGTATATTCACTTGGGCCATCCTATCAATGAGAGAACGGCACAATATCGTTAGATCAGGAAATTCAGTCTGATAGTGCGGTATTATCAAAAAATAACATTGACAGTTTTACTAAAGCATTCAAAAGTCTTGCGTGTTCTGTTGTTTTTTTTATTCAAAATATGAATCATTAGACTCATGGATACTGATTAGAAAAAGTGGTGATTGAAAAGATGGCCCATAATTTATCTTGATCTGGTAAATATTTAATTGATATATTGTCCAGAATCTTGGCGAGAGAATCGGAAACTGTTACTTCTGTCTGTGAGTGCCGCCATTGTGGGTGAAAGCTTTGGGTGTGTAGTAACAATATTTAAGGGGGCGGAGCTTATCTTGGCATCTCGGATCTATGTGTATTGTTGAAACAATTAATTTATGCACACACATACATACATATAAGTCAACCAATAAAAGGATCTGGCGGCTGTTTATTGATGTTCAAGTGTATTGATTCAGTTGTGGCGATATGTATACACTATATGAAAATATTCTCACGGTGGTTGTATATTTCAGATAACCGTGTCATTAAACTTGCCTGAGCCCGGGGAGTACGGAGTAGATGTGCTTGTTTCCCAGCCAAACAAGAAGCGACTTTTTGCGCATGCGTGTCAGTATCTCGTCATCTATCTCGCCGACGACGAGAAAACGCCATTTGTCACCGGGATCACAAGTGGTCACGTGACTGATGACGTAGACAGTGGACTATTCGAAAACACAGAAAAAGAGGTTCGCTCAATAGCTTGTGCTTTATAAAATCTTCTTAAACTTTAAAAATGGAACTAGATAATATTTCTTTCGTCATTGTATAATTACAAACTAAACTCAAAAATTGTATTTGTTTTTTTACGCAAAAGGGAACTATATTTCCTAATATATTTAGCCAAATAATATATATAATCAATTTAAATATTGTTAAAAAATACCAAAACTTTTTGTGCAATTAATTCTCTATAAGGCCTTTTTTCTGGCTAATTTGACAAGACGATATTTTCAAAAATAAAATATACGAATATTTTGGCGCCGACCAAAATATCCTACTTCTGTAATTGTATGCATCCACGGTTTTATTCTTACGGTTTGTCGTTAGAGCACAATGAGCAACCAGAAGAAAACTTATAACTTTTGACATTATAACATCCTTTTAGAAGAAAGTGTCATGGAATATACCCACCTTCGAGGCGCTAGAAATTCAAGACCGCAAGGGGCCACCGCGAGTACCGGACGACTTCGATCTGATTCCTTTAATAAAAAAGGGACCTGATCCCTCTGCTGTCAGTTTCGGCCCCGGGGTCTCATTCTACGACTACGTGGACAGACTGGTCATTGAGTCGCTGGATACTCACGCTGAGGAGGTACGAGTTCAAACGAGGAAAAAAAAAATGCATAGCATCAACAGTGTGTATATACCACATGATAAATTACGTCATATAAAAAAATAATGCTACATCGGAAGGCAACATTTTGCTTAAAATGAAGACTTAAAGCAAAGATAACTTTTCTTTTACTTCACCAAATATTTAAAGACATATTTTCGAAAGACATTATTGTTGATAAAATTGTATGAATTGTATCTGATTTTGTGAACAAACTTTACTGTTATGAATAAATTGAACGGGGAGAAAAATACTATACATTATGAGGCTAGATGAAGCTAGAATTATTTACTTTGTCAGATGTAAGTTTTTTCAAAACTCCATTTGTCGCTGCTCGCCAAGGGAGATTACTGCGTATGAGATTGAAAAACATATAGGACATTGGTATAGTACCGTGTAAACTTCATATATTAAGAGAAAAGTTGGCTTTTAAAATATATATTTTCAAAAAAACGATCTGCATAGTTTTAATTATAATACAATTGAAGTTCAATACTGTGTTATCAATTAAGGTATATATTAGAAACACACTGTACTTAACATGTATCGTTCAACATGGAAAATATCAAAAAGCATTCTTCTGCAATTATGAACTCGGCCCCTAGTTAAAACAACATTTTGGACAATATCAAAATATAAATTATAAAAAATAAATAAATAAATAAATGAATATTTATATTATGAAATTATATATATTGACCACATCATGTTTAGTGTTAAAGCCTCATTTTGGTATGTGGACTTTGATCCCCGAAATATTTCCCTGTTCGAATATATTTATTTATTTTTTGGAATACATTTTTCAAATTTTCGAAAAAAAATGGATATAATATAACTGTGATTTAAATACCAGAACGTATAAACCATTACGTTAGGAATGACAATCTGGATTTTGTCCGACAGATTCATGTTATAGTACGCCCCATGCAATTTATTTTTCATACATTCTTGGAGTATCATATAGGTTATGAAAACGCTGGGGTGCCGAGGATGGACTCTTATCACTTTGGGTATGTTTCCAGGTCGCCCAGAGTCAGCATGAGACGTTCCGGGAGCTGATGTGGGACCTCGTCTTCTCTGTTAAAGTAACCAATGAACTCGCCAAGGCCAGGTACGATAATGATAGACATTTTGAGTTACATTGTCTCCTTCAATGTTCATCCATATTTTTTATTCATGTTTTCGTTTTTCTTTCTATAACTTACCAGTTCAATGCATTCATTTTTATGCATTATTGTTTCATATGAACAGTTTAAGTGATACTTTAAATAACATTTTATAGAACAGAACATAACAATTATTAATTTTCGAATAAGTTTATCATCCCAATCCATTTCCCATCCCGTTGCATCACATCCAATCACATCACATAACATCGCATTACATTACATCGCGTCAGATCACATTACTTCACATCACATGACATTACATCACATTACACCACATCAAATCAAATTACATAACATTACATCACGTCACATCACATAAATTCACATCACATTACATCACATTACATCACATCCCACATCCCAAACCGTGTATCCCGGCATTCCATCCAAACTTTTACCCTCTGAATGTCAGACCCATTTACATATTTATATGGCAACACTGCTAACAGTATCACTGCCATCTTCTGAACAAGAAACATTCGATAGATGATTCTCCATTGCAGGTTGATTTTCCGTTGGTTAACGATCAAGAAAGTAGAAGAGATCAGCTTTAAGACCGTTGAGAAGGAAAGCCCTGAAGAGATTCTCGTCTGGCTCAAGATTGGACGATCCTCGCATGCCCATGTCTTCTATACTATGTGCTGGTATGTGTATTTCATCATCCCCGAACACTCATGTCTTCTATCAACTTTTATGCCATGTCTTGGCAGTTGTTGTGCATCATCCTCGCTCCCTCGTGTCTTCTATACCATGTGTTCCTAGGTTTGTTCGACAAGGTTAACCTATTGAAGTTACACTCGCCTTTCGTTACGGCTGGTGATATTCGGTCTGAAAGTGGATGTTAGGGTCTACTTTAGTACGTGTTCACTAAAACACAGAGTGCATTTAGATTAATTGTTCACTCTTCTTTTTTAAACTTTTTTACTGCTGTGTCCTTACATGGTTTTAACTGTATTAACTAACTTGTCTATTAATCTATTTTCGACGATAATTAGGAGAGTTAAATTTTAGCCAGTGCTTAGAAATATCATTTTAGACATATCTTGATACTACTTTCAGCTTTGCCGGTCTGCACTGCAAGGTGATATCCGGTCTGGTGAAGGGAACCAATTACAAGATCGGACAGAAGATGACACCGGAAGAGTACCAGCACTGGTGGAACGGCGTGTACGTGTACGGCAAGTGGTGCCTTGTGGACAGCTACCTCGCCACCATACCCCTAGTGAACAAAACCGGCTCCGGGGAGCTCAAATATAGCTTTAATGAGAACTACTTCCTTGTGGATCCGAATAAGCTCATTTTTACGCATTTCCCCGATGAGGCACAGTGGCAGTTGGTGAAGGATGTTGAAACCCTGGAGGAGTTCTGCCTTCAGCCGAAGATTACCCCACACTTCCTGCAGTTTGGTCTTCAGACACTCTCCCACAAGGCGGGAGTTATATGCACTCGAGATGAAACCGAAATCCAGCTTGGTTTTCCGTCCAAACGTACAGGCCTCAAGTTTGTTTTTAGCCTCATTTACGAGAACGGTGTTGATGAGTTCAATGGGATCAAACTGGTTCAGTTTGGTATGGTGGAATGTCTACCACACGCGGCAATTATCCGCATCAGCCTACCCAAGAAGGGCGTATACTCGCTACATATCTTCGGTAAAGAAGACACTCCCTTCGGTAAGGACATATCTTTTTCACAAGTATGTGAGTACGAACTGAAGCAAGAAAAAGATCCTGGGAAGATTGTCTGCCCGTATCCGCCATGTTCGTCCCTCATGTGGGGACCGGGACCCGGGTTTTACCAACTCGGATTGACACCGGGAAATAGTCGTGCCATAGTCCAAACAAAGGCCGGAAAGGCCGAAGTTCGTATTAAGATGGTTAAAGCCATCCAGCTTCGATCTCAGGTCAAGCTAAGTTCTCTGGCGCCTAGTCAAGATTTACCGTTAGTTATCTACAAAATTATAGAAAACATGGCGTCTTTCACAGTCGTTGCGACGATGAAGGGACGCTATGGGTTGGAGATTTACGCGCGGGACCCGGATACCCAGGACACGGAGGACATGAGGTTTCGCCAAGTAGCTCAGTATCTCATAGAATGCAATGAAGCCTCTCCTAACATTGTTCTCCCCAAAGTTCCCCCAGGATTTCTAGGGCCACAGCCGAAGTTTACCGAATTCGGCCTCCGCACGTTGAACGAACACGACCCCCTTATAGAGCTCAAGTCTTCGAATCATATAGAAATTCAGCTTGGTACGACACGGGACATGAAATTCAACGCTCAGCTCATCCAAGCCGACAGCGGACTGGACGTGTCCGACTTCATCTTTATCCAAACCCAGCCCTCCATTGTCACATTCCTCGTGAACATTCCTTCCACCCGATTCTACAAGCTGCAAATCCACGGAAACACTGCGGAGGATCAAACCCACACCTCTCTAGGCCTATTCAACTACCTGATTGACTGCAAGAAGGTCGACCAAAGCGTGTACCCGTACCCGCGCCAGCTAGGGCACTGGAAAGAGGGTTGTTACATGTTCGAGCCGCTGATTTTACACGGAGAAATGAAAAAGGAGGACGTGAAATTCCGCGTACATGTTCCTAAAGCTAAGCAGGTGGTTATATTCGTGGAACAAAATCACTTCCCGTTGACGTCACTCGGCCCTGTCCAATGGGAGGGCAGCTTCGACCTGTCAAAATATTACGGCACGGACACAAAGGTGATCCTAGCAGCAAACTATGGCGGAGATGAAGAAAGGTTTGCTACCTTGTTGGAATATAAACTGTAATACAGTGTTCTAAAGTTAGTTTAGGAATTATCAAAATGGAAGCGAAACTTGAATTCCGCTTATGCTCAGAAAATTGTTTTGTGATTAATTTTTTGTGGTATGTTTTGAGTTATAAACAAAAGCGGGTCCAGCGGCTTAGGTGGGGGGCGCATACCGAAAGATTACGTCCTTAAGTTACGCCCCCTCTAAGGTTAAATTCTGGACTCGCCCCTGATAAATGAATTTTGGTTGTTCTAGACAATACAAGTTCATGTGGTTGTGTTCTCGCATGGAAAATTCCCATCGCAATAAAAAATGGAAGTGTTTAAGGAACAGAAAACAGACACGACTTCTGTGAATATAATCACTGCGACTCATTGAAGTATTTCATCATTTCATTATAGTGAAAAACATTTATTAAAATATAAAATTGTACACAGTTGATATAAAAACTTTGTACTTTTTTATTATAATTAAATATGCATATCATAAATGTTGAGTGTTATTAATGTTGTATTTTGACAATTCATGTCCTTATATTAACAATGCATGACTTTACTGCTGAAAATATATTATAAAGCAAGGCCTTGCCGAACTGATTTTATGTTTAGCGTCAACGGGTAGGTTTGATTTGCATCGCCTAAATAAACGAATATAAGCGTACTGAAATGGCGCCTCCTGCCGGGGGATGGGAGGGGGGGGGGGCAATCACATACAGTTGATTTAGACAAACTGCAGGCGTTGTTATCTAAATCCAGGCCCCACTTTCTCGAAACTTCTTAATTCCCTTATAACTGGATTAAAGCTCACTATTTTTGTTGTTCTGTAATATGAGTACCTTCTTTAAGATTTTTTTGAAATTATATAGGATTTCATTTATCAAAATCCGTATTTGTATGTATGTTGGCAAATTGAAATAAGCTACTTAAGCCTGTTATGTTCAAGAAGTTTCGAGAAATAGGGGCCAGGAGCACGTACATCGGGTATACTCCTGGGGATGAATGATGTTTTGATGATCAAACTTAATAAAAAAAATTAAATCAAATCTAAAGAAGAAGTTAATTTTTCGAGATTGCAATCTCACAGGGCCTGTCAAAATCCATCCTGTTGGGAATCACCCCCTGTCTAAAGTCCCCTATATGCCCGTCACCCACTCCTCTTTCGGGCATAACATCAATAGGTGAATAAATAAAAACTGTGATTTCGAAATATGCGAGTCTCTACTTGTATTTAAACAAACGCATTGAAAGTATTATATATTTTCCTAAACATTACATCAGTTTCGGCATGGCCTTATATTTATGGTCTTCCCTTACCTCATTCTATACTTCTCAAAATTTGCTACGGAACACATATATAAGGCTACTATAAGTAAAAGCTAGAAGCTTTACCTCAAATAAGCCTTAAATTTGGTGGGAATACACTGAGATGGTATACGATATGCAGCTTAAGCCAATCTTATAACAGAACAATACATCATTTACTCCATTCACTGTATAGGTCCGTTATTTGTATCGAGCAATCCGATTAGTTACATCGTTCTTAGATCCAATTATGACCAGTATTGAACACCACCCCTGGTGATACTTATACAATGCGTATTGTCCTTCCAAAGGAGTTGTAATCGAATTAAAAGAATATTACTTAACAAATCCCCACCCAAATGTGTTAATCACTTCATAATGTCAAGGGGCCATAACTCAAGTACGACAAACGTAAGACGTGAATGTTTTTCCTTTTCAATCACCTTTATAACTTACTTCAAAGCAAATAAAGGGTAAAATTGTTTCTTTTTTCATATTTTGAATCAGGAACTTTTTATATTTTAATAAACGTCATAATTTATGTTCGTTAATTTGATACAAACATGTTTTACCAAATTATCATTTTGAGATGACTTTCTAAAAACTGTTGACAACGTTTAAATTAACAGTTTGTTTTTCTTTAAACAGATATATACTTTGAGATCAAAATGATAACACGTGTTCCTTAGCAAACAATGAGGAGTATGTACTTTACATAATAGATAGTATACCACCACGTTAGCATTAGCCCATAAATAGTCTTCTTTATAGTTGTCTTCCAGTCGCTAGTATTGCCGTTAATATTTCCATTGTATTATTTTCTTTCTTTTTGTGATCCATATTTTTGCATAATTTGTTATCATATTATTTTATGTTTAAGAAAGTTAAGCAATAAAATTACATAACTTTGAGCGCAGCCTTATCCTTTTGCAAACTTAGTTCTCTAATATTATGAATTTCAAGACGTCGACTTAGAACTATGTAATACCGGAAACATCGACTTAAGATGTCTGCGTAATATTGGAGACATCGACTAAGGAAGTCTGCGTAACGCGGCAGATATAGACAAGTGAAGTCTGCGAAATGAAGAAGATATCGACGTAGCAAGTCTAAATGACGCGGCAGATATAGACATAGGAAGTCTGCGAAATGAAGAAGACATCGACGTAGCAAGTCTAAATGACGCGGCAGATATAGACATAGGAAGTCTGCGAAATGAAGAAGACATCGACATAGCAAGTCTAAATGACGCGGCAGATATAGACAAGTGAAGTCTGCGAAATGAAGAAGACATCGACGTAAGCAAGTCTAAATGACGCGGCAGATATAGACATAGGAAGTCTGCGAAATGAAGAAGACATCGACGTAAGCAAGTCTAAATAACACGGCGGATATAGACATAGGAAGTCTGCGAAATGAAGAAGACATCGACGTCAGCAAGTCTAAATAACACGGCGGATATAGACATAGGAAGTCTGCGAAATAAAGAAGACATCAACGTAGGAAGTCTACGAAATCTAGAGGGTGTCGACTTAAGAAGTCTACGTAATGTAGGAGACATCGTCTTAGGAAGTATGGTTAATGAAGGACAAATCGACTATGGAAGTCTGCGTCATGTAGGACACATCGACATAGGAATTCTGCGTTATGCAGGACACATGGACTTTTGAAGTCTCCGTTTTGTAGGACAATCGACTTAGGAAGTCTCCGTAATGAAGGACAATCAATTTAGGAAGTATCCGTAATGTAGGACACTCGACGTTGGAAGTCTCCGTAATGTAGGACAATCAATTTAGGAAGTATCCGTAATGTAGGACACTCGACGTTGGAAGTCTCCGTAATGTAGGACAATCAATTTAGGAAGTATCCGTAATGTAGGACACTCGACGTTGGAAGTCTCCGTAATGAAGGACAATCAATTTAGGAAGTATCCGTAATGTAGAACACTCGACGTTGGAAGTCTCCGTCATGTAGGACAATCGACGTTGGAAGCATCCGTAATGTAGAACATACCAATATAGAAAGTTTCTGTAATGGAGGACAAATCGACATATGAAGTCTACGTAATGTTGGACATATCGACTTAGGAAGTTTGCGTTATGTAGAAGACATTGACATATGCAGTCTCCGTAATGTTGAACATATCGACTTAGGAAGTATCCGTTATGTAAGACAATTGATTTAGGAAGTATTCGTAATGAAGGACAATCGACTTAGGAAGTATCCATAACGTAGGACATATCGACATAGGAAGTCTCCGTTATGTAGGACATATCGACATAGGAAGTCTCCGTAATGTAGAAGACATCGACTTAGGAAGTCTGCGTAATGTAGGACATATCGACATATGAAATCTACGTAATGTAGGACATACCAACATAGGAAGTCTCCGTAATGTGGAACAGTCGACATAAGAAGTCTCCATAATGTAGGACATATCGACATAGGAAGTCTCCGTAATGTAGGAGACATCAACTTAGGAAGTCTCCGTTATGTAGGACAATCTACTTTGGAAGTCTCCGTCATGTAGGCCATATCGACATAGGAAGTCTCCGTAATGTAGGACAATCGACATAGGAAGTCTCCGTAATGTAGGACAATCGACATAGAAAGTCTCCGTTATGTAGGACATATCGACATAGGAAGTCTCCGTAATGTAGTAACATCGACTGAGGAAGTCTCCGTTATGTAGGACAATCTACTTTGGAAGTCTCCGTCATGTAGGCCATATCGACATAGGAAGTCTCCGTAATGTAGGACAATCGACATAGGAAGTCTCCGTAATGCAGGACAATCGACATAGAAAGTCTCCGTAATGTAGGACATATCGACATAGGAAGTCTCCGTTATTTAGGACAATCGACAAAGGAAGTCTCCGTTATATAGGACAATCGACAAAGGAAGTCTCCGTACGGGGGACAATCGACATAGGAAGTCTCCGTAATATAGGACAATCGACATAGGAAGTATCTGTGATGTAGGACAATCGACGTAGGAAGTCTCCGTAATGTAGGACAATCGACATAGAAAGTCTCCGTTATGTAGGACATATCGACATAGGAAGTCTCCGTAATGTAGTAACATCGACTGAGGAAGTCTCCGTTATGTAGGACAATCTACTTTGGAAGTCTCCGTCATGTAGGCCATATCGACATAGGAAGTCTCCGTAATGTAGGACAATCGACATAGGAAGTCTCCGTAATGCAGGACAATCAACATAGAAAGTCTCCGTAATGTAGGACATATCGACATAGGAAGTCTCCGTTATTTAGGACAATCGACAAAGGAAGTCTCCGTAATATAGGACAATCGACAAAGGAAGTCTCCGTACGGGGGACAATCGACATAGGCAGTCTCCGTAATATAGGACAATCGACATAGGAAGTATCTGTGATGTAGGACAATCGACGTAGGAAGTCTCCGTAATGTAGGACAATCGACATAGGAAGTCTCCGTAATATAGGACAATCGACATAGGAAGTCTCCGTCTTATAGGACATTCGACATAGGAAGTCTCCGTAATGTAGAACAAATCGACTTTAGAAGTCTTCGTAATGTAGGACAACCAACTTAGGAAGTCTTCGTAATCGAGGACAGTTTACTTTGGAAGTCTGCGTAATGTAGGACAATTTACATTGGAAGTATGCGTAATGTTCTATGAGACATCGACTTTGGAAGTCTGCGTAATGTAGGAAACATCGACTTAGGAAGTGTGCGAAATGTAAATGACATCGACTTAGGAAGTGTGCGTAATGCAGGAGAATTCGATTTCGGAAGTCTGCGTAATGTAGGAAACATCGACTTATGAAGTCTGCGAAATGTAGAAGACATCGACATAGGAAGTCTGCGTAATGCAGGAGACTTCGATTTCGGAAGTCTGTGTAATGTAGGGGACATCGACATAGGAAGTCTGCGTAATTTAGGGGACATCGAATTTGGAAGTCTGAGTAGTGTAGATGACATCACGTTTGGAAGTCTGCTTAATGTAGGGTACATCGAATTTGGAAGTCTGCGTAATGAAGGGGACATCAACTTTGGAAGTCTGCTAAATGAAGGGGACATCGACTTTGAAAGTCTGTGTAATGTAGGGGATATCGACTTTGAAAGTATGTGTATTGTAGGGGACATCGACTTTGAAAGTCTGTGTAATGTAGGGGACTTCGACTTTGAAAGTATGTGTATTGTACGGGACATCGACTTTGAAAGTCTGTGTAATGTAGAGGACATCGACTTTGAAAGTATGTGTAATGTAGGGGACTTCGACTTTGAAAGTCTGTGTAATGAAGGGGACTTCGACTTTGAAAGTCTGTGTAATGAAGGGGACTTCGACTTTGGATGTCTGTGTAATGTTGGAGACATCGACTTTGGGAGTTTGCGTAATAATGGTCACATCGACTTTGGGAGTTTACGTAGTACAAGAGACTTCGACTTCAGAAGTCTGCATAATGAAGGTCACATTTATGCAGGAGACATCAACTTAGGAAGTCTCCGTTATGTAGGAGACATCGACTATCGACTTTGGAAGTCTGCGTAATACCACGAATTTTATGTTTTAATCAAAGCGACAATACCCCCGTTCAAACAGCTCAAAATATATTTTTAAATCTAATACGGACAAAGTGGTCATGAAGGCCCTATTTTGCCTAGCAAAATGGGCATTAGTTTAAAAGGCTATAATGTCATAACGACCTAGGCTTTAACACGCGGAACTTGATCTTCATTTGAAAGATAAAAATTCAGACAAGGTCAATCAATCTTATAAGCTTTATGTTAAGAGCTACGTGGCGGTTTTAAGGTTGCTCCGTTCTTCGTATATCATGTATTTATTTTCTGGTTCCTTGCTATCCTTCAATAATAAATGTCTTACTTTTCAGGTGATCGGGACGTTTGCATTTTTTAACATTCATAACTGTAAAGGAACAGTCCAATGAAATCGTTACTGCTGTTTTCGATTGACCTAGAAAATACAGGGACAAAGGGAGATACATTCTGACCATATTTTATTATGGTTGGGTATAATTCTCCAGGGGTGTTTAGAAGGGGTTTTGAGTGAAAGTGTTCTATCGGTATAGGTGATCGCTTCCAACCCAAAACGTTGGGGTTCAAACCCCACTAGTTGTACTTTCGTATGGCCATTTAAAGGGGATATGAGTTCTGGTTTATACCCAGGAAACGGATGTTTGCACTTGTCATCACAATCGAATTGAAATAATTTAGTATGCACTCACAAGTGTTCGCGAAAACTGAACCTGGTCACCTACTGCTTACCAATAATGAGCTTTACCTACACATATGGGCATGTAGTGTGACTAAGTTTCATGTAGATTGGGTACAAAATGCGTTGCCTCTAGTATATAAAAAAATAACATTTTACGAAGTGCCTGACTTTTACGTTTTGACTTAAAATGACATTTAAGACGTGACCTAGATATAAAAAAGACGTACACAATGATAAAAGCTTCATGACATTTGGCTATATAAAGTGGTCTCTTTAAGTGTTAGAAATGCTTTTACCACAATTGACTTCATAGCCAGGTTTTTTGGTCATGCCATGTTCCATGAGGATTGAGTGACACATGCTATTGTTTGTCTTTACATACCATGTTCATGAGGATTTGGTGACACATGCTACTGTTTGTCTTCACATGCCATGTTTCATGAAGATTTGGTGACACATGCTACTGTTTGTCTTCACATGCCATGTTTCATGACGATTTGGTGACACATGCTACTGTTTGTCTTCACATACCATGTTTCATGAGGATGTGGTGACACATGCTACTCCTCGTCTTCAGATAGCAAGTTTCATGAGAATGTGGTTACACATGCTACTGTTTGTCTTCACATGCCATGTTTCATGAGAATGTGGTGACACATGCTACTCCTTGTTTTCACATGCCATGTTTCATGAGAATGTGGTTACACATGCTACTCCTTGTCTTCACATACCATGTTTCATGAGAATGTGGTGACACAATCTACTGTTTTTCTTCACATGCCATGTTTCATGAGGATGTGGTGACACATGCTACTCCTTGTAATCACATAGCAAGTTTCATGAGAATGTGGTGAAACATGCTACTCCTTGTCTTCACATACCATGTTTCATGAGAATGTAGTGACACATGCTACTCCTTGTCTTCACATACCATGTTTCATGAGAATGTGGCGAAACATGCTACTCCTTGTCTTCACATACCATGTTTCATGAGAATGTGGTGACACATGCTACTCCTTGTCTTCACATACCATGTTTCATGTGAATGTGGTGACACATGCTACTGTTTGTCTTCACATGCCATGTTTCATGAGAATGTGGTGACACATGCTACTCCTTGTCTTCACATGCCATGTTTCATGAGAATGTGGTGACACATGCTACTCCTTGTCTTCACATGCCATGTTTCATGAGAATGTGGTGACACATGCTACTGTTTGTCTTCACATGCCATGTTCATGAGGATTTGGTGACACATGCTACTGTTTGTCTTCACATGCCATGTTTCATGAGAATGTGATGACACATGCTACTCCTTGTCTTCACATGCCATGTTCATGAGGATTTGGTGACACATGCTACTGTTTGTCTTCACATGCCATGTTTCATGAGAATGTGATGACACATGCTACTCCTTGTCTTCACATACCATGTTTCATGAGGATGTGGTGACACATGCTACTGTTTGTCTTCACATGCCATGTTTCATGAGAATGTGGTGACACATGCTACTCCTTGTCTTGACATCGCATGTTTCATGAGGATTTGGTGACACATGCTACTGCTCTTCACGTGTCATATTTCATTAGGATTGGCTTACACATGCTACTTCTTGTCTTCACATGCCATGTTTCATGAGAATTTGGTGACACATGCTACTGTTTGTCTAAACATACCATGTTTGAAGAGGATTTGGTGACACATGCTACTCCTTGTCTTCACATGCCATGTTTCATGAGGATTGGCTAACACATGCTACTCCTTGTCTTGACATCGCATGTTTCATGAGGATTTGGTGACACATGCTACTGTTTGTCTAAACATACCATGTTTGATGGGGATTGGCTAACACAGGATACTGCTTGACTAAACATACCATGTTTCATGAGGATTTGGTGACACATGCCACTGTTTGTCTTCACATACCATGTTTTTCCTTAGGATTGAGTGACACATGCTACAGCTTTTCACATACCAGGTTTCACAATGATTGACAATAGTGTTCCAATACAAAACGTTGATGACAAATAACAACCATACTGGGACTCACATAAGTATGCGCTAAAGCTGGTTGACCAAGAAGCATAATTATTTTTTTTGTATGTTTAAGAATTACAGAATTTGTTTTTGTCATTGTGAACAGGTTTATTAAATTTCAGAATAACTCTGTCAGTGTTTGTTTTTGTGCCGAACGCCATACAAAACTTTAAACATTCTTTCCTCAATCAACATGTTTTCATATCAAGGCTGGTGTTATGGGCAATACACACGTTCTTTGGTTTATCCCAATTTATTTAAGATTGATTGTGAAGACAACTGAATCACACTCGAATTCATTTCTCACTGTGTTGTAATTGAGAGGCTTAATCAAACAGAATTATGACAAAATATACTTATTTGCCAAAAATGGTTGTCAGGTTAACGCTGTGGTTAGTGCACTCTCTTCTCACCATGGCAAACCAGGTTCAATCTCGGCCTGGGTGCATGCAAGTTTGGTCAGTGGTCGCCAAACTGGACAAGTGGGTTTGCATCGGGTTCCCCAGTTTCCCCACCAACACAAGACCACACTCTCTTTCAACATCGTGCCAACGAAAGTGACTAAACATGTAGAAGTTAATATAACTTAATTCATTATAGTTGTAAAAATCAGGAAAGTTTAAACTAAAATGACAGAAGACAAACTTCTCAAACTTTATTGAAAAGCAGTTCAACAAGCATTAAAAAAGAATATCCATCTTGTGTACATCAATGACTTTTACATATTATTGTCCAATATGTCCCCCGTCTGGACATTGCCAATGAGTATCACTACCATGATTGCTGGAAAAACACCTACATATAAACTAACTTACAAAAGTAGAAATGCCCTAATAGAATTGAGAATATTAAAAACATTTTCTACAATATCAATCTAATCTGTTGTTTTAACATGATAAATATTGCCTAAATGTGATGTCCCCAAAATGCAATTTATCAAAAACAATTTCTTCAATATTGATCTTATTTTGTTGTTTTACCATCATAAATATTGCATAAAAAATGATGTCCCTAAAATGCAAATTTTCTAAGCTGTGTATGAAGAGAAAACCAATACATATAGGGGATCATAATATAAACACTCCTCACTATGAGAAAATCAAGAAATTTACAAAAAATGTAAAGGAAATTTAAGAAAACAACAAAAAAATGAAAACTTAACATTTTGAGAGTTTTTACCCCAAATTAAAGAAACTTTTTCTTTATAGCTGCCCCCTCATTCAACTTATTTGTAGAGTACTGTAAAAGACTTGAAGACTTCAATTTTACTATAACAGTGATTCAGTTTCTTCGCACACCAAGTCTTATCTTATCAATATTCTGCATTAAAGCTGCACTCTCACAGATATACCACTTAATTAAAATTTGAACTTAAATATATAAATATGCGATCTAATTTTTTTACAGCCGTCTTATATAACTGGTTTCCATGGATTTTCGCAAAAATTGGCTCGTTCCAGGACAAAAAATATTAATAGTTGTCAAAATGTTCAATCTGTGAGAGTGCAGCTTTAAAACAGATTTGGGAATCATTCACTTTCTTGCAGATTCATTATCAGTTGTTGAAATTAGCAGAAGCCGCAACCACTGCAGTGGTTGAGTACTTTTTGGGTTTGATAAAGGTCTAAATGTTATAAAACAGGGCTTGTTCAGCTCATTCATCCAAAAGTCTCATATTGATGACTGTATAATTACCATAATTATGATTTTAGAACTACTTTTGTCAGAACTACTTTTGTCATTTATATCAACCATATTGCATAATTTATTTCAAACATTGGTTGTTATCAAAGTGAACTGAACACCAAGTTTTATCATGAGTCCATGTCTTTAACAGTACCTTTACAGTAATATTTACCATCTCTTTTGAGTAAATTCAGAATCACCACCGTGTCAATTAAGAATCCCTATCAAGTCATACAAACAGTTAAGCTTTTTAAGCTTACATTATTACGAGTATTCAAATAAATAGAGAATGAGATGAATGTATAAGCAACTCTATATGGAAGGCCTGGATAAAGTCAAACTAACAAAGCCAATCTCTACCATTCTTTGGAATTAAGCCATTTAAGTATTTGACCCACAAGTATGTGACATTTAGAAAAAAAAATGCGGTCCCTAGGCATTTAAAATTAAACATTAAGGATAATGGACCTATCAGAGATCTTGTTTATTTGTTGGCCTGATACCTTAAGCATTAACTTTATAATTAAGAACATTAATTTCAGAGTCCATATTCAATATAATTCTTATCCTTTTCCTTAGACATGCCTCAATGATTCCATTCAGTCTATTAATCAATTATTTTTTAAATCCAATCAAAACCCTAAGTTTCTACTCTTAAATTGAAGTTTAGGCTAAGTTGGATATGGTCTCAGATTTATCAAAATGTGAGCAATTTTTATGGTTCTTGATGATTAATTTTGATGATCAAACTTGTTTCTAAAAACTATACAAGCAGACTTACATGTATTAAATGTGTGTACTCATAATTGAATGTTTAGAGTTAACGTCGTCATAGAAACTAGACTGTGACCTATAAATAAACGTCAAGAAAGCACTGTGTTACAATACAAATAAATGAATACAGTCGGTTCACATAACACAACACCCTGCCACCCACTTTAGTGTAAAATTGTCTTCTCGCTTCTGGTATAAATAAATATGTACAGTGAAATGTTAAATAATGATTTTTATCAAATTTGTTAATTCATTCGCTAAAAAAAGGCTGCGTATATATTTTTTTTTTAAATAGATCTCAAATTTTGTACAAAAAAAGAATTATAATTGTGTGTTATAATAAAAAATTTTAGTAAGATAAACATAATGATTTTGAAGTTCCAAAATTGTTGCAAAAAAGTCGTTCAAAATATTTTACAATGCATTAATTTAAAATACAGTTATTTTCTGTTACCTATGCTACAGTTCTAAATAGAACGAGTTCAGTAAAATGCAACGAATAATAATATATACACTCCACTGAAATACTCTTTCCCCTGACGAGATAACTTGGAATCTTCCACATCTAAAATAGTATAGTCTTTCCCTATCAAGTGGACTAGTCCATTCCCTTCATGGGTATATCACACTAGGGTGGCAGGTAGGTCCAGGTTATGAGACCTCTTGTTCCACTGTGTTCGTTTGTGAGCCGTAGCGCGATGTCAACGATCGTGCCACGTAGTTCCAGTATTCACCGCGGATCTGATCATACTCGTCTGCCAGAGCATTACATAGCTGAAAGTATAACAATGACTCATTGACACAAACCGTTATTCAAAGATAGAGAAGTACCTTGGAGCAAACATCAATGTTTTCTGTTGTTATTAAATTCAAAGGGGAGGGGGGCATTATTCATCAATAACTGCCACCAGAGCTACTGGCCTTTGTGCCTTTTGTCTTCAGGTGTTTTTTAAAACCTACACATAATTTCAACAAATGACATGTTTTCAGCTATGATATTTTAACCATGAGAATTCAAGTACTTAGCAACCACAGGCAAATACTAGCAGATATACTATACAGTAAAATGCATACATGTCCTTATAACATTTTCTCATTTAAAACCACTGCTACAGACATAATAGCTTAACAAGAGCACCGCGGAGTGGGTGCCAACGCTCGTCTGAGTTATGAGGTAAGGTTAAAGTTTTTGGACGACGACGACGACGCAGACGCAGACGCAGACGACGACGCCAAGGCTATCACAATAACTCGACTTTTTTTCTTCGAAAAACAGACGAGCTAAAAATACAGTTTTTATCTTTTATCACAAAAGAAAATCTCTACCAATTTTGCATTGAATTTGCCAATGAAACTTACAATAATACATAAATTATTTAATATAACAAAGCGAAATATAAATCCCTAGCAAAGAATATAAAATTTAACAAATTAAGCCACGCACCTGTTCCGCTTTCTTCAGTGTAGCGGCACGATCGTCACTCTCTTGTTCCAACATCTCTTCGTACGTGTCAATCATGTAGGCCATCAGGTATGGGGAGCGATATCGGTCCTCGTAAAGCTGCTGACAGAACGCCAACACTGACGGGTAGTTCTGTAGCTGACGATCTAACAGCACACTGTAACAGATGGCAGCAT
Organism: Mya arenaria; assembly: GCF_026914265.1. Lineage (NCBI taxonomy): Eukaryota > Metazoa > Mollusca > Bivalvia > Myida > Myidae > Mya > Mya arenaria. The sequence goes on from NC_069133.1 coordinate 16,400,217, forward strand.
TGCAAATGAAAACCTTTTTTTGGCAAATTTAAAGCTGCATGAATGCTTATCATGCCTAAAAGCATCCATCCTTGGCCTCGATATTATTGAGATTATTGGCTTACTTAAATGTAAGGCAAACAAAAAACGCCATTTTGGCTAGAAGCAAATTATGTAACCCATTTCTAATAAGAAAAAGTTAAGCTTAATTTGTTCAATTCCTAGTTTTCAAGTCAAAGCAGGCAGAAATAGGCCTTAATATCGTAGATATGACTTAATCGGGAAACATAACATCTTAGTTTCCTGTGAAATTACAGCACCCACGTAAAGTGTGTTTTAAGTTCATTGATACTTACATAGAATTTTATATTTCATTTTTGTGTAAAAAATATTTGATATGAAGCTAAACACTGAGTTAAGGAAAATAAATTACATAAGGTCAATTTCTGCCCACAAAGGCTCAATATTATTGTGTTTATGTGAAAAGAAATGTTGGTTTAAGTGAAGGCAAAACCTGGTTTTGGTTGAAATATGCAATTGCTCCTATTGCAACAACAAACAGGCATGCTCTTTAAAAGGGGCTAAGGTTTTGAGGGCAAAGGTCAAGAGAGATGTAGCCCTTGATAAAATTAGTGTGAGCTACGTCAATCTTGCTCCAAGCCCTTGACTGGGTATCAAATTTTGCGTGCCTTGTACAGGCAGGCAGTAAATGGGTTAGACAAAATTTAAAAAGGTCATGGGAGGACATTGATGGTTAACTATACCCTTTCAGGTAATTCCAAGCACTCTCATTGTTGGGAGCTTTCTTTATGTAATCCTGAGTGAATCTGAAAATAACAACTTTGTTATCGCACAAAATGTATACAAACACCTAACAATGAAAACAATTACTTCTGAAGGTTTAAAGGCGCACAATATAGGCTGAAGCAAAAAAAATAAAATTATTTCAAAGCATTTATGTGTTAAACATTTGACTTTAATGATCAAAACAAAAACTTCATTTCATTTAGGTACAGATAAAAAGATCAAGCAATTTTGTGGCGCTTTTTTTTAACTGGGGAATTTGTGGCTACGTAGCTATTAATTAAAAAAATACTTTATAAAGGTTTTATCATATGCTTTTTGTTAGATGTTTAAATTATTAATGTCAAATGAGATGATAATGCATAAAAAAAATTAAAAAATGCATCAACCTTTTTTGTGCTCCTTTAAGCTTGATGCTGACTGATATGAATTTATTCATCTATTACATAAACAATATATGAAAGCTTAACTTTTTATACCTACAAATTGTAACCAAACTAAATAAAGCAAATTTTAAACAAAAAAAACTAAAAAGATTGTCTTTCTTTAACTTATGACAAAAAGATTATGAATCATTAAAATAACCAACCTAATCTCACGTTCGATGACATCATCGGTAAAACCCGTAGTATGGTTAACGACAAAGTATCTCTGGTTCCATGCAGAGTTATTCCTCAGATCGTCCCGCAGTAATTTCTCCACGTAACCTAGTTCATTATCCCACAGATCGAACTCACGGATGACCCATTGTCGGTGCTGCCACGCGTGGTAGTTTTTCGCATCATCTTGCAAGATGGACGCCGTGAAATCTAGTTCCCGACCCGGGTCCTGCAGGCGCTCAACGATCACTCTACGATGATGCCTAGTAAAAACAGACACATTTGTTAGAGTTTGAAGGTTTATTTTTATGTATAATTCAGAAACAAAGTTTAGTTATTAAACAAACTCATGTTATTTTCTCATAAATTATACACTGAAGGTTTTGCAAAGGTGAAACAAGATCACTGCAAGCTTATGCCATATTTCTCAATTGACCAAGGTGTATATTTTTACTCTTTTTTAAGTTATGGGACTGTGTTTAAAGTCTCTTATAAATATGCTGAGTTGTAACACTGCTGCTGCTGTAACAATACAATTGGTTAAGCGGTTTTGACAATACCTTGGCTTATTGGTGTTTTTACAAAAGAAAAAATAGGTACAACTTAAATATTATTAAAGCCAGAGTGGCCTTGCTGCACATGGGCAAATCGTATCTGGCAACAAGTGTACCAAGTTTCATTTGAATATCTGAACAGTTTTAGGGTTTATATGGCCAGGATAAAAGTTTTTGAGCAATGCTGTTTCGACCAAAAACAATGACAGCAAGGCTATGATAATACGTCTTCTCTTCAAAGCACAGACAAGCTAATAACAACTAAAATGCATAATGAAATAATAAGTATTACCAGACTTGATAGTTTTTAGGGTGTTTATTTATCACGTTTGTGATGTAGGTAAGCTCTTTGTGCAAGTCCTTGTTCATGGCTGCCAGACACTCCCGTCTGTAGTGCCTGAAATGTACAAACATCAGAAATGTAAAATCATCACAAATAATAATAATCTAGTTTAGACATTAAGTCCAACCAGGCTTATAAGTTTTATGGCTGCCAAACAATCGTGACTGAAACGTGTAACAAGCATGATAAATATAGTGTCATCACATGTAATTCTAATCCAGTTTACACATGAAGTCCAATCAGGCTTATCAGTTATATGGCTGCATTACACATGATCATGCTGGTTATTCCTGGAATGCGTAGCAAGCTTGACGAATGTAAGTTATCACAATTAATTCTAATCTCCAGTTTACCCATAAAGTCCTGCCAGACTTATAAAGGGCTGGAAGTCACTCACACTATGGTGCCCGAAAGTAGAATAATTATAATTAGGTATTTGAAATCCTTATAGAATCAAGCACTTTTCATCCCAGTCCCTAGGGCATACCATGTTCTCTGCTCAAGAAAACTAACATGCAACTTGATTGGTTCTTAATGAAATTACGGTTAAGACAATCAACTCATTCATTATTCTAGAAAAAGCAATGGTTTCGCAACCAAAGAAGGAACTAACACAATTAAGAAAAATACCATACTCAAGGGAGGTTACATACAATACTATCAAAATACCCAAATCATATAGAGTTGCTTCCCATACATAAAAACTGCTTAACAACTGCAAACAATGTCAGTGTTTATAATCATAATACATAATATCTGGCAGGTTATCAAACCTATATAATACGAGCAGTGGGAGACAGTTCACACATTCTTAATGTCATAACTGGCAAGGATCTCCCGTAATCAGGTATTGTTGGGTGGCTCAATTTTTGGGCCAAAATTCTTTAGGGAAGTCTGTTTCACAATGTAAACACACAAATCATGAACATGTAAACTAATTGGAAAAAATGATAATGTACAAAACAAGAGAGAGAATGCCAACATTTCTTGATTTTTTTCTGACAAAACATGGGGCATAACTTAATAATTAATAAAGACGGAGTTATGTGCCATGCTAAACATGTGCATAATGGTTCTAGCAAGATGTGTACCAAGATTCAACAAGAGTGCTGCAAAGTGAACTCTAATGCTCATCTGTTTTTTTGGGGGGGTTTTGTTGTTTTTTTGGGGGGGTTTTTTGGGGGGGGGGGGTTGAGGGGGGGTCAGTCAAAGAAGGGGCATTACTCCATGATAATTAAAGCCAGAGTAATGGGACTTGCTGGACTAGTTCAAATTGGCTCAACCCTTATAACATTTTGTCCATTGTTGCAATCAAATATATTGAATAATGCTCGAGTTATTCCCAAGGCATACGCCACCAACAAAGACACTAAGGACAATAAATGTAATTTTCTGCGTTTGAATGCAGTGAATCAGACGAAAATTTATTTCTCTTGGTTACTTATTCGCCAGTAGGTGGCAAATAATTGAACAAGTTTTTCTTGCACACTAGCCTCATATTTCATTCAGCCTTGGGTCTTGTAGGCGGCAACAACCTTATTTAACTTTTACGAACGAAAACTTCGAATTTAAGGGCTATTATTTAGCATTAAGTTGATATTTATAATTTAATATGAATAATAATCTTGCAGTATCGCTTTTGTATATATAGTTATATGATTTCATGTCCATATATTGGATTGTCTAACAAGAGTTGAACTGAATGTGTATATGTTTTGAAGTATGAAATGGATGCTATTTATGCAAGGTATATCTATAATCAAAGTTAGTAGGTCTTTGTTCCCATCGGCTTACACCAAAAAGTACATTTATTTGTTTATTCAATGGTCAATGTTAGTCCTGCTGGAATATGAGTTTATATTAACCCTTTGCATGCTGGGTAAATTGTCGTCTGCTCAAAAATGTTGTCTGGTTTATTCTAAATTTCTTTCAATTTACTTAAAACTTTTGGCATATATTGACTGAGTGGCAAACAGCTTGGAACCTGACCAAGCGCCGAGTTACTCGGCGTCTGGTCTGGTTCCAAGCTGTTTGCAAAGCCTTTAAAATCGCCATCAGCAGCCTAAGGGTTAAGGAAACCACTTTTTTCTTTGACAAGCTGAACGTCCCAAAACCATTGCACACCAAAACATCAATACTGAGTCGGCCAAGTTTCTCTTGGTTCCTTCAAACATTTTATAATGCTATGTCCTTGGCACAAATCTCATAAGATTTCAATGCAAACATTATGTAAAATTATAAACAATCTGCTTCTAAATATTTACGTGCATGTAAATAAATCAATCCATTTATAGAACCATACAGAAACGTTCAAATGATTTATTATGTCTGGAGCAATGAAAGAAAACACTATTGATAGGATTAATTCTGTATTAACAACAAATTCAAAAGAATTTTTGAAACTGATTTTAGCCTTCAACTGGAAAACCTGCTGATCTGAATTTAAATCATTCTTGTTTGTATATAAGATTTGGGTTTCATTGCTTGTGTACACGGAGTATCAAAGCAAATGCATGACGTCAATTCATTAGCTTAATGTAATCTTGTGATATGCTTAAATTGTGTCAAAGCCAAATATCTTTTTATTTGAAAATCAAAACATTGAAATCTTCACAATCAAACATTTGCAAACATAAATTGTAACATGAATCGAAACCTGAATCTCTTGATAAGTATAAAAAGTCAGCCTATGTAACATGATTCGAATCCTCTATCTACTTGAATCATTGATCACCAAATGCCATATCCCTCACGAGCAGTTAACGATTTGACACCATTTTGTAACAATAGTCTATCTAATGAGGTATCTTCAACTCAGATGGCATTTGGATGACTTCCATTAACCTTGACACACCATGGTAATTGCCTGTCAACTTGAAGGATATACCAGTGTATTTTCTCTTTCCCCCTTCTGTAAATGGGGACAGAGAACTGTTAAATTTTGTGAAAAAGCAACACTAAATTGAGAACAAGAGCTGCCGCAGTAAGTGACAGATGCACCCATAAGTTCCATCAAGTTTAAGGGTTTTAGCTTATAAATGATAATGTTCTGGAAGGGTGCTGTACCCTTTCCATTTTCAGTAGCACCCTTCAGCCCTCATGGAGACCAGCATGGGCACCCTTCTGCCTTCATAGATTTAAATGCTTAAGATTGTCAATTTCAATACATTTTTCTGTCAAATTCATAATGTTCAAGTTCTTATGCTAAAATTTGCCCTTTTTCAGTAAGCACCATGTCCACTTTTCCAATACTGACTAAACCGTAAGTTTAATGGATTATGCAATTATTAATATGCCTACAATCAGGAAGAGCTAACAAAAACTGTAAGCATATGACAGACCCTATGATGGTTGACTTCAAGTGCCGGTGAGTAATGAAGAAAAACATACAGACCCTGATCTTGCATGTGACACATACAACAAGTTTTGTGAATGGTTTAGGAGGTTACAGGGCCTGCGCATGCCACATGTCCCCTTTATATACCGGTATCAAAGACATGTGTAAAGTTATTGTAAAATCCCACTGTGGCAAAATAAATTCACATAAAAAGAACAGTGAAAGGACAGTGGGACACATGAACAGATGTTGAGAGTTATTGTAAAATCATGCAGTCCATGACAAAGCAACAGTGGGTGAACAAAAAAATGAACATTCCTACACACGCACAGACGGTGCGATTCTTATATGTCAAGAATCAGGGGTATAAAAAAGTCAGATTTTTAAAGCGTTGATAGTAAAAGAAAGAGCAAGAATATTCAAAGCATATTATAACAATTTGCTTATAATATGACAAATATGCTTAATCATTTAAGTTCCATTTTTCTGACATCCTTTATGCTGATTTGACAAACGTTCAAGTTTCCTGATTTGAAACCAAAGGAGTTGAGAATGTGACTGTTTTTGGATTTTACCTCAGAAGTGGAGATCAGGACAACTATAGCACAAGACCAATATTTATTTAGTTAAAAAACAACAGTATTAATCTTATCAATAGTGTTTTCTTTCATTGACCCAGACATAATAAATTATTTGATCTGTTATGTATGGTTCTATAAATGGATTGATTATTTACATCAGGGTTCATCCTAGGCTGAAATTTTCCAATCATTTAAGAACTTAAAGCTGCACTCTCACAGATTTACCGTTTTGAAAACTTTTTTATTTTTTATCTTAGAATGAGAAATGTTTGCGTAAATATCTGCAAACCAATGATATCAGATTGCTGACAAAAGATCAGATTGCAGATTTTCATATTTCCTTTAATTATTGTTTGATGGCTAAAAGCGCTACTAACGGATAAAGAACTAGATATTTCACCAACAAACACTTTCATGAAGTTTGGTGGAAATTGGATGAGAAATGTTCAAGTTAGAGAGCGGACAACATTGTGGAGCCGCCCGCCCGCCCGCCGCCCGCCCGCCATGGGTGTTCCCATAGTACGGCCATCGTAAGATGGGCGTATAAAAATGCATAAAACATCATATTTGAACTTAATATGAACATCTGCGATCCGATCTTTTGTCAGCAGTCTTATATCACTTGTGTTCCTGCACTTTCGTATAAATTAGCTTGATCCAAGACCAAAAATAAAAACAGTCAAAAACGTTTATTCTGTGAGAGTGCAGCTTTAGAAACTTCAATGAAAAGAGAAAAAAAAATATTTTCACATTAAAACTTCTTAATTGGCCATGAAAAGATAAGAAATTGATTTTATGAGCCTGTAAATTTGATATGATTAAATCCACAGGTCAAGGGGTCAGCAGAATGTCAACCCACTTTAAAAGCAATTTATTATGTCTTTCACCAAGAGTTACAATATAATACTATTCACATTCATAGTAAACAAACACAGGTTTTACATATATTGGCCTACTGACCATAACATGTAAAGCAGAACTTGATTGCTCCTTAACAAATCATAACAAAAATCCTTACTGTATAAATAACCCCCAGATAATACCATGATTGTTTGTCATAATTAATCCAAGACCTAAGTCATTACTGAACTAGCATAAGAATAATAGCATTAGAATGTAGGTATTACAGCAATCCAATCAGCTTTTGATCAAAGATCTAGGCAGATTAAATCAATTGCATTGTGGCCATTACCTGATGATTTAACAAGAGTTGTCACTGTAATTGACAATGCCCCCCAAGTGCCAGACAGATCACTGGAATATGTCTACATACAGAAAGAGCTAACATAAACTATAAGCAAATATGGTGCATGCCCTAGATGCGTCAGATAAATGGGATATGCCTACATTCAGGAAGAGCTAACATAAACTATAAGCATATATGGTGCATGCCCTGGATGCGTCAGACAGATCAATGGGATATGCCTACATTCAGGAAGGGTTAACATGAACTATAGGCATATATGGTGCATGCCCTAGATGCGTCAGAAAGATCAATGGGATATGCCAACATTCAGGAAGGGTTAACATAAGATATTTGTAAATATGCAGGACTCCATGAACCTCCTTGATCTTCTGATGTGGGTCTTGCATGCAACACGCTATCTTCGAGTGCCAAGAATCGGTACCAAGTCTATTACAAAATAACAAAATTATAGCCCAGACACAAAAACAAAACAACGGATGGGCAGATACACAGACGCATGGATGGACGGATGGTGCAATATTATTAAGCCCACCTTTGAAGCTAAAGAAAACCAGTACTCTTGTCAAAATGACATAATACATCATTGCTGAACTAATTTATTTCTGAATATTATATGCATCTAATAAGGTTCACACTTAAAGTTGGATGACAAAACATTCTGTGACTCAGATGTTTGCATGCAATAATAATGTAGAAAATGCCTTTTGAAGCAAGAAAGGAGACAATAAGACAATTAAACTAATGGAAGTGTCTGAAACAATTCAATTGCTATCATTCACAGACTCCCAATGCAAACAAATGTATTCAATGACAATCAGGTTATTCATCTGAAAAAAGAGGCTCGATTACACAACTTCATAAGATGGTCAGTGAAACAAAATCTTCAATATAATGTATAACTCACAATGCATATTTATGTTTTCTTGTCACACCAATACATAAACTAGAGTGCTGCAAACTGAACGCCTATGCCCATCTGTTTTTCAGTTGTTTCTTTCAGTTGTGGAAGGGGCATAACTCAATAATAATTAAAGCCAGAGTAATGGGCCTTGCTTAACATGTGCAAATTGTCTCTGGCAACATATGCACCATATTTCATTCAAAAATCTTGAGTATTCATTTAGTAATGGCCAAATTTAACGTTTTTAGCACTCCGACAACACCAACAGCGATCACTTGGACTTTATTCTTCGAAAACAGACAGCTAAGTGTATATCTGACCTTGAACATGAAATATGATAAATGGTACAACAAATATCACATATAATATTTATGACATCCTAATAACATTTCTTTCCTTGTTGCTTGTCACTGCTTTTCATTTTCTTGTCAAAATACTGTTAATATGTCAAATGCCTACTAGTTACTAAGACTGATATATAGCCTGTCTTAAAGCTGCACAGATTGAACATTTTGAAAACTTTTTAATTTTTTGTCTTGGAACAAGCCAATTTTTGTGAAAATCCATGGAAATCAGTTATATAAGAATACTGACAAAAAAATTAGATCATCGATTTCTATATTTAAGTTCAAAAATTGACTCGTTTCAAGACAAGAAATAAAAAAAAAATTGTCAAACGTTCAATCTGTGAGAGTGCAACTTTACGCTGAAAAGATGTCGCATTTTAATATCCTGTTCAACTTCAGTTCTGTTCACCTGTTATATTAATATTGATATATAAATGCAATTGCAATGTGAATAGGATAGATCCTACTTTCAACTATATTGACATCAGAATTATTGCAAAAACATCAGCTCAAGTAACTGTTGATAACACCAAAAAAACACACCATAAAATCACATCAATTGGGATTTAAAAGATTGCATTAATGTTTTATATTATACCTACAATCAGATTTATGTTTATTCGAATAAATTTCATCACAAAAACTGAAGAACAAGCTAATACCACTTTGCCAAAGCTGTACAGGTATTTCGCAACAAGTATTACTGCGATTTCAAAATGTACTGCAAAATACTACGCCGAAACCATCAGGCCTAAAAAAAAAAAAATTGTTTGGTTAGGGTTACATCCTTTTCAAAAATAGGTAGGGTAGGTAGGCTTTTTATTTATTTTTTTTATTAGGTTTTATAGGGTTTATATAAGAATGTCATTTTCATCATTGGAGAATGGTGTTAAAGTTATCTTCTGTATAAGCATTTAAGGTTTTAAACTACATATTGAAAAGCAATTAAAAAAAAGTTTAGTTTTTCATTTTGTTTTTCAAACTGACTATAAAAATGGTAGGGTCGGCGCCTATTCCATAGGTGGGTCGGGTAACCCGAACCAAATGTATTTTTTTTTTAGGCCTCAGCCATCATTCGGTCATACAATGTACAACAAAACTCATAAAGACGCAGTTATGTTAAGCCCAAAATAACCACATCATCCCCAAAATAGTATGATGCAGCTATTGATGCAGCTATTAATATTCAAGATGGTAATAAAAAAAGATGATAAGGAAATACAGAAGTTAACATGACATGGTGCAAACATTGTTACAGTCGCAAAGTCGGCCAGTGGATTGTGGGACATAATTTATGGTTATAATTAGTGAACTCATGGTTTTCACATTAGTGAAATTATGCAGTTATAACTTTGAATTACTGTGGAAATAATGCTATCTTCAGTATTCAGTGGGACCAAGTTTTGTAAAGATTGATCCATATATAGGTTTGAGAGCTTAGTGTTGATTTGGTAATGTTTGACCAAGTTTAGTAAAGACTGAACCATGTGTTAGTTAGAGAGCTTAGTATTGATTTGGTAATGTTTGACCAAGTTTGGTAAAGATTGAACCATGTCTTAGTTATAGAGAGCTAAGTATTGATTTGGTAAAGTTTGACCAAGTTTAGTAAAGATTGAACCAAGGCTAAGTGTTGATTTAGTAATGTATGACAAAGGCCATGGCATCACTCTGTCTAGCTTAAAACTGTCTGACAAGCTCTATCACTGTCACTGTCTGATAAGCTCTACCACTGTCTGACAAGCTCTATCACTGTCACTGACGGACATGCTCTACCACTGTCTGACAAGCTCTATCACTGTCACTGACGGACATGCTCTACCACTGTCTGACAAGCTCTATCACTGTCACTGACGGACATGCTCTACCACTGTCTGACAAGCTCTATCACTGTCACTGACGGACATGATCTACAACTGTCTGACAAGCTCTACCAATGTCTGACAAGCTCTATCACTGTCACTGACGGACATGCTCTACAACTGTCTGACAAGCTCTACCACTATCTGACAAGCTCTATCACTGTCACTGACGGACATGCTCTACAACTGTCTGACAAGCTCTACAACTGTCTGACAAGCTCTACCACTGTCTGACAAGCTCTACCAATGTCTGACAAGCTCTAAGAAAGTGTTTGGTCAATAATTAAATAAATAAGAAGAAATAATAATTAAAGCCAGAAGAAATAATAATTAAAGCCAGAGAATAGGGCCCTCCTTGAACAAAATTGTCTCTGGCAATATGTGAACAAATTCCATTTCAAAGTTTTGGCCTTGGTTGGAGTGGCAAGAGTGATAATGTTAGTTATAAAACTTCATTGTCCAAGATATCATGCTTTAAAATTGTTATCATTAGTTTTGATGTTGTAATCAGCAACTTAAACTGGGGAAGAAACTGTCAAATTTGACAAATTTTGAGAATTCAATGTCAAAACTCTTGACTGACTTCCGCTAGCAATCAATCTTTCAAGAGATATAGGATGCCAAAAATGTGTCCTAACAAATAACAGGTGTTATATAATGCACCAGTCAATTGTAACCGCCGCCCTCCCAGGTCTGGGAAATAGCAGGGACTTTGACTTTCGGTCCAGCAAAGCCCGGGTAAAATCCCCGCACTGCGGAGATGAACCGCTGGTAAAATCCCCGCCAAATGCCCCCGCACCCTAGGGATCCTACGTAAGGCACATTCCCTGCTATATTTGTAGCAAAGACAAAACCACTGCATTCACCTGGCACTGCGGGGCCACCTAAAAGGTAAAAACACGGCCCATTTCCCCAGCTATCCCCGGTATACCCCAAGACCTGGGGGGGCCGTGGTTACAATTGACTGGTGAAGAAGATACTTATGTAACAATGTGTTATCTTCATGAAATAAAGTTTATTATTATTATTATTATTATTATTATTATTATTATTATTATATTTTAAAAGCATTCTGATCAATTGGAATTCCCAAATTTTAGTAAAAATGATGGATATTTCTTAATGAGAAAAGCCCCTGTCCATTTTCCAAATGTGGAAAAAAACAATTGTTAAACAACAACAATTGTTTATGAAGATAAACTGTTTACACTGTCTCAATCAAGGAAAGTTGAAAAAGCAGAGCAGGAAATATTGCTAACATTCTACCAACAAACACATGTGCTTCCTATCGACCTATTCTTCCCAAGTATATTGGTAATTCCTACACACACCCACGCTGGGACTTGATGTCAATACCATCACACAAACTGGGTAATTATGATCATAACAACAGGTAATAACAGAGGCATAGCAACTAATAGATGCACTTACATGTATTATTGTATAATAAGAATAATAATAATATGCCCTATATATCTCTGCCAACATTTCGTCAGTCATTTTGGCACTTTTCTAAGACACTTATACTGGAATTGACAATCTTGAGAATACTAGACTAGTTATTGTGAAATGCACAATAATACAAAGTACCACATTCTGTATGAACAGAAAGTCACTTTGACTTTGAACATGTAAAAAGTGGATGCTGTTAATTATTTTGTTGCATATTGCAGTGGTTGTAATTAACACAAGCCTACACTGGTAAAATGTCTTCCGGGCTTGCTCAAATTCTGAATTTATATAGCAGGGCTTGTTAAAAAAAATTGATGCCATTAAGCATATAAGTATAAGAATTCAGGCCTGTTCATCCAAAAGTTTTAATTTCAATGGTGTAAGATCGAAAAAAAGAAAAAGGATTTAATGGGGACCATACATGTTAATGACCAAACGGCAGTATAAGACGAAGTTCATATGCTATTGTTGAAGGCACATCCAAATCTTATCATTTCTTATAATAAGCACAATGGCCATTAAAGCTGCACTCTCACAGATTGACAGTTTTGACAAAAAAAAAAAAATTGCCTTGGAATGAACCAATCTTTGCGTTAATATCTGGAAACTAGTGATATAGGACTGGTGACACTGAATGCCGTTTTTGATATTTTATATTAGGTCAAAAATTGATGTTTTATGCATTTTTTTTAAATTGTTAGTAACGCTTTTAGCCATAAAACATTAATTTTCGAAGGGAAAAATGAAAATCGTTTCTTTTGTCAGCAGTCTTTTATCACTGGTTTGCAGATACTTAAGCAAAAATTTGCTCATTTCAAGAAAAAAAAAAGAAAATAAGTAAAAACGGTAAATCTGACTGGCTGTAAAATCACCGCCCTCAAATATATCATGAGTGACCTATATGAAAAATTAAAGATGTCACCACTTTAACCTTCTATAACCTTGTCAACTTGTCCAAACATCAGGAAATGAGTATTTGTTTCATTGTAATTTAAGTTCCTCATATACTGAATATATATAGATAGAGAAAGACAGTTAATTAAACTATAACATTATTATGTCCGTCCAGTATTGAGTTTACTTCATGGTAAATTACACAGCTTAAAAGGTGAACTGCATGGCACATTATAATATAAGAGGATTATAATAAAGATTTTAAGCTTCTTTGCTTAGCAAAACTGAAACAGACAATGGTATTCCGGTTAGCGCACTCACTTCTCACCAAGGCTACGCCGGGTTTGATTCCTGGCCTTGGCGCATGTGAGTTAAGTTTGTTGTCACCAAGCCGGACAAGTGGGTTGCCTCTGGGTAATCCAGTTTCCCCCCACAACACAAGACCACACTCCAGCGTAACATTGTGTCAATGAGAGTGATTAAAATAATGTTGAAAAAACTTGATTCACAATCGTTGTAAAATAAATAAGTTAAAATTAAACTAAGTGCAAATAAAATCCCCATCTATTTCTCATTATTCATTCAAACACAAATGTTCTGCAGTTGTTCAGTACAATTAGTACTAAGGAAACACTTAAGGGTTAATTTTATGCACATTTGGAGCTGAAATTCAGCCCTATTTCCAAATGCTAAAACATATACCTTTTCCCCAAAAGTGAAACTTTTCCTAATTCTTTTATTTTTTCTCTCTTGTTTAAAGCATTTTTGTTTAATATTTCTAAGCAAGATTGGAATTCCAAATTTTAGTCAAAATGACATATTTTTCCCAATCAGAAGGGTCCTAGCCCCATTGCCAAACTGGTGGAAAAAAAATGCATTAAATTGCTTATAAAATAAAAATGATTTGTTCAAACAAACAAAGCAGTAGGTCACAAAAAGATTCACACATTAGATCTTAAAGCTAATAGCTATACTATGTATTAAAGATGTCTTGATACCATCATTCATACTGTTTTGCCTCATTCAAAGGGTCACCAAACAAGGATATTGACCCATAACTTGTTTAGGTATAGTGATTTTGTTAATGGCCCTATCATTTACAGGTTTTGTGGTAAATGAAAAATTTGTCTCTAGAACAGTGAACTTGTGATGCTTTAATGAAATATTTGTCAATAACTTAACACTTTATATTTGTTAAAGGTCATTCGTATACCTTCACCAAAAATATATCATTTCAAGAGACACAGACTCATTTATAACCATTTTTTATGGTAAATGGATACTAAAAACCTTTTATCAGTTTAGTGTTTGAGATTATATTTTGTCCAATGGGATGGCCTCTGTTAAATCTACTGATTCTCCTGATTAAAATAAAAAATATATAAATCTACGGTATATTTAAAAAATACTGGCATCCCATTGGACAAAATATCATTTCAAACACTAAGCTGACTAAGTATGCAGACTGGGACACACTGGGTCCATTTATTTTCATAAATACATACTAATAAAATTTAACCATACAGACATCTTTTATTTGTCATTCAAAATGGCTTTTAACAACATGCAACAATGTGACATCAAAGCAAATTTTCATTAGTTAAAGCGATACTCGTATTTTTAATCAATATAACAAACATACATTTCAAGTAATAAACCTTTAACTCCTTATTGAATAATGGATTAATGGAAAATATCATTTAATGATAGCAAGATTGTAACTGTCTATTTATAAGCTGAAAACACACAAATATTAAATGACTGGTAGGTCCGTAAAGATTTATGGCGATCAACAATCGTCTCATAAGGTAGAAATAATGTGTTTTCTGCACCTTTCTTTCAAATTAAACATGGTATCCTTCCCAAGAACCATTGTTTTCGATATTTATTCATCCTTTTTGGTAAAGTAAAACAATTATATTAATTGTGGTACTGTTTATTTGGGAGCAAGAGAGCATCTTAAACAAAATAATATATGATCATTTTCATGCTCTCCTTAGTACTTCATACACTATATTTCAGTCTATTACACAGTCTGTACGTAACCAAGACTCAAACATAGAAATTCAAGTTGGTAGTGATCTTTGGTGGATAACCATTATAATGAGCGGTTAAAATATTGTTGGGAATAAACATTGAAATATAAAGTCATGAAAGACGTACCAGACAGTGTAGTTGGCGGGATTAAGGGTGGCAGCGTCCCTTGTCAGCTCCAAGGCTCGATCACTGACCTCGTTTCTGGCCACCACTGCACGGAAGTAGTCATACACGTCCCGAACTGAAATACATGAAAATGGTTGTATATGTGTCCCACACTGAAATACTTGAAAATGGTTGAATATGCGTCCCGAACTGAAATACATGAAAATAGTTGAATATTTGTCCCGAACTGAAATACATGAAAATGGTTGTATATGTGTCTCGAACTGAAATAAATGAAAATAGTTGAATATGTGTCCAGAACTGAAATACATTAAAATGGTTGTATATGTGTCCCAAACTGAAATACATGAAAATGGTTGAATATGTGTCCCGAACTAAAATACATGAAAATGATTGAATATGTGTCCGGAACTGAAATACATGAAAATGGTTGAATATGTGTCCCGAACTGAAATACATGAAAATGGTTGTACATATATGTGTCCTGAACTAAAATACATGAAAATGGTTGTATATTTGTCACAAACTAACAATGTAACCAAAAACCCATGCAGGGTTTCTAACCCCCAAATCTTTGAGCTGTCAAAGAAACAGCGTGCTTGACAGTTCATTTGCATTTTAGTTTAAGGATTCAAAAGTTTGGAAAAAAATGCATGGATCACTGTAAACTTAGATAACAGGCAAAACCATAACCAAATTTTCAAAGTGGAATAATATACAGCCATCATTTGCATTAAATGCAAAATAGAGATATCTAACTTGTTAAATTAGGTGCGACGGATAGTCAAGAACTCTAACATGAAGTTTCAATGCAATACATGAAGTAGTTACTGAGATATTGTCATGTGTGCTTACATACAAAACCTTAAAGTCAAATAATAAAGGGGCGTAATTTGTATTGTATGCAAAAAAGAATTATTTAACTTTATTAATGAGGTAGATTGGATGACATGTGTACAAGGTCTCATTGCAATATATCAAGTAGTTGCTGAGATATAAACTTATGTGTTTTAAGTTTCAATGCAATACATGATGTGTTTGGTGAGATATTGATTAAGATGTGCTTTCATGCAAAACCTCAACATTTGGGGAAAAACATACTTTTAACCAAATATCAGCAATAAAAATTGGCAAAAAATCACCTACATGTATGGTATGAGTGCAGTTTGCTAATGTCAATATTTAGCATATAATAATAATGCAAAACAAACACAGGATGGTGCAATGCATAAATGTCAGATAAATTCCATTCTCAAAAAGTAACTTAGTACTGTACTAAACCCACACATGTTTGTACTTAATCAAATGCATGTAGTAAAACTATGGGTACTTAATCAAATATACAGTAAAACTACCTGTATATGTGTATAGGCCTGTTGTCAGGAATGTCAGGCTAATCAAATCTACATGCATCCCCTGTTTATTGCCCTAGTGTCTTAGCAGACTGCTGTCTGTGGCGGTCGAGGGGGTGGGGGGTGTTGGGGGGGGGGGTCACTTACGAAAAGCTCAAACTTGGCCCGTATGTTTTAACACACAATTCTGATTTGGATGAATAATTCTTTAAAATATCAATCACATCAAAGGATTTCTTCAAAGACAATCTATTCAAAGTATCAGTAGTGATTTTGTTTTGGCTTTCTGGGTAGATTTCTTATTTTAAGCATTGACAAGAGCGCCATGAAGTAAAATGCTAGCCCGGTTTCAGTAAGATATCTTCGTAATAAATAGTTATAATATAAGTTATCTTAGTCTTAAATAGTATTAATAATGAGTTCTAAGACCGTACAATTTTGTCAGAGATTTTTTAATATGAAAAATATGAAGTAGCAAAGTTGTAAAAAGTGTCATCCAATATGGTTTAGCTTGTTGAGAAAATGGGACGGGAACCTTAAATCTTCGCTCTGGGTACAATTCACAAGATGACTCAAGTATTTGCACTTCAGAAAATTGTCTCAATAGAATTACATGGAAAGTTATACATATTGCTAGTAGACATAACAAAACTGAAGTTTTGTCAACAAAATCTTACAACTTGAATATTATATAAAATATATTATTCAAACCAATAAAAACACTCTATTAAGTGTGAGGGGTGTTCAAATGCTTAAAAATGTAGTTTTATTCTTGTACAATAACTCGTAATCCATAACTATGCTTAAATTATGTGTAATCCATAACTATGCTTAAATTATGTGTAATCCATAACTATGCTTAAATTATGTGTAATCCATAACTATGCTTAAATTATGTGTTATGCTTAAATTATGTGTAATCCATAACTATGCTTAAATTATGTGTATGTTCGAAATTATTTAGTATTGTTGTTGCTTTAGGCCATATTATAAACGATAACAACTGAACACTTCTGAATGTATAATGGAACTTGAAAGAGAAAATTGGCAGAAAATAAACGAACGCAAATAATGAAGAAATGAAGAATACCCTAGAGTAGATGTTTACATTAGAATATAGCTTGTACTTGTAAATATATCATATATACATGTACCCAACATGCTAGAATCTAAATTACAGGCAGTTCATTTGAATGACTATTGAGCCAAGTATTTATGAACTAAGAAGTTTTAAAATTAAAAATCTGTCTTTCACCATTTTAACTATCATGTTGCTATTTACACAATACAAATGCCCTTGCCTTATTCAGAACAAGGTGAAATAACACTGGTTAATGATTGATAGAAACAATCACAGATTATTTTTTTACTTTGTTGTTATTTTGAGTTTAATTAAAAACAAACAAAATATATTCATCAAAAAATGGCTAGGACGAACTATTCATGTCATTCAGATTTTCAATAGTTGACACATTATCTTTAAACAGAACGCCACACAAATGGCTCAAACTCATATCCCTGGCATAATTCCCAAACAATAACAAACGGCATGACACATCGCGAAAATATATGACACAATTTCACCGGCAAAACTAAAAACATAATTTGTGCGCGTGACACGCCTACTCACATTTGTCCGAGTACGCGATCTGCACGACCGGATGTGGCCCGTCATCTTGGCTGACCGGCTCGACGTCGTTCCACTCGTCCCGCTCACAATACGGCGTCCAACTTTCCCGACTACTCTCGTCAGAGCTGGAGTCGGACATTTTTGTCGTTCAAAAGAAAGTGCCCGAAGAGTGTTCGATTCACAAGGCAGTGATGATGCAAGACAAGAAAGCAAACTCTTACTAGAAAAACCGCTGAAAATAAAATCTAATTATCTGCCTTTATTCGTTCAAGCTAGTATAGGTCCGGAATACCACCTATTATTTCAGACAGTCGCTATCGACACGGAATTTTGGTTTTTGAGCTGAACACGAAATTTAGACGACAGTTCCCAAGTACATGTACATGTATATCCCAGTTGTGTTGTATTATAGACTCCGAAACCATATCAACCAACGTGCCAATAGTAGTAGAATCCGGTGACCAGATTGAATACCAGTCGAAATTGAATACCTGTTGAAATTTCCTTTTGGCATTTATCAAATATCTTTTTTTTAAATATTCATTTTAATTCATGAAGTCATTTCCTTCCTTGTGTGGCTGTTTGATTCTGTTTTTTTTTTGTTCTCTCACATACTGTGGTATCATAAAACTGTCACTATCGCCTGTAGTCCCTTGAAAATTTCTCTATAAAAACATAAGTTTATTTTTTTAAATTCCGGGGGATGGATCGGAATTCTGGGGATTTCCCCCGCTGTGGGATATGGCATGTATGCCGAGATGGCTAGAGGCCGTTGCATTGTTTTTGGTGTGAACTTTGGGGATACTCCAATGCTATGTAACTATTAATATGGAGGAAAGTATGTTGTTAATTATTTACAATATGAACTAGATCAATTTAAGTTATCCATGTACACAATAATAATTTTAGTTTGTAGATAACAGAGGGTTGTTGATAAGTTCAGTCAAAAATGGCCCAGGTTCCTGCAAAATATCAACAATATCAGGCGCGTAGCTGCCTTTACGCCAAGACGCCCGGGCGTGCACATTATTTTCACGAGTTTACTTTTATTGAATAAATAAAAGTATTTTTTTTTTAATAATTTAAACGAAAAAAGTGTGTAATACTTAAAGTAAAACGGCACATCAGGTCAATTACACGCCACTCTGGGTGACCCGGTCGATAACTGTGTCATACTATGACGTCACAACTAGTATGTCATCCACTACATATGAAAGTGACGTCAATATATTTTTAATATTTTATTAATTCATGGCGGTCGTCCTCGGGCTGTTGTAAAAAATGAAAAAAACAAAACCTATGACACTGGACAAAATGTTCAAGCGGATGTTTGAAACCGCGACAGCGACTGCGTGCCCAGAAGCAACCGGCACGGCACCTTCGGAGCATGCAAACAGCATGGACCTAGATCTATCTGCCACAGAATCTGACAGCACCAAACCTGGACAGGCTCAGCCAGTTAAGTCTACCCACAGTGGTCCTTCATATCCTGATATAGCTACTGCGGCAAGTGGAGAACTTGAAGCAAAGTGGAAATGGTCGATATTGAAAGACACATGGACTGACTGCCATATGTTCAACTTTCCCTCAAGGTAGGTTGTGTTGTCTTTTGAATGCAAAAAAATACAATTAAGTGACACGCAGATTTAAAAATCCCCAACTCAAGTAAAAATTTAAAATGCAAATTTCCAGTTTATTTTCAATTATACTTCATTGCAACATGGCATGCTTGTGTAAAACGTTGTTTAACATTTGAGCATACACAATTTCATTGAAGTGTTGTGGGTAAAAACCGAGAAATCTGCCTTTGAATTTATCACTCTAATTTGAGATTTTCCTAAGAAGCTTTATGAATACACCCCCAGTCTGACAGACCTTTAAATCTCGATCACGTCGTCGATATTAGTTAAGTATGTAACATATATGTTTAGTCATGCTTTTTACCCTTAGCCGGGCGGCTACGAAAATTGTCGTCTGCTAAAAATATCGTCTACTTCAATTTTAAATATCGTCCGATTTTCTTCAAATTGTATACCCTTTTTCTAGTATTAAAAAAAACTTGGATCCAGATGAGATACTCGGCGTCTGGTCTGGATTCAAGCTGTTTGAGTAAGCATGAATAGTCGCGAATAGCAGGTACAGGGTTAGGTAAACAAAATAGTGTAGACCCTAGTTGCATTATATTTTAAACATTTATAGGTTATGGTAGTTGCATCAAAAAAGAGCTTTGGTAAATTTATAATACAATTTACCGGACACTTCTTGGTGAAAACTGTTCCTTGATAGAAGTCAGAACCAGGTCAACTAATACATCTTTTGTTTTCTCTTTTGTAGAAGCATCCATGGGAAAATGAGAAAGCTGTCATCAAGCTGGTTGACAGACCACCCCTGGCTCAGATACTCGATTTCTACAGATGCCTTATTCTGCGCCCCCTGTTTCGTATTTGGACGGAAAGATGCGAAGGAGAAAACTTTCATCAGTACACCAGTGAAGGATTGGTCCAACCTAGCCAAGTACGTCAAGAGGCACGAATTAGCAGAGTCAAACCATCACAATGTTACAGCTATGGCGGAACATTTTCTTGATATACAATCAGGTAAGATGGAACCCATCACAAGTTCTGTATCGGACAGTCACAGACGCCTAGTGGAGCAGAACCGCCATATTCTCAGGAAAATTATAGAAGTAATCGTCCTTTGTGGTAAGCAAAATATCGCTATCAGAGGTAATACAGAAGAACGAAGCAATTTTTTAGCCATACTGCATTCAAAGGCAGCAGATGACCCTATCCTAGCACAGCATCTAAATGTTCCAGAAAATCGTAGGGCAACATACACATCGCCCGACATACAGAATGAACTGATCTGTTTGTGTGCTGAGCAGATACAGATCGAAATTGTGCAGGCATGCAATGATGCAGTCTGTTTCGCTCTTATAGCCGATGAGTCGACCGACAAGTCAACAAAAGAACAGGTGTCCGTGTGTCTGCGATTTGTCCAACGTGGAAGCGGTTCCCAGCAATTTAGAGTCCGTGAAGATTTTCTTGGATTTGTTCAAGCAAGTAGAACAACTGGCGAGGTACTTGCAGAACTACTCTTGACCTCTCTTGAAAATCATGGAATCGAAGTAGATAAGATGCGGTCTCAGGCTTATGATGGTGCCGCAAATATGTCTGGAAAGCACAGGGGCGTACAGGCACGAATTCGTCAACGGGTGCCGTCTGCGCTGTATGTACACTGTAGAGCCCACTGCCTCAACCTAGCAGTTATGCATAGCAGCAAGGACCCATGCATAAGGTCAGTGATGACAACTGTGCAAGAGGTAGGGTTTGCATTTGATTATTCGGCCAAAAGACTAAACTTCTTTGTTGATGAACTTGCTGCTGACCAAGACGCACAGGAAAAGCTGAAGAAACGCACCAAACTGAGAACTCTGTGTGAAACTAGGTGGACTAGCCGAGCCGATGCCCTCTCAACGTTCAAGTCAGCATACAGCGTTGTTGTTCATGCCCTTGAACAGCTACAGGAGGATGGCGATGACAAGGCAGGCCAACACTTGGCGTCGATCATGAAGTTTGACTTCATAATCGGACTGGTCGTTGCTGAGCACGTTATGCAAAGTACAGTTCCGTTGTCTTATCTTCTTCAGGCAGTCGACTGCGATTTGCTTGAGGCAACGCGAGAAAGTCAAACCCTCATCCGCCAGTTTCAAAACGAAAGGGCAGACCCTAATGTCTGGGAAGCATTGTTTCAGAGCGCTAAAGATATTGCAGCAGAATTTGAGATTGAACCTTCAATGCCCCGTCTTGCTCAACGCCAACGAAACCGGGCAAACCCACCGGCCAATGATCCACAACAGTATTGGCAGCGAGCTCTCTACTTCCCTTTCTTGGACCATTTGTGTCAAGAACTTAGCGACAGATTGATTGTGGCCGAGGAAAGATTCCGTGCACAGTACTTGATTCCATCCAAGTTGAACCTTTGCACAGACGGAATGGTGGATCTCATTTTTGCGGGGTATTCGGTGGACCTACCTCAGGGAAACCAGTCATTCCATAACGAGGTTAGGCGGTGGAAGGCTAGATGGCAATTGATGGATGAAAATGACAAACCAAGCACATTGGGTGAAACTGTAGCATCAACCAATCCGGATCTTTACAAGGGAGTTTATACAGTACTCACCATTCTTCTGACCATGCCGGCATCATCTGCTACTGCTGAACGGAGCTTTAGCGTTATGCGCAGGGTGAAAACCTACCTGAGGTCGACGATGCGGACAGAGCGCATGACAGGACTTGCCCTGATGCACGTATATCGGGATGTTAACATTGACATTGACCAGGTAGTGTCTAAATTCGCTGGAAGCAAAAGCCGAAGGCTTGACTTTGTTTAATGAATGTGTTCACAAATAAATAAATCAGATGTGAAAAGAGAAATTTGTTTCAGTATTTTAAGGCAATAATACGTTTCCAAAATGCGTCAGATGTCACCATTTACATTCAACAGTTTCAAAAAATTCCGGGGGGGGGGCATGCCCCCAGACCCCCCTAGCACTTCGGCGGCTTCGCCGCGTCGATGGGCGTCCACATTGATTTTGATCCAGCTACGCGCCTGAATATTTATTCTATATAAATAGGTAAAACCAAATAGTGGGTATGAACAGTATCTTAGCGTTATGAATTCAAAGTCATCAACAGGTGATAAGTCAAATACGTTTATCATCTTATAATTAGGTTGTAGGCTGCTAGGCCTGCAGACTTTTATAGGCCGCTAGGCCTGCAGACTTTTATAACCGTATCTCGGAAATCGCATCGGCAGATCGACATAATATTTTTAACTTTTGGCGAATTAATGCGCGCACGGGCGTATCAACCCCAGCGCGGTTAGAACTGCGGTGGTCACTGACCTAATTTACATTTACATACACATCGAACATACCTCGTACTCAATAGCTACGGACTGCGTTCTGCGTATCAATTACCTTGCTATAAATAACGCTGTAATGAGTTCTCAATCTATGTTATGCGGTTAATATAGTTCGAATAAGCTGTGTTTTGCGTAATATAACGCAATTAAATTATACAATAAGCAATCATTTTAATGTCGGCGAGTTACAGAACGCGATATAACAAAAGCACCGCGAAACGGAGCATTATACGCCCGAAGAAGATTCGTCTTGAGGTCCTTTTAATGTAGTGATGATTTGTGTAAAGTTATTTGAAAATCGCTTTATTAGTTACCAAGTTATGGCCCGGACACGGAATTGCAAACGGACGAGTAACAAAGATGTGGCCCGGACACAGAATTGCTAACGCCCCCATAGTGATTCTAGTCTTTGAGGTATGGACCTGGAAATTGCGCGCGACACATCCTTTTAATGTAATGATGCTTTGTATAAAGTTATTTGAAAATGACTTTATTAGTGACCAAGTTGTGGCCCGGAGACGGATTTGCTAACGCACCCCCATGGTGATTCTAGTCTTTGAGGTATGGACCTGGAAATTGCGCGCGACACATCCTTTTAATGTAGTGATGATTTGTATAAAGTTATTTGAAAATCGCTTTATTAGTTACCAAGTTATGGCCCGGACACGGAATTGCTAACGGACGGACAGACGGACAGTCAGACGGACAGACGATGGAGGCCATAACATAATACGACCCTTCGGGCGTATAAAAAGCAGAATCCTATATACCTGTGTTTCGATTTTGCTTCGGCCGAGGACCGATAATATCTACATGTACAGTGTATAGTTTAGAATAGAATGTGGGTCATCGTATTCGGACAGGTGTACTCCCCGGAAATAAACTTTGCGAAGTCGTCAAAACCCGGAAAATATGGATCATATTATGATGCAATTAAATGCTAATTAAGCGTTACATATGAATTCATAATGTTTTAAATGAATGCTTCATTTTATCCTACAATCAATTTCGGGGGGATTTAGTTATTTCAGGAGTCTATTTTCTATGTTTTAAATTTCTTGACATTTTTTATTAAGATTGTTAGTTTAAACTTGTGTTTGTAAAATGTATGTCGTATAAACCATTATTTTGTGTAAATACATACTAACAACCTTTTAACCATTAATACATGAATATTATACACTTTTACTACTCAAATTAAATGGCGTAAAACGTTGACAGGCTATCGACCTGCTACAATTTGTATCATAGTCATGTAATGCCGAACGGAAAGTATGTGAATATTTCTCAGTTTGTCTCAGTAATTTCAGTCCAATATTTTGAGCATGTAGTATGATGCATATGCATATTTATTTATTTTTAAACTGATAAATCTGTTCATATAAATCTGTTCATTTATGTCCACGAGTGATATACGTTGAGCGCATAATTAAGATACATGTATGTGTACATCAAACACACAGGATATAAATAGTATGTGGGTGATTCAAGCCAGAGGTATTTGGCGTTGTAGAGAGAAAGCTTAAACATAAATCTAAATAATATGTCCAATGCATTTTGTTGGGATGCATTTGGTTTAGCTAAGATACACTGGTAGTAAATTAAATACGCCTAAGTAAATTTTGAAGTGTAGAGTAGACTCTACTAAATTTTCCTTCATGCCTTTTCCGTGGCAGTGCATTGTTCATGAAACCAAAGCTCCAGATATGGGTTTAATATGGTATTGAGAATTACTCCATACCTCATAAGTAACTATTTGGCGTAGTCCACATTTCAAGTGACTTATACTGCATGATCTCATTGAGAATCAACTTTAAACTCTAAAAGTGTCCGCGAAGGAAATTATGAGCGAGCATATACTATCTTTAAATAATTATGTTTTACAATTACATGACTATACTCACAAAACGTTGCAGACCGAAAGCCATTCAACGCTTTCAGCGCTTTGATCAAAGAATTGAGACTGGTCGTTACGGGAGAAATCGAGAAGAAAGACATGATCGATTATGTGTATTTTGTGATAGCAGAGACCTTGAAGATGAGTTTCATTTCATTTTCAAGTACGATATCTATAAAAACTTAAGATAAAAAAAGATATATAGGTCATTAATACTGGCAGAATCACTGTTATGTTAAAGCTGCACTCACACAGATTGAACGTTTTGACAACTTTATTATATTTTATCTTGGAACGAGCCATTTTTCAGTAAAATAAGACTGCTGACAAAAAATCAGACCGCATATTTTTTATATTTAAGTTCAAAAATGGATGTTTAATGCATTTTTCTTAAAGTTAGTAATTGTTTAGGCCATAAAACATCAATTTTCGAACGGAAATATGAAAATCTACGATCTGATTTTTAGTCAGCCATCTTATATCATTGTTTCGCAGATATTGACGCAAAAATTTGCTCTTTTAAAAAATAAAAAAATAAAAAGTTGTAAAAATGGTAAATCTGTGAGAGTGCAGTTTTAAGCTGATAGAACATAGTAAAACAGGGCAAGCAATGTAATTAGATTAACTTGAAGCATGATTTCTAGATGAAACTACTGTGTGCGTGCGTGCGTGCGTGCGTGGCAGCGTGCGTTCGTGCGTGCGTGCGTGTGTGTATGTGTGTATAATGTTAAAATGAGTGATATTTAAAAAAACAACAACATAAAACACAGTTTCTGGTCATCGCCTACGTTTTTTTATATGAATTTTCTTAAATTGTTTTGATTGTTTTGACACTATCGTAAAACGACATGTTTTAAATACCTATTAATTAAGAGTAAAAACAATTTTGTCACGATTTTTTCGGATAGATTTCTCATCGGCGTTAGCCTTCTATACCCGCAGTGGCCGAATGAAGACGGAAAGAATCCGCAATGCATCATCACCTTGAGACACATAATTTAACAATCGTAACAACTCGACCATATCCGGCAAGCATCGAGATAGACAATTCTGTTGGATAATGGCCGAGGTTTTCCGATTGATAATTCAAAATTAACCAGTTTAAGTAAGGCTATCGTCTTTAGTGAAATTTTCTTGTTTTAATAAGAATAAGATATGTTTTCCATGTAGAAAATTATCCTAATTAAGTTCCGATGTAATTAAGTGCGGTATAATATAAGTAGAACAGACCACTTCGTACCTAACCACAACCATTGAATATGGACCTCTTCAGCCTTCGCATTCGGTCCCTTCAATGTTTGTGGGCTTACTGGTCTGTCACTATTATGCAAGGAGGCCCTTAGCGGTCTGTACTATTTCTTAAAGGGACTAGACACCAGATGGTCCCAAAATCGGCAAATGCAGTATTTCCTCAAAATAAGTATAGATGTGTCAATATGAGTTAGTATGATGCCGATAATACATCATTTTACATGCTTAAAGAACACTGATTTTGTCGCTGTCTTAGCTGAGTTTACCTGTTTAAAAATAATGCAAGATGGTTTCCCAGTATATGGTGTGTATATTTAGCATGAGAAAGTCATGTGATTAGTGCAGGTAAATGTACCGACGCTGTTTTTAACTTTGGCAGGATTTACGTGGTCGACAGACCCAGTAAATTTCGAATTGTAAAATAAATACGCGAGAAAAATGCGAAAGATACAGGTGTCGTAAGCGATGTGAAACATCAGTAAGTAAGATGCAATGAGTTGTATACAACGGTATCAATTGTATGTAAGAGTTTGACTATTTTCTTTTTTCTTGCAATGGTATCGTCTGGTTTCTAGTCCCTTTAATAAATATCCAGATCAGGCTTACTCATAAACTCCTGGCTTATCATGCGAATTTCTGCCTCAAGGCAGTTTTGTGACATATATAAAGACAGAAATATAACGGGAATTATAAATTATAATCTTAAAGGCATAGTTTAATCCTTCTATAAGTGATCCCCCGCCCCCGACCCCACGCCCCCGCCCCCCCCCCCCCCCCCCCCCAAAAAAAAAGAAAAAGAAAAAAAAGATGTATATTGTGTATTGTACACAACCTCTGTGTTCTGGTCTCAATCTAATTGCCCAATTGTCTTATCAGAATATCCTGCTGTGCAGTTGTGGAGGTTTTATTATAAAAATGGACCCTATATCGCCCTGAGCCAATAAACAAATAAACAGGAAATTGGCCCCTTCTGTGACATCAGTGCAATTAGCAGGAAATACACAGCAGGGAATTGTCATGCCAAACATTCCTTAAACTTAAACTAGGCCTTTAACATCACCTTATTAATGTAATGTTCCATTTGTTTTCAGAAACTAGGACGGTCTAGCGTCAGGAAGTGCTGACTAAATGCGGAATCTATAGTCAAGGACGAACCATGAACCATGATCTAGTTCACTCGGCAATTATTTCAAAAAACAAAAGTAAGATGTTAACCAAAATGCAGGTCATAATATATACCTACGTCCTCAGATATTAAGGAATTTCGCCACGAACAATATAAATACGCTCGCAATATTAGCAGTGCATACAGTGTAGTATGCAGATATCAGATATGTGGACAATAGCTGTACTGGTGATTGCTGCCTTTTCAACCAGCCAAGGATTCATATTTGGCCGCGACCGTAAGACAATTTAAATTAATTTTAGAAACATATACACATGTTTATTAATTTCAAAGAAGACACCGTTTAATTATCAACGAACCATAGTAATTTCGAACTTAACACGTATAATGTACGAGATCCATTAAAAAACATAGGGACTGTACATGCTTATAGAAGTATGTTAGGGTTCATTTTGGCGTACTACAGAAAATGGAGAGAGCGTAGCGAGACCGCAAAAATGAACTCTAAATACTTCTTTGGTGTTCGCACTAAGTTGACTCACTATTTAATATAGCTCCGCCTTTGTGTAGTCACGTGGTATTTTGCGCGAAAGTTAAACCGTCCAGACGCTAGTTTCATTTAATGGGTGGGGGCGACGGTAAACTGACGGGGCTTTGTGAATATTTAATAAAAGCAAATAAAAAGGACTGATGTTTGTGCAAAAAAATGGAAATCACAGAAATGTGAACGTTTATAGTAATTTTTGTTTAAAAATTACCAAAATTTTGATATTTATTTTATTAGAATTATTAGGTGAATTTTCGGCAGTTTTCTAAGCAGTTCAGACATGTTCTACGTATAGTGAGTTACTCTGATGGCTAAATCAGCTGATTATAAGACAACATTTAAACAAAATAATGTCAAAACTCTTAATATTTGAATATCAATTAATTCAGTATTAAAAAAACTTTATTAACTAATTAATTTGTGTATGTTTTTTTCAGAATCCAAATGGAATGGTCTCAAAGGTAAATTTGTTTTGATCATTAAAGTCAAATTCGTTTTATTCTTATAATGGATGAATGAATACGTCTCTTTATGCATTAATCTGTTTTCCAACTTTAATATGAAATATTATATATTGTATCAATATTTATATTACGGTGGATCGGCGTCACATCAATTGTAGGCCCGACAAGCCACAGCGACTGTTTGTGCACCAGTCAATTGTAACCCCCCCCCCCCCCCCCCCCCCCCCAGGTCCGGGGGTATACTGGGGATAGCCGGGGAAATGGGCCGTGTTTTTACCTTCCAGGTGGCCCCGCAGTGCCGATTGAATGCGGTGGTTTTGTCTTCGCACCAAATATAGCGGGGAATGGGCCTTACCTAGAGTCCCTGAGTGCGGGGGCAATTGGCAGGGGTTTCACCAACAGTTCGTCCCCGCTGGGCGGGGATTTTACCCGGGCTTGGCTGGACCGAAAGTCAAAGTCCCCGTTTTTCCCCGGACCTGGGGGGGCCGTGGTTACAATTGACTGGTGCATAATGTATATGTATGTATTTATATATGTATTTTTTTCAGTAACATGGGGTGTTAATCCGTTGTCGTCGTTCAAAAGTATGCCGCGAACAAAACAAGATGCTTTACACCAGGGTTGGGTAAAAAAGGATGCTGGCGCTGGTTGCCAAGGTAACTACTTGATTTAGCTTTAGTTTTGACATAACTAAGTTGTGTGTCATGAAAACATTATGGAGAATTAACGAAAGAAAACACCACACAACACCATCAGACATAAAACACATATAACATAAAATAGCATTATAATTTTATGATGACGTTACCGCCTTCGATACAGAGTTCACTGGAGCAGGTTATTTCCATTTTAAAAAAGGGTTAAATCTCGACCTCTTTCATAACTTTTACTTCAGGCACACATTTCAGCGGAGAGCGATTCTGGAAGGACAACGACTTGGGTGTGATCCTATTGTTTGACGTCAATGGTATCATTGCTGGCATACAGTCCGCAGTGAGTGTGGTTTAATGCATAATGCTTATAACACAATTATAATAAGTTATATCTAGGTAATGCGTTACATTCATGATAAAAGTAAGATTTTTAATTGGTTAAAATTGGTTAATCAAGGTAGCTAGACTTTTTTCGATTTTTTTTTTTAATTTAGCAGGTCTTAATGAAATTAATGCAGCCATTGCGTAATCAATCTGGAGTAATAAAGTAAAATTAGCATGGCAAAGTCCATAATATTTAATCATTAAGATATGTTACATTGTATTTACCTTTATTGGGTATTTTAGGCACATGTATGTAAATCGTTATTTAGATGTTATTTTTTTCAGTTTGATAAAAACACCAATCCGAATCAGAATAATTATCCGGCACCGCAGATGCAGAATCACCCATTGGTAGAAGAGGGCGGGAATTACCATAGCACCGCATACTTCATTCCATCAGGTAGAAACATATGATAAAACGGCTAATAGTTAATATGTGTAGCATATAATAGCATGGATATGTGAAACGTTCTAAAGTAACACATACACGCATATGATTATACAGCATCACGAATTCCTAGTGTGAAATATGGGGATCTTTAAACTCTGAACCCATAAAACAAGTGCAGAATGATCACGGTTTAAGAGAGGTTCATCGAGATAAAACAAGTACGTGAAGACTCCTTTCCGACAACTAACAATCTATTTCCAGACACAATATGTACTACGGGACGCACGTCCGCGGAATTTCACCAAATAGGCACCGGTAGAGGCTTATGGATACAGAACGGAACCGACCCAAGCAGCACCGCGATGATCCCAACGACTATCGAAGAGGCCCGAGCCAGTGAATGGACAGAGGGGGAATGTTTCATTTCCATGGGTCAGTTTCATTTTAATTATACATCGTCTATAGCAAAGAATTTGTTAAATATTATATTATCATCACATGTGGGTGTCGAAGGCCAAATATTTCAACATTTGAAAAGTTCATTTTCTTGCTTATGTTTAGGTTCAGTCTCTTGCAAGGGAAAATCATATAAACCTTTGTTCACGTTTTACTATGTTGAGGAGTTGCGCAAATTTCACGAAGAAAGACTCTTTCTGATTATAGCTTTTGATTTAAAAAAGCTATTGAAAAAATAGTGCAACAATGCAAAAGCATGTATCTTTCTTAAAGCTGCACTCTCACAGATTTACCATTTTTACAACTTTTTTATTTTTTGTCTTGTAAAGAGCAAATTTTTGCGTAAATATCTGCAAACCAATGATATGAAATTGCTGACAAAAAATCAAATCGTAGATTTTCATATTACCGTCCGAAAATTAATGCTTTTTGGCTTAAACCGTTACTAACGGTTTAAGAAAAATGCATAAAACATCATTTTTTTAACTTCAATATAAAAATCTGCGATCCAATGTTTTGTCAACAGTCTTATATAACTGGTTTCCATGAATTTTCGCAAAAATTAGCTCGTTCCTCGACTAAAAATAAAAAAGTTGTTAAAACGTTAAAACTGTGAGAGTGCAGCTTGAAAGTATCAGCAATCCTCACACACATACGCGACAGTGTTGATTAGATAGCTTCGAGCAGATGAGTACATGATTTATTCCTTTTTGTTGAAACACCTCTACACTTAACACTTCTAACAAAATGGTATCAATATCTTACTTTGAAAACTGTGTTCAACTCTCAAACACCTGAAGGTTTACGGAACGACACATTTAATATGCTTGTGAAAGACACAACCTAAGCGTGTGTGAATTTAATATTCTTACTTAAAAAAACAAAAACTTGACATTTGGAAAGTTCTTTTTTGTCCTCAGTCAAACAATCTTTTGCATTGTGGTGATACCTTAAATCGTCACCTCTTGAAATTTTCTATATTTGCAGTACGTAGAATTTCTTTGTTACATTTGTTTATATTCCAGGAAAACATTTCTGGTACAAGCTTAGCAAGGACATGGACTGTAATGACTTCTTCCCCATGTTTCTGCTATACAATGGCGGCGTTCTCAACGGATTTGGCTGGGGTTATTTGATTAACATTGAAGCCTCCAAACGCCTTGAACATCCCCCACCGTCAACATATCCGGTAACATTGCTCTTGATTAAGCATGGTTTATTTGTTAACATACAAAGTACATCCTATAATTTATATCATATGGAATAAGGATGAAAAAGAAAACTTTTCATTTGCGTTTTCGTGTTGTTTAAGGTCATTCCACAGTACAGATTTTGTTTTTTTAATGACCAAAACATAAATCATTTTAAATGTTCATGTTTAATGTAGTTTTGTGATCCGATATTCAGCAAGCATAATGTATATATCCCATGCAAAATGTGAAGGCGTAATAAAAGGTTAAGCATTTTTAACGAAATAAATTTCTACAGAATTTGGCTCAAATAGCCAATTTCAAAAATGTTTCTACAAAAGGAATATGTTTTTTGTGTCAACTCCATAATTTTCTAAATATTTCAACGATTGTGAAGCAATTCATAACAACATTAAATTAATCACTCTCGTTTGTACGATGACACGCATGAGTGTGTTTTGTGTCCTGGGGGAAACCGGAGTACCCGGAGAAAACCCACTTGTCCGGCTTGATTACCACAAACCAAATGCCCAGGCACCCATGTCAGGAATCGAACCCGGGCACCTTAATGAAAAGCGAGTGCTTTGACCAGTGCAATAGCTGGACAGCATTTGCCTTTGTAATAGATTTGTCATCAATATATGTAGATTTCAACGATTTTATAACGACATGTAATCATATAAATTTGTGAATATCTTTTAGCAAATTTACGTTTTAATATGTAAAAACAAATACTGCGCCTACCACCAGAGAAAAGGAAATTATATACACGAGCGTGTGTAGTAGGTGAAGTAACGTTTTTATTATGTTGGCAAGGACAACGTTCAATAACTAATATGCGGTATAAGTGAATATTGTCGTTATCCATACGCACGCTAGTTATTGAATGGTTAAGATCCGCCTACTTGTTTATTTTCCGATATGGCAGTTAATGTATAGACAAACAATGAAACACTCCCAAACATTGTACAAATATATATTATTATATATCACAATTTCAATTATATACTACAGCAATTCATGAAGGAGGTGCCAACATGTCTGGGGACCGCCGGAACCCTGACCACGCTGCATATCTACCTCACAGACAGCATCATCGCTGACACATGCTAACATTGCAACAATATTGTTATTCCACTGTATTAATATACTGCATTAAAATATGGTGTTATGTGTTTACGTGTGTTGTAATAAACAGTGTTAAAAAAAGAATACAATCAACCTTCTTTACTGCATTGTTTCCAAATACTATAGCAAAATGGTGAGATCATTATGGACATTAAAGTTAACAAGTCACTATAGAACTTAACACCACCTCTTTTTGACATTTTGAACAATATTTATTTCAAAATACTTTTTTTTAATTCGAGACATTTAAAGTTTGAGCACAATCAAAGGATTAACTAGTATGAAAATAATACATGGGGAGTAGACGATTACTGTATGAACAAAACTAAAGAAACACGACAGAATAGGGAAGGAAGCTTTGTAGCTTATGTTATGTATATCTTCTGTTGATCTTATATACCACACCCATGAATGTTCTTGATTACCAGAAAACCTCATAATCTTTAATTTCAAAAATTATGAAATTCTCATTTGAGCATATGCTCCTACAGAACAACATTTGACAGCAAACTAATAATCAATTGTTTGTTATCAATATAATTTCTACGTGACAAAATAGTGCAGTGTCTGGATTGAGTAAGTATGCGCATGTATGTGAGTTATGGGGATCGTGATATTCGGAAACAGTTGAAACATATTGCTGACCGGTCAATGATAAGACGAGTACCATATTCACGACTTGTTATCTGTGCCACTGGACATTGTACTTTTTCATTTCACTCACAAAACCTGAATATTACCGCGGATGTTGTATTCGACATTGAAAGTTTTCTCCAAACAAGTTGTATAAAGAAGATAGCCAAAACAAATCGGATCCCGCTATCTACAACAAATGTATTGTGTCAAAACTTTAGCAAAAATGAGTCGAAATACATAGTCCAATTTTCTTTTTATGCTTCAAGGTAGTCTAAGACGAATCAAATGCGGATTATTTCGTTCCAATGAAAAACTTGGTCATGTTCATTGTGCACTATATCCAGTATTCGACATAACTTTCCATTTCGACAAACAGTTTCTGTCTATATGGAGTTTCGTTTAGAATCAATCTCTATATAAAGTTGTCGTTGATGACGTCATTCATATTTGAAGTCATTCATATATTGTAAATGTGGGCAGTAGTTTACCAAATATTTTTTTCAATCTGATTGATCTGATTCAGGTTAGAATATTACAAGAGTTAAAGAATTAGAAATTCCCTAAAGTTTCAGGTTGTATAAGTTGTCCGATGACACCTGTAAATATAACTATTATAAGTTATCGTGAAACTATATAATCGCAAAATAAATTTAACGTACGTTGTACGTTTCTATGATTATTATACACGTACAATTGCTGACAAAAGATCAAATCGAAGATTTTCATATTTCCATTCGAAAAATAATGTTTTAAGGCTTAAACCTTTACTAACGGTTTAAGAAAAATGCATAAAACATCAATTTTTGAACTTAAATATAAACATTTACGATCTAGTTTCCGGCATGTATTTCCGCAAAAAATTGGCCCGTTCCAAGACAAAAAATAAAAAAGTCAAAACGTTCAATCTGTGAGAGTGTAGCTTTAAGATGATTATAAATGACTGTACAATTATTTTAATCTTAAAGACATAAAAATATCACGGAACTAAACTTTTCCCAGATACAACGCATATAAGTTTGAACCCCTGATTTCTTCGACGAATCATGACATGATATGTTGCTATAGAAAACAATTTTAAATTTGTGTGCCGGTCTTCTGTTCTTTTTTAGGGAAGAATCTAACGTCTTCTTAGCAAGGGAAACTACGCTGAACGTGTCGGAGCCGGTGCCCAGGTGATCTTGACTTCCGTCCTCGAGAACTTTCCCGCTGAGGTTCTAGAATTTGCAGGCAGCACCAAAAAGCCTAAAAACTATGAAATACATTATGACATATATAGGCAACAAGTAGTCCTGAAATCAATGACATTATTGTGGAAAATAATATTTGACGTTGTGTATCTTATCACGTTAAATGCATTTTTACTCTGTACCGCAACTTGATAATCAAATATATAGAGGATATTAAGATAGGACGCTTTTCTGGTGACCAGTATCACGTAGGTCGAGACGGATACATGTTTACTCACCGAACGAGACATGATACAGGTCACCAGAAAATCGTTTTATCGTAATATTCCATTTCTTATATATCTTCATATTTAATTGTTCCTTTTTATTTTTCGGTTTCAATCTGATTTAAATTTACCGCCATCTGTCAAATGCGCGTATGCATTCGAATGTGTTACGTAGTTTTGTGTAATGAAGTCAAGGGAGGCAACTACAGTGAAACGAAGTCAGAAGTTACAGAATTCACTTTATTGAGCAAAATAAGAACAAAATATTTTATGTTCTAGCAAAATTAACAAATTGCTAATACAAAATGAATTATTAAATGTCACAACACAAAAAACAACAACAAAAAACGAGACTTATTTTTCGAGTATACACTTATCGTCATTTCCTGTAGACGCAACGCGGCCATTTTTAACAAAGTAAATGTTCGTGGAATTTTTTTGACAATCATAATAAGCAGAATTAAGGGAAGTTCGTGAGTCAATCGCTATTTCTATCGATGAGGCGAATTCGCCTTCTTCTTTGTATTGACGAGCTGCTCATATTTATGTAAATAAACAGGGATAATGCAACAATTTATGAACTTCGAAATGGCAAACGACTGGTTCACTGCACATGCAGCAGTTACTTTGACAGGACCCACCCTATGGCCACCCCCCTTTAAAAAAAACCTGGAAGGGAATCGGGAATAATTTCTGCATGTGTGTAGGTTGTTACCGTTTGTGTTATAGCCTGCGATAGTTTGCATGCACTGTCATTGGTTAAATTTGACGAAACGAGCGATTTTATGTCGAAAACACAGATTCCGAGGGTGATTATGAATTCCCTAGGGCTTTCAAGACGTTTGGGCTAAAAATTTCTATTTTGTTGGTAAAATCATATCGAAGTTGTACATATTCTGAAACTTTATTATGGTCTGTGACAGAGACATGTTATTTGGAGACAATTTGATTGAAAAATAAGTTAGTTACGTGCTTTTCAAAAACTCCACCCTACGTACGAGGGCCTTTACATGTCAACCTTTACTATAATATTATAATAGTAAATATTGGGGGAAAAAAATAGTGGAATTTATGGTTGATATTTATGTTTTTATGATAAATGATCATGTTCCAATCATTTTTGGTCTTGAAAAAAAATAATTTACTAATTTTTTTTTAGAGGGGGCTGGCCAAAGGGGGGGTCCTGTCAACGTATCTGCTGTCTGTGATTCACTGAAGTAGCTGTCTAGATAGATTGGAAGTGTTCTCTGCTTCGTGCTTATCCTCATGGTTCTTTAAGAACATGAGAACCATGTTCCTGAATATTTACATGCTTCTGGAGCGTGAGTAAATTTATATAATTGAATGTATATAAAAGTTGACAGGTTTAACCAATTTTTTGTTTCGCTGTTTTTAGCAACACGAAAATAGTTCCGAAATTACACACGGTACTCGCATGATACGGAATCAGACAGCGACAGTATCACAATACGGATTTTTCAATACGGCATGCTGTATTTTCACAGTTGGATATGAAAAAGGAATTTGATAGGCATATAATTAAGTTCGATATTTTATCACAGTCTACATAAAAAGGAATTTATCTTCAATTTCAGTGGTATAAAAAACTTAGCAATATCTTTCTTTGATACACCGGCCTTTACCAATGTTTTGTTGTCCATTATTTTAAGCCGATGTTGTTTACACGCCCCTTGAATACCTTCACGTTTTTAACTTCAACAATGTTCTGAACAATCGGCCAATTTTTAAAAATTCAACTCATTTTCATTCTTAATTTATCTGATACAAAACAGAAAATGTACAGTAAGTTTATTATCATGAAACTTACTAATGGTTTACATAATTAATCTGATATACTGTAGCACATTAATAAAACATATAATGTTACATATTAATATGATATATTATTTTTAAAATATGTATGTATTGTAAATGATGTACGCTTATCTTTAAAATATGTATGTATTGTAAATGATGTACGTTGTACAAATCGTAATAAAATGTCTGTTCTTTTCTGATCTTTTCTGTTCTTATAAAACATAACCACACTTCAGTACTAAAGCATATGTTTTTCTTGTTTGGAATATTTCGCGCTAAGATATCAAATATTTGCCGTCAAGCGGTGTATTCAAAAAACGCCGATACTTGCTGTCACCAACGTGTTTCAACAATGTTGACATTACACCTTAAACGGAAGAAGAAGTGAAACCGAGTGCAGTCCCAATGACGGAAACAGCTTGATGTTTAAACATTTTGCATACGCAACTGTTTAGTTTCAAAACAATTGAGAAACGGTTTATTATCTAAAAGTTTGATATACGGAACTGTTTTGTTTAAAACAATTCAAATCGCAATACGTCAGGTGTCATGTATTTACATTTTGTAATTGATTATAGACAAATCAATGCATCATTGAGTTTCTCTGATACGGGGGGGGGGGGGGGGGTCAAAAAGTAGCATCCATTTAAAAGCCACATTTTTTGAACAGACAAAATACAAAATATTAGATGTTAATGTTTTTGTGTTGTTGTTTTTTTTTCAATTAAGAGCTTGTATTCACTAACCAAATCAAGAAATCAAGACGTTTTCTCATCAAATTAACAATTCACAACCTAAACAAGCCCAAATATAGCGTACTTCAACCAACTTCGTGTTCAATCAGTATTGTTTCGCTTACATTTTGAACGCCCCATGAATGTAAGATGATATGAAGGGGGAATTTTTAATGATTAAAAAGGGCGGAGTAAGCGTAGTGAACAAGCCCTTTTTGATCATTAAGAAATAACTTCAGCTCATCTAACTGACTTAAAATACAACCTCATTGGTTGATTCATTGACACCGCAAAATCTGACGCAGGAAGTGTGTATCGGATGAGTGAAAGTAGGCGGACCTTTAAACACGCGCGAAAGGTGAAATTCTTAATGATTAAGTCCAGTACTTAATGCTTGCCTCCCTGCAATTTCATTGGTTTAAAATGTTGTTTGTATTCTAGTAAGTAAAAAAGATTACATAGGATGCATGCTTTGCGAGATTTACTGCAGTCTGCGAGCGTAGACCACTATGACGACAGGGTTGTTTGCTTTGGTTGTGCTTGTCATAACCGTTTTCGAAGCGTCCGCATTGACAACTGAAGGGAAAATTTTGACCGTAGAAATTGGAGCAAATGTTTCAACAGTGAGAGATACTCTGAGGGACGTGTCCATCATTGAATGTGTTTACAATTGTATGCGGGGTACTTGTTACATGGTTGGATATCACGAACCGACAAAGACATGTTTTATCAGTATGGACCTGAGCTGTGACATCATTACAGTGTCGGATACGTCATACCGTGCCATTAAACTACAGGGTAAGTTAAAATGTATATAGCAATTGTCGTTAATAGATTACTGACATGTCGAATGATACCCAAAACTGCAACCGTCTTCGTTCCACGGGCGATATTCATAAAACGTCTTATGTCATTTCCTAACTTAAGTCACTTTTCTAATTTAAGTATCGCTTTAGTCATATAAAATTAAAAAAAAAAAAAAGAATTTCGAAAATACATTATTCTCATTGAACTTATTGGAAAGAACATTTATTAATGTTAAATATCTACTTAAGTTAGGTAACTACTTAAGATGCTTAATAAATATGGCCCTTAGGCATTTTATTCATCTTTAATACATGTGTAAATATAATATAAAAGACGATGAAACTTAACCCTGACAGGACAATTCCCAAACGCATAACGATGGAAACGAAATTATATTCTGTGTGTATGATATGATTAAATATAAATGAAATAAAAACGCTTATAAGCTTATAAAGACTGAGCGCTTTTAAAAAAAAATCATAGAAGGTACGGTATATGCAATTTTTGGTACTTCAGTAATATTTCATACGCTTTACGAAGTCCATTTTTTAGTTTAAATTAATGAGTTATCATTTTAAAAGAAAGTATGTAGGGATGTGGTCTCAACATTGCTCAATTCGCAATTGATATAAGTCACTGTCATGATTATGCGCGAACACGTTTGTTGTTTTATTTATCAATATCGCTTGGAAGAGAA
Source organism: Mya arenaria (assembly GCF_026914265.1). Classification (NCBI taxonomy): domain Eukaryota; kingdom Metazoa; phylum Mollusca; class Bivalvia; order Myida; family Myidae; genus Mya; species Mya arenaria. The sequence continues at coordinate 16,438,777 of NC_069133.1, forward strand.
TAATTTACACCGTGTTGTCATATATATATTTTCAGACAGCTCCGGGTGTTTCTAACCGAATACGGATCGAGGTCTTTACAATTCAGAATTCTAAGGGAGATTGGATCGAAATAGATGCAGTACGACTGAACGGGACTTTGGTTTGAACTGTTTGTCTACGACTGAAGGATAATTTACATTTTTAATAAATAACTATATTTAACTAAAGTCATCCCAATCATAGCAATTTGCACATGCAGTGGAACTCCGTTGGCTCGAACTCATATGACTCGAATTCCTGGTTGGCTCGAACTATATGTAACGGACCGATTTCTTCATACTGAAGGTAAACAGTCCCGCTTGGCTTGAATTTTCCAATGCTCGATGTATTTTCCCCGGCCCAACGGGGTTCGACTGTAAAACAAAAACGCGTTTTCTTTCTTTTTTACCATAAATTTTATATGTGCATATCGCCTTTTGTTGAAACATAATATACCCAACTGTGTTGAAAGGGACTCACTCACAGATTTTATTTCGGCCACGATTATTTAGCACTTTGTTTAAATTGTGTTATTTTAATAACCTTTATGAACACAAACCTTACGTAGCATCTTGCCGATACTCACTCCAGATTAAAAAATAATAGTTTGATGCAATGCAGCTGCATAACCATTTATTTTTTGTCAATTCATGGAATAAATCTTTAAGTTTGTTAGAGATCTACATTATATTGAGTAAAATATCGACTAACTCGGCCAGCCAATGTTTATATCTACTGCTTCAGCTGATTAAAATCAATAACTGCTGACAGCTGATTTACTCATATATATAAGTATTGGGAAAGTTTCTATTTTACCAATTTTACTTGGTGTTTTCGTTTTGATGTGTAGGTTTAGGCATTTTTCAAATTTTCTGTTCATTAATATTACGCAAATTGATTTTGACGATTGCACCATCACATACCAAATAAGTTAGAATCCAATTTTGACGCTCCACAGAAAATAGAGCGGGTTAAATTGAACTCTAACATATAATGATTTTTTGTCTTGAAATGAGCCATTTTTGCGTTAATATCTAAAAACCAGTGATATAAGACTGCTGACGAACGATCAGATGTCAGTTTTTCATATTTACCTTCGAAAATTAGTGATTTATGGCTAAAACCGTTACTACCGCTTTTAGAAAAATGCATAACACCTCATTTTTTAACATAAATATATAAACCCGCGATCAGATGTTTTGTCAGCAGTCTTATTTCACTGTTGTTCATGCATTTACGCAAAAATGGACTCGTTCCAAGACAAAAAATAAAAAAAAGTTGTCAATCTGTGAGAGTGCATATTTAAGGTAAGCCATCAATCATAAGGATGCATTGATGTGCTAATGCACTGTAGATATACACGGAGATTATTTCTATTTTTTTATTTATTTCAATTAACCATTATATTTTTTTAATGAATTACCATAATGACGCAACTATTATGATAATTATTATGATTTATTCAATAGAGGTGATAGCACACCATTTTACCATAATTATATAGCAATTTTATGAATATGTTTCTTAAATAGCATAATGTCAATATGAAACAGGCTTTCGGTAAAAACTAAAAATATTCAAAATTAGCATTTTGTAACTTTAAAATGAATCTTAACCAAAAGTATTTTTTGTGTTAATAATGGATGGTTTACCTTAACTGAAGTGACAAGAATAAAAACATGTTATTTAGTAGGCTGTATCTTCATTCTGCAGGCATTGGTAAATCTCAAAATAACAAAGTCGATGTCCATTTCCGAATCAATACGGAAATTGTCGAAAAGTTCCGAATGCGTCTATTTGTGTTTGAAGAGGAAACTCGTCATAGCTCTTCCTGCCAGATCTGTATATAAATCAATAATGTAAACACTTTGCATTGTTTTAGTTAGAAAGCAAGACAATTGTAATGCCACAGTTCTTTTGAAGAAAAACATTGGTTTTTCAAATATAGCCTGCGGATGCACCATGCTATTGTACTGTTATTTACCTATACCTTTGTCTTTATTTACGTTTGAAATGTAATAGGATGACATTTTTTTCATTTACATTGTGAGAGATCCCTTTTGGAAGAACAAAATACACTTTCATACAAGCTCAATTAACGACCATTTGAAATCATTTTTTTTAACAAAATACGAATGTTTCAGAACAGCAGGGACAATAAAAACCAAAAGCCTAGATTTTTTGTCAATAAAATAAATGGTTTTGAGAGTACATGGGTCGTTTTTACAAAGCAACTTCTAAAAACTTTTAAAGATGCACTATAACTCTCAAATGAAATTTACCATATTTAATACAATTGTTTTAATTTACCAAAAAGGATTAATAAATGTCGAAAACAATGGTTCCCATGAAGGATACTGTGTTTGATTTGAAAGAAATGTGCAGAAAACACGGAATTTTTACCTTATGAGACAATAGAAGATCACAGTAAATCTTTTAGCATTCACCAATCATTTAATATTTTTGCGTTTTCAGCTATTACATACACGGTTATAAACTTGTTATCCGTAATAAATACTTCCCCAAAATGCATTATATAGTAAGTAGTTGAAAGTATATCACTCAAAATTAATGTTTGTTATACATTTGTATGTATTGATTTTGAATAAGAGTGTCACTTTAAACTAAGTAAAAAAGTTAATCTGTTAGTTGAATTTCAAAAATATTAACAATGGTTTTATATTAAATATATACAAATGAAGGTTCCAAATAACAAAGCCATGTGAACAAATTTGATAATACGGTTTTTAAATAGTGTTAAAATTCAAATAATTCATAAGTTGATAAAGTTCACTAAGAAGCTTTTTGAATATGGCCCTAGGAGTTTTTAGGGTATAGGAGTCTTTAAAGCAAAACTATACAATACAGATTATGGCTGTAAGCCAAAAAATACACTAGTGTGATTATATGTGTTTTATTATTTGTGTGAAAATATTAGAGAATAAATGGTAACGTGTGCATGAAATATAAACGTAGAAGAAAGTTTGTGTTCGTTGTTGCTTAAGTTTTTTGCTTTTTATCCTATCCCGCGCTGTTTGCTACATATTACTAGTAACGACAGACATACGAGTATAGGGTCACAACACGTCTGTTTCATAATAATAATATTACTTCGTAACAACGTCTGTTCTATACAACACAACGGCTGTTTTATAAATTTAAACAGCATCGCCACAACGGCTGTTTTATTCACAAGCACTAACCGAGAAACTCACAACGCCATAATATACACAAATAAACATATCTTTATCAGTAAATGGTGGTATAACCACATTGACACGATCAGTGAGCAGTTACTAATGCACCAGTCAATTGTAACCACGCCCCCCCCCCGGTCCGGGGGTATACCGGGATAGCGGGGAAATGGGCCGTGTTTTTACCTTTCAGGTAATGAACTAATAATGCAATGAAAGTAGACAAGTGATTAGTCCATATAAACAGCCGCTTCAGGGTCTTTGACGATTTTTTTATTTGGCGACTCCAGGCGTCCATATCCCACTTGTAGTTTTCCTAGCCAAGAATGACAGATCCCAGCGCTTAGTATATTGAGCGGAAAGATAACGGGCACCTGCTAGATGGTTTGAAAATGGCGATGCTTTATTGACAGAAGTCGATCTAAATTAAACTAATTATTTGTGTTTCATTTAAAACTAATGTGCAATAAGTAAAAGGTTTTGGCTGAAATAATAAAAGTGTAACTTTTGTGGTTTTATTTAACAGTGAAGTGTTTTGTATTGTGGAGTAACAGTTGAAGATATATTTTATGGAATAGTCGACTTGTGGCGTTTATGGAACTAAATGAATATCCAAATGTTAAAAAGTTCCCTAAACGCGCATTATTGTGGCTAACAAGTGATATATTCCCGAAACAAAATAAAAATCACCATTACGTAATAGAGAATAAGTATCTACGTATCGCTTCTGTCACTATGACAAGCTGCTTAAAATAGTGTACAGACTATTGTGGTTTAATCTCACATTTTCATCAACATGTTTCAACATATCGCAAACTGATTCAGAGGGTTTGCAAAACTGGTACTCGATACCGCTGGCACCGGATTTTCAAACTCAATCATTTTTAAAAAAAAAAATCCAAAAAAAACTCTTATAATTCCGAACTAAAAATTATTTTCTCGATGTGCCAGTTCTCGATACCAATTAGCAATACTTAAGTTATAAATTATTAGCTTGAAAATACGAATACAAGGTCAAGAAAAGCATTTGTCAAGTGTTGTGACAGCCAGTCAAAAACCCGCGGAATGGGTCACGTGACTAACAAAATGGCGGCCGTCATGGTTATTACAATTATATTCGAAGATATAATGGACATTCTTTGAAATCTTCGAAAACTGCTCTTACGGATACATAATTTGATCAGCTGTTCCCGGTCGTTCTATTTAGAGAATTGGTGAGAAATGAAATAAAGTATTTTTAGCAAGCTATGAATGAAATAATGAATTATTGGTGTAAATATAGGTAAGGAATTGTCCTGCTGTTACAAGCGTATGCTTTTCTGAGTTCATTTGCAAACATAAGTTAGGACTCATTGAAGACATGACAGAATCCTTTCATTAGCCCGAATCTGACAAACATTCATATAATTTATTCACTTTTTAACGAGGGTATTTTGATAGAAGGCAATATAGACATTTTCAGTTTTTTATATAAGTTTTTATAAATTATTGTAAATTAAACACACATGCTACTACAGTCACAATTTTAATATAATTAGGTTGTAGATCTAGCAAGTATCAGCAAGGGCGCTGTCGGTTAGGTAAATGTGCAGTGTTGTAAGGGTTCCCCATGTCCCCAGACAGGTTGGCACCTCCGCCATAAATTGCTGTAATATAATTGTATTAATCATGAAATATACTAGTAGATTGAAATATATGTATGCATTCATTTGTCAAAATATAATTAAACAAGAACAAAATTAATTGAATGCATTTCCAAATTTATTATATAATATACCGTTGTTTATAGTGAGTTATCAGTGAAAATAAATTATATTGCACTGTTTCAAACAGTGAAATAACATTTTGATATTTTTCACTGTTTTGAAATTTTAGCCCGCTCTCAATTTCAAATCAAACGTCAGCGCGCACAGAGCTGGGACACAAATTAAACAACGTCATTTCCGAAATGATATTCCGTTCTCATACAAGTTGGCGTGCTTTCTGAAAACAACGATAAACTGTCTTTTTTAGGCAAATGATAAAAGAAAAATGTTCGTTTTAGTGTACGATCGAAATAAATTTTACCTCGTGAACACCAAAAGTAAATATTTCAATCGTTGCCACGCCATTCATTTAATATGACTTTTGGTGTTCACTCGATGAAATATATTACGATATTACACTGAATCAAACAAGTATCCCCTATGTATTGACGCTATCAAAATCAACGGCGAGATTTAATACCGTTATTTTTACTCCTCTATCTCCTCAACCTTTAAATTATATTTACAATGATAAAAATAATATTAAAATAATATAATGCTATTTTTTCGTGAACTAAAAAAATAATTGAATCAAAAGTTACCGCATATGTGACCGCCGGGGGATGTTCCAGGCGACTGGAGGCAGTAATGTCAATCCCATAAGCCCAGCCAAATCCGTTGAGAACGCCACCATTGTATAGTAGAAACATAGGGAAGAAGTCATTACAGTCCATGCCCTTACTCAGATTGTACCAGAAATGCTTTCCTGGAAAAAAAATCAAATAAAACAGTTGAATATTACTGCAGATAGATAAAAAAAATCACAAGCAAACCGTTCGATGTAGACGGTTTAAAGGTACTCGCTCATGTTTTTGGACCAATAATTACTTTTCCCGTTATTTTATCATTATTTTACACTATGATATCGAAAGTGCAGAAAAAATAGTTATAGTAAAAAAGAAAAGTCAAGAAAAAATAGAAAAGAGACGTCTATACCATACGGCAACCAGGATTCAAGTTGTTCATATTTTGACCTTTTAACAATATATTGATAACATCACGTGATGTCAATCAACTAATCACGCAACAACTAAGCTGTAATTAAGTCATAAAACTGGTGGTCTTCAAAAACGATATTTTAGCGAGTACCAATACTTGCTGTTCCAAGTTTTGGTATCTAACGCTTCTAATGATTTGCCACATTGTGTTTCGTCATACCAAAAAAATAGCGCATTTTACGGGAAAAAAAACATGATCGAGTCCCTGCTGCTTTGTTTATGAAATAAATGCATTAACGATGCAATGTGTGCCTGTAAAAAACAATTCTTAAAAAAGTAAGTAGGAAGTCCAGTGAATGGAATATATTTGATATCTGAGTAAAAGCTGCACTCTCACAGATTGACCGTTTTGACAAGTTTTTTTGTCTTGGAATGCGCCAGGTTTTGCATAAATGTCTGGCAGCCAGTGATACAAGATTGGTTACAAAAGATCAGATCGCAGTTTTTAATATTTACGTTCGAAAACGATTGAAGTAAAATGAAATTTTCTGCAGTTTCCCAAACAGTTAAAATCTGTTCTATTGCGAGTTATCTTATATGACTGAATTGACGGCATTGATATCAAAGTTAGCTGATTCTGAGACAAAAACTAAACATAGTGCCAAAGCTGTCAATCTGTGAGAGTGCAGCTTTAAAACCCCAAGTACGTTGTCCTTAGGCTTCAAAGCTGCACTCTCACAGATTGAACGTTTTGACAACTGTTTATCTTTTGTCTTGGAACGAGCCAATTTTTGCGAAAACGCAACCCAGTGATATAAGACTGCTGACAAAAAATAGATCGTCAATTTTTATATTTAAGTTCAAAAATTGATGTTTTATGTATTTTTCTTAAACCGTTAGTAACGGTTTAAGCAATAGAACATTACTTTTCTAACGGAAATAGGAAAATCTGCGATCTGATCTTTTGTCAGCAATCTTTTATTATAGGTTTGTAGATATTTACGCAAAAAAAATGCTCATTCTAAGACAAGAAATAAAAAAGTTGTAAAATCGGTATATCTGTGAGAGTGCAGTTTTGACTAAACTCTAAGTCGATCAATGCAATAATTTGTATTAAGGCTAATATGGAGTTCCGTTACCATGTAGACATTGATGTGTAAGGAAGCAATTGAATTAAGGGTATAAAAGTATTAATGAAAATCCCAACTTGCACCAAATCTTTTTACCGGACACAATGTGCCCTAAAACTTTAACCAAGTTCCAAAGTCAATCAAGGGCCATAATTTGTATTCAGGATGATATGGAATAATGATACATAATTGTGTGATGACCCAGAACAACCGTGTGAAGTATTAAGTGAATTGAATGAAGAGTACTAGAGTTATGAGAGAACATGCCAACTTTCACCAAAACTTTGAAGGGACGCCAATGCACACGCAAACCCCGACACTTGGGCGAGTAGTATAGCCCTCCTTATTCTTCGAATAGTCGAGCTAAAAAGCTATCATTAAAAATCATACAACATTACTGGTTGTAAAGTTTGGATCATTTTGGCACAGACAAATACATTCATATAGTAAAAGAACTTCTGGATGAAAATGGACTTTCAATGCACTCTGCATAAGTAATAATTCGAAAAGTAGCTCAACTCCTATAGTAGCACATTATGCCACGAAGCAGAGCATACATGTTTATCCTTGCCAAGAATATCTCAATAAAGGAAACATACATGGATTGGCATTCCCGCTCAAATGTGAAAAATGCAAATTCTTCATAAAATAATCTAACACAAACAAGAGCGCTGCTGAGCGAACGCCAAGACTCATCTGCTGTTGATTTTTTTTTTCAGTCAAACAAGTGGCATAACTCGACAGTTGCTTATATTCATTATAGGCCATGCTTTGCAAGTGCAGTGTCTCAGATAAAAGTTTTGCCACAACGACATCGACACCGATGACGGTACAAGACCTTAAAAACAGTTGAGCTGAAACCATTCTATCGCAATGTATCAATATATAGTCGCTTGTTTCACTATCTGGAAACCTTCAACTGTTTCATAGCAATAACGTTTTCAGACGTTATTTTTTTAACTGTTAAAAGCACCAAAATAAAACTAACCCATAGAAGCAAAACATTTTCCCTCTGTCCATGCACTGGTTCGTGCCTGTTCGATTGTCATCGGGATCTGCACAGTGCTGCTTGGGGTGGTTCCGTTTTGCACCCATAACCCTGTACCGGTGCCTTCTTGGTGAAAATCGGCTTCTGTGCGCCCTGTAGTGCATACTGTGTCTGCAAATGTAATTTTATTTCTTGTAAATGGGAAAGGAGACTTCAATGTTCTTGATTTACCTGGATAAAGCTATTTAAGCAAGTATCATATTGCACTTGATTTATTGTGTCAGAGTTTTAAGATCCCCATTTTTCGCATACGGCTCTCGTTGTGTTGTTTGAGTATGCATGTGCGTACGCGCTACTTCCGTTCGGTTTCATTATTCATGCTATTATCTGTAACATTCATTAACCTTTTTCCGTTGTATCTTCATGTACATGTTTCTACCTGATGGAATAAAGTATGCGGTGCTATGATAGTTCCCGCCCTCTTCTACCAATGGGTGAGTCTGCATCTGTGGTGCCGGATAATTATTCTGGTTCGGACTTGTATTTTTATCAAACTGAAAAAAATAAATAACTTTTAACATTTGAATCAAAGTATCAAAATATCTTACAATTATCATGAATGGATGCACAATTAAGATTTAACTTAGGTGGACTAGTCCAGAAGACGCACTTACTGCGGTCTGTATGCCAGCAATGAAACCATTTACATCGTAGAGTAGAATCACACCCAAATCACTGTCCTTCCAGAATCGCTCTCCGTTGAAATGTGCACCTGAAGTTAATATAGCGATATGATTTTGGGGTCCATGAAATTTTAATTATGTCATTGAAAATTGCCATAAATGTACGCTTTTGCCGAGATACTTATAAAATGAAAACAAGTGCACGCCAGCATTACCTTAACGTTTGCTTCATTTTTGGCAAAAAAATATAACTTTAATATGTCTTAAACATAAATAAAAGATATATCTAAAATTGCACGAGTGTTTACCTTGGCAACCAGCACCAGCGTCCTTTTTTACCCATCCCTGGTGTAAAGCATCTGCTTTTGTTCTCGGCACATCTTGGAACGACGAGAAGGGATTAAGACCCCATGTTACTGAAAAATGACGTATGATACATACTATATGTCGTTGTGCCTACAATTAAGAATAGTTTCCATTAGGCCACATAATATGTAGTTGCGAATATGCTATCATCATTTACAGATGAACATTTCTCCCACCTCAGATAAGTAGACCAAAATTTTTTACCATGATAGAAATTCTTAACTTGCCCACGGGCAAAGATAAAACGCCCGTATGGAACTTCTTTTAAATGGTCATCACATTGTAATTACCTCCCTTGATAAAGACGGTCGTCTGTAGCATCATAGAAACCTTGTCTTGTTGCAATATTAAGAATGCTTATTAATTATTTCTCGCTTCAAATGTCACTATAAAAAAAATCAAACACCTTTCAAGAAATAAAGCTTCACTCTCCTCAGAACTATTTAAAGACCGATTTCACTATTAACATAATCTGAATCAATGCGCGCATATCCATGACAACCACGAATTCACATTTCCATAACCTCGTTTCCGCAAAACACCCTACGCTCGGGTCGGGATGAACCTATCCTCTCGGCGATGAACGATATTAATAATCTTTACAGATAAACAATTGATATTACATATATAGCAAGCTAAAACGTATGGTGGCATATAGGTGCAGTAGAATAACCTGATAGCGATCGCGAATTTTTTAGTGTTTACCACTTAATTTTTTCGCGATAATTATCTTATATTCGCGATACTTTTCTGATAAGATAAATATCACAGGATTAAAAGCAGGCTTGAAAGTGCCCGGAATGGGCACCTATTACCCTTTAGCTATACAACACTAACAGGTTAACTAATTATGATTTGTGAATTCAACTTTATAAATAACGTAATAACTGGTTAACAAGATAAGATTCGTGCCACCATAAAATCGTTTTGTTGATGAATTTAACGCATTTGTTCGTTGCGCGGGAGGACACATGAGCACATTACGTAAAGCACGAGAGCGCTTCTTTGAAAAATAAAACCCTGCCTTTTGTTGAGTAATTTGCAGAGGAGTATTTATTGAAAAAAACAACAACTGTGTAGTAGTTTTTAAAGAGAGAGTAATGAACATACATTAAAAAATAGTTGGTAAATGTGACGTCGTATATCATTGGTTAAATGACGTTGCGCTAATCCAATCAGAGCGCAATATTGAATTGAACAAAGACATCATGATCCATTACGGGTAATGCAATATAAACGTCAAGTTTTTTGTCAACAAAGGACACAATTTACACAAAAAGGTAAGTCGTTTTATGATGACACGATGCTTACCTTGCTTATATTACAAATAAATGTAACTGCGATACATAGGGGTACTACCACAAAGCATATGATAATTTTCAGAATAATGATATTTGAAGTATTGCTTAAACATGTAAATTATTTTTGGATGCACGGTTTCTTTAATCTTTGATCCACAAGTAAATAAAATGTTCAGTTTCACACTTTTAACATGTTTATCAGTATCTATTTGATGATTTAGAGTCCTTCTAAATATTAAAATAGAATTATTATGTTACCTTTCAAACCATTCCATTTGGATTCTGAAATGAAAAAAAATTGAATGATTATCATTATATTTTCGTTTTAAACTGAATCGATTGATATCTATAAGGAAAGTCATAAAAAAACTTTAAATTAGTGTCTTTAAGAAATTAAGTAATTTTGGCACTTGGTTTTACACAACAAAAACCCAGTAACAAATATAAAGAACTTTAAATTGTCTTACGGTCTCGGCCAAATAGAAATCCTTGGCTGGTTGAAAAAGCAACAATCACTAATAAAGTTATTTTCCACATATCTGCTTCTAGTAGATAGTAGTTATGTCCCAAATATTAAGAGTAAACGGCTGTATTTATACTGTTTATGAAGAAATTCTTAAGGATCCGCGAACGGCGGTATAATTTATAACCTGTAACCCATTTAACACCTTTCTTGTCATTGTTGACTGAATATTTTCGTTACTGAGTAAATGATCAGAAAAGGAAAATTTTCATGATTGTACTTTGTCCTTGACTTGGATCCCGCATGCAGTAAGCCCTTGCTGACACTAGAACGTCCTAGTTTTTCACAAAAAAAAAGTTCTAGTACATTTCTTTCATCAGCTGATGTTAGGGTTATAATTTATAATTTTTATAATTTAAATAAAATAGATAAAATCTTAATGATTAATTAATAATTGTAATATATTTATTATGTATATGAATCACAAAAAAACTGTATAGTTTACGTGTAATAAATTCTGTTCTGTTCTGTTCTGTTCTGTTCTGATTAAGAATGGGCGGAGTGAGCGTAGAGAAAGAGCCATTCTTACTCATTAAGATTTCAGGTAATATAACTGACCGTTTGAATACAACCTCATTGGGTGACATATTGGCAACGCAAACTCTTTTACGCAGGTATTGGATATCAGATGAGTGGCAGTGGGCGGACCTTTACACACCCGCGAAAGTTGCCTAGCTGCAATTTCATTGGCTGTAAATGTAGGTTGTATTCTTATTATATTTTGCTGTAAATGTGTCAAAAACGAACAATTGCAACAGTATGTTTTACTTCAGATTCGGACGTTCTCACATATCAGCCTTTGTTAGGTATTTTCCCATTACTCTATTAAAAATACACGAATGCGCTACTCACTCTATCAAACCCTAACCAACAAGTGCAACTTAACAAATTTATCTTCTGTATGGAAAAGAGGAATAAGTACCCAATATTATAAGTTACTGGGTTAGTAGGTGACCCGGTATGGGATATATAGGGGAAAGGAAACCATATCGGGTGAGAGTGAACCCGAATATGGTTTCCTGCGCCCCGTATATCCCATATCGGGTCACCTGCTAACCCCGTAACGTATACATCACGTCGACAACCTGTTTACATGTTTAAATGTTTCATTCGGAAAAAAGACGACATTTTGGTACGATATACAGGGGCGTAGCCAAACTTTACTGAATGTTACGCACGAAAGGGGGAGGGTGTTGGTGGGGGAATATCCCTGTAGCCGTAGGGGGGTTCGCGGGGATGACTTGCCAGGGAAAAAATGGAAAATGGAACTAACAGGTTGAGCACTGATGTGTATTTGGAAGGATTTATAGGTTCGAGGCCGCCGACTTTGTAGTCACCAAGTGATTGATTTAGGCTCAGTAAGCTATCCCTTTATTCTGATATCAATATTTAGCTTAGCCCTCGACTTTGATGCCATTTTTGGCCAGATTTATTTTTTAATTTTTCAGATTGATGTTTTACACATGCGTAAATGCGTAATGCTGGCTACGCCCCTGATATAAATTTGGTGACCCAATATGGAGAAATATTAGGTCACCGCGTGCCAGTCCTGGACCAATGGCGTTGCGTCATTTATGTTGGAGGCGTGATACATACTCATTCGTGTGTGCGGGTAAGCGCACAATATGGGTTGTTGCATTTTTATTTGAATGCCTGACCTGTTTAACTCAATTGAATTTAATTATCGATATTTTGGCACTTTTTAATTGGAAAATTTGTGACCACGTAGCCATTACTTAAAAAACGTGTAAAAAGGCTAATATGCTCTATCTGTACCTAAATTAAATGTTGTTTTTTATCAATAAAGTCAGATGAGTTTAAAATGATAATGCATTAAAATCATAAAAAAATGCAATAACCTGCATGTGCGCCTTTAAATTAGAACATCAGACGATTCTATTCTGGGAGCAAAAGATAACCGTTGATTTTTTTCAGTTTTGGGGTGACATATATAATTGTCTCCGAACTGATTCATACTTACATTTAAAAACAATTTACATGGAATTCCTCATTCTCCTATCGCCGAATATTGCGGTAAGAGTATCTTAAAGCTGCTCTCTCACAGATTTACCGCTTTTACAACTTTTTTTTTAATGTTGTCTTGGAATGAGCAAACTTGTGCGTAAATTTCTGTGATAAAAGCAATCTAGTGATAAAAAACTAATTCCTTTCCAAAATTAATATTTTATGGCTGAAACCGTTACTAACGGTAAAAATGCATAAACATCAATTTAAGAACATAAATATAAAAATCTGCAATGTTATGTTTTGTCAGCAGTCTTATATCACTGGTTTATATGCATTTTTGCATAAATTGGCTCGTTCCAAGACAACAAACTTGCCAAAACGTTCAATCTGTGAGAGTGCAGCTTAAATCTGTGATTTCTTCAGTTCCGCGGTGAAAATAGGTTTGGCCCCCATTTGTTTTATATTTCGCAGATTATATTAATAACGACCATCTGAGGTCAGGGGCCGTGATAACAAACAGTCTCAAATCTGAGTTCAGACTCAAGACTCAAAATTGCAAATCCTCATTTCATTGTAACTTTCCAGCTAGAAAAGCAATGCTGGTGAATTTTGGTGAATTATATACTATTATTTGAATGTTTTACTGTTATTTAAAATATGTTTTTGTAAAAAGAATGGAACAAAGATGATTTTTGTTTCATCATAAAAATGCTTTTCTGAGTCTGAGTCTAGACTTGGACTTGAGACTGTTCGTAATCATTGCCTCTGGGTTCGTCATTAACAGTGAATCATCGTTGTTGTTGTTGCTGCTGCCGTGTTGTTGTAGATGTAGAGTTTATAGCCAAGGGGTTGTGTGATTGACAACACCAACTTGAGATCATTAGCATCTTCAATAACATGAACACTTGCACACATCTATCTAAGTACACTTCAAGAATTAGCAGTCGTATAATGGCAGAACATTTCGAGTCGGTGGGGACATTCTACAATCAAACAACCCCTTGGCTATAAACTCTACATCTACAACAACACGGCAGCAGCAACAACAACAACGATGATTCACTGTCTTCAGAATGATAACATGAAAAGCAGCGCTACATAAAACATTGACTAAATACCAAATTTGACAACAGTACTGTCAGTGTTAATTACTTGTACTCAATCTGCAGTGTTATTTTCTAATTGTTAACTATGTTTATTAATTACCTGAGGGCTAATTACCAATAAGTCTATATTATGTCAGACATTTTGACAAATAACGTGTCAGTTTACTTTCTATTGCTTACGAAAAGAAAATCTTGCATTAAAAAGGGACGGTATCTATACAATTTGATATCATTGTTTGGGATTTAGGCACAGATTTTCTTTTGCGTATTTTTTGTCGGAAATACAACTTGATCATCATTGTTTGGGATTTAGGCACAGGTTTTCTTTCGAGTATTTTTTTGTCGGAATTGAATTTTTTTTAATTTACCTGTTTGGGGTTGAGAAACATATTTACTTACGATTTTATTTATCTATTCAATTATAACCATTGTTTGGGGTTGAAGCAAAGATTTTCTTAAAAATCTTGATAAAAAAGGGGACGAATGTCGCGTAACGTAGTATAAACACTTTAAAGTGTCACGTAACATAAAAGTTACGTATGAAACACTTTAAAGTAATAACTAAAATCAATAGTAGAATTCAAAGTTTATTTGTAACCAAAAAAGCAAATACTTCATCATGGTGATCAAATGTAGATTTACTTAGATGCTGACAGTTCGTGATAGCCGCTGGCTATTAGACCAATTAGCGTGACAGTTCATGACTGTAGAATACATCTTTTTGTATATAACAAGAAATTAGATATGCACACCTGTCACAAACTAGACGAAATCAGCAGTATATATGAACGCATGTTTTAATGTAGAGAGAGTTAGAGTTGGTTAGGCCAGGCAAGGAACGCGGCCTTGGGTCCTTAATGCACGGCAGTTAGGATGTGGGATTACCTTAAATGTCATGTTGTATTATATACTGATTATTATACTTAGAAAGAACGTGGAACAATAAAGACTTAGAACACTTGAACAGTTGTTGGTTGGTTACTGAACGAACTATCACGAAAGTTAAGTGAGCGTTGGCATTACGCGACATGGGGCAGTGATTACGAACACCCTCAAGTCTGAGTTCAGATTCAAGACTCATTATGGCAAAACTTCATTTCATTGTAATTTTCCTTCTATCAGAGAAATGATGGTAAAATTTGCTGAAAATATTACTATTTGAATGTTTTACTTTTATTTACATAAGCTTTTGTAAAAGAAATGGAATAAGTATGATTTTTTGTTTCTTCATAAAAATACTTTATTGAGTTTGAGTCTAGACTTGGACTTGAAACTGTTCGTAATAATTGCCCCAGATCTAAAGAGAACACTGGCCTATTGAGGTGGAGATTACATTCAAGTTTAAAAGTGCAAACTGTTTTGGGTAAACACGTTATTGTTTTTCAGATTTGATCCAAAATTCATCGGAATGAGATAAGACTATTATCACCACCGATTCAAGTTCAGCTCACCCAAAAGTTCTTAAAGGCCTAGTTTAACTTTAAGGAATGTTTGGCATGATAATCCCTTGCTGTGCATCTCCTGCTAATTGCACTGGTGTCACAGTAGGGGCAAATTTCCTGTGTATTCGTGTATTGGCTAAGGGCCATTTAGGGTCCATTTCTATAATAAAACTTCAAAAACTGCACAGCAGGATACTCAGATCGGAGATCTGATAAGAGGGATCAAGCCAAGTAGATTAAGATCAATAAACAGGTTGTGTACTGTATACAGTTGGGGGGGAGGGGGTCACTTATAGGAGGCTTAAACTAGGCATTTAAGGTTGTTTATCGTGAGTTATCAGTGAAATAAAACTGATATTGCACTGTTTAAAACAGTGAAATAACAGTTTGATATTTTTCACTGTTTTGAAATTTTAGCCCGCTCTCAATTCCAAATCAAACGTCAGCGCGCACAGGGCTGGGACACACATTAAACAACGTCATTTCCGAAATGATATCCCGTTTTCATACAATTTGGCGTGCTTTCGAAAAACAACGATTAACTGTCATTTAATATTATTTTTAGGCACAGTTGTTGTGTTGTTTTTTTTGTTTGTTTTTTGTTGTTGTTGTTTTTTGTTTGTTTGTTTGTTTTTGTTGTGTGTTTTTTTTTGTTGTTTTTTTTGTGTTTTTTTTTGGGGGGGGGGGGCACTTATAGACGGCTTAAACTTGGCCTTTAAGCATACATGCTTTCGGTAAACAGGTTACATTACAGGCTTGTTTCTAAATTCATCGGTATGAGATACGACTAATTTGACCTTGAACTCGTGTTCAGTATACCCGGTGAATATCAGGCGTTTCTAATAGCCAGTGTTTTAGCTGAAAATTATCAGGTTGGTGGTCTGCAGGACCTTATTATTCTCAGATCATATTCTTCACAGGTCTTGGAAAAATAGGATCCTATTCTTCACAGTTTTAAACTGTGACATATATGATTGGCAAAAATGGTGGTAAACAAGAGAATCATATTCTTAAATCTTCATTTTGTCGATGACATTGCTTTTTTGATAAATTGGATAATAAAAATGTAATTATTAAACGAAGTAATAATAATTATAATAATGAAAATAGTAATAATAATAATAATATTTTTTTAATAATATTAATAATAATAATAATAATAATAATAATAATAATAATAATAATAATAATAATAATAATAATAATTAGTATAATAATAATAATAATAATAATAATAATAATAATAATAATAATAATAATAATAACAGCTACAACAACAACAACAACAATGATAATAAGTAGCGGTGGTATAGTAGTATGAGGAGGATCAGCAGCAGCAGTAGGTCGTGTTGGTGGGGGCGGCGGCGGCGGAGGCGGTAATAGCAACAGCAACATCATCATCAGCAGCAGCAGCAGCAGCAGCAGAAGTAGCAGTCGTAATAGTAGTAGTCGTATATCGGACTGGTTCGAGAAAAATTTGCATGGCGCATATTGAAGGGACATTATCACTACACGGCTTTACTGATGTTAAAGTGCTAGTTGAAAATAACTTATTCTTAATATATTGTTATACTATCTTTATCCCTGTTTCGAACTTGAGCAAATTAATTTGAAAGTTTAACCTTGAGCCTGCTGAGTACAAGTTGGATTTTTCTTTGCGCACAATTAACTTCTCATAATGCTTATGTGACGTCATTGTCAATATAAGTCAGCATATGACTAAGAGAGATGAAATGCGTGTAAAGTAGTTGCGCCTAATACAAAAACAATAAAACATATTCTTACCAAAACAACAACAAAAACAACAACCACGACAACAACAATTCTTAAAACTAAAATTTTCTCTTTAGTTATCTTGGTCGAATTGTGTCCTTGAGAGTGAATTGTAACACATTGTTTATGCCCAACCATATCAGGCAAGCTCGGAACAGAACTATTTTTAACCAAAGCTCTGCTGGCACTGCGGTATTCACTGCTTGCACGAAATTCAGCCGTTGAAAGCATGGAAATACTTTTTCAAGTACACTCTGTTGATGCCAACACAATTCACAACAACAACCACAATGCCATCTACCATTACTAGGCATACATCTACTTACAGGTGCCAACAAGAACCAATACTAACATATATCTGCAATATTGACAATAGCAATCTGTGACAAATGTGACTCAGTTGTAAAAAATATTTTTTTGTTAAAAAAATCATGCAATTTTTTACCTGTGAGGAATGTGATTTCATGGTACATATATAACCGGCTTCCATCAGAACTTTCCCAGGAGCTGTGACATTATGTTCGAAATGTGTGAGATCTTATTTTTTCAGCTATGAAGAAAAGGATCCATTTTTTCCCAGGTGGGAAGAATATTATATGGGAAAAATAAGGTCTTACAGTTGTCGATGATCTTTTCAGTCTTTGGTTTGAATGTTTTTTTCTAAAATTTAATTCAAAATCACTTGTGATATGAATAAAGACTTTCTGAGTTCAGATCCGTAGAGAAAACTGGTCGTCTGAAAACTCTAATCGTCGAGTTTACATCCACGTTTAAAGTTTATAAGTATCTTCCATGGCCGCGCTTTGTGTTTAAAAGCTGTCAGAACTTCTCAGAAGTTGTATTGATTCATCAGCTGTCTTCCAGAGAGTGTAAGATAGGGCGGCTATGGTAGATGTTTTTTCTCCTACCTCAGTTAAACAAAATTAAGAAAAAATGGATTTTTTGCTGGAACTCTTTTGTGTTTGGTGACAATAATTGCGTATGGATATGCGATAATTCGTGGTTGTCATGGATATGCGCGCAGTGATTCAGATGATGTTAATAGTCAAATCGGTCTTTAAATAGTTCTGAGGAGAGAGAAGCATTATTTCTTGAAAGGTGTGTGAAAACTGTTTTATAGTGACATTTGAAGCGAGAAATTATAAATTAGCGTTCTAAATATTGCCACAGGACAAGGTTTCCATGATGCTACAGACGACAGTCTTAAAAAGGAGTTCCATACTGGCATTTTATTTTCGCCCGTGGGCAAGATAAGAATTTCTAGCATGGTTAAATTAGTGGATCTTCTTATCTGAGGTGGGAGAAAAATACTTCTTTTGGTACTCACGTTATTGTTTTTCATACTTCAATCTTGTGTCTTAATTCATCGGTATGAGATACGGCTAAATTGTCCTAGATTCGTGTTCAGCTCAGCCGAAATTACTAAAAGACATAGTTTAAGGAGTGTTTGGCATGATAATTGCGGGCTGACCATCCCTTGTCATGTTTCCGTCTGTCTTAGCAGGAGTCAATTTCCTGAGTATTTGTTTATTTGCTTAGGGCCAGTTAGAACTGACACTTTTAGAGTAGATAGTCTCATTGAATCACTAATACATAACCAATTCTTGTACATACAATTTGCATAGCCAATGTATTTATTAATTTGACCGATTGGAATTAATAATAAACAAACCGTAGGAGTATAAAATTTGTATCTTCTTCTTCTTCTTCTTCTTCTTCTTCTTCTTCTTCTTCTTCTTCTTCTTCTTCTTCTTCGATCTTCTTCTTTTCAAAACCTTGGATTTTGATAGTTGACAATGCAAAGTTTTTAACAGTGCAGGAATAATACCGTTTGGTTAAGTTATTGTTATTTCTTCTTGTGATTTTAATGTATTTCTTCAAATTAGACTCGGAACATAGATATACTAGTACATTAATGTGAAGTTGCGTACAGTAAACACGTTTAGAGTTATCTCCCTGTATACTTCGATACTATTTAAACAAATGTTGTACTAAGCCAATTAGTTTGGGACATACATAGATGTAAATGTGAAATTGGAATGTAGGACAAAGGCCCTCCCGGACACAAGCCCTCCCGTCCAAAAATGACAAGGCGGACAAAAGCCCTCCCGTGAAAATTTTCACGGGAGGGCTTTTGTCCGCCCTGTCATTTTCACGGGAGGGCTTTTGTCCGCCTTGTCATTTTTGGACGGGAGGGCTTTTGTCCGGGAGGGCTTTTGTCCGTTTCCCGTGAAATTGTACATTGCTAAGGAAGTGTAATTCTTGGGCTCATTGTTGCAAAGTTATCTCCCCTTGATCCTTTTTGCATTTTATCTGGCTTGTAGGTGTTTTTCCATATACTTTTCAAATTTGCTTATACGCTGCGGTACTATATTCAAACATGCTTTATATGCGGAAACAAAATATAATATAACAATATAACTTCTTGGAGGAAGTTGTACATAAAGTTATCTCCCCTTTGTACTTTCTCTATCGAAATAAGAAACTACCGAAATGCATGGAATAAGCTTTTGAACATTGATAGATAACAATGCTAAATTTTGAAGAAGTATGATTCTGTAACCAACTGTTGCAAAGTTACCCTACAAGTTTACCAGTAATTGCAACCTTTCGCTGCATTGTTATTTGGCCTTAATTTTGTTTGTTTTCCCATTAACTTGCTCATTACTTATGTTTTCACTCTTATTTTACATTTCTTCTAACATTCTCCTCGTTTAGGAGAGACATCAGAGCAGCCAATTGTATAAAATCGGTTAAGTCTTCGGATTGGTCGAACTTATCCAAAATGTTTATTGATTGGTCAATATTTATCCAAAAATAACTTCTAACCAATCAAATCGTTCTAAAGAGTCAGCTAGCCAAATGTTAACCTATTGATAACTTATCGAAGTTTTTATACAATTTATTGTAGTTTTCGAATTCGGCGTTCCGATTTCTAGTTTTAGCAAGAAAGATGTTTTTATTATAATGATATATTTAAAATATATTGATCAAAATGCAGTTTAAATAAATTTTAAAAATTGTTACTGTGTTGATCATCGATAATCCGAACCAATAATGTCTGTGATGTTTAGGAGCAGGGGTTTGCTTTTAAATTTGTACATGTTGATGTCAGGCAGGCGTTGTATGTTTTAACAGACATAATATCAGGGTCTGTAATCGCTAACTTCTTGCTTCTAAGACAAAGACCCAGACTCAGAAACTTTCAGGTTCAAAATATCTATGGTATTATGCACCAGTCAATTGCAACCACGGTCCCCAGTTTCGGGGAATAGCGGGGACATTGACTTCCAGCCAAGCCCGGGTAAAATCCCCGCCCTGTGGAGACAAACTGATGGGAAAATCCCCGCCAAATACCCCCGCAACCCAGGGACCCTAGGTAAGGCCCATTCCCCGCTATATTTGGCGCGAAAACAAAACCAGCGCATTTATCCGGCACTGCGGGGCCACCGGGAAGGTAAAAACACGGCCCATTTCCCCGGCTATCACGTTTATTGCTCCGGACCTGGGGGGCGTGGTTACAATTGACTGGTGCATTATTAGTTTTATGACGTCATTTTAACATCGCGCAATGATAACTCTTTATATGTGACGTCAGCAGAGTGGAATACGGCCGTATTGTACTAGAGTGTCATACGGACTATCGTATTTTGCGATATGTAATACGTGTGGATTATGATGGGTTTACAATCAAGCAAGATGAACAAGTCAGAATGCAAGATGAACAAGTCAGAATGCATGATGTTCAAGTCAGCAAGCTGTACAAGTCAGAATGCAAGATGTTCAAGTCAGCAAGCTGTTCAAATCAGAATGTAAGATGTGTAAGTCAGAATGCAAGCTGTACAAGTCAGCAAGATCTACAAGTCAGAATGCAAGATGTACAAATCAAATGCAAGATGTTCAAGTCAGCAAGCTGTACAAGTCAGAATGCAAGATGTGTAAGTAAGAATGCAAGATGTACCAGTCAGAATACAAGATGTTCAAGTCAGAATGCAAGCTGTACAAGTCAGAATGTAAGATGTTCAAGTCAGCAAGCTGTACAAGTTAGAATGTAAGATGTTCAAGTCAGCAAGCTGTACACGTAAGAATGCAAGGTGTGTAAGTCAGAATGCAAGATGTACAAGTCAGAATGCGAGATGTACAAGTCAGAATGCAAAATGTGCAAGTCAGAATGCAAAATGTACAAGTCAGAATACACAATGTACAAGTCAGAATGCAAGCTGTACAAGTCAGAATGCAAAATGTACAAGTCAGAATGCAAGATGTACAAGTCAGAATGAAAGACAGAATGCAAGATGTACAAGTCAGCAAGATGTACAAGTCAGAATGCAAACTGTACAAGTCAGAATGCAATCTGTGTTTTTGCTTCAATGCACTTCCATACTTTAATAAGGAAGTTTTAGTTGGTTTATTTTCAGCTTTATATTTTACATAGTACAGTTCATCCTACGTGTTATCGCATTCCATATTGTCAAGAAAATACATTCGTTGACACTGTCTTGTTTCCAACTTAGCACTCGGCCGCCTTGGGGTTGTCTGTGAGGTAAATATGGATCGTTGTCAAGGTTCCCAAGGTCGACAGGCATGCTGGCACTTCCGAAAAAAAAGCTGTAATATAATAATATAAATTGATATACATATATGTTTTTGTTACAGGATTATCAAAGATGACTGTTCTGAAATCGCTAAGGGTTTAATATCTATTGATGGCACATATATTACAAAAGCAAAGGGAGGATGTCTTAATGAGATAAACCGGGCCCAAACCAACCCACCCCAACACACCACCTCCCCCGACTCGTTTTGTTATGCGGTATGTTGGGTTATTTTACGGAGTAGGCTTGACTTAAGACGGAAATACGATGTATGCATACACTCAAATTTTGACATTATTTTGTAATCATACCCTAATAGTTTAAAGTTCTGTAAGGCAGGATTTGATAGAAAATGGAGTATACGTTACGCAATTGGATGTGCCACAGTGGGTTACACCTTCCATATTATATATTTACATCCGTCTTGTCCTTTGTATAGATAAAAAATGATGTTCATATTGTATAACACGCAAGTAGTTATGACGTCATTATTCATTTCATTATTGCGCTCCTATTGGATTAGCACGAAGTCATTTAACCAATGATATACGATGTTACAAGAATCAGCTATTCTTTTATACCGTTACATTTTTCTAAGAACAAATACTCAATTGCAGAAGATACTGCCAATGTTTAATCGCAATAAATATCTATTTAAAAGTAAACATCAGTATCAAAAAATGATTGAATTTTTTTTCTTGTGTTTATTCTGTATGAATGCAGTAGGGCAATTTCACGGAATTTGCTCGCGTGCCTTACTAGTTCATGCAGAATAAACGCAAGAAAAATTGCGATCCTTAAATATTATATTTAAACAATTTTCTCAGTTTGTTCGCTTTTTTCTACGATATACGTATATTCTGTGCTAGTTGTGTATTTTCATAAAATCAATAACGCTTAGACCAAAAGCAACATTACTGGAAAGACAAACGGAGTAGGATGTTCAAAGCGACTCGATGTTTGTAGGTTAATCCCATAACCCCAGCCAAATCCATCGAGAACACCGCCATTGTATAGAAGAAACATGGGGAAGAAGTCATCACAGTCCATGTCCACACTCATCCTGTACAAGAAATGTGTTCCTGAAAAATAACCATTGTACAAATGTACAGAAGACGTTCTATGGTAAATATAATATATTTAACAAGCAGCTATTTCAATGAAGAGGATTTAAGGAAACATCTAAATGGTAGAGTGTGTTTGAGTGGGAACCAAAAGATAATACTTTAAAAATGTCTATTTAGGTTTTATCTTGAACAAGCATAGAAAATGAATCCTTTCGTTCAAGTTTAACTGTATATGTGACCTGCGCAGATTTTACAAAAGGAGGTTTTGATTAACATAAAATGATATAATTTTATTTGAAAAGCGTTGGTATTCAGACGCAAAAATGTTTTGTTTGTGATGAATCATTACATTTACAGAAAACAATTTGCATATTTGTAAGCAAAAAATGAAGTTTAGTCACATACTATGTATATTTTTTATTCGTATAGTTTTATTTAAAAGTCTCAAGACATCGATTATTAAATAGTTTGGGTCATTTTGACATAAACAACATTCATTTGTTTGGACATAGGACTTCTGATGTTGCAAGAACGTATTTTCAATACAATCTGGAAAAGAATTCCTACGTGAATTAACTTCTTAATCAACACAGTACATCATGAAGCGAAGGAAATATGTTTATCCTTGCAAATTAATTCACCTAAAGTACGGTTATCAAAAGGTGAAAAAAAGGTTAAAGTATCAAAAGCGCCGCGGAGCAAACGCAAACGCTTGGCGCATTTAAATATCTTGAACAAATTCTGAATATTGGCAATGGTTAATGGTTTGGCACAAAGATTTTTCCACGAAAATCAGACTAGCACAAAATGTCCTATTGACGATGTGCAATAATCAGCCAATGTAGAAATCTACCACCGTTTCCTAACAATAACGTAGTCCAACGTTCGATTCTTTAACACTGTTAAAACAACAAATGAAAACTAACCCATGGCTTTGAAACATGTTGCCTCTGTCCATTCACTGGATCGAACCTGTTCGATTGTCATCGGGATCTGCACAGTGCTGCTTGGGCTGGTTCCGTTTTGCACCCATAACCCTGTACCGGTACCTTGTTGGTTAAATTCGGCCAATGTACGGCCCGTAGAGCATATTTTGTCTGAAAAACAAATCGATAGGCTTTAATGTTATCTACTTCCGTATTATATCATGTATAGGACGCTAGCATAGATAGGACGCAGGCAAAAAAAATAATGAAAAAATGGGTAAAAACCCTTTATATATAAGATAGGACGCAGCGAAAAAATGTCAAAATCTGAGCCGAAAAATTGAGGTTGGTAAAGTATTTATAACATATATTGAAGTAAAAAAAATGTATGTAAGGCATATTTCGATAACTGTCTTGTGTATTTTGATAATTATCGTCGTATTTCGGTAATTTAGTGTACACAACAATGATATAAGTCTTGACATTTTGAGAACATTCACGCATATTATAAGACTTATACAAATGCTGTAATAGTCCGGACACGCCTTCTGACTGACAGTCAACCGTTGCAACCGTTGCAATAGTTCCGACACGCCTTCTGACTGACAGTCAACCGTTGCAACCTTTGCAATAGTTCCGACACGCCTTCTGACTGACAGTCAACCGTTGCAACCGTTGCAATAGTTCCACACGCCTTCTGAATGACAGTCAACCGTTGCAACCGTTGCAATAGTTCCACATGCCTTTTGAATGACAGTCAACCGTTGCAACCGTTGCAAAACTGTGTATTGTCAAAACTGATGATTGTTTTGATAAGGCTTGTCGCTGCGCGGATTAAAGCATGTCAGGCATAATTAATGCGTGTCGGTAATTATCCTTGCCAGCGGAAGGCACGACGGGTAAAGTGCGAACAAACAACCATACGGTATTACCATCTCAATAGTTCGTTCTATTGATATTTATTTATTTATTTATTAAAGTCTCATCCACATATATTTAAATCAGTTAAAACATAGTATGTACAAAACAGGATATATATGCGGCCATTCTATTATAGAATTACAAGAGACTATAAAACTTTTACATAACATTTCACAGTGTGCAAATTGCTTCAAACAACACATATGAATACAATATATAACAGTGTATACTTAGACACAATAATACACTAAAAAGTAGGTTGAGTCATTTAAACGTGACACTAGGTGTCTAAAAGAAGTCTTAAAAGCGAGAAGAACATATTCATGGACCAATTCTAATTCAAATATTACATTAGAGGGTTATGAGAGTTATAATTTCTATAGAAAGGTAAAACACAAAAATGCAAAGAGACACAATGGTGGTTTAGTAATATATGTCAAAAGTGCTATTAGTCAAGGAGTGTCTATTGTCAGAAACCATTTTGACACACTTATTTGGATGAAAATTGATAAATATTATTTTTCACTTGATAATGATATATACTTATGTGGTTTATATTTGTGGTCAGATGACTCACCAATTAATGCAATATTTGACGCTAACCTATTTGATATTTTGAGTGATGATATATTTCATTTTGAAAATCTAGGGAATATATTTTTAGCAGGCGATTGGAATTGTAGGGTGGGTGAAAGGCCTGACAGCATTTTACATGATAACTTGGTGTCAGATTTAGACGATCATGATTATTTACCAGATATATTTACGGGAAGGGCCTCCCAAGATAAAGTATGTAATACAAGGGGGATTCGCATGCTTGATTTTTGCAAGGCCACCAATACGCGCATTGTCAACGGGAGATTAAGTAATGACAATAACAAAGGGGCATACACATATTTAAGCCATAATACTTGCACTACTATCGACTACCTGGTATGTAGAGAAATTGATTTTACATTGTTAAATCAGTTCGATATAAACCCGTTTAATATATTTAGTGACCATGCACCGATTGCGTTTGATATTAAAGTACATACACGGACGGTCAATGATGATAGGCGTGATGGGACCGATGAAAAGCGGACATACTTTAAATGGTGCGAGGAACACAAAAAATATTTTTAGACGGGATCTCATAGCGAGCCTAAATAATATTAATAATATATTCCATGACGCGGATTTTACTCAACACCGCGACGTAGATAAATTAGTTGATGATTTCTCATCTACAATACTTAAAAGCGCGGAGCCATACTTTAAAAAAGAATATACGCAGAGCAATGGTATTAAAAGTCGCCACATGCAAAGTAAATGGTTCGACCATGATTGTTATATTGCCAAACAAGTATATACGGACGCATTAAAGAATTTTAATCTTAATAAGTCGGAGTATAATAGAGCATCGTTAAACGAGCATAAACGCGCTTATAAAACGCTTATCAAAAAGAAAAAAGCGAGCGTATAAAACCCGTAAGGCGAAGGAATTGTATGACTTGAGAAATAAACGAAAGATTTCTGGAATCATTTTAAATCTAGGAATAATAACAGTACTGGTAATATCGATACGGATAGTTTCAAGTAATATTTTTCCGGTTTGTTTAATGACATACGCGCAACACAGATTGACGAAATAGATGAATTTGTTAATAATTCCGATTTTAATATTGGCGATCCCAAATTTGAAGAATTAAACTCTCCTTTAACGGCAGAAGAAGTGAGATCGGCAGTTAAGGGCCTTAAGCGGAATAAATCGGCATGCCCTATCGACAATCTATTAAACGAGTTTTTTATTGAAACTATAGATATATTGGTTGGTCATTTAACCGATTTGTTGAATGTCGTACTAGATAGTGGTCACTTTCCGTTGTCCTGGTCATATGGCTATATTGTCCCAATATATAAGAAAGGGGATATGAATGACACCAATAATTACAGGGGCATGACTCTTGTCAGTAACCTGGGCAAAATATTTACTAGTATTTTAACCAAACGAGCTGAAACTTGGTTCGAAGACAATAATCTGTTATCAGACGCACAATTTGGGTTTAGAAAAGGGTCCAGCACAGAAGATGCAATATTTGTCCTTCATAATCTTATTGAAGACACACTTTGTTCGAAGATGAGGTTACCTTGTGCGTTTATTGACCTTAAAAAGGCATTCGATTCTGTTTATAGGAATGCTCTTTGGTATAAGCTTTTTAATATGAGACTTGACGGGAAAATACTTCGGATATTCAGAGCAATGTAATCTGTGGTCAAATCATGTGTAAAACATTGCAATTCCTTCTCTGACTTTTTCGACATTTCAATCGGCCTAAAACAGGGCCTAAATAATTCACCGATATTATTTGCGTTGTTCTTAGAAGACCTGGAATTATATTTACAATCCGATATTGGGAGTGGATTGTCACTACATGATTTATGTATTATGATATTGCTATTTGCTGATGATATGGTCATATTTGGTAACTCTCCAGAGGACCTACAAACTAGTTTAAACAAATTATATGAATACTGTCACACTTGGGGTTTACAAGTTAATACTGTCAAAACTAAAGTGGTAGTATTTCGAAAGAGAGGCCCAACAAGACCCAACGAAACTTGGTACTATAATAATGAACCCCTGGAGATAGTCGACGATTTTAATTATTTGGGTGTTGTTTTTAACTATACGGGATCATTTGTTTTAAACAACCAGTATGTAGTGGGTAAAGCACTAAAGGCGATGAACGTATTAACCAGAAATATAAGTAAATACGATGTCCCACCTAAAATAGCGTTACAACTATTTGATTCCTTTGTCGGGTCTATTCTTAATTATGCATGTCCGATATGGGGGTTTACGAAGTCCAAGGACCTGGAAAGAATACACCTTAAATATTGTAAATTCCTACTTGGTGTCAAGCAAACAACGTGCACAGCAGCAGTCTATGGTGAATTAGGACGCTATCCATTATATATTACCCGATATTTAAAAATAATTAAGTACTGGTTCAAGGCACAAGATTCCAATAATATATTGCTTACATCCCTTTATCGTAAATCCCTTCAGTCGTGTGAACTTGGACGCAAAAACTGGGCATATAATGTTAAAACATTACTAGAGGGATATGGATTTTATGATGTCTGGTGCAACCCATGGAATTATAATGTTATAACATTTGTTCCGCTATTTAAACAGCGCCTTACTGATACTTTTTTACAGAAGTGGCGCGCGGATATTACTAACAGTACAAAACTTAATACTGTATTTTTACACCTACATGATAAGTTTGAAATCGCCAGTTATTTAAATTTGCTATATAATAAGACATATAGAAAATATCTTACCAAATTACGTGTGTCAGCCCATTGTTTACGTATTGAAACCGGAAGATATGGGGCAAATATACTTCAAAGAAACGAGAGAATATGTTTATTGTGTGATGCACAGGACATTGAAGACGAATTTCATTTTGTTTTAAGTTGTAGTCGTTATAACGATCTAAGGATACAGTACATTAAACGATATTTTAGAATTAGACCAAATATGTATAAGTTTATTGAATTTCTAGTACTCAACTGTTCTTGTAAAGCAACTATTGTTAATCTTTGTAAATACTTATTATTTGCTAACGATAGACGTAATACAATCATTAATGATATAAATGAGTAACCACCTTTATCACCATTTACATTTCCACTATTTAGCTATTATTTTGTGGAATCAATTACATTATATTACTATAATTTAGCTTATTGATACATTGTTAACATTCTCCATATAACAATATGATATCTACAGTTTATTGTTTACTCTATTATCTAAAAGTACCATCTTATACACGTTGATCACATATTATGACATTTGTCTTTTCTTTGTACGAATACTGTAACGAGATGCTTTATGCATAAGTTGAAATAAAATCTGTTCTGTTCTGTTCTGTTCTGTTCATAAAATGTAACAGCTGTATCTTTGGTGCTTTAAATAAGCTCTGGTAAGTAATATTTTAATAAACCATGTATCACCTCTAACTAGGTTAGGAGCGAACAGATTAACTGACTCATCCTACCATTATATAAAAAGGTTGAAAATTATAAAATACAAAGACATGTTTCATTTTTAAAACATCTGATATTATTAAAATACTAATAAAGAGCTGAATGAGTACTCAGGCATCATAAATATGACTATCATGATAACTGTATACATATTCAGAACTGACTAGCTTACATATTTTTGCTATACAACATATTGTTTCTAACGGTTAAAATCTCATGACAGGTTTTGGCTAATGTTCTAGTTAAATCTGGATGGGTGAATATAAGTATGAACTTATCATCATCATTTAAACTACCATAGTTTGAAACTAACGTTTTACATTTATCAATGAGTAACTTTCTATGCTCATTGTATGTTGGACAATGTAGAATAACATGTTTTTCAGACTCGACAACATCAGTACAGAAGGGGCATACCCTTTCCATTTCTGGAATATTCTGATAACGACCTGTTTCAATACTCAGGGGTGCAACCCCGCATCTAAACTTAGCTAGAGCAGATCTCTGTGGAAAAGAAAAACTCAGTTTACAATACAGTTCAGTTTCATATGAGTGCTTATACAATTTATATGTTCTAAGTTTTCTAAAATTTATATTCACATCATTCTTCCATAACTCAACATGTTTTTTAAACATTGCATCTGTCAGATCTGAAACAAATTTACTATATGAAAATGGTAGCTGGAACTATGAATTCAGATTCAGAAACAACAATTTATCCTTTACAGCAAATGCCCAATTTCTACATCTATTATTTCCTTTTACTGCAGCCCAATCAAATACTTTCTTGTTAATTCTTGATACATCATATCTAAGACATCTATTCCAATGATTACAGA
Source organism: Mya arenaria (assembly GCF_026914265.1). NCBI lineage: Eukaryota > Metazoa > Mollusca > Bivalvia > Myida > Myidae > Mya > Mya arenaria. The sequence goes on from NC_069133.1 coordinate 16,468,402, forward strand.
CTGATTTCCATTGGTCAACAATGATTGGTTTCCAACCCATATCTCCATAAACTGCAGCATTAGGGGTATATTTGCCTGTGCCTAGGAAAAACCTCATTGCTCTGTGATGTATTGCATTTATACATGAAAAAGACCTTAATCCCCAAACAGCAGCCCCATATGTTATTATAGGCACTACACAGGAGTAATAGAGCTTTGAATACACGTCAAATGGAAAACCACCATTGTTTTTAAACTTAGCGATGAGAAGTCCCAAGGCACGACCAGCACTTTGGACAACAATTTTAGCGGTTATATTAAAGTCTATATGTTCTATGAGTGTTACACCAAGATATACATATCTGTCTGAATATTCTATAGTGGATGTTCCACATTTAAAAACATAGTCAGAACGTTTCACTGAATTTGGTCTAAATGTACAACATTGCTCTTCATAGTGTTAACATTCATATCGTTTGAATTGCACCAAGAATTTAAAGTTGATAACATGGCTTGTCATTTGCATTCTCTGCTATAAGAACAATGTCATCTGCATATAGTAGTATACACAATTTTTCATTGCCTATTTCTATACCTTTTCCCAAACTTTTAAGCATTAATGTCAAGTCATTTAAGTATAAACTGAAAAGTACTGTTGACAAAGAACAGCCCTGTCGCAGGCCAGTATTTATGCTAAACCATTCTGTATAGTGGCCATTGATTCGGACACAGGATGAAATATCGTGATACAGGGATTTCACTGCTGAGAGCATTTTGGTTGTCATGCCAATATTTTCCAATTTTTTTCCAAAGCAAATTTCTGTTGACCGAGTCGAACGCTTTACTAAAATCAATAAAAGCACAAAAAGTAGATTGCTTATTTTTCTTTCTTGTGTCAACAAGATTTGTCAAACTCGAGATATTATCTATTGTACTACGTTTCTTTCGGAAGCCGTTTTGCTCATCAGCAATTTGATCATTTTCATCAGCCCATTTTACAATACGTTCATTCAATATGCTGGTATTCATTTTGTACATACTAGGAGCTAGTGTAATGCCTCTATAGGAGAGGGGGTCATTTGGATTTTTACAACTAGATTTAGGAATCGGGTTTATAATACTTCGGGACCAAAGCTTCGGTATTATTCCAGTATGAAAACATACATTAAAAAGACTATGTAGAACTATAATAGCAGTTTCATTTTTCAGAGTTTCGGATGGTATACAGTCAACACCTGCTGCTTTACATCGGTTAGCATTCCCAACAGCTTTGACAATTTCATTAATACTTATACCAACATCAAGGTCAGAATTAACAGCATTTGGTAAATTTTCCATATTCGTTTCATTCATGTGTACATCATGTTCAACGTTTAGTAACTTACTGAAATCTTTTTTGCCATTTTATAAGTACAGTTTTAACATCATCAGATACACTTCCATCCTCAAGTACAACATGCATTGCTATTGATGTTTTTTCTAATGACAGACAGCGGGTGTTTTTCACACCTTCGCACATTTGAAAAGATTTGATAGTGACAATAATGCTACTTTGCGTTATGCACATTCTTTTATTATTTTTTAAAAACAGTAAGATACAACAAAATGTTTTGTAAAATATCGAAACATTAAAATCATGAACAACGATTAATTGATATTTACCTCCTTTCCCGATTTTCCGTTGCCGTTATAACTCAATCCAGTTAAAGTGCTGACTCACCTCGAGTTTTTGTGAGTAGCGTCCCTTTTGTAAAAAAGTAAACACTCATGTTTGTTTTCAATTTATTTCTCAATAAATCATTTTAAAGTAAACATTTCTGCGTGTGTTAACTTGCGTGATTTTACCTATGTTAGTTGTTCTCTTCGGTGACGCAGTACAGATACTTACTTTTACCGCGTTCTTCCCCGGTCCGATATTTTCTATTTATCTATTTTATCTCGGTTAGCATACCAAAATGCGTACGCATACTGTACTTGTTTTATGGCGTCAGAGTTTAAAGACCCCCACATTTCACACACGGAATTCATGGTGTCGTATCATTAGAAATGCGTGTATGTGCTGCTCTAGTTTAACGGCTCACCTATCCATGCGACTGTATAACATATATAGTTAAATAATTTGTATCTGTTGTATCTATATGTGTCTACCTGATGGAATAAAGTATGCGGTGGTATGATAATTTCCACCCTCTTCTACCAATGGATGATTCTGCAGTTGCGGTGACGGATAATCATTCGGGTTCGAACTGTAGTTTTTATCAAACTGAAAAAAAAATAACGGCTTGGATTAATGTCACTCAAACGTTTAATAAAATTTTAACTACCATATTTAAATGATAAATCATTGGGGAAGTTTGATATGCTTATTAAACTTGGTTTCACTAGATTGATAACATCGGCTATATTTAATTATATTGAGTAATTCTTAAAACTTGAAACTTTCAAATCTTGCTACCCTGATTACTAAATCAAATTACCATGAGTGCAAGCCTAACTTGGAATTATCTTAAAAATGCACTATTACTCCAAAATAAAATGTACCGCGATTAACAGGGCGGGTAATCGACCTGCAACGTACCATTTCAAATGTAAACAAAAACCGGCCATCTAGGATGTGAAAAGGTATGTTTTTAACTATTTCACCGATTTTAGAATAAACTTGATTTACATCCAAGATGGCCGGTTTTTATTTACATTTTCAATGGTACGGTGCAGGTCGATTACCCGCACTGATTAATACTGATTTTATTTTATCGAAAAGTATGAAAAGATATCGAAAACAATGGTTCTTTTGAATGAAACCGTGTTCAATTTGAAAGAAAGGTGCAGAAAACACGGTATTTCTACCTTATGAGACGATAGTTGATCACTGTAAATCTTTGAGGACTAGACATTTCATATATGTGCGTTTTAATCTATTAACTACACTGTTACAATTTTGTAATCAGTAATTAATATTTTCCACAAATCTATTATTTAGTTAGTAGTTAAGGGTTTATAACTCAAACTTCATTTTTGTTATACATGTGTATGTGTTGCTTTTAAATAAAAATGTCACTTTACGAAACGCGTCCTTTGCATTATGCCAGAAAACGCACTCACCGCGGTCTGTATGCCAGCTATGAAACCATTCACATCGTACAGGAGAATCACGGCCAGGTCGCTGTCCTTCCAGAAACGCTCACCGTTGAAATATGTGCCTAAAGTAATATTTATGTCCATTTGTACACGAGTGCGGTCGATAGTTTGTTAATCATAATTAACTAGCCTTGCTTCCACAATCGGAGCATCTCGGCCATTTTCCATCAAATACAGCGTCGGATGTATATGGACGGTTTACTAAAAATGTCAGAATTCGTTATATTAACTACGCTGCAAGAATATCGCGTAGTAATTTCAATTTAAAAACTAAAGCCTAAGAACTTTCGTTTCGATTGTTCAAAGATTGAAGTTTTGTGGCTGAAACCGTTACTAACGCTTAAAGAAAAATGAGTTTTTTTGGCATAAAACATCAATTTTTGAACGTAAGTATAAAAACTGCGGTCTGATCCTTTGTCAGCAGTCTTACATGACTGGTTCTAAGACATTAACGAAAAAATAGCTCATTTCAAAACAAAAATTAAAAAAGTTTTCAAAACGGTGTTCATCTGTGAGAGTGCAGCTTTAGATGACATGTTTCCTCACTTGCATCATGTAAACCTACCAGTATCAAGTAGTCAAGACATTTTATATTGCACAATTAATGAACAGTTTGTGGATGGAATTGTCAGTAATAACGTTTAATTTCCAAAATTCGAGTAACTGTGTTTTAACATGACAAAAAGCACCTGTTTCTAGTGATAAAAGTTAACGTTAAGTTAATTTATTATATAAAATGATTGCATACCAGCTTGTGTTTTGCTTTATTGTTGGACAAGAAACACAAATAAGTTAAGTAAGATAAATCTAAAAATGTCAGAATGGTTACCTTGGCAATCAGCACCAACATCCTTTTTCACCCATCCCAGCTGCAGCGCATCTTGTTTTGTTCTCGGCACATCATGGTATTGATGAAAGGTTACTGAAAAACACATTTAATACATAAAAGTCGCTATTGCTTGGTAATAGTTAGATGACATAAAGTAAGATCTGAATGATGTATGTGTATTGGATGAGTGGCAGTAGGCGGACCTTAAAACACCCGCGAAAGTTGAAATTCTTAATGAGTATGCCTCAGCCAATTGTAACCACGCCCCCCTCTGAGGGTATACCGGGGCAAGCCGGGGAAATGGGCCGTGTTTTGCCTTCCCGGTGGCCCCGCAGTGCCGGGTGAAAAATGCGTTGATTTGTCTTCGCGCCAAATATAGCGGGGAATGGGCTTTACGTAGGGTCCCTGTGGAATGGGGGCATTTGGCGGGGATTATACTATCAGTTCGGCCAGGGCGGTGATTTTACCCGGGCTTGGCCGGACCGAAAGTTCCCGCTTTTCTCCGGACCTGGGGGGCGTGGTTAAAATTGGCCGGTGCATTAAGCCTAACACGTAACAAATGCTTATCGGCAATTCCAATGGCTGAGAATGTAGGTTGTATTCTAATCGGACTTACTATCACTCTATCGACATTACTTTTGATCAAATGTGTTCATAACCTTTACGGATGAAGCGATATTTACAGATGAATAAATGATAATGCATGTCTTGATATGACACCAATTATATATACATTTTGAATACAGTCGAACCCCGTTGGCTCTAACTTCAAGGGACCGGTGAAAATACATCGAGCCTCGGAAAGTTCGAGCCAAGCGGGATTGTTTACATCAGTTTAAAAAAAAAATGTTCGAGCCAACAAGGAATTCGAGCCAAGCGAGTTCGAGCCAACGGGGTTCGACTGTTTTTTGTTTTACCCATGTTAAGACATGTACGATATATTCCTGATATCCATGACAACACACGTGACGCAAGTTGATAGGCCGTTTTCGGCGAACTTGCCGAACGACCCTCGTTTTTATTATTTATTTGATGATTCAGCCTGTTATGATCGAAATAGAAAATTCACCAGCGGTTATGCCCCTAAATTACGCCCCCTCTAATGACACCTCCCGGATCAGCCCCTAAATTACGCCCCCTCTAATGACTACTCCCGGATCAGCCCATAAATTACGCCCCCTCTAATGACAACTCCCAGATCAGCCCCTGAATTTCGCCCCCTCTAATGACAACTCCCAGATCAGCCCCTGAATTTCGCCCCCTTTAATGTCGATTCCTGGACCAGCCCCTAAATTACGCCCCCTCTTATGTCAACTCCTGGATCAGCCCCTGAATTACGCCCCCTTAAATGTCGATTCCTGGATCAGTCCCTGAATTACGCCCCCTCTAATGACAACTCCTGGATCAGCCCCTGAATTTTTACCTTTCAGACCATTCCATTTGGGTTCTGAAAAGCATAACAATTTTAATTATCAGTACATTTTGTTTCATATTCAAATTATTAATAAATTAATTAATACAAAAAACGGCAAAGACTCACCCCGGAACTTTACGGGTGTACCTAGACACTCTTAACAGCTTAAAGATGCACTCTTACTACCAAATACGATTTACCACAATTAATACAATTGTTTTAATATACTTAAAAGGATTAATAAATGTCGAAAACAATGGTTCTGGTGAAGGATACCGAATTTGAAAGAAAGGCGCAGAAAACACGGTATTTCTACCTTATGAGACGATAGTAGATCACAGTAAATCGTTTAGCACTCACCAATCATTTAATATTTTTGTGTTTTCAGCTATTCAATACTCGGTTACAATCTTATAGAATTTAATATTTTCCATAAGCGCGTTATTTAGTAAGTATTGAAAGGTTTATCACTCAAAATGTATGTTTGTGATACAAGTGTAAAAATTCATTTTATATAAGAGTGTCACTTTAAAGCTGCACTCTCACAGATCTACCGTTTTGACAACTTTTTATTTTTTTGTCTTGGAATGAGCACATTTTGCGTAAATATCTGCAAACCAGTGATATAAGACTGCTGACAAAAGATCAGATCGCAGATTTTCATATTTCTGTTCGAAAAATAATGTTTTATGGCTTAAACCGTTGTAAAATGCTTAAAACAATTTCTGAACTTAAATATAAAAATCTGCGATATAATTTTTTTGTCAGCAGTCTGATATAATTCGTTTGCATGGACTTTCGCAAAAATTGGCTTGTTCCAGGACAAAAAATAAAAAAGTTGTCAAAACGTTCAATCTGTGATGGTGCAGCTTTAAGCAGCGTAAGGTGAACTACTAAGATATCGTATAGAAACGGGGCCGAGGAAAACTTTTTTACCCAAACTTACTACTAGTATTTCTCAATTTCAAATTTCGAGCCTTTTTAATAATTTATTGAAAAGTTAATTTCTAAACCTATCTAACCTTTAACTGGTATGGTTCGCCGCTGCCTGGGTTGGACATCACGACAACCGCATGGATTGTTCCGTTTAGGGGTGCATGTCCGTCTGCGGGTCTTGACACACTCCTCTCCAACAGCACCTTTACACTCGGACCAGTCAGACCACTGACCGACGTTTCCGTTTAGCCCTGAAATGTAATAATAATACCAATCGTAACAACTCGGCAATCTCCGGCAAGCTTCGGGATATATGTTAGATAATGACCGAGGTGTTCTGATTGAAATTAATACGTGTTCTTGGTTGCCGAAAGCTTATCATTTCATGCTGTTAAACAAGTGCAGTGTGTGTGTATCACGTGATAAATTACGTCATAAATGCTACGTCGGAATGCAACATTTTGCTTCAAATGGAAACTTTAAACAAAGATAACTTTACGATTTCTTCACCATTTTAAATCAATCGTAAAAACTCGGCCATCTCCGGCAAGCTTCAATTAATGTTGGATACTGGCCGAGGTGTTCCGATTGCATTTTATATGAAACATAGCGCGGGTGTCCTAGCTATTGTTGATAAAAGTTCGGACAAGCTTAAGGCGCCGCCAATGAACTTGAGATTCGCTAACCTGTTTAAAAGAGGTTAAGCAACAACATATACTATACTAAGAGATAGCGTGATGTATGCTAAGGCTGTCTATTGCTGGTATGTGTCTCGTCTCCGGTCTGTGTGGTCATACCCTTGAGCCCCAAGACGGGGTATTTGTTTGAACGTTTGACGGTTTTGGCCTGACCCTGTGGTTTCCATTGTTTTATAAGGGAAGTCAAAAGAAACACTTTGGACACATGTTGAAACGTAAAAACCAGGGACGGTTCCGGGAATCGACGTTAGAGGGGGTGGTACTTAGGGGCGCAACTTTTGACATGCGCCCTTCCCTCAGAACCGAAAGTATTTTACATGGAGATTTTAGGTTACTTTCATAAGAAAATTTTAACAATTTGTAGTCGGAAATGGTGCTTTGTGGTGTATTTTATCACTTTTTCTTTTTCTAGATTGATATAAAAGTGAACTTGGACGATTTTAGAGGGGGCGCGCGCCCGGTGTGCCCTCCCCCTCTTAATCCGCTAGTGCAAACATATCCGTTAAAACAATTATATTGTATAACCTTATGCATGAACAAAACTTTACACACATGTGCAACGTCAGAGAAACAATAGTCTATGTACCAATTAGTGCCAAATTTCGAGGTTCTGTGCATTGCATTACCAGAGTGAGAAATCACGTGACGTCAAAGGGGTTCTCACAATAGTCCCCACGGGTCACAAGTGATGTAAGCGGTCCGTGGCAAGTAAGTGACGTTAATTTCTAAATGTATTTTAATGATGCAATCCTTGGCCAAATTTTCAACGTTGCAACGTTCTACAAAATTCCGTCAAGTTGAAATTTTGGCCAAGGATTGAATCATTAAAAATACAAAGAAATCTTAAATATTACACACGTGTATAAGCAGAAAAAATCGTAGTCTTTTAATTATAGGCTTAGAAATATGTTCATATCTTTTATTTCAAAAAAGTTATTTAGAAATATACGTCAATTACTTGTTGGTTTACATCGGTTGTGATCCGTGGATAACCGTGTGAGAACCCCTTTAAAGTCACGTGATTCCGCACCCCGATTGCTACCCGAGCACTTAGGAAAAAAGCGCCTGAATATCACGTACAAAAAAGGGAGTTTCAGCCTTAATAAAGTGCATTGTTTAGTTCATGCATATTGGTGAAAGAATGAAAAATATTGGTGAATGATAACTTGATCATTCCACTCTGGCTCGAGTGAAATGATAACATTTGATCATTCCACTCTGTACAGACAACTCGGGGCTATTTTTACCATCCTTTATAAGATTTGCTTCCCTTGACTTGGAAAGTACATGTATGTAACAAGTACATGTTTGTTGTCGTCTGTAGTGCAGTATTATACACATTGACCGAATCGTATAGAATTGTCAAAATCAAATTATGCAATAGTTTTAATAAAACAAACGTTTTTGCGATTGATTATGACTATTAAAAAAGAACAAACTTACCAATTTATGTATGAACTATTTCATGGAACATACTGTTACAATTAACCCGCTTGGTAGGTATCGGTTGAATATTTACTTGGCCACATGTGCTAGTAATAGAGTTGAAAGATCAGTTCTTCCTACAAACTCTAACCGCGTACATGTACAAGCATTTTGAATTTTACCAATTTTCTTCAATTGTTTACCAGCATCAGTTCAACATTTCATTTGTCTTTTTAACAATAATGCTCAGAAAGGCTTGTCCAAAAGCTGAACGATAAAGGAGTCCAGTCTTATCAAATAGCTCAGATCATCGGCCATAAAAACCTGAACAAATAAAGCAGATTGAAAACCAACTAGCCTTTCTAAGCCATGTGTTTTCCGACATCTTGTCGAGAAAACTTTTAAAGTCTGCGCTCCATCCGTCTCAAAGGCATCTTCGGGCACATCATCGACATTTCCTCTGGGATCTTTGTAAACATAAAACTTAACGGAAACGTGACATTCAACTTAAATAGATATGGAACTAATTCGCTTTCTCAACAACAAAGCATCCTTCTGCTGCACTGAGCATGAATTCACCCCGAAAAAATACCGTAAGATCCAGAGTCTGAGAGAGAGAGTGACTAGATATCAGTGTGTGTATACCACGTGATAAATTGCGTCATAAATGCTACGTCGGAAGGCAATATTTTGATTTGAAAAAGGACTTTAAACAAAGATAACTTCACTATTTCTTCACCATTTTAAATGAAACATAGCACAGTCTACGCCGCTTACGGAGCCCCACCTTCGGTCTTTTACCAGAATTTAATTGCGAGTTTAGTTTCTTAAAACACTTCGACAAACCTTTTCTTTTGTAGTAAATGAAGAGTTATCTTTGATTTAAGTCTTCATTTTAAGCAAAATGTTGCCTTCCGACGTAGCATATATGACGTAATTTATCACGTGGTATACACACACTAAGATATACACTACGAAAAACTTAAAACAGACTAACGTTGCTTTTACGAATACACACTGGTATAAGTCCATCATTGTTAATTTAAATCTGTTGAAATTGTTCTTGAATGTACAAAAAATGTCACATGCTAAAGTTTCATTTAATTGTTTTTCTACGCGATACATTTTTTTTATTTCCGAAATGCTTTTGTTTAAATACTTGTTTTGTGCCTCAATAAATGTAAAAAAATGATAGGTTTCGTTGATGGAACTGGGGTTTTATCTAAAAATAATTTCAATTCCAACAACCATTTCCATAAAGTGTGGAACTTTTTTTAAGTGGACGGACAGCTCGCGCGAAAAGGGGGTAACTTTGACATAGCGGTTAGGCCGCAGTTACTTCCCTTCGCAAAGAGGCCACATAAAGGGACTGTCGTCGAACAAAATTTACTCCAGCGGGGAAATATATTGAAAAGACACGATATATGCATGCAATAAAAAGAAAAATTGTTGTGACCACGAGTGAAATAAAATACGATCTTACACTGAACTAAACAAATATCCTCTATATCCCCAGACTTACTGTTTTCTCCACAGATCCGCTGACATGCTGCCCTCGTCCTAAATCGGTTGTCGCCTGTAAGACAATCTTTTGATGTCTCACATCGACACGAGGTCGTATTGAAATATCGCCTAGGAAGTTCTTTATACGGACGCCTACATCTTGAATTATACATGACGTCAGCCAGACAATCTGAAATTAGTTACAGAACACTAAATAAATGTATAATTCCTTTTTATTCTAAAGTGAATTGGCCGATTTGCAAAATAAAGTTGATTTCCAGTGTGCCACGGTCTCAAACACCACAGAGTCGTATCCCGTTCGCTCGAACTCCCAGGGACTGGCGAAAATATCTCGAGCCTCGGAAAATTTGAGCCATGCGGGAACGTTTACCTTCAATATAAAGAAATTGGTCATTTACATCTAGTTCGAGCCAACGAGGAATTTGAGCCAAGCGAGTTCGAGCCAACCGGTTTTGAATGTTTATGGGAAGAAAGTTGCACTTGTGTGCTAAACATTAAACAACATTAGAAAGAGTTATGTATCTAATTAGAAAATTAAAATTGATTGAACGTATTTCGATAATTAAACGAAAGACCTCGGCCATTTTCCATCGAAAACAACCTCGAATATATGCCGGTGTATTAGTAGAAGTTATTCGTTTAATTAAAACATTAACATTGTTAATGAATCGCAGTGTTTTAACGTGTAATTTGTATCACTAAGTTCAAACCGATTCCCAGTGAAGTGTATAATTCCATAAATAATTAAGATTCCTAAGAGTAAACTGAGTCCTTAGGTTTAACTGATCGAATGAAATTACTACGCGATCTACTTGCAGCGTAGTAAAATGTAAATCATTCTGACATTGTAAACCCTCCATATAACATCCGAGGTTGTTTTCGATGGAAAATGAACGAGGTGTCCCGATTGTTCGATAATGAGACGCAATCAAGCGTAGGAGTACAAACAATGCGAAAAGATGTAAGCAAGAAAAAAGTTAATCATATATTTAAAATAAAAATCACATTAAAAACTACCAAATATATATATAAACACATGTTTGCATACATTTTTTAGTTAATTGCTTTTGTGACTATACCACGTCCGACATAAATTTGATCAGAAATATTAACGTTTTAAGGCGATCAAGGCGAAATATGTCAAATTCTTCAATTCAAGAACCATAACTCTAATCTTTGTTTAAAGTCTTCATCCGGAGGAAAATGTTGCCTTCCGAGGTAGCATCTATGGCGTAATTTATTACGTGGTATACACACATTGTATATGCAGAGTCCGTAATGCAATACGTATTGCGATCACAATACAATATATTGAGGACAAATTATTCCAGCCCCATATTCTTACAATAACTATTTTTAAAACAAGAATCATTAAATACAAACATGGGCTGTTAAACAACGACACTTCACTATTACAGTTAACTTTCGCATTTAACTTTTGTCGCAAACATAATAAAATGATAATGTTAATCATGTTCAAATTTACAGAAAAACATGTACAATGAAAACTACAGGGACACGCCCAGTGGTCGAAAATTCAAAAATAACCCATCTTCAGGGGCACAAGGCAATGTCCCAAACGACAATGAACTAGACACAAACATATCAACATCACATAGATAAATAGACCCCCCCACCCCCCCCCCACCCCACCCAAAAAAAAAAAAATAAATAAAAAATAAATATGACTTCACTATTACAGTTAACTTTCGCATTTAACTTTTGTCGCAAACATAATAAAATGATAATGTTAATCATGTTCAAATTTACAGAAAAACATGTACAATGAAAACTACAGGGACACGCCCAGTGGTCGAAAATTCAAAAATAACCCATCTTCAGGGGCACAAGGCAATGTCCCAAACGACAATGAACTAGACACAAACATATCAACATCACATAGATAAATAGACCCCCCCACCCCCCCCACCCCACCCAAAAAAAAAATAATAAATAAAAAAAAAATATGACTTCACTATTACAGTTAACTTTCGCATTTAACTTTTGTCGCAAACATAATAAAATGATAATGTTAATCATGTTCAAATTTACAGAAAAACATGTACAATGAAAACTACAGGGACACGCCCAGTGGTCGAAAATTCAAAAATAACCCATCTTCAGGGGCACAAGGCAATGTCCCAAACGACAATGAACTAGACACAAACATATCAACATCACATAGATAAATAGACCCCCGAGGTCTTTCGTTTAATTATCGAAATACGTTCAATCAATTTTAATTTTCTAATTAGATACATAACTCTTTCTAATGTTGTTTAATGTTTAGCACACAAGTGCAACTTTCTTCCCATAAACATTCAAAACCGGTTGGCTCGAACTCGCTTGGCTCAAATTCCTCGTTGGCTCGAACTAGATGTAAATGACCAATTTCTTTATATTGAAGGTAAACGTTCCCGCATGGCTCAAATTTTCCGAGGCTCGAGATATTTTCGCCAGTCCCTGGGAGTTCGAGCGAACGGGATACGACTCTGTGGTGTTTGAGACCGTGGCACACTGGAAATCAACTTTAATTTGCAAATCGGCCAATTCACTTTAGAATAAAAAGGAATTATACATTTATTTAGTGTTCTGTAACTAATTTCAGATTGTCTGGCTGACGTCATGTATAATTCAAGATGTAGGCGTCCGTATAAAGAACTTCCTAGGCGATATTTCAATACGACCTCGTGTCGATGTGAGACATCAAAAGATTGTCTTACAGGCGACAACCGATTTAGGACGAGGGCAGCATGTCAGCGGATCTGTGGAGAAAACAGTAAGTCTGGGGATATAGAGGATATTTGTTTAGTTCAGTGTAAGATCGTATTTTATTTCACTCGTGGTCACAACAATTTTTCTTTTTATTGCATGCATATATCGTGTCTTTTCAATATATTTCCCCGCTGGAGTAAATTTTGTTTGACGACAGTCCCTTTCTGTGGCCTCTTTGCGAAGGGAAGTAACTGCGGCCTAACCGCTATGTCAAGGTTACCTCCTTTTCGCGCGAGCTGTCCGTCCACTTAAAAAAAGTTCCACACTTTATGGAAATGGTTGTTGGAATTGAAATTATTTTTAGATAAAACCCCAGTTCCATCAACGAAACCTATCATTTTTTTACATTTATTGAGGCACAAAACAAGTATTTAAACAAAAGCATTTCGGAAATAAAAAAAATGTATCGCGTAGAAAAACAATTAAATGAAACTTTAGCATGTGACATTTTTTGTACATTCAAGAACAATTTCAACAGATTTAAATTAACAATGATGGACTTATACCAGTGTGTATTCGTAAAAGCAACGTTAGTCTGTTTTAAGTTTTTCGTAGTGTATATCTTAGTGTGTGTATACCACGTGATAAATTACGTCATATATGCTACGTCGGAAGGCAACATTTTGCTTAAAATGAAGACTTAAATCAAAGATAACTCTTCATTTACTACAAAAGAAAAGGTTTGTCGAAGTGTTTTAAGAAACTAAACTCGCAATTGAATTCTGGTAAAAGACCGAAGGTGGGGCTCCGTAAGCGGCGTTAGACTGTGCTATGATTCATTTAAAATGGTGAAGAAATAGTGAAGTTATCTTTGTTTAAAGTCCTTTTTCAAATCAAAATATTGCCTTCCGACGTAGCATTTATGACGCAATTTATCACGTGGTATACACACACTGATATCTAGTCACTCTCTCTCTCAGACTCTGGATCTTACGGTATTTTTTCGGGGTGAATTCATGCTCAGTGCAGCAGAAGGATGCTTTGTTGTTGAGACAGCGAATTAGTTCCATATCTATTTAAGTTGAATGTCACGTTTCCGTTAAGTTTTATGTTTACAACGATCCCAGAGGAAATGTCGATGATGTGCCCGAAGATGCCTTTGAGACGGATGGAGCGCAGACTTTAAAAGTTTTCTCGACAAGATGTCGGAAAACACATGGCTTAGAAAGGCTAGTTGGTTTTCAATCTGCTTTATTTGTTCAGGTTTTTATGGCCGATGATCTGAGCTATTTGATAAGACTGGACTCCTTTATCGTTCAGCTTTTGGACAAGCCTTTCTGAGCATTATTGTTAAAAAGACAAATGAATTGTTGAACTGATGCTGGTAAACAATTGAAGAAAATTGGTAAAATTCAAAATGCTTGTACATGTACGCGGTTAGAGTTTGTAGGAAGAACTGATCTTTCAACTCTATTACTAGCACATGTGGCCAAGTAAATATTCAACCGATACCTACCAAGCGGGTTAATTGTAACAGTATGTTCCATGAAATAGTTCATACATAAATTGGTAAGTTTGTTCTTTTTTAATAGTCATAATCAATCGCAAAAACGTTTGTTTTATTAAAACTATTGCATAATTTGATTTTGACAATTCTATACGATTCGGTCAATGTGTATAATACTGCACTACAGACGACAACAAACATGTACTTGTTACATACATGTACTTTCCAAGTCAAGGGAAGCAAATCTTATAAAGGATGGTAAAAATAGCCCCGAGTTGTCTGTACAGAGTGGAATGATCAAATGTTATCATTTCACTCGAGCCAGAGTGGAATGATCAAGTTATCATTCACCAATATTTTTCATTCTTTCACCAATATGCATGAACTAAACAATGCACTTTATTAAGGCTGAAACTCCCTTTTTTGTACGTGATATTCAGGCGCTTTTTTCCTAAGTGCTCGGGTAGCAATCGGGGTGCGGAATCACGTGACTTTAAAGGGGTTCTCACACGGTTATCCACGGATCACAACCGATGTAAACCAACAAGTAATTGACGTATATTTCTAAATAACTTTTTTGAAATAAAAGATATGAACATATTTCTAAGCCTATAATTAAAAGACTATGATTTTTTTCTGCTTATACACGTGTGTAATATTTAAGATTTCTTTGTATTTTTAATGATTCAATCCTTGGCCAAAATTTCAACTTGACGGAATTTTGTAGAACGTTGCAACGTTGAAAATTTGGCCAAGGATTGCATCATTAAAATACATTTAGAAATTAACGTCACTTACTTGCCACGGACCGCTTACATCACTTGTGACCCGTGGGGACTATTGTGAGAACCCCTTTGACGTCACGTGATTTCTCTCACTCTGGTAATGCAATGCACAGAACCTCAAAATTTGGCACTAATTGGTACATAGACTATTGTTTCTCTGACGTTGCACATGTGTGTAAAGATATGGTCATGCATAAGGTTATACAATATAATTGTTTTAACGGATATGTTTGCACTAGCGGATTAAGAGGGGGGGGCACACCGGGCGCGCGCCCCCACTAAAATCGTCCAAGTTCACTTTTATATCAATCTAGAAAAAGAAAAAGTGATAAAATACACCACCAAGCACCATTTCCGACTACAAATTGTTAAAATTTTCTTATGAAAGTAACCTAAAATCTCCATGTAAAATACTTTCGGTTCTGAGGGAGGGGCGCATGTCAAAGGTTGCGCCCCTAAGTACCACCCCCTCTAACGTCGATTCCCGGAACCGTCCCTGGTTTTTACGTTTCAACATGTGTCCAAAGTGTTTCTTTTGACTTCCCTTTTAAAACAATGGAAACCACATGGTCAGGCCAAAACCGTCAAACGTTCAAACAAATACCCGGTCTTGGGGCTTAAGGGTAAGATCAAAACCAGAGACGAGACACATACCAGCAATAGACAGCCTTAGCATACATCACGCTATCTCTTAGTATAGTATATGTTGTTGCTTAACCTCTTTTAAACAGGTTAGCGAATCTCAAGTTCATTGGCGGTGCCTTAAGCTTGTCCGAACTTTTATCAACAATAGGACACCCGCGCTATGTTTCATATAAAATGCAATCGGAACACCTCGGCCAGTATCCAACATTAATTGAAGCTTGCCGGAGATGGCCGAGGTGTTCCGATTGATTTAAAATGGTGAAGAAATCGTAAAGTTATCTTTGCTTAAAGTTTCCATTTGAAGCAAAATGTTGCATTCCGACGTAGCATTTATGACGTAATTTATCACGTGATATGCACACACTGCACTTGTTTAACAGCATGAAATGATAAGCTTTCGGCAACCAAGAACACGTATTAATTTCAATCAGAACACCTCGGTCATTATCTAACATATATCCCGAAGCTTGCCGGAGATTGCCGAGTTGTTACGATTGGTATTATTATTACATTTCAGGGCTAAACGGAAACGTTGGTCAGTGGTCTGACTGGTCCGAGTGTAAAGGTGCTGTTGGAGAGGAGTGTGTCAAGACCCGCAGACGGACATGCACCCCTAAACGGAACAATCCATGCGGTTGTCGTGATGTCCAACTCAGGCAGCGGCGAACCATACCAGTTAAAGGTTAGATAGGTTTAGAAATTAACTTTTCAATACATTATTAAAAAGGCTCGAAATTTGAAATTGAGAAATACTAGTAGTAAGTTTGGGTAAAAAAGTTTTCCTCGGCCCCGTTTCTATACGATATCTTAGTAGTTCATCTTACGCTGCTTAAAGCTGCACCATCACAGATTGAACGTTTTGACAACTTTTTTATTTTTTGTCCTGGAACAAGCCAATTTTTGCGAAAGTCCATGGAAACAAATTATATCAGATTGCTGACAAAAAAATTATATCGCAGATTTTTATATTTAAGTTCAGAAATTGTTTTATGCATTTTACAATGGTTTAAGCCATAAAACATTATTTTTCGAACAGAAATATGAAAATCTGCGATCTGATCTTTTGTCAGCAGTCTTATATCACTGGTTTGAAGATATTTACGCAAAATGTGCTCATTCCAAGACAAAAAAATAAAAAGTTGTCAAAACGGTAGATCTGTGAGAGTGCAGCTTTAAAGTGACACTCTTATATAAAATGAATTTTTACACTTGTATCACAAACATACATTTTGAGTGATAAACCTTTCAATACTTACTAAATAACGCGCTTATGGAAAATATTAAATTCTATAAGATTGTAACCGAGTATTGAATAGCTGAAAACACAAAAATATTAAATGATTGGTGAGTGCTAAACGATTTACTGTGATCTACTATCGTCTCATAAGGTAGAAATACCGTGTTTTCTGCACCTTTCTTTCAAATTCGGTATCCTTCATCAGAAGAATGTTTTAGACATTTATTCATCCCTTATGGTATATTAAAACAATTGTATTAATTGTGGTAAATCGTATTTGGTAGTAAGAGTGCATCTTTAAGCTGTTAAGAGTGTCTAGGTACACCCGTAAAGTTCCGGGGTGAGTCTTTGCCGTTTTTTGTATTAATTAATTTATTAATAATTTGAATATGAAACAAAATGTACTGATAATTAAATTTTTTATGCTTTTCAGAACCCAAATGGAATGGTCTGAAAGGTAAAAATTCAGGGGCTGATCCAGGAGTTGTCATTTGAGGGGGCGTAATTCAGGGACTTATCCAGGAGATGTCATTAGAGGGGGCGTAATTTAGGGGCTGGTCCAGGAATCGATATTAAAGGGGGCGAAATTCAGGGGCTGATCCGGGAGTTGTCATTAGAGGGTGCGAAATTTAGGGGCTGATCCGGGAGTTGTCATTAGAGGGGGCGTAATTTATGGGCTGGTCCGGGAGTTGTCATTAGAGGGGGCGTCATTTAGGGGCTGGTCCAGGAGTTGTCATTAGAGGGGGGGGGGGTAATTTAGGGGCATAACCGCTGGTGAATTTTCTATTTCGATCATAACAGGCTGAATCATCAAATAAATAATAAAAACGAGGGTCGTTCGGCAAGTTCGCCGAAAACGCCCTATCAACTTGCGTCACGTGTGTTGTCATGGATATCAGGAATATATCGTACATGTCTTAAGATGGGTAAAACAATATACAGTCGAACCCCGTTGGCTCGAACTTGCTTGGCTCGAATTCCTTGTTGGCTCGAACAATATTTTTTTAAACTGATTTAAACAATCCCGCTTGGCTCGAACTTTCCGAGGCTCGATGTATTTCCACCGGTCCCTTGAAGTTAGAGCCAACGGGGTTCGACTGTATTCAAAATGTATATATAATTGGTGTCATATCATGCATTATCATTTATTCATCTGTAAATATCGCTTCATCCGTAAAGGTTATGAACACATTTGATCAAAAGGTAATGTCGATAGAGTGATAGTGAGTCCGATTAGAATACAACCTACATTCTCAGCCATTGGAATTGCCGATAAGCATTTGTTACGTGTTAGGCTTAATGCACCGGCCAATTTTAACCACGCCCCCCCCCCCAGGTCCGGAGAAAAAGCGAGAACTTTCGGTCCGGCCAAGCCCGGGTAAAATCACCGCCCTGGCCGAACTGATAGTATAATCCCCGCCAAATGCCCCCATTCCCCAGGGACCCTACGTAAAGCCCATTCCCCGCTATATTTGGCGCGAAGACAAATCAACGCATTCACCCTGGCACTGCGGGGCCACCGGGAAGGTAAAACACGGCCCATTCCCCCGGCTTGCCCCGGTATACACCCAGAGGGGGGCGTGGTTACAATTGGCTGAGGCATACTCATTAAGAATTTCAACTTTCGCGGGTGTTTAAAGGTCCGCCTACTGCCACTCATCCAATACACATACATCATTCAGATCTTACTTTATGTCATCTAACTATTACCAAGCAATAGCGACTTTTATGTATTAAATGTGTTTTTCAGTAACCTTTCATCAATACCATGATGTGCCGAGAACAAAACAAGATGCGCTGCAGCTGGGATGGGTGAAAAAGGATGTAGGTGCTGGTTGCCAAGGTAACCATTCTGACATTTTTAGATTTATCTTACTTAACTTATTTGTGTTTCTTGTCCAACAATAAAGCAAAACACAAGCTGGTATGCAATCATTTTATATAATAAATTAACTTAACGTTAACTTTTATCACTTGAAACGGGTGCTTTTTGTCATGTTAAAACACAGTTACTCGAATTTTGGAGATTAAACGTTATTACTGACAATTCATCCACAAACTGTTCATTAATTATGCAATATAAAATGTCTACTTGATACTGGTAGGTTTACATGATGCAAGTGAGGAAACATGCCATTTAAAGCTGCACTCTCACAGATGAACACCGTTTTGAAAACTTTTTTTAATTTTGAGCTTGTCACTGTAGTTAATGTGCTAGTATTTAAAGGATTATCATGTTTCGGCCTTTACACCAAGTTTTGCTAAAGAGTGGGGCAAACCCCTTTAGATTAAAACAGTAAGATGAAAAAAACGTACCTTTTCAAATCGTTTTATCCCCCTGGAAGAAAAATTCCACAGTTACCAAACTGAAACAATCGAGTGAAATAGAACCAACACAACGTCTGTTGAATCCACGTTTACTTTTGTGATAGATTCCTTCAATTAGTTATGAAAAAATAAATATATGAGGAGGCAGTCCTGCGGCATCACAGTTGTTATATTAAGCCAATAAGCGTTATGATTTGTTAAAGGGACAGCAGATGGTCCAGGAATCGGTAATATAGAGTGTGTGTTTTTTCAAAACAAGCCTAGAATTGTCTATAGATGCGCGCTAGTAGGAGGCCGACAATACATATAATGTTACATGATTAAAAAAATAGACGTAACAATCATATTGCTGTCTCATCTGAGTACAGATTAATATACCGACGCTATTTTTAAACTTTCTGTGTTTCATGTGGTAGATAGCTCCAGTAAATTTCGAATTGAAAATAATGCGCAAAAACTGCGAATGAAGCATATGTATTGTACGTGATGTGATACATCAGTAAATAAGCTTCATTGCGTTGTACACCACGATGCCATTTTTATGTAAGTTTTGGACAATTTTGCTTCTTTTTCTTGCCTTAATGTTGTATTATCTGGTGTCTGGTCCCTTTAAAGTGAAACTCTTATTCAAAATCAATACATACACATGTATAACAAACATCAGTTTTGACTGATAAACCTTTAACTACTTACTAAATAATGCGTTTATGAAAAATATTAATTACTGATAACAAGATTGTAACCATGTATTTAATTTAAATAACCCTAAAATGCAGTAAAAATTAGCTACTTACATACTTTGAACATCATTAAAATTTGTTTTATTTTAACCCAAGCAAGTTTGGTGTTTATTTAAACTACGTGAAAACATTATTGCTTGATTTTATTGTAATCTTTGCAAATATAATTAAGTGTGTTTAATGTGCATATAAAAGTTCCTTATCTTACATAGAACCATCAGGCCTACTAGTCCTTTAGGCCTAGCGACGCCCCTGTAATATATCACGTTTATATCACATCGTGTGATTAACTTCTATGAATTACTGTCTATTTTTAGCTTTTGAACAACATTTTCCTACTTATTTCCACCCTATGACTATTTCTTTCTATAAATTACTGTCTATTTTTAGCCTTTCATCATTTTCCTACTTATTTCCACCCTATGACTATTTCTTTCTATGAATTACTGCCTATTTTTAGCTTTTGAACAACATTTTCCTACTTATTTCCACCCTATGAATATTTATTTCTATGAATTGCTCTCTATTTTTAGCCTTTAAACAACATTTTCCTACTTATTTCCACCCTATGAATATTTCTTTCTATAAATTACTGTCTATTATCTACGATACGGCAAAGTTTTCCTACTTATTTTCAACCCTATAAATGCAAAATAATATAGAGACACCACGCATCGAAATTTAAGATGCTTGTTAATGGAACTTTATAAAAAGGACTTGAACACGTTTTAATAAACTAAGAGCTCTGATTTTACCAATTATTTGAGAAAAAAAATGATATAATATACCCTGCTTTGCCAGAAAGCGTTTACAAGTATACTTATAACGATATCGAATTAATTTAGGCTTTGATTGCCTAATTTCTATTCAAATGAGTTTCTTCCAGTTATGGTTGATTTGTTTGTTCGAACAAATTTGTAAAAAATATATACAAAATTTAGAACTAAAAAATCGTTGAGTGAGTCCCTAAGATTTAATTCACAAGTTAACTGTCTATGTTATTTAATTAACAATTGGAAAAGATAAGAGTTTATTTCATGGTCATAAAATTACTTGTATAAAAAGTGAATGTGTGTGTGTGTAGTGTGACTGAGATTTTAATTATAAACAGCGATAGACAGTTATGTTGTTGTGTTGTTGTGATTGGGTCAAGCCATACCTACGGCCAACGCCAGGCCTCTGGCTAACACTAGTTATTAAATATCTTTCAGTAAAATAATAAAATGTGAATACATTTATATTTACATGTACATGGCACTTTATAAAAAATCGAAACAAAAAAAATATAATTATGTAAGGCAAGTGCGATGTTATACTTTATTATAATTAATCAAATTGAAACGTTCAAAACTCTTTTAATTAACTGGAGAATACTTCTGAACATTTGAAAGTAAGAGGTAACATAATTGTTTTGTTTTTTTATTGAAGTATAGCGTATATTTAGGCTGATAAAAGTGAACATATATTTATTATGAGGAACATATTAAAATTGGTAGCTGATATTACTATTCAAAGCGTTAGTCCCAACAATGCAGTCTTCCTTTATACAGAGTTGCCCCGATTGGAAAGTTCGAAACAGTTGCGCCCCTTGCCTATTGGGTAGTTCCGGTCAGTTTTCAGAAATTATCAATTGTGCAAAACATCAGTAACAGTAAAGCTTTAAAATATCGTACAAGCTAAATCGATCGCTAATTTGATTGTTAATTGCATAAATATTCCATCACTCAATAGAAGTTGAATGCGGAACGATAAGCAAGTGTGAGTTATGTGAGATAATATGATGTAGGGCTGTCCACCCCGTTAATATGATGTATATTTTTTGTCTAACCTGTTTTTGATGTAGGATATTGTGTTCACCCTGTTAGTATGATGTGGGGGTAGTTTGTCTATCCTGTTGATATGATGTGGGACATTTTGTCTACCCTGTTAATATGATGTAGGATTTTGTTGATGTAGGAAGAGAGGAAAGATGGAGAAGAGTGGATAGAAGAGGTTAAAGAAGAGTGGAAAGATGAAAAAGAAGAGAGGGAAGATGGAGAGAAGGGAGTAGAACGAAGAGGGAGTAGAAGAGAGGAAAGATGGAGAAGAGTGATAGAAGAGAGGGAAGCTGGAGAAGAGTGATAGAAGACGAGTGGGGAATATGGAGAAGAGGGAAAAGAAGTGAGGAAGTATGGAGAAGAGGGTATAGATGATGTGAGAAAATGTAGAAGAGAGGGGAGATGGAGAAAAGTGGATAGAAGAGAGGGGAGATGGAGAAGACGGGGTAGAAAGAAGAGGGAATAGAGGGAAATTGGAGGAAGTTGAAAGAAAAGGGAGAAGAAGATAGGGAAGATGGGTCAGAAAGAGAGGGAAGATGGAGAGAGGGAGAAGAAGAGAGGAAAGACGGAGAAGAGGGAATAGGAGAGAGGGAGATGGAGAAGAGGGAGTAGAAAGAAGATGGAGGAGAAGAGAGGGAAAATGGAGAGAGGAGAAAGAAAAGGGAGAAGAAGATAGGGAAGATGGAGAAGAGGGGTCAGAAAGAGAGGAAAGATGGAGTGAGGGAAGAGAGAGAAGAAGAGAGGAAAGATGGAGAAGAGGGAAGAGGGAGAAGAAGAGAGGAAAGATCGAGAAGAGGGGTGAGTAAGTAAGAGAAGATGAGAACAGAAAGTAGAAGAGAGAAAAGATGGAGGATAGGGATAGAAGGGAGGAAAAGAAGAGAGAAATATTGAGAAGGGAGTAGAAGAGAGGAAATATGGATAAGATGGTGTAGAAGAGAGGAATTAGGCCAGATCATGGGTTGAAGAGAGGAAATAATGAGAAGATAGAGTAGAAGAGGGAAAGAGAAAAGATGGAGTAAAAGAAAGGAAAGATGGGAGAAGAGGGGTGGAGGAGAAGGGTGAAAGAAGGACAGGCGAGAAGCAGAAAGAGGAGAGGCCGGACAGATATTTAAGAGGAAGCAGGGGTAAAAGAAGGTGAATGGAGAGGAGATCAAAAGAAAATAGTAATAAAGAAAGTCGATTGGATAGTTCTCGTAACATGCGCGACCACATACGCATGTACGATGGTGGCTCTGAGAGCCATATGGAAAGACAGAAGAGAAGACAGATCTCGCACCATGCACGACCACACGTACGAGCGGTGGCTCTGAGAGCCGGGTTCGAGAACCAGCACCGCTAGTTCCCGTACAAATTGATCCAAGATTGAAAACCCTGGTTAATTGTTTGTCATAACGCAAAATGTGGAGGTTTAAATGGCAATTTTCTATATCACTTTCCGTGGAAATGTTGTGTCAACAAATGCGCGCAGTTATAAACAGAAAACCTACATGTTAAAATATCCTAATTTCATAGCTTCATTATGGAAAGATATTTCATCAAAAGTGAGTAAATTGTCATATTTTAGCGATTTAGTTATATTTTCTGTGTTCCGTTTTTCTTCTTCAGTCTATTTTTATTATTTATAAGTGTTCTATAAATAAATGTATTATCATACTAGCAATTATTTTCTATTTTGGTAGCGCTTTTAGCCATAACAATGAAAGGTGCGAAAAAAGTGGCCATAAATGGAAACATATTTTAATTTAAGGTTGCATGATGTTTACAATCGTCATTTATCAGTATACCCCGGTTTGAATACATATTTGTTTTCATAATAAAATATATTTCATCTCCATACAAGTACTCACAATAAAACAAGACTTTTCTGAGGCATCGCATTCGTATTTTGCATCTTGCTTTTTTTTCTATATAAAAATAATTTCTGTTCTGTTTTTTAGTAAAAAAGTCATAAAACATATTTTATATAATATTTTTTAGATTAATGTAATTATCCTGCTGTTCATGATAATTAAAATATGTTTATTTCACATGTATATCTGATATAAACTTTTATACCATTCCAAATGGTTTTAACATCTTATGAAGATGTGCCTCACTAATTAGGATGTACAGTGCAGGTTGTTCTATGATGGCACAATTCCCCTTAATGAGCAGGATGAACAGTACGAGTATGTTCTTTGACGACACAATTCCCCCTCACTCAACAGGATCATCATCTCCAGTGATTGTATCACTCCGCAGGGAGTATACTCGCAAATGGTTGAAACCGCATATACATACGCAACAGGCAGGACTGACTGTTTTTCAAAATTAAAGTTCCACTATTTACAATTTAAAAGGATAAAAACCTCTCCAAGTGACTAATATTTTATATGTTGGCTGGGCCAGAGCTGATTGGAAAGCATCCAGGCTGGTCTTGTCAACAACGTGTTGTGGCAACTTGTTCCAAAGCCCGATGGTTGCGGGAAAGTGATGGATATTGTGTTATATCTAGAATGTTAAAAAACTGGTTGGTCTTGTGTTGTTGCGCCGGTGTTGGGGGTGTCCCATTTGAGGTCGATAAGCATGTCGGTGATGCTGCTTGTTCGGGCTAAGTCATGTTTCACGAATCTTGCAGAACGACGTTGAACCATTCCTAGTTGGTTGATTTGACGTGATTTGAGGCGTATTCAACAGAAGGTCGAAAGTAGGTCTTGAAAGCATCAGACTTGGTGCTTGAGGTAATAGATCGTATGTTTTGCATGATGAGGGATATGGTGGAATTGGCTATTTTGGTGATGTTATTAATGTTTTTTTTTCAGGAGAGGTCTGAAGAAATGGTAACACCAAGGTATTTGGCATGATCTGCGGTGTTGAGTATTTTGCCGTGGATACTATAGGTGTTTGGGATAGGATTTCTGTTTGTGAAGATTTGGATGACTTCACATTTGTCAGGTTCGAAAGCCATCTGCAAATCATCATTCTCCCAGGATTACTCCTGCATAACTTCTTAGTAAACTTAGATAATTTAGATATTCATTTTCTGTTCGACTAGTTTTCATCTTAACTTCAAGGTTTTTTTAAAATTATTTCTAGCCCTCTATACATTAAAAAAAATAACCATTTGCATGTTTATTTTGAATAACTTAAACAATTAATTTATTAAATGGATAAAACAAATAAAACTAAAGAATTTTATACTATTGCAACCGTTTCGACTCAAATACGTTTTGACTAATATGAAACCCAGTCAAAGAACCAGTCTGGATAATTTACCTGGCGACTTCCGCTTCCGGTTGATTACAGTTTTGCAGTATTTTTTTGTAAATCTAATGATTTTGTAGTATTTAAGCGTTTCATGGAGTCATACGACGTGATTGCAAACCAGCCTGTTGTCATTGACAATGTAAGATTAGATGTCATTGACGGAAAATCTTTGATACTCTGTAGTTTAAACAAATCTGCTTCGGAGACTGTAAAATGAGTCATACACTGGATGATTCTCGGAAATTGAGTTTATGATTCCAATTCATCAATATTTAGAATGAACTAGAACAAATCGAGCTGTAATTGATAAAGTTCATGAAAAAACAAAAGTGTGCTGGGTGTGGGTCTCGAACCTATGACTGTCAACACACATGCACAGTACTCGACCGACTAAAATTAGGGGTTGACTGCAAGCTAGGTTGAGGCTAGATCAATCATTTACCTTTTTTGCTAAAGGTGTATCATTATACTATCCATTTTATGTGCGAATAAAGGCAAATTCTCGAGTGTCAACCCTGCATCAAATACTCGATATTATAATTTTCAGAAAATCCTTGTACAACGCGCATTTATATATAAAGTGCAGGGTTAAACATAGTTCTTAGTCATGGTGTCTGGAAGTATTGTTTTTAAAATTGGGCTGTGTCTTTTGTTCATAGCCTCATAGTCAATGCTATAATTTTTTAATCAATTGATAATGTCAAAACCAGGATACTTAGGTAAGGCCCATTCCCCGCTATTTTCGGAGCGAAAACAAAACCACCGCATTCACTCGGCACTGCGAGGCCACCTGAAAGGTAAAAACACATCCCATCCCGCTATCCCCAGTATACCCCTGGACCTGGGGGAGGGGGGCGTGTTTGCAATTGACTGGTGCAGGGATCGAATTTAACGGTCGCTAACTCGCAAAATGCGAGTAAGAATCGAAAAATGCGAGTAGAAAATCCTGGCACTCGAATATTTTAGCGACCACGAATAAAATCGTCGAATTCGCTCAAACTCTCCTTTGCGCTTTAAAAACTTTCCGCAAGTTTACTGCATAACATTCGGAACTCCTCGGCCATTTTTTCAAAAACAACCTCGGATGTATGCCGGTACATCTGTTGAAGTAGTCCGTATTTTTTTGAATAAAAGCATTAATTAAATGTAGTGTTTAAGAGTTGTATTCATTGCTCTCAGTTTAAATTGATTGCCAGTGAAGTGTATTATTGCAAACATGATTACGATTCCCAAGAGTTAAGTCATAAATTTTAACTACTAAATAAGATTACTACGCGATCTATTTGCAGCGGACTTAAACGTACCACTTTTTAAGTATGTAAACCGTCCATATACATCTGAGGTTGTTTTTTAAAAATAATGGCCGAGGAGCTCCGAATGACTGCATAATAGATAATCACGTGACCCGGTATATGGACGCTTGTCGCTGCGTACAAATGTTACTATCGGATATTTAAGTGAGCGCCTGGAAGATGATCATGTGACCGTGTATGGACGCTTGTCGCTATACTCAAATGTTATTATCGGGTATTTAAGCAAGCGCCTAGGAGATAACTGTTTTTGTCTGGTTTGTGATTCGCAACTGTCAAAAAAGAAGAGAAAATTAACCACGTTTTGTTACGCGACAAGGCCTGGAAAGGTGAAAAGGCTGACAGCGACGCGGGGATTGACCGAGAAGCCCCCCAATAAAACCAAACCTAGCGAATAGTCATGAATTGTCGGTACTTTGTCGCAAACCAAAAATTCTCGGTCCGATTCTACGGCATCTGTCAGAACCGTCAAAAAATAGGAAACGGAGTTGAACACCAAACTTTTGTATGCAACAACAGAGAATAATGGCAATGTTGAATTCAAAGTGTAGTGTGATGTTTGTAAAGAATTCGTCAGCGATAAAACATCAACTGTAGGCATTTCAGTATTTTATTTTTTATTTACTAAGCAACAGTTCGCACCCTGCCCATATTACTTGCTAGATCCTCCATGCTTTGGTCACGTGTGCAATATACATTACCATCGAAAAATGTCAGTGTACATATATATTTTCAAGAGAAAAACATCTACTCTGTGTAGGATTCGAGTCTATGAACCCCTGCTTGCAAGTCTGGTCCTCTACCCAACTTGACTTACCAGGCACTTGGCTACTCAGTCGCATTGAATGGCTTAGAATAATGACTGTTACACTCCTCCCCACTTTACATTTTGAAAGTATAAACTTTGGTGGGGAGGAGTGTCACTTACTACTAATGATTCAAGGCTTTTAAGTAACCAGGAGCTCAGTTAGCCCAGCTGGGTATATGATTTATTTATGTAAGAATCAAAAACAAAATGTAAACGTTTATAGTTTATTCTTATCTCAGTGCACTTGATAAACAATGAACATAATGCTACAACAAAACTACTTGTTTATTTGGCAACTAACATGAAGTAAAACAGCCTTTAAATAAGTGCTAGTGGAACAAAAAAAATGGCACTAGCAAAAACTTGCTAGTGGCAAAAAAAGTTAAATTCGATCCCTGTGGTGCATAATGCAAGTATTTTGGCATTTTTAAAATCTGATTTAAAGAGTTTCATGTGGGTTTTTTTGGTTCAGGATTGTCCACATAGTTTTTTCTGATAATGTCAAGTTATGTATTTAATTGACTAAAAAATGGACAAGAGATTGCATTGGTCTTGTCTTCTTCTAACACTATTCACTACAGAAGTTGTAATAAATATAAATAATGAAATATATATTTTCAGGGCTCTGGTATCATCAAAGCTGGTTTTGCTGGAGATCAAATTCCCAAGTACCACTTCCCGAACTTGTAAGTAGAAAATAATATAACCATTTTTAACTCACACTTCTTAATTCAAACTTTTAGTATGCCAGTACATGCACACAAACCTTCCAAAACAGTGCCTGATTAAATTAGCATTAAAATTATGAAAAATGCAATGAATTTTGAACCTTTGAGTATCAAAACGTAATAGATTTAATCAAAACAGCCTTTTAAAAACTACGCATAAGTATAATGGACATGTAAAGTATTAATCAATTAAATTTTGGAGAGTTAAGCCTAGCCAATTCAAGGCAGCGTTATACTATCCCATTCAATTTTAACCCTTTGCATGCTGGGTAAATTGTCGTCTGCTCAAAAATGTCGTCTGGTTTATTCTAAATTTCTTTAAATTTACTTAAAACTTTGGGGATATATTGACTGAGTGGCAAACAGCTTGGAACCTGACCAGGCGCAGAGTAACTCGGTGTCTGGTCTGGTTCCATGCTGTTTGCAAAGCCTTTAAAATCGCCATCAGCAGCCTAAGGGTTAAGGAGAAGTCGCTGGCAGGGAGTGGTTTTTGTTTGCAACTGGGTTAGGGCCTACATGAGTAATGATTACTTAACAAGACTTCATTACTTTGAATACTTGCTGTTGACAAGCTTTTTATTGGTAAATACACTTATATAGTATTTGTATGAATATTCCCCAGAAAAGTATCATGACGTAAGAAATTCTTTGGGAAAAAAATCTGCTTGTAATATACAGTTTGGTTCAAAATCATTCCTGAAACTCTGTGCTTAGATTTTTTGTCTCATGTATCAACTCAGTATTATTTTATCTGTTTAGTCTCAACCCTTATAGTCTGAGTTATTGAATGTCTTATACATGTCAGTTTTGCCTTTGTTCAGTAAAGTAAAGAACTCAATTTGTTCAGTAGAGTTTACTTACAAAGAAGAAATACATAGTCAGTGTTAGTGATATTTTAATCCATTTATGACTGAAATAAGTAGTGAATAATTAGAATATACTTTTGTGACTGACCCTTAGGTAATCAAATCATTACTTATATCATGCAGTGTTGGGCGGCCAAAACATGTGCGAGTTATGGCCGGCGGACTTGAGGGAGATATCTTCCTGGGACCAGATGCAGAGGTAAACTCAATTTATATTCAACTTGATAGGAAAGTACAGTTCTATGACCCAAAGGTCTTTACAAAGGTGTTTGTTGGAAAACTCATACCATCATTTAAATTTTTAAATTTATAACAAAAATAAGGATTGCAGATGAAAGATTTACAGTTCTAAATATGCTTTTAATTCTATCATTGGAAAAACTCTTCTTGGAGAAAAAGTGCATGGTTATTTATATTCTTTGGTTGAAAAATCAAATTTGAGGTACTAAATGTATCTATCAGATACTTTGAATTATGTAAACATCAAGAAATGATTTAAATGTTTGTTAATTTCTTGTGTAGGAGCACCGAGGTTTGATGTCAATCCGGCATCCGATGGAACATGGCATTGTCAAGGATTGGAATGACATGGAGAGAATATGGCAGTATATCTACTCTAAAGACCAGCTACACACATTCTCAGAAGAGGTCAGTAGGATATTCAGAAGTTATTTTTATTAGTTTAAGCTTAACAAAAAAATCATTTGTTTCTGATTTCCCAACCTATCCCGACCGACCCTAGATTTTTATTGCCATTTTTATGACCTTTCGTATATATTTTTGAAATAATTTTTTTTTTATAGTTTATAGCACAGGAGAGACTCAATGTACCGAGACCAAATGCAATTGTTTTCAGTGAGAAAATAATGTTAAGACATACTGCAGTCTGCGGTAGAACAAAATTGAGAAAAACATTTTCTTATTAAAAATCATTTTGAACAGCTTTATAAATAAATAAATCATGTTATATATCATGCTCATGTTTCTGAGCAGAAGCTAGTTATGGGAGACCAACATGAAAAGGTCCCATATTGTGTGATACTGCAATGGGGCTTGAGTTAACAAAATTTAATATTCTGTCCGTGACAAATTGTAATCATTTGATCCCAGTTGGTCTCAAAACCATGGGTGAAAAGTTTTAACAGCACACAGCCACATGTCCCTGAAGATGTTGAAACATTTTCATTTAGGGTGAAATTGTTTAAAATAAAATTGTTTATTAACTTGAATAATACTTTATATGTGATATAAAAGTATATTTCTATTATGTATATTGTATAATTAATGAATCTCTCATTTTTTTTTCAGCATCCTGTATTGTTAACAGAAGCCCCATTAAATCCTCGAAGAAATCGTGAAAAGGCTGCAGAAATATTCTTTGAAACGTTCAATGTTCCAGCCCTGTTCATGTCAGTGCAGGCTGTACTTAGTTTGTAAGTACTCTATGAGGGTTATCATGGCTTCTAAAAACCGAAAATTTGTCGGTCTGGACCGATTTTGACTTTGCTGGACCGATTACAGTCACAGAAAATGGCTAAAAAATCAGTCCGAAAGTTGTTCATTTTCTTTTCAATTTCAGTCCAAAAGTAAGTAAAGAACTAAGAAATTGCAATATACAAACATTGTTTGTCATACCACATCCCCAAATACCAGGGGACATTCAACATTGTGTTATAGTCATGTTAAGGTAGAAATAGGTGTTTGTAAAAATGATTTTTGCCCAACAAAAATTAGAGGACCAGGTTTATGTTGTATGAAAGTATTAATAACTTGTACAAACATACTGGATCTTGGAAGTGAGCATAAAATCACTGTAAATCCTTTGATGGGTATTAAAATCACAGCAGTGTTGTTGTTTTTTCTGACCACTTTAGGTTGGAAGCTAGGTCCAATTCCCTATGTTAGTGTTCTAACATGTGTTTTTTTTCCCAAATGTGGAAATGAAAGTCCAAATATGTTTTTGGAAAAATGTTAACAAATGTGTATTGTTAAATTATCTTCTATTATGTGATTCTTTTTTTATTTGTATCTATTTTTTAAATCATTCTAAAAATTACTTCTTAACAAAATATCAAATTTTAGTTGGGACATTTTTCCGCAAACAAAAAGGCCCTCACCCCCCAAAATTGTGACAGACACCTTCATGCAAAATATACAGCCATTTATGTTGGCCAGTAATTCACCGTCTGTCAAATGTACATGTACAATTAAGTTTTCTTCATTCAAATATTGGCATGATGGCATTTCCATTTCCCTCTGAGCATGCATCTCCTTATCATTTGCTAATAAAGTCATATTTTGTGACCAGGTATGCTACAGGGCGGACCACGGGGGTAGTATTAGACTGTGGGGACGGTGTAACCCATGCGGTACCAATCTATGAGGGATTCGCAATGCCCCACAGTGTGATGCGGGTTGACATAGCTGGGCGGGATGTAACGCGGTACCTCCGACTGCTCTTGAGGAAGGAGGGATATGATCTACACACATCTGCAGAACAGGAGATTGTCAGAACTATTAAAGAGGTTTGTTCCACAAAATATATTAAAGAAGACGCTTCCAGGATATTTCGTGTAAATTTAAATGATCAAAATCAGTATTATGGCAAATCTGGTAAAGAGAATATTAAATAATTTTGTTTTGTAGTTGTATCGTGACTTCGTCTGAACTACTTATAGAAGCCTGATGTTATGTGTGGATAGTGACAGCTAGCATACTAGCCAATCATTTTTAAGAAGCATGCCACTGCCAATATTTGTATATAGTTGCAGTGATGAATAATTTTGGATAAGCAAGTCTGACTGAATTCATATTGTGCTTGGCATCTCTGTTCAATAAGCCCTGCTATAAATAATCTAGAAATACAGCAAGCAAGGAAAGCCTGTAACCATTCCATGGGTTGTGTTCTTATTCTAATCTTGTATTCTAATTTTGATCACTGTACTTGCAGAAAGCGTGTTACCTGTCCATCAACCCATTGAAGGAGGAGTCAATGGAGACAGAGAAGTCTTCCTATATGCTGCCCGACGGCTCGTCAATAGAGGTGAGTGAGAAAGACTCTCAGAAATTCAGAGCAAAATACCTGTGGTTTATCATTAAGATAACTCTCCCTTCATGTACACTCCTTTATAGCTCCCCTATCTAGGTGAGACAGACTTAAAGATTTTTAACAAAACATCATGATAAAATGAAAAAGAGGTTATTCTGTTAATACTTTTCCATTGCCTGATTTATACTTAGGTGGTTAGGCAGTTGAGAGTTGTTGTATTGTTTATCATAAATTTAATGTCCTTCTCTAATCTGTTTACTTTCAGTTTTCATTGTATATTATGACAGTGGTTAGTTTCTAGTGAAATGAACACTGGATAAAATCTTGTGCAATTTAGTATGTAACTATTTTGTGCACATTGTTTTATCATGACCTGATAAGTGATAATTGTGAAGGGCAATTATGAGTATCTCTATTCTGGCTAAAATATACTCTTCGTATTACAGATTGGCCTGGCCAGTTACCGAGACTGGGGGCTACTGTTTTGTTCAAACTTAATACGTGACAATTGTTAAGCACTTTCAGTTTTTCATCTATTCAGGCAAAAGTATGCTTTCCTTTTTACAGATG
This sequence comes from Mya arenaria, assembly GCF_026914265.1. Lineage (NCBI taxonomy): Eukaryota > Metazoa > Mollusca > Bivalvia > Myida > Myidae > Mya > Mya arenaria. The sequence goes on from NC_069133.1 coordinate 16,500,696, forward strand.
GGTGCAGTCCAATACCGAGTCCCGGAGTTTTTGTTTCAGCCCGACTTATACGGTGACAATTGTGAAGGGCATTCATTAGTTATTAATCTATTCAGGCTAAAATTAACTTCCTTTTACCGATCAGTCCATCCTGTATCCGGGCGACGGAGTTTTTGTTCCAGCCAGTCTTGATATGTGATTGATCTATTTAGGCTAAAATATATTTTTCCTATTACAGATTGGTCTAGTCCTTTACGGAATCCCGGAGTGTTTGTTTCAGCCTGACTTAATAGGTGACAATTGTGGAGGGCATTCATTAGTTAATCAGGCTGAAATGTGCTCTTCCTATTACAGATCGGTCCGGCCCGTTACCGAGCCCCGGAGCTTCTCTTCCGGCCAGACTTGATAGGTGACGAGTGTGAGGGCATCCATGAAGTTCTTACCTACTCTATACAGAAGTCAGACACCGACCTTCGCCGGACACTTTTCTCCAATATCGTCCTGTCTGGAGGTTCTACACTGTTTAAAGGTATGGTAGTTTATTTCAGTGGTGCACACATCTGTGTTAAGGGTAAACGTATTTTAAGAAAAGCCAATAAACAGTATCTATAGTATGAAAATGGCTGTCCCTTAAATGTATTAACACAGTGAATACAAAAATAGTTTTGTTACAATGGAACATTTTTTCATGTTGTGGGAGGTCGTTTATTTTTGAAGATGTTGTGAATCAAATATTCTGAGTATTGCTTTGTGACTGCTAAATTGATTAATACATGTAATTAAGATGATATACAGTGATGATTTATCATCTTTATTTTATGTTTCAGGATTTGGAGACAGATTATTAAATGAAGTTAAAAAATTAGCACCTAAGGATATTAAAATCAGAGTAAGTGTACTTTACTTTTAGTTACGATACAAAAAAAACTGTTGTAAACATTAAATTTGATAAGAAAGAGTGGTCTGGTGGTAGAGATATCCGCCTCCCACCTTTCTGTACCTTGGTTTGATCCCAGCCTGGGAAATCTCAAAAAGGACACCAGTTTGTTACCCTAAGTTTCAATACCCTGTAAACATTAAAAAATCAGTTAGAGAGTGGTATCTCTTTCCTCAGTGTAAGTGGGTTTGATTCTCACCAGAGGATCGTAGTCTTGGCTTCTAAAAACAAACTCCATAACTGGTTTAGGTTAGAGACACACTTTCGAGTGATTTCATTTGTATCAGCTTTCCGCTGATATCTCAATTGAGCTAAAATAAATAAGGACAACTAAAAATCGAATTCGTCAATCAATCAACTTTAATCAGTCATCATACAAGTAGACATGTGTATATCTTATTGGAATGATAACTCCTTGAATAAGTGAATAATTACTGTGTTTTTCAGATATCTGCACCACAAGAAAGACTATATTCCACATGGATAGGGTATGTAGAGAAGTGGGGGCTAACATCTATTATCTTAACAATACAGTGGAGTAATGTGAAATTATTATTTTTTTACTATGTTAATTGTAATGTAAAAAAATAATGAAGATACAGGCAGGAGTAGTATGAAAAGTTATCTTGTAGAAAATTGCTCATAAAGACACATCATGGTTGAACCATTTTTAGAAAACACATACCACGCACGTTGTTTTTTTGACATTCCTGTAAGAAACACTAACATTTATATTCTTTCTTCCAGAGGATCAATTCTAGCATCACTGAGCACGTTCAAGAAGATGTGGGTATCCAAGCGTGAATACAATGAGGAGGGCGTAAAAGCCATCCATCGGAAAACATTCTAGTACACACCTCCCCGCCAAGTGTAACGAAAGGAACTTTGGCTTACCAAATCAACTTAGGACCTTTCATTATTTATATTTTTCGTATTTTAAGTGGATTTGGTTTGTGGTTTTAGAGATATGAGGCCGTATTCAATATAATTCTTATCCTTATATTCAAACATGCCTCAGTGATTCCATTCAGTCTTTTGGTCAGTTATTTTAACTGTCCATTCAAATCACTCAGATACTAGTTGAAATAATATATTTATGTTAGATCCAAGTTGATTGTCTAATACGGCCGATGGCGGTTATGAAGATGATTGGCAGAAAGGAGACACCAATCAATACAGAGCTGTCCGGCACTTAACTCTTTATACTTGTTATCCGTGTTTTATTAAGGACAGAACAGTTAATTTTTCAAAAGTAAAGTAATAAGTTCTTTTATTAATTGCCCATATTTGGATTATTTCTTGAATTGTATATCAATATTCAAGTAGTTAGTAAGGCTTTTTTTATGTAAATTTTTAAGTTTGTATAATGGTTTTTTTTCGCAATTATTTTAATTGGTAACATGGTATATTTATGGACAATGGATTGGATTGGGAAATACCAGAACTTATAAATGCACAATGCCAGTGTTGTGGATACACATGTATTTCTTAGGTTGAGTGCAAAACTATAACTCGTGTAACAGAACATGATTTTATTTATTTAGAATCAGTACATTTTTGCATTTACCGGTAGGCGTTTTGTGGACAATGATGTATGAAGAAATAGCTGCTATTATTTATATGAAATCATGTGCAATATCTATCATGACATTAACAGTTCGTGTATACTACGTGATAAATTGTGCCATAAATGCTACGTTGGAAGACAGTATTTTGCTTGGAATGAAGACTAAACAAAAATAATTTTAACATTTTTTCACTATTTTAAATGAAATATAGTGCAGTCTATGCTGCTTCAAGAGCCTGGCCTTCGGTCTTTTACCAGAGTTTGATTGAGTTTATTTTCTTAAAACTTTGACAAACCTTTTCGCACAAGTGCTGCCTGATGGAGCACTGTCAAAACATTATTTTGGAAACAGGTTTGTCAAAGTAGATGAAGAAACTAATCATCCAATCAAACTACGGTAATTAAACGAAGGTGGGGCTCTTCAAGCAGCATAAACTGCCCTTTGTTTCATTTAAAATGGTGTAGAAAAAAGAAAAGTTATCTTTGTTTTAAGTCTTCATTTTAAGCAAAATGTTGCCTTGCGACATAGCATATATGACGTAATTTATCACGTGGTACACACACACTGATTAGGTATCATCATGGCTTGGATTCTTCCTGGTGTGGTAATAATTCATTTATGTGTTCCGATACCCATGGTACTTTATTTCTTGCCTAAAGTTTACCGTATGTGTACCTCAAAAAGTTTTGAGCATTGCTGCCACATCAGAATTAAAAGTCAGTCAAAAGTAATTCAGAAACTTAAATGTTCACGCAACAATAAATAAGTAGGTTGTTTGGCCTGAGCTGGCCCACATTTTGAAGGTTTGGTAGATTTGTAATTGTTATTTTTTTAACCCTACATTATTATTTTTTAAATAGATGGGATAGAAAAAGACCAACGGAGAAACTTATCAGCTTAAATATAAAATAAAATGAAGACTGGAAAAACCGACTTTAAATGTTATTACAGTACTAAAATCAAATAAATGGTCCAATTTTTTTATTTAATTAAATGCACATTCAGTTAGTACTGTAGTACTTTAGTTCATACATACTTGGTTAATGTTATGTAAAGACATTTATGTGTATTTTGCGAGTAAGATAGATGAGTGCGTCAAAATCTGTATGAATCTTATACTCATCTTAAACAAGTTTGTGCTATACATGGCAAAGATATTCTTCTCTAAGCTTTCATAATTGGAAACAGGTTATGCAGTGTATATATATATATGAGCAGCCAGCTTTTACTAGTCAACACTGAACGTAGAAATATTTAAGTAATGAAACACTTTATGTATGTTCTTGAAATACTTTGTTCTCAATGCTCTATATTTCTGAATCTCTACTTTTCTGTGTTACCTACTTCTATTCTGTTATACTCTTTTGTTAGTCCATCTAGACAGCCGCTTCAGAGTCTTTTACGATTTTTGTTTTGGGGACTCGCTGGAGATCATGAATGTCCAAATGTTAAAAAAGTTCCCTTTACACGCAGTATTGTGGCCAACTCTTTTGTACATTATACTTTTCTTAAAGTTTAATCAGTTCAACACCAAAGTATGATTATCATACATGTACTTTTTCAACTGATTTTACTCCATTCTCAGTCAGAACTTATGTTTAATGAGTAGGACGGACAGTGAGAAATTTTGGGCTCCCGTTACCTGATCGTCAATAACCCAGGGGGTACCGGTATATTCATTTTATGCTACAGAATGAATTTGCAAAGCATAGATTTACCTATTTTAAAGCACTGTAAAGAAACCATGTCTGACACAGAAGGAAGCACATATTTGAAGTTTTGTTTATCATTTGTCAAATAAAAAGTGAGTTCTCTCAATAATTTTGGGGAAGCTGTCTATGAAAAAGGACATGGAGAAACACCCCTTTCATTCACCTCAAGAAGGCTGTCGATAAAACACATAAAAAACACCAATCATCAGATGGTATGGCTGTTTTGGTCAGGTACCGGGTACTAAAATTGTACTCATCCATGCCCTTGTAGTAAGGATGATAGATTAAATGCTTTCTTTTTCTGCACTTTACAAACAACATGATGTTAGTAAAATTTAAATACTGCCACTTTAGCTTTTAGCATTTTTATGTAACTGCAGGTTGTAGCATTATTATATATTTAACTGCAGATAGTAACGAAAGCTAGAAGATTCTCGTAAATAAAGCACCAAGTTGAGACTTGCATGTATTTCTTATATTCTTATTGGCATTGACTTATCTGATTATTCTGATGCATATGAAAGTGAAGTTTAATGTTTGTGTGTGGATTATCATTACATGAGGTTCCAATTTCAGATTTTTAAGAAGTAGCGATTCTGTCAAAAAGAAAATCAGTTACTTCTGTGAAACCTATCAATGTTTGCATTTAATGCTTAAGTAATGTAATGATTTCATTTATTGGTTGTATTCAATGTTAATTGTCTGATGAAATATTAGTCTATTGTCTGATCACGGATGGAATTTAATTATAAAGAGAATGGAAAATATACCATGATGGAAAACCAGAACTTACCCGTGTACTTATATGTATTTTTTGTAAAGCAAAAATGTCCACCTTGGCGGAGCTGCTACAAATGGAAAGCATGAATATTCTTGTGTGTATGTATATTGTGTATTACATCATTCAGTGTGGTATAAATACCTTGGTATTTATATATTATATGCTTCAACATCCAATTTAATAAATGTGAACAAATTATCTTCTGCCTTTGTTTTAACTAAGTTGGAGTATGATGTCATGAACAAGGGCCTATTGGAGTATATTGGAGTGTATTATTGTCCAAAATCTGTTTGTAGCTTATGATCCATCAAACCTGGTAATAATGTTTGATCATATATCTTATTATATCTGATTAAGTTTGATAATCAGTCCCATCACTACCAGAGAAATATTTTGTAAAATGAGCTGTCCAAGTCACATGACAAATTTCCCCAAATGGGCAATGGATAGCTAATATCAGAGCACAAGAGATATAACACTGCATTAGAAATTTTATTGATTTCTAGATATCATGTTTCCATGGTGACATAACAACAGAAAATAAACAACACAGTAACAATACATCACTTTAAGCTAGATGTATACGAAAAATTAGAATAATTAATAAATAATAACAACATAATTATGCATAGCAAATTCAAAGAACACTTACTAATTTGAAAACAATTATATCTACTTAAAAGAATTCAGCAAAACTGATGAAGAGCGCCCATCAACCTTATAGTAAGACATTGGCATTTGACCTACTGACCCTAAAATCAATTGGGGTCATCATGCTGGCTACGACCAATGTGCATACCAAGTTTGACGTCTACAACAATTGTTTACAGGGGCGGACCCAGGATTTGACTTAAGGTAACTTAGGGGCCTTACCTTTCAAATTATGCCCCTTCATAAGAACCAAAATTAATTTAGGGTTATGTGTTGGCAGGGGATTTGAGGGCACTCAACAAAGAAATTTTTAACAATTTCTATTCGGAAATGGTGCATTTTGGGTGTAATTAATTACTTTTTTCTCCTATATTGAAATAAAAAGTAAACTTGGGACGATTTAATGGGGGCCTGGGATGGGTGCCTATCAAAAAACATGGACCAATAAATGCAATTATCAAAAAAAAAATGCATTTACAGTACATCAAAGTGATGGATTCATATATTACCAACAAAATGTTACTGATTCATATATATGTACCTCTGAATGCTCACACACTCCATCAGAAAACTTAGAGAACGGATTTCTTCATCTAGTACAGAAAGTATCAGTTTTGCTGGAAAGCATCAAATGTAAACCAATAATGGAGCAGACTCAAATTTCTCAATCAATCTTAGTTTAAACTGTATTTCAAAACAACTTTGAAGAAAGTTATATTTATTATATGCTAAGTCACTCTTGTTGGCATGATGTTGCCCTAGATGCTGTCTGATGTTGTGGGGAGAACCCTAAAAAAAAATGCTCGTCGGTCTTTGTGACCAGCAACCAAACTCACTTGGCCCAGGTTGGGAATCAAACCCTTGACCAGTCCACTGTTGTAATGCGACAACCTAAAGTCCCTCATACAAGAATCAAGCTAAGCTCTATTTCATTTGATATAAATCGTGTATTTTACTTTATTTAACGAGTGTTCAACTATTACAGCATAGTACATACAGATAATCATGAAAAACTTGGTAAAATCAAACTTAAGCTTAAGCAAGTTATTTTGGCTAAATGAAATATCATACTAAAACTTGTTAAACTTTAGATATTTAGTTAAATTGGGGCAAGATGGCCATATCATCAAGAATGCTAGGAGCGATTTGTATTGGAGAGCGATGGTTTTAATACTAGTACTAAGAGTGATTGTACCAGATTCTTAGGAGTGATGTTTTTCTTAGGAGTGATTTTGTTCTTAGGAGTGATTTTGTAATTAGGAGAGGTTTTCAATAGTAATACTAGGAGTGATTTAATGAATAATCCTAGGTGTAATTTTATACTGAGGATAGATATTCAATAGGAGTTCTAAGAGTGATTTCATCAATGATTAGGAGAGGTTTCTTTCAATAGTACTAGGAGTGATTTTATTCCTATTAGAGATTTCGAACAGTGCAATACTACTGCTGAAAATCTTTCCTTAATACAAAACTGTTCTAAGGGTTCTCGATGTAACATCCCGCATTTCAAAATCTTGGAATTTCAATATCACATTCATTCAAGAAAATGTAGAGAAACTCTTGCTTGAGCAGATTCATGAAAAGGAAAGCAACATTTCATAAAACAAAATCAAATCAAAGCAATATCAAGTAAAGCTAAACTGCAAGTAAGCTAATGAAGTAGAAAGAAGTGCTAAATTCAATGTGCAAATCACTTCTCAAAATATTTAATACCGGTAATTTAAATGCAGTTACTTGAACAGGCTATCTGAATAGCAGTGTTAAATAATGCTCATAAGAACTGTGCAGTTACAAACAAAACTCTATGAAGAGTTGAAACTGACTGCCTGAAGGCCGCCATTGATGCGATACATATTGATGTGATACTGTCTCTTAAGTGCAATTCAGAATATTATTTGCCAAAAAAAATATAGAGACTCCTGTTTGCTGGAGTTAAATACTTATTTGTTCTAGGTACTGTCTATTTAACGAAAGTCATATTTAAGTCAAAGATAATTTCAACCTTGTTAAAGAAGATTTAATATAACTTCAACCTTATTAACAACTTATAGCTAAAAACAAAACAAAACAAAACCTAACACAGTCAACAGAAATAATCTCCATGTTTTAAATTAAAATATATAATTTCTTTTAAAAGTTGGATTACACATAGCAATGTATACGTGTATAGCATTATTTTCCAACTGAGCAACATACCACACAACAACCTTTATACCAGATTGAGTATACATGTTCATGTATTTTGATAAAAGCCGCGGTTAGATTTACAACCACTATTATTATCATACATGCAAAAGTTCAGCGATATATTTGTATTAGTTTATATAAAATGTTATATGTGTTTTAACATACAAGTTAACATGTATATAATCACATAAAAAATGTATAAATACTCTTAACAATACTTTTAATAGACACAACTGGCTGATTATTCAGAATTTTGTTTAAGTTAACAAAGTTGACATCATCGTTGTTAACTTTCAAATCTTTTCTGTTTTGGAAGTTAAATGGATACATTTGTGATCTGTAGTATTTCTAACAAGATTTTAGACAACTGTTTCAACTGTACTTGTTTTAATTAAAATATATCAGCACATCATCAAATAGTTCACGTTTAAAAGTTACCAACAATCTCGATAATCCCATTGTTAACTTTCACAAAGTTCTCAATCAAAAGTCAAGCAATTGAAGAGTGCACATGATTATAACAATAATACAACGATATATCAAACAAATGCACTCAAACTAAATACTTCAGATTTAGCAATACAAAGTTCTGAAGACTTAGCATTTAAATAAACACTATCCTTAAGATTTAGTAATAAAATCCAGTAGTTCTGTGTAAGGTGACTCCGGCTGGTTGGTCCCTGCATTCTGGAATGTCTGATGGAATGTTCGTCTAGACGTTTCGTCTGAAAGCTGCCTGTAGAAGTCCATGGCGGATAGACAGAACAGGCGCCGATCGACGCTCTCTATTTTGCCCATTCTCATTAAAACGTAGGATAACCTGGGAATCTGTTAAGGAAGATATGTTTTGAAGAAAATCTGTTTATTCTTATTTATTATATACCCATCATAAATCCACACACAATACACACGGCAAAATATGGTAGTCCATATTACACTCCAGTGCAATATAACTGTATTCCACTCTTGTGACGTCATGTCATAACAAGTATCGTTGCGTGATGTTAAAATGACATCATAAATCAAAATAGTGTGTCATTGAAATGACATCTATTTTGAAAACACAAAGTGATCTAACCAGTAATGTATATAATAAAAGGATTATTAGTACTGCGTTTTGATCCGGAATGTCATATTCGACTCTCGTGGATTTTTACAGATTTTGATTTCACTCGGCTTGCGCCTCGTGAAATCGGAGTATGCAAAAATCCACTTGAATCGAATACAACCTGCTGGATCGAAACGCAGTACTAATAACCCTATTTTATCATAGCGCTCAATTGTAAGGACGACTATATGTTGATACGGATCATGCTAAAGTCTGTTTCTAAGTTAAAAACTGTTATTGATGCCATTTTTGGGGCTAAGAGAGCATGCCCATGATGGGGGCTGATAACCACAATCTATTTGGTAAGAAGCAGGGATCCATTTCATTAAGGGATAATAGGCGAAAATGGATAAAACCTAAAAAAACCTGTAGAAGAACTCATTTTTTTAAGTGTTTTCAACCTGAATTACAACCGAAAGTCAGCAAAAATCTGTATAAAGAAAAATAATGAAAATATGTCAATATAATCATTTCATTTTATGACCAAGATCTTTAATAAAACAGGTGTCAACAGACACCTTCATCTAAGGAACGCTCACATTTGCCCAGGAAAAAATGAATTCATTTTCATTTGATGTTTAAAATGCCTTTTCTAAAAGCACAATGTTTTACCAACACAATGAATGTAACTTTTGCCTGAAATGTGACATCTGTATTAAACAACTACAATCAATGACTGCCCGTAATATGACACATGTAACAAACTCTTGGGTAAAAATCATATTCATTACATGTAAATGCTTTCAAAATTTCAAATTGATGGCTTTATTGTTCAGACTGGAAATCTGCATATCACAATCTTTTACAATAGTCAACTAATTGATGACTGAGTTTTAAACAGTTTATTCTGTCCTCCAAGTAAGACAATTTTCTTATATATTTAACATGCAACCTATTAAGGATACAGGTTTCTAAGCCAGGTGTTTGTTGACGCACTGATGAAGAAGCATGTTAGCGACCACATCGCCATAGCAACAGGTGTTCTCTGAGTGAAGTTTGACAGGGACAGCATGACCCAGTCCCTCAACAGCCCGTGTTGACGCTGCTCGTGTAAGTTGCTGAATACCTGGAGGGTAAGATTGCAACATGTGTTAAGTCAATTTGTCTATTTAAAATTTCCTTCCATATCAAATCATGAGATTTTTACCAAACAAATATAAACATCTCTTCACCTCAAAGCAATGGAAAAGTAATCATCCCTGTTTGAAACATTAAGTATACAGCTAATACATGGAAAGGTCCACTCCTTTATCAACTCTACCTGAAATATAAAATATACAACTAAACCAAAGAAATGGCCACCCTATATTTACCCTACCTGAAATACAACACCCGCTATAAGGTGTGGGTAAGGCTGTTGGCTCGAGAGAAACTCCCCGATCACTTTGTTCATGATATCTTGGGCAGGAAAAAAGTCCACCAGGAATGCCGGCAACACTGTCGATATCACCCCTGCTTCGTATGGGTAACCCTTCTTGATTCTGCAATATGGAAACGGTCGTGACATCCTGGGCAAGACAGTACGCACCAGAAATGCCAGCAACATCAGAGATATCACCACGACCTCACACAGGTAAAAGTAACTTACAGTCAAATCCCATCGGCACTAACTATCAGGGACCAGCGAAAATACTTAGAGTCTTGGTAAATTCGAGCAAAGCCGGAATGCTTACATTTAGTATAAAGAAATCGGTCCTTACATCCAGTTCGAGCAAACGAAGAATTAGAGCCAAGGGAGTTCAAGCGAACAGAGTTCGATTGTATTAGATATCATAACAATGTTAATGGTAATATTGAAATGTCCTTGTCAAATGAAACGCTAAATTAAATTCAGTTAAACTTTTAAATATTCTTTATATGAGTGTAATGTTAACACATATTCAAAGCATTGTTGACATATTGCTTAACTCTTCAAGATTTTCTAAAAATCGAGAACTTCCCGGGGCTGTATTCAATAACCATCTAACTTATGTTTAATAATACCTTAAAATCTGAGTGTTTTGATTGGACAGTAAAAATAACTGGCAAATAGACTGAAAAGAATCACCGAGGCATATCTAAGGATAAGGATAAGAATTATATTGAATATTGCCCCTGACCTTTTAGCAAGAGTATACATTTACCTGTCAAAGAGTACGGTGACCCTCTCCATGGCAAGTATCAGGGACTCTGGGTCTTGTAGAAGGTCATTGGGCTCTTCCATCGTGAACGTCTCCTGGTCCCTTGGGCGGGGGCTATACCCATCATACTGCTTACCTGTGGACCAATTAAAACAGTTTTTACAATAAACATAATGAATATATTACTAGAGGTTACTGTGAATTGGATTTTTCTAAAATGGCTACTAAGGGCACTCTGACCTTCTAATCACATATATAGATAATTAAAACACAATGCTTATTAAAGATGCACTCTTACTCCCAAATAAGCAGTACCACAATTAATACAATTGTTTAAATTTACCGAAAAAGATCAATAAATATTGAAAACAATGGTTTTTATGAAGAATACCATGCTTAGTTTGAAAGAAAGGTGCAGAAAACATGGTATCTCTACCTTATGAGATGATCATTGATTAGTGTAAATCTTTTAGCACCCACCATTTAATATTTGGGTATTTTCAGCTATCAAATACACAGTTACAATCTTGTTATCAGTAATTGATATTTTCCATTAATGCATTATTTAGTAAGAAGGTTTATCACTCAATTTTTGTTTGTTATATTGATTATAAATATGAAAATCACTTTAAGAACTGAAAGTTTTAGTTACTCAATTACAACTCACCTGAGTACATACAGGTGAAGAGCAGACCCAGAGCGGCTAGGGATCTCTGGGGGCTGGGCAGGCACAACCTGTAACCATGGTTATCAAACAGTTACCATAGTGACTCATACATGTACAAGCACTGGTTCATTGTATGCACAAGCTGCTTATTTGGAATAAATTGTTCTACTTGGTTTGTTTATGCAAGGTACACTTCGAGTATAAGTTGAAATTAAATCTACACACATACAGTCTAACCCAGTTGGCTCGAACTCGCTTGGCTCGAACTGGATGTAATGGACGGATTTCTTTATACTGAAGGTAAGCATTCTGGCTTGGCTGGAATTTTCTGAATCTCAAGGTATTTTCAGTGGTCCCTCAGAGTTTGAACCAACAGGGTTCGACTGTATATCAAATGCAAATTTACCCAAACTCATATACAGCACGATTCAAGACAGAATTCTGCAATATGTAAATACTGCAAATACTTGACACCTTCAAGAGCAAATTCATTTTATGCTAGACATAAAGTATTAAGGTAAACCGTAACTTAATATACGCATACAGAAGTTTACTATTTTTTTAAGATTATTAACACTTTAGAAACATGTAACGTTGACTACTGCCTTGCAAAACATACAGTAAGCCGAAACAAGGGTAACATGCAGCTCTTGCATCCATTCTCAAGCATGACAGAAAATCTGCGGAGAATAGAGGGTTTCATGTCTCAAAGATTTACAGATAGCAAGACAATACCTAAGTGACATTGCCGGGATATTTACATTTGCCTAGTATGTTGTATGTAGAGAAAATATTTGACGTTCATATTGTATGACCCCATGGGTATATAAAGTCATTGTTTATTTCAATATTGCGCTCGGATTAAATAAGTCTGATGTTATTGAATGCTTCTGCTTTCAAACAGCATGAACAGATGAAAAAAAGCTATTAATCCTTAAAGGGACTAGACACCAGATGATACCATCACACGAAAAAAAGAAAATTGTCAAAACTTACATAAAATGGATATTGTTTTGTACAACACATTGAATCTTACTTACTGATGTATCACATTGCTTACTACACATGTATCTTTCACAGTTTTTGCACATTTTTCCAATTCAAAATTGACTGGGGTTGTCTACCACATAAATAGCAGTAGATTTCAAAATAGGGTCGGTATACGAAACTGTACTTGTCACATGACTTTCACATGCTTAATATACGCACTTTATACTCGGTAACCATTAAGTGTGTTGTTTTTTTTGAACGGGTAAACTCAGCTCAGACAGACACAAAATATTCTTTTAATCATGTAAAATGATGTATTATCAGCCTCATATTAGATGTCATAGACAATTCTAAGCTTGTTTTGAGGAAATCATGTATTTGCCAATTTTTGGACCATCTGGTGTCTAATCCCTTTATTTAAAACCTACATTTATTTGGCTTTTAAGTACAACAATTTTAACAATGTCACTCAGATCAGCTGTAGCAGTTTTCAATATTCATCTTATCTAAGAAACCATGTAGAAATTTGTCATTCACTCGATAATGAGAGAACCCTTTCATTTTATCCACATGAATTGAAATAAACTAAATTGTTTCATGCATAAAATGCGCCTGAAGATGATTATTGTAAACCAGTCGAAATTCCGTCTTACCAGTCATCCCTAATTGTTGACAAAAATATGTAATTTGTTTACAAACAAAATGAACATGTAATATCCAAGGAATAAACCAAATAAAAACCAACTCCAACACCATTCCCTTTTCTCAAATAAAAGGTTGGAAGAATCGGAAACCAGCATGTTTACCTTTCTTTATTGATTTTCAAGCTGTGAATTTTATCGTAACACAAAAAAACAATATCAATCAATCAATCAATCAATCAATCAAGTATAAGTAAAATACACTGTTTGTTAAGGCTGCACTCTCACAGAATGACAGTTTTGACTATTCTTTTATTTTTTGTCTCAGAATCAGCTGATTTTGGCATGAATGCCTTAAATTCAATCATATACGATAACTCACAATAGAACATATCTCAATTATTTACAAAACTCCCCGAAAAGTTAATAACGCTTTAAGCCATAAAACATATATTTTTAAAAGTATTAATTAAAAATTGCCATATGATCATTTTTGAGCAGTCTTATATCACTGGTTTCCAGACATGTACACCAAAATTGGTTAATTCCAAGAAAAGTTGTCAAACAGACAATCTGTGAAAGTGCAGTTTTAATTAGCAGATACATATATATTTCTTACAAAGCATAATCAAGAATTTAAATAGACTAGCATAAATAACGCAGAGCATGATACAACATTTTAAAAGTCTGTTACACTTCAAAAGAACAACAATTTTTAAGTGTGTATTGCCATGACAACATAAAGCTCACCTATCGACGCTCAGTTTCACGATGAGGTCAGCGTCCTGCGATGTGAGAACGTCAGTTAGCAATAACCTCTCAAGACCTTTCAGAATCGCCAGGTACACTGTGGTAGTAATGCTCTCTTCATTGCTCGAGGCCATGGTAATGGCAAGCTGTGTATATATAAGACAGTACGTTGAATGTGAAGTAGGGTATATGTTAAACATGGTGATGGCAAACTGGACATGTAAAACATGAGTATGATTAATGTTGAGTAAGGTATATGTAAAACATGGTGATGGCAAACTGGATATGTAAAACATGAGCATGATTAATGTTGAGTAAGGTATATGTAAAACATGGTGATGGCAAACTGGATATGTAAAACATGAGTATGATTAATGTTGAGTAAGGTATATGTAAAACATTGTGATGGCAAACTGGATATGTAAAACATGAGTATGTTTAATGTAGAGTAGGGTATATGTAAAACATGGTAATGGCAAACTTGATATGTAAAACATAAGTATGTTTAATGTAGAGCAGGGTATATGTAAAACATATTTCATGTATATTAACTAAAATCCTGCAAACTGGATGCGTTGTCTGTCGGGAGCACCCTGATTTTTTTTTCTAGTAAAGGTCACCATGACAGAAAATGCTCATCTAATGTTTCTTGTTATCATATACCTGACTTTAGATTCTTGTATCTTGTATATTGTCCCTTCACCAATTAACCACAAAATCCGGAGGTGATGTCTACTGACCATGACCAGTGTGCATAACAAGTTTGAAGGCCATACACCAAGTTGTTCAAAAAAATTGAAACAAAAGTGTGATGCCACCGACAACGAAATGCCTAAATTGCACATTTTGGTGACATAACAGAGAAACTGCCTATGGCGCAGTTTTTTTCAAGCAAGATTATAAAGTGTTAACTGTAAATGTAGATCTATACAAGCCACACCTGCAGTATGTGGGCTGGGAAATCTGTGTCCCGTGTCTCACTGCTGTAGTTCTCCAGAAGATAGAAGGCGGTGGCCCACAGGGTCAGCATGAATCGCTCATTGTACACAGCCAATCTATAGAAAAGAATGTCAACACTGTCCATTATGTTGGCTTTTCATGCAATCAAATATCCTGGCGCACACAAGCAGAAAAATGAACTAATGAACCGTAATCACATACCGTAAATGACTGGGTATAAGACGATAGGGGGTATTAGATGCACGGAAAAAAATCTGTGAAAAGTCCAAGAAAAAAACTTTTAATCTATGTTTTTGGTTAAAAGACGCATAGAAAAGATGTCAAATCGTCTGGCATTTTCTGCCACCATGTTTGTTGACAGTGACAAAAATCATTTTTTTCGTGAAAATGGGGACAATTATCTTTAAAACCATACAATGATAAACTGTCGAGAATGAAAAGTTAAGTTATGCAAAAACCTTATATTGTACGAGTTTGTTCTCAAAATGCCAACACCTACAGAAAAGAATAAAGAATGTGACAAAGTGCGAAAAAACAAGACCATTATTGCAACAGTTTGTAGTATTGGTATGTTAAACAGGTTAAAGGCAGTCGAGTTTTTCACACCTTCTCGTACAACTGACAAAAAATATTTTGACAGTGCCCAACTTTGCTTTTTTATATGCAAGTTTAATTATTGTTCAATTCAATTTATTATTCAAAATAATATTGAATAACTTTAATCAAAAAATATTTTTGTTTAAATTATAAACGTCTTACGATATACCGTATCCCGATCTTCAATTGCCGTTTTAACTCGTATATACTCGATTAATATGACACGAGAAACATCCCTTTCTTCATAAATCTAAACAAACTCTCCGCTTGAAATCGACCTCAGAAAAAAAGTTAAAAAAATTGTTACTGGGTATTATATGCAGGCATTTTTTTGCATCGAAATCTGAGGGAAAAAAGGGCGTCTAATACCCAGTCATTTACGGTATTCATCATATAAAGAAGTTTGGTAAAATAAAATTTATGTCCCTATAATTTCTGTTTTTTTTTGGTAATTTAGTTATTTATATTTGATATATACATGTAACTTGGAAGTTTTGCTATTTGAATTGTCGTCAACACTGTCTCAAACAGAGAAGTGAACTTGTGCAATCACACAAGCAACATATAATTATTTGGGTATAAATAAAATAGAGAATAAAAAATTTGCTGTTCATTCTGTTGTTGTTGTCTTTTTTTGTCAAAAGCTATCAAACTTGAATCTTTAAAGCGTGAAATTTTTGCTAATTGAATTGTGAAACTGAAGGAGCTTCAAATTACTTGAAAATAAGATGCTGCTGAGTAAAACCCTGAAAAAGGTATGATATCTTTATATTAAGTACATGTAGGCTCGGTTGTTCAAAACTCATGGTAAGGTTTAACACTTACCATCATTGTCAAATGTAACGTTGTCAACGTTAAAATTAATGTTCAAAGCTAACGCATCAGCGTAAAAGTCAGTAATTCAACAAGAGCTTTGAACAACGGGCCATAGTGCAAGCAAATTGTAAAATTAGTAGTAAATAACCTGCACATACTGTATTTGTGACTGTATTGTTTTGAGCAGGTAGTCAGTCATAAGGGGAACCAGCTGTCTGGAGACTTCCTGTATGTTTGCTTCCAGCAGATACAACACGCCGTGCAGCGCCGATAACCGGCTTGGGATGTGCGTACTCCGCAGATTTGCGTCTATTATCTTCACAAGTCGCTCAGCTGATGTATTGTCCTGTAGGCAAAAACAGAAGACAATATTATGTAATCCATGATATGTATACAAATATACAAAAATTTACATATCTTTAAGGCTAATCACCTTTATGTGCAACTTAAATATTTCTAATACTGTTCAATGGTCATTTTGAAAGGTACAATAGAACTATGTTTATTAAATGTTTAGTTCTTTGAAAAATATTTAAATTTCAAAAGTGAACTTTCTTTTCTTTTCAGTTTTGAAATGTTTTTATGACTTAAAGATGCACTCTTCTCCCAAATAAGATGTACCACAACTGAACGAATGTTTTAATTTACCGAAAAGGATGAATAAATATCAACAACAAAGCTTCTTATGAAGGATATCGTGTTAAATTTGAAAAAAAAGGTTCAGAAAACACAGTATTTCAACCTTATTAGACAAAAGTTGATCACTGTAAATCTTTTAGGACCCACCAGTCATTTAATATTTGTGCATTTTCAGCTATTTAATACACGATTACAATCTTGTTATCAGTAATAAATATTTTCCATAAATGCATTATTTAGTAAGTACATGTAGTTAATAAAGGTTTATCACTCAAAATTTATGTTTGTTATACATGTGTTTTCATTGATTTTAAATACAAGTATCACTTTAAAGCATTGCAAAATCATTAATTATATATAACAGAAGAAATGATATGTACCAATATGCATTAGAAGTAAACCAAATAAGTTGAATCCTATATGAGGTTTAAGAATAGGCAAGCTGGAGTTGAATAACTACCGGTGCATGCAAAAATCAAGGATGTGATCGACATTGGAGCTCAAGGTCTGAAATCATTTTCGAAAGTGGAGTTGGTGCCACTCTAGGCAAAGGCCCCTACTGTTGATTATGTTCATAAACTCATGTTAGCTATCAATAATTCTTAACTTTGCTAACCAAGGGAAACAACTCTAATATGGTTAAAAATATGTATTTTGTTACTGTTAAGAAGCTCTTTTGAAGGCTCTCCTGACTTCGAATTGATGAAAACTGAAGTGTCAATAATTTGAACAAATTTGACTTCGAATTCGAAGAAAACTGGACTGTCAATAATTCAATCAAATAAATGAAGTAACAATCAAATTATTATTATCATTATTTCATTTTTTTGTTGGTTTCTGGAGCTACTGGATCCACAAGAATCCACGGATTTATCACATCCCTGATAATCAATCTTAAGTCTGGATGCTGTGTGATTGGTATATACATGGGCTTCTAAAAATGATAGAATAGAAAAATAATGATATGATTTTCTTTCTTTTCAAAAATACAGGCATTCCCATGCATGGAATGATATACAAGCTGTGCCCTGGACAGAAGGGTCATTTTTCAAACAATACTCACAGGAGCCTGATTCAGCAGCTAATGCATACAGAAGAATAAAGGAGTGACATACATTTTGGATCTTTCAAAGGGTAATAATAGTTCTAAAGAAAATAACAACTATTACAGTATAAGTTCATTATGTTGGGCAGATGTAATAAGTACATAATGTTGGCCAGATGCAATAAGCCAATTATGTTGGCCAGATGCAAAAAGCTCATTATGTTGGACAGATGCAATAAGTTCATTATGTTGGCCAGATGCAATAAGTTCATTATGTTGGCCAGATGCAATAAGTCCATTATGTTGGCCAGATGCAATAAGTCCATTATGTTGGCCAGATGCAATAAGTTCATTATGTTGGCCAGATGCAATAAGTTCATTATGTTGGCCAGATGCAATAAGTCCATTATGTTGGCCAGATGCAATAAGTCCATTATGTTGGCCACATGCAATAAGTTCATTATGTTGGCTAGATTCAATAAGTCCATGATGTTGGCCAGATGCAATAAGTCCTTTATATTGATCAAATGCAATCACTTCATAATATTGGGCGGATGCAATAACTCCATTATAATGGGCAGAAATACTAAGAACAATATGTTGGCCAGATGCAATAAGTTCATCATGTTGGCCAGATACAATAAGTCCATTATGTTGGCAAGATATTATGAAAATCATTATGTTGTCAAGATGCAATAGGTACATTATGTTGGCCAGATTCAAGAAGTCCATTATGTTGGCCAGATTCAAGAAGTACATAATGTCTGGCAGATGCAATAAGTTCATTATTTTGGCCAGATTCAACAAGTCCATTATATTGGCCAGATTCAATTAGTCCATTATGTTGGCCATTGATGCAATAAATTCATTATGTTGGCCAGATTGATGCAATCAAATATAAAGGTGCACATGATTTAAAAGAAGAATATTTCTCATCATTAATGGCATATCATTTTTTATTAAAAGAATAGATCAAGTTCCGAAATTAAGTAGTTATGTTATGTCTTCAAACTTACCCACTGAAACTAAAAATTTGTTTTCATTTTTCAATTCAATCATAAATGATACTTCCAATAACATAAACATTTTAACATTTACCAAATTACCACTTAGAACTACACCATATTTGTGTCTAATTAACAGTCAGAACAGTTACTTATTCTTTTTAACTTTTTACTTTATATTAGAATATAACTTTTTATTTACTTAATAAAGGACATAAACATCAATTATAATCTGGTTAATCAACATAGTAATCACTTTGACAGAAGCCTTTGCCAAAAAGTATTTTCTCCCACTCCATAAAATCCCAAATCCTATGTCTAGCTCCCCCTCCAAAGGTCTAACCAGCTAGCTCTTTCTCCATAGAACTAACCCCAAATTAGGTATCTAGCTACCTTTCCAAACACACAAAATCGTATATCTAGCTTACCCACAATTGGCCAAAATCATATATCAAACTTGCTCTCCATTTGATTATACCCAATTTGTGTATCTACCTCGCCCCCCTCCCCCACCCTCCATAGGACTAGCCACCTATTGTGTATCTAGCCCCCCCTACTGTAGGACAAACCCCAAACCATGTGTCTGACCCCCTCTCAATAGGACTAACCCCAAATCATGTATCCAGCTCCCCCTCAATAGACTAACCCCAAATTGTGTATCTAGCTCCCATTCCATAGGACTACCCCAAGTTGGTATCCAGCTTTCCCTCCATAAGACTTACCCTTAATCATGTAACTAGCCCCCTCCCCCTCTGTACGACTAACCCCAAATTGGTATCCAGTTTTCCCTTCATAGGAATAACCCCAAACCATGTATCTAGCTCCCCCTCCATAGGACTTACCCCAAACCATGTATCTAGCTCCCCCTCCATAGGACTTACCCCAAACCATGTATCTAGCTCCCCCTCCATAGGACTTACCCCAAACCATGTATCTAGCTCCCCCTCCATAGGACTTACCCCAAATCATGTATCTAGCTCCCCCTCCATAGGACTTACCCCAAACCATGTATGTAGCTCCCCCTCCATAGGACTTACCCCAAACCATGTATCTAGCTCCCCCTCTATAGGACAAACCCGAAAACCATGTATCTAGCCTCCCCTCCATAGGACTTACCCCAAACCATGTATCTAGCCACCCCTCCATAGGACTAACCCCATATAATGTATCTAGCTACCCCTCCATAGGACTTACCCTAAATGATGAAATCATGTATGTAGCTCCCCCTCCATAGGACTATCCCCAAATCATGGATCTAGCCCCCCCCCCCCCCCCCTCAATAGGCTAACCCAAAATTCTATATCTAGCCCCCTCCCCTCTATATGACTAAACCAAAATTGTGAGCAGCCAATCATGGGGCTATATTAATAATTTACAACTACTTACCACTCCAACAACAGCAGCTGCCTTACACACGCCAACAGTGAGATACTGTAGTGAGATCTCATCTTCGTTGGGTTGGGACTTGTAAACCTCAAACAGGGTATCTAGGAGCCAATCAAACTGCTCGCGCTCCGCAAATAGGTCAGACAGGCACACAACCTGCAAGTGTTAAACATGATTATTTAATATGTGGCAATGTGAAGGAGAAACTAACATGAAAATTGTGCGGAAATCTATGACTCATTATCACTC
This sequence comes from Mya arenaria, assembly GCF_026914265.1. Classification (NCBI taxonomy): domain Eukaryota; kingdom Metazoa; phylum Mollusca; class Bivalvia; order Myida; family Myidae; genus Mya; species Mya arenaria. The sequence goes on from NC_069133.1 coordinate 16,521,483, forward strand.
AAATTTGAGATTTGATGTCCGAAAAATAAATTAAATATAAATTCTAATGACACCCATTTCTTATATCTAATGATTAACTTTCATTTTCTCATGCAGTATCTCTCATCCCATTTTAAGTGTGAATCGTTACAAGAGCATGGGGGGGATAAATCAACAAATCTATTAGCCTAATTGACCTTGCTTCACCCATTACAGTCATTGGTAACATGTAAAATTATCACTTTTGAATTATGGCCAAAAGGTCAGGTTTACGCATGATTCTGCCTCTGATGCAGATAACGGACAACACCAAGGCTCTGACAATAAGTTTGAGTAACTAACAATAGAACAGTGAAACGAAGGCTAATGCTTGTTCCTGTTTGCTTCTTTTAGGTGAAAAAGGATAACCCTATTATAAATTGAGTTATGGGCCTTGCCATACTTGCTATTCATGTAAACCTAGTTTCGTTTGAATATCTATAATGGTTTTCGAATTATGACCAAGGTTCAAGTTTTTGCACCATGATGCCAACACTGCCACTGCAGACAAAAATAACCCTAAGGCTATAACAAAACCTCATCTGTTTTACTTGTAAAAACACACTAGAAATAATTCTACTTACAGACTTGATAACTTCATTGAGCAACATAAGGGATGGTTTATTATTGCCATTTGGGAGAAGCCATTGTCTGTACAGTTCTAGCAGAAACTGCAGGCAGGAGTGTACATCCAGTCCTGCCACGTATAATGCCGTATCCCTGGTGATGGTGTCTTCTGAGAGGCTTGTTGCTAGGTTGGTTACCGAGGAAGTGCCAGGTGCCCCGAAGGATGCTAGTGGCAGGTCCTGGTGACTGGAGCTCTCCATAGAGTCGGTGGTCTCGGAGTCGGACAGATTTGAATCCAGAACTCCAACCACTGACCATATGGATTCAATTGACACCTGAAATAAAAGGAATTCAAATATTACACACATCCATAATTAGTCACAAACAAGAGCATCATTAGCGGATACCAACACTGGTCTGTTTTATTGTGTTGTTGTTGTTTTTTACTTTGAAAAGCCCTTAACTCAGCACTCTGATTGGACAATTGTGAAATCAATTGACCAATGGTAAACAATATAACAAATATCTAAACATTAGTTCTTATAAAAAAACTACAGACAAGCTAATAAAAATTAAATTAATTGGCCTTTTTCTGAAGCTTATCAAATGGACTTTGTTAGTAGCACAACAATCATAGCTTGGGAGAAACTTATATTGATTTTCTCTGTCAATTTTTCATGGTGATTGTACCTGTCCCAGACTGTAGTCATCCACAGCTACATCTCTCTCCAGGTTGGCGTCAAACATGTACTTAACCCCACCGCGGCAGAACCCTTTCCCCGGCCTGCAAAGTACACAATATATCATAATGCTTAATTCATTTTTGCTTGACCTGGACGAAACAATTAATGGGGTACAAATTAGGTTTACACATTTGAATGTGTTATTATGTTTAACTTATTTGATTTTAATGATCAAAACCAAAATAAAGCATGATTTGTGTACATGAGGGTTTTTTTAAGCTTAATACATGGGGGTTTTCAATTAATAGCTACTTAGCCACAAATTTCCCAGTTTAAAAAAAAATCGGAATAATTCTTATCTGTAAAAATAAATTTCACATAGCATTTAGTGTTAAATATGGCAAAAAATCTAAAACAATGCAGCAACTGTACAACCATTAAATGTTTTTATCACAGAGCAAGGTTACAATAAGCAATAACTTTTCTGTCATTTCTAAATTTTTTAAGGCAGTTAACTCAAAAACAACACATGTGACATTACAATATTATGACAGCAATATATAACAGGCCTTCCAGCAGCCACTAACAAAAAAGTACCGTAGGAAAAAAGTAGGAGGTTTTCTGACAGAAAAGAAGGAAATAGTAAGAATATTTTTTTACAAAAAAGTAGGAATATTTTTGGTTAAAAATGTAATTATTAATAGCTATTAACTTACCTAGAGGAGATGTTTTTAATGCAAAATCATACCATTCTAAATGCCACATTGAATATTTTAGTGAATGATGCTTGGTCGGTTTCTGTTGCTGAACTGTGTGGGTGAAAAGATGATGCACGTCAAAGTGGAACATGTTGCCACACCTTTCAACAACAGAAACCAGCCAGTTTGACATCTTTTGTTCATTTTCTGCAAATAAAACTAGCACAAAGATCACACTTTAATATTTTTGCGGACTTTATTTTCAAAAAAGTAGGAATAGTGGGAGTTTTTTTAGAAAAAAGTAGGAAAAAGTAGGTAGCTGTTAAAAAAGTAGGAAAAAGTAGGAAAAGTAGAAAAAGGTAAGAACGCTGGAAGGCCTGTATATTACCGTACCTGCCGTGTGTGAGTTTGTTGAGTTCCTGTTCCACATGCCCTCGTATCACAGTCAGCTTCTTACCACACCTACAAAACACATGTAGCCAGAGTGTAAAGGGATGAAATGCTTATTTCGATGGTAAAATATCATCAGCTGTTCAAAGAAGAGCTCTATAATTGATATTTTATTAAATACATGTGACTGAAAAAGCTCAATTTTGCCGAAAACGCTTTTGAAAATAGACTCCCCCTTGGATTGGATTAACAATATTATGTTCAAATGGATATCTGCCAGTTACTGTATATAAATAAGTAAGATAACTCAATCAAAATTGTTGAAAACATAAAATCTCAGGATGAGTCTCTTTAAAGAATCATCATTGAGCAAATACTGATCTGAATTTAATAGTGCATTTTATGTCACTTAAAGCTTCTACCTGTAATTACCAGTTAGTGTAACAACATTGTCAAAATCCAGGCAGAAATTGTATATTATTGTTACGGATGGCAATGAGTAGTAAAATCAGTACCCTAGTACTTGGATAATTTTTCGATCAAGTACTCAAATAAACAAACAAGCTAATATTGGTTTCACAAGATAGATTGAAAACAATGTTTTTTTGGCATTTTTTTTCCTCTGGAGTACTTGAATAGTGAGTACTCCTTACTCCCTTATAATGATGCTTACAGGTTTAAGTATGCCACAAATTTCAGTCTAATTCAGAAGATTAAAAGAGGTACTTATATTTGAAAAGTATGCCATCTCCTTCTAACCAGACAAATGAGGCTTTTGAAATTTACAGGGCATTGTGAAATGACTCCAAATATTCATCAAAAGATATCGAAGCTCCTAAAATCTTTTGCAGAACAGAACAGAAATTATCAGGGCTTTTTCTGCCCAATTTGGGAAAAAGACCCTAGACATTTTGGGAAATTTTGCATCGTTAAAATGCCAAAATTGGGAAATTTTACAGTTAGAGGAAAAAGCTGTCTAGCCTCCTGCGAACTAGGAAATGATTTAATATTAGTTTATTTCCCTTTAAAAGACCCAAAATGGCTGACATATCAATCCTTGGGTGTAAATATCTATTGCAATAAATCGATCATGACAGAAAATATTTCTTACAGATAACTGAATGTGATGAAAATCAATGATTTCCGAGTTCAATTAACAAAAAAACTTTACATCACATAATTTGTTAGGATGTTGAAAAATGAACCAGTACATGTAAAAAGACTTTCTAAAAAAAAAAAATAAAAAAAATAAATATATTTTTTATTTTTTATGGGATTTTTTTCTGAAGATTGGGAAAAATATCTTATATTTTGCTTTGGGAATGGGTCCGATAGTCGGACCCGTGGGTACTATAGAAAAAGCCCTGATTATGTTTACCAGAAAGTAATAGACCCACGTGTCAAATATCATTCAAATTATGACTGTCGAAACATTTACTGATGCACCACTGACCTTGTATGAAGAAATGCGAGGGGTTTATCTCGGGGCTGGACGTCAAATGTCCCCTGGGTGGGATTTCCCGGGGTGGGGACTATCATGGTCTGTACCAGCATGCCCGTGATGGCCCGTACTGCCAGCACCATACAATGGGTCCTCTCTACCTCCTCCTGAATAGACAAGGTCAGCTTTACTTCCACAGAGAACTTTGAGTTGTAGATCCCCGGCAGTTAGCGACATCAAACCATAAAAATACCTCAAATGAGCAAATCATTAGCACACTCTCTCCGCTGTACATAAATGTATATTACAGGTAACAAATCATTCATCCCTGTATTTGCCCTGCAGTTAGACATGTGCTCAGACACGTCTTGGGTGAGATGCCTAAGCAGTGCTTTGTAGCGCAACACAGCTCATATTTTACATATGAAAGACTTTTTCTAAGGTATCATTGCACATAAGTTTGTTACAAAGCTCTCGCCGGCAATCAGCTTAAGCAACTCACCCCCATGCCATTATTAATAAAACATTTTAAGTCATGTTCTAACTTACATCATTTTCTAAAAAGAATCTCACATTATCACATGATATAATCACTTTAAGAATCTGAATTACTTTATATTCTTATATTTGATACAAAATACATATTTTTATGTAAAAAACTTTTCCATTAATCTATGACAACAAATATTTTAGGAAATTGACTTATGTTAAGAAACGACATAAGATGTTTTATGAATACCGCGCCTGTGTTGTTAACTCCCAGAAAGTACATGTACATTAAATATTGACAAGTGCATAAAAATAAAGCTAGATCAAACATCGTTCCTTGCAATGTACACCCCGTACCTCAGGTGAAATCTCGTGTTCAGATGCATCCGGGTTAAGAACTCCCAAAAGGCTCATCCAGGTCTCCTCAAACTGCTGCCGGGATATCCAGCCTGTAAATATGATATTTTATAACCCTGACTTAAGGAATGTTTGTCATGATACATCAATTTCGATTACAGCCTAATATGACTACAACGGCAGATACCATAATCATTGTAAAACACAGATTATTGAAGATCAAACAAATACATGCATATCGATTATTATTATTGCTAACAAAGTTATCAGCTATTGATGAACAAAAGAAAAATCCCTATAATTGAGCTGCATCACTCGATTTTTGGACTTCAGACTTCTTCAAACAAAATTCTTTCTGTAAAAGAATAGTCATTGGCACATCATTTTCCTGATGTTTTTTGTCAATTACTCATTTTCGATAGCAATTACAGCTTTAATTCCAAATTTATTTCAACGGTATTCATAGAAATTGGCCAGCCTGCCTGTAATCTTCCATAAGGATTTTGTGTAAAATAGGAACAGTAATTACAAGCAGTTTGGAGTATTGATTTGATAATTTTGCTTGTAATTTCAAATACTTACTTTTGTTATAATCAAACATAGCATTTTAGAGTTATCATTATGAAATATTTAGAATTGCTTCCTGAATGTCATTTAACTGAAACATCCAATAAAACCAAATCTATGTCTATGGCCAGAAATCTTTTGATGTGGCTAATATATTCCATTATTAAAATCTCAACAAACGCTACCTATTATGCTGTTTCTGAGGACAAACTCTTTCAGCACTTCTTTATCAAGCATGAGGTCCAGGGGCAGGGGAGGTAACTTTGTCTTTGGTTCCCCACTCGGTGTTGGTATCCAGCCCATTTTCCACACGATGGGTGGGGTGCGGGCAAAACTGTTCAACACCGGCAGTCTCGACAAACCTGGGGTAAAAAAATAATAATTGAGAGCAAGAAATTTCTTCATCCACTATAACACTAATTTTTTCACAATTTGATAAATGCAGATTAGGGATTAACTGAATAAAAAAAGCAATGAATTTCTTAAAAAATGAACAAAATCTTGACAAGACTGACCCTTCCAAAGCATAATGTATGAATAAAAAAGTGAAAACATGCATATTTGCCATTTTATTTTTTTTTCAAAATAAACTTTTTCCCAAATTGCAAGGCACAGGCGGTGAAAATAATTCCAAAAATATCACTGACTAAGAATAACAAATATTCAAGAGACCAAAAGCAAATATGATTAGAGATTGCTGTTTTGAACAAGAGCTGTCACAGTATGTGACGAATGCCCCCGAATGTGACATTGACCTATAAACAAGAACAGTACATGAAAAGTTAAAGATGCAAACAAATACATATGGTAAGTTATTTTAAATTGCCTCTGAACATAAAAAATACCACCCATACTTGACAACCTACATTCTTATGTCCTTATATTCAGCATTCCATTGTGAATAAACACTAAGTGTATCTTTCACCTTAGAGGTAAGGACATGGGTCTTGTACCCGACAAGTCGTCTTGGTATGTCGAACACATGTGGCAAGTTATTTTAAAATCTGTCCATACAAGAAAAAGTTACAGCCCGGATATAACAATCAATACTCTGTATCCTTATTTGCAGCACTACATTGTGAATAAACACCTAAGTGTGACCTTGACCTTAGAGGTAGGGACACGATTCTTGCACACGACACGTCGCTTTGGTATGTCGAACACATGTGGCATGTTATTCTAAATTCTGTCCATACAAGGTAAAGTTCCAGCCCGGACATGACAACCTTTACTCTATGTCCTTATATGCAGCATTCCATTGTGAATAAACACTAAGTGTGACCTTGACCTAAGAGGTAGGGACACGGGTCTTGCACCAAACACGTCGTCTTGGTATGTCAAACACATGTGGCAAGTTATTTTATAATCTGTCCATACAAGGGAAAGTTACAGCCCGGACACGACAACCTATACCCTATGTCGTTATATGCAGCATTCCATTGTGAATAAACACTAAGTGTGACCTTGACCTAAGAAATAGGGACACGGGTCTTGCACACGACACGTCGTCTTGGTATGCCGAACACATGTGGCAAGTTATTTTAAAATCTGTTCATACAAGGGAAAGTTCCAGCCCAGACACGACAACCTTTACTCTATGTCCTTATATGCAGCATTCCATTGTGAATAAACACTAAGTGTGACCTTGACCTAAGAGGTAGGGACACGGGTCTTGCACCCAACACGTCGTCTTGGTATGTCAAACACATGTGGCAAGTTATTTTATAATCTGTCCATACAAGGGAAAGTTACAGCCCGGACACGACAACCTATACTCTATGTGGTTATATGCAGCATTCCGTTGTGAATAAACACTAAGTGTGACCTTGACCTTAGAGGTAGGGACACGGTTCTTGCACGCGACACGTCGTCTTGGTATGTTGAACACATGTGGCAAGTTATTTTAAAATCTGTCCATACAAGGGAAAGTTACAGCCCGGACACGACAACCTATACTCTATGTCCTTATATGCAGCATTCCATTGTGAATAAAACCTAAGTGTGACCTTGACCTAGGAGGTAGGGACACAGATCTTGAAAGCGACATGTTGTCTTGATATGCCGAACACATGTGGCAAGTTATTTTAAAATCTGTCCATACAAGGGAAAGTTACAGCCCGGACACGAGTTATCGAGCCAGACACACGGAAGGACGGACGGATCGACGGACGGTGCGATTTTAATATGCCCACCTTCGGGAGCATAAAAAGCACTTATCTCCCCCATTGTACAGTATGAGACTGGAGACAAACAAACAGGGGTGATCTATTGGTCATGAACAACCTGCATACAATGTATGAAGTTTCTGGGTCTTAGCATTCTCAAATGATTGAGCGGCAATTATGTGTGACATACAGACTGACTGACGTACAGGGCAAAAACAATATGATTCTCCCCATTTATTTGGGGAGACATAAATATATCAAATTAAAAGCAATATATATATATTAAATTATGCTTACATTAAAAAAAAAAAAAAAAAAAATCCAATATGATATTCAAAGTCTAAATCTTTCTGCAAGGTACTTGACAAGACATGTTTTTGTTTTTTTTAAATGCTTGCTTTCATTTAATCTATCATATACAAGTACTTAATACATTCAACTCTTACCAATAATAAGCTGGGTGACTAGGTGTGAAAGTGTCCGTGGCAGGCCGATCACACTGGGGGTGACCTGCGGCCCCCGCACCTCCAGGGCGTATTGCACGAGTTCAGTTATTTCATCACAGGCACGCGTCAATGAGTCAAGATGGTCTACAAGGACATTTTAGAGGAACATTTAGAGCAGTATATACACACTGATTTAGGTTTATAAGCAGTTTATAAGCTTAATGCTTGGAAATCGCGATTTGGTAGCAGAAATGGGTCGCCACAAATGACGAAAAAGAAACTCGAAATATAAACTTTTCAGCTAATTAACTTCAGCAATGTCTTGTAAAGCATAAGGTGTAGCACCTGTTAACCGGTAAAAAACCCATTTAATTCACACTGAACATTACAAGACTGTTACCCAAACATCCTATATCAACAATATTTTCATAGTAGTGTAATGGTTGTTGTATGGTTGCACCTTTCATCCTCGGTACCCAGGGTATCATAACATATTTGATACCCTTGGAAAAATGGCTATCAAAACTTCATAATGCATAAATATTCTTAAGCATTTTTGACCAATGCTAATCAATACCAAAAAGGAATGAATTACCATTGTGAAGAGCTAAATGCAAATTTAGCAAAATGTTTTTTAATTTCTGCCTTAAACAATTTAAAAGCTGCGATCTCATTCATTTCTTCAGAACCGAAATTTCATCCATTACTTCATCCATTTCAATACGCTGGATCTCTCACCTCTATTATTACTCATGTACAAGATATTTACAGCCAGTTTGCCCAGGGTATCATATATTGTAATGAATAAGCTGGTGTACCGAGGATGGTAGAAATAGATCTTTTGTTAAGGCATTTGTTTGGCCTTGATCCTTGCACCTTCAAACAAGATCTTGGTTTAATTTCTACCTAATTGGCTTGTCCCTGCAATTTCCATTGTTTTATTGTAGATTATTAAATGGAAAATCAATAAGTATTTCATAGGTTTGTATACCTGAATTTTGTGTTTACATTTTAATTAATTTCAAGGTAAAGTGTTCAAAACATAACTAACCATCCTTTCTTGATGACTTGGCGGGGGTTTCCTCTCGTCTGATATGTATACACATGTGTTTCCCTGGCAACACACATACTGAAAACAGTAACATTTTTAATCAAAGAATAATTTTTATATTTAAATGAAATGTGACAATACTAAAAGTTCTACCAATATTTTGTGAAAATTTATATCCAACAAACACACAGCAAAGCAAATCTCAACACCCCTCTGATGTTTTTCAGTCAAAAAAGAGCATAATTCAATGCTTATAACAGCCAGAGGACCTTGCTGTATATGTGTGTATTGGCAGCATGTATAACGAGTTTGATCAGGCCTTTTTCTGCACATCTCATGGGTGAGAATATCTGACACATTCCCAATGCCAAATATGTACATTTTTTCCTAATTTGAAGAAAAAAATCCAAAATAGGATGAAATCACTGTTACGAAAACTCTGGCTTCTCAACTTACACCTTGCCCCTTAGTCGGGGTTTTAGTGCAGGAACAATTCATAATACTTTTGGAACAATTGTTACTTTACCATTATAATTGTAATGTTCAGCACTTTTTGGGTGACATTCATGGTTAAATACACTTATATCACAGAGAAATGTTGCCCATAATGATGATTTTGTTGATGATTTTTATTCAACTCAATTTTTGAAGGTACTTTATCCCAAAATGACAAAAAAGGCTTGAAATTACTTCCAAAATCAGTTAATTTTACAATGCGAAATTCCGAATTTGTCTAGAATCTTTTTCCCAAAATGGACTGAAAAAGCCCTGCATTTGAATATCTTGAAAGGTCTTTGAGTTATGGTAAGGTTGAAGTCTTTGTATGACAATGACAATAGCGATGCTAAGGCTATGACAATACGACGACTTCTGATTTCTAAAAACAGACAACTACTATTAAAACAAAAAACATTGGATATTGATATGGCTTACTTACAGGATGACACAACTAGGTGTACAGCACTTGTAATTGAGCACACAAGGGTCACATGATCTTTCTGACCAATCAAAATGCAGAGTTCACTATTCTGCAGGACTGCACTCACACACTGTAGACTGGTTGCCAAATGTTCTCCGGTGGGCATGCTGTGGTTGCTTAGCAACCAGCCTATACACTGGAATAAAATAAATAAAAATCACATGGTAACAAATTCAAAATTGATTTATGATTGTGGCTATCATTGCCTAAAGAACTACCCTTTGGTAATAAAAAAACTGTCATTTTTTTTATTATTCAAATTTGATGCAGGACTTATTCAACAAACAATACAGTAAAAGTATTTTAAACAAAATTATTTTGAATTCAGCATAGGAAAACATAAATGGGCTGCAAAATAATCCTCAATCCAGTTGAAGCTTATTATAATCAATCATCCATACTTTGATTTAAAATGAAATATATTACTTGAAGCAAAACTAGAGCCCCATTTTTCATTCGTTGTCTTTTATGAAAAAGGGGCATTACTGAACAATTATTGAATTTAAAATTATTGGCCTTGCTATACATGTATGGTTTTTCTCTGGCAATTAAGGTACATAGTTTTCTTTCAATATATTGAACAAAAATTGAGTTATGGATTAGGTTGAAGGTTTTGCATATTAAACAATGATGCTGGCAACAAAGACACCAGGCCCTAATTTCTCGAAACTTAAGTCTCTTATTACAGGATTAAGATAAGCTCACTATTTTTGTTTTTCAATAATTTGCATTATCATTAAAAAAGATAACAAATTCACCTACCTCTAAACAGAAGGTAGAAAATCTGCAAATATCCCTCTGAGATTCTGACGGCACCTTTGGTTTCCATGGTAACACAGACAGTGATACAAGATATTGCAACAATGACGAAGTCAGACTAAACACTACTTCCACAGAGCTGGGTTCGGAAAAGAAATCTTCTATTTTTTCTACATATTTTGAAGTCCTTTGTTCACGAAGGTCCGAGAAGTTCAATATCTCGTGCGGAACTGGTAATAAATTGATCAAATTACTAATATGCCTCATCAGTGTCAGCTGAGAAGCTTGAAACAGTGGATCAAGTGTCCACTCGACTTGCTGGTTCCCTGTAGCTGGGGCCTCTGATTCCCGGCTGTACTGATGAAGTGAGCGTTTGGTTCCCAGCTGAATACACTCCTCCAATATGGTAAGATTAAACTCCTGAAATCGAAATTTCAATCATTATATTAAACTAAAAACATCAATTGGTTGAAATTAATACAATATCCATTTGTTGAAATTCATACAAACAGACTTCCAACGCTTCTTAAAGCTGCACTCTCACAGATTTCCCGTTTTTCCAACTTTTTTATTATTTGTCTTGGAATTATCTTGAAATACAGTACACTCAACGAGTTAGACCCACTTTCCGTTTCCATCCGCCGATTTTTGCGATCGCGGCCAACACAACTAGAGCTGTCACAGGAGTGACGAATACCCCCAAATGCCGCCTGGACACAGGAATGGCAAACCATTCCTTTGAAAAGAGGCCATAACTCCAAGGTTACTGCACACTGCATCTTCTTTTATTTGTTTTATTTAAATCTGTTGAGTAATTTAGAAGTTACACTGCTGACAAGAAAAACTAGCCTTTCATGAGTTATCGTCCGGAAACCGTTTTTCTATTTTTAGTAACAGTGACCTTGACCTTGGGCCCACCAGCCCCAATATCGAACTTGACCTGTATCTTCTGATGGTACACCTGTGTACCAAAAATTATTCAAATCTGTCTAGCCTTTCATGAGTTATCGTCCGGAAACCGTTTTTCTATTTTTAGTAACAGTGACCTTTACCTTGGCCCCACCAGCCCCAATATCGAACTTGACCTGTATCTTCTGATGTTACACCTGTGTACCAAAAATTGTTCAAATCTGTCAAGCCTTTCATGATTTATCGTCCGGAAACCGTTTTTCTATTTTTAGTAACAGTGACCTTGACTTTGGCCCCACCAGCCCCAATATTGAACTTGAACTGTATCTTCTGATGTAACACCTGTGTACCAAAAATTGTTCAAATCTGTCAAGCCTTTCATGATTTATCGTCCAGAAACCGTTTTTCTATTTTTAGTAACAGTGACCTTGACCTTGGCCCCACCAGCCCCAATATCGAACTTGACCTGTATCTTCTGATGTTATACCTGTGTACCAAACTGTATCTTCTGATGTTACACCTGTGTACCAAAAATTGTTCAAATCTGTCAAGCCTTTCATGAGTTATCGTCCGGAAACCGTTTTTCTATTTTTAGTAACAGTGACCTTGACCATGGCCCCATCAGCCCCAATATCGAACTTGACCTGTATCTTCTGATGTTACACCTGTGTACCAAAAATTGTTCAAATCTGTCTAGCCTTTCATGAGTTATCGTCCGGAAACCGTTTTTTTATTTTTAGTAACAGTGACCTTGACCTTGGCCCCACCAGCCCCAATATCGAACTTGACCTGTATCTTCTGATGTTATACCTGTGTACCAAAAATTGTTCAAATCTGTCTAGCCTTTCATGAGTTATCTTCCGGAAACCGTTTTTCTATTTTTAGTAACAGTGACCTTGACCTTGGCCCCACCAGCCCCAATATCGAACTTGACCTGTATCTTCTGATGTTACACCTGTGTACCAAAATTGTTCAAATCTGTCAAGCCTCTCATGAGTTATCGTCCGGAAACCGTTTTTCTATTTTTAGTAACAGTGACCTTGACCTTGGGCCCACCAGCCCCAATATCGAACTTGACCTGTATCTTTTGATGTTACAGCTGTGCACCAAAATTTTTTCAAATCTGTCTAGCCTTTCATGAGTTATCGTCCCGAAACCATGACAACCGACAGACCGACCGACAGACCCACAAGCTCACTCCTATATACCCCTTCAAACTTCGTTTGTGGGGGTATAATGATTTAATCGACTGTCCGCGTTCCTCGGAGTTTGAATTTAAGGCCCTCGGAGGGTGATCAGTCGACCGAAGAATAACGAACTTGCGTTCCTCGTTTTTCCTGCGTTTTCCAACAGATAACGACGGCTCCAGTAAATTGTTATTATTCTTTTTCCTCTGCCAATTTTGCATGAAATTAGCTTACCACAAGAATGCAGTCGTATTTCACTAGTTGCACATGCATCTTATAAACGTGTTTTTGCTAATAACTGATAAACACATTTCTTCCGAGAAATTCTAGGTTACACATTTTCGGAAAATCAGGAGGTCAAACAAAGTTAACAGCGCATGGTTTTGAGACCTTCTTGCCCCGTTTTCTGTGGAAAATTCCATTAAAAGTCATAGCTATTTTTAACCACCAATAATAAATAGTATATTCTACATTGTATTGATCACGCGCTTGACGTCAGAGGTCATGGTTCAGAATCGTGTAAATAGTCGGCTGCTTTATGATGCAATTACTTAATAGTGAATATACTTTAATGATTCAATGTTTATAATTCAAGACAATATTCAATTGGCATTTACAGACATAAATACAAATTAAACGTTGGTACATGTAAGAATCTTTTACGCTTAACAATGTGCATAAGCATAAAAAGAAATAACTTCTAAACAAGAAAGATTTCTTGCTTATCTGATTAGACTCGGGAGTTCCGCCGCGGGATCATAAAATCGGACGATTCTCAATGCTATCGTTCATATTATACTCAGCGGTAAGCCAGCCACTCGGAGGAACTCGGGGGGGATTTTAGCGAGGGAAACAGTTTTACCCGCGGAGGAAACCCGTGATCATCGACTTTATCCCTCGAAGTGAGCGAGGAAAGTGGGTCTAACTCGTTGAGTGTACTATATCTGCAAACCAGTGATGAAAGACTGTTGACAAAAGATCAGATTGGAGATTTTCATACTCCATTCCAAATTTAATATTTTATGGCTTAAACCGTTACTAACGGTTTAAGAAAAATGCATAAAACATCAATTTTTGAACTAAAATATAAAACTCTGCGATCTTCTTTTATGTCAGCAGTCTTATATAATTGGTTTCCATGGATTTTCGCAAAACCTGGCTCGTTCCAAGACAAAACAAGAGCTGTTACAGTATGTGACGAATGCCCCCGAATGTGACATTGACCTACGAACAAGGTCAGTACATGAAAAGTTGATCTTGCCTTTATGTGTCAAATACATATGGCAAGTTATTTTAAATTTACTCTGAACATAAAATAAAAACAGAATTCCCTTGTGAATAAACACTTAGTGTATCTTTCACCTTAGAGCTAGGGACATGGGTCTTGCACAGGACACGTCGTCTTCGTATGTGGAACACATGTAGCAAGTTATTTTAAAATCTGTCCTTACAAGGGAAAGTTACAGCCCGGACACGACAACCTATACTCTATGTCCTTGTATGCAGCACTCCATTGTGAATAAACACTAAGTGTGACCTTGACCTTTGAGGTAGGGACACGGGTCTTGCACGCGACACGTCGTCTTGGTATGTGGAACACATGTGGCAAGTTATTTTAAAATCTGTCCATACAAGGGAAAGTTACAGCCCGGACACGACAACCTTTACTCTATGTCCTTATATGCAGCATTCCATTGTGAATAAACACTATGTGTGACCTTGACCTTTGAGGTAGAGACACGGGTCTTGCACACAACACGTCGTCTTGGTATGTGGAACACATGTGGCAAGTTATTTTAAAATCTGTCCATACAAGAGAAAGTTACAGCCCAGACACGACAACCTATACTCTATGTCCTTATACGCAACACTCCATTGTGAATAAACACTAAGTGTGACCTTGACCTTTGAGGTAGGGACACAGTATTGCACGCAACATGTCGTCTTGGTATGTGGAACACATTTGGCAAGTTGTTTTAAAATCTGTCCATACAAGGGAAAGTTACAGCCCGGATATGACAAACTATACTCTATGTCCTTATATGCAGCACTCCATTGTGAATAAACACTTAGTGTGACCTTGACCTTTGAGGTAGGGACACAGGTCTTGCAAGCGACACGTCGTCTTGGTATGTGGAACACATGTGGCACGTTATTTTAAAATCTGTCCATACAAGAGAAAGTTACAGCCCGGACACGACAACCTATACTCTATGTCCTTATATGCAGCACTCCATTGTGAATAAACACTAAGTGTATCTTTCACCTTAGAGCTAGGGACACGGGTCTTGCCCGCGACACGTCGTCTTGGTATGTGGAACACATGTAGCAAGTTATTTTAAAATCTGTCCATACGAGGGAAAGTTACAGCCCGGACACGACAACCTATACTCTATATCCTTATATGCAGCACTCCATTGTGAATAAACACTAAGTGTGACCTTGACCTTTGAGGTAGGGTCACGGGTCTTGCACGCGACACATCGTCTTGGTATGTGGTACACATGTGGCACGTTATTTTAAAATCTGTCCATACAAGAGAAAGTTACAGCCCGGACACGACAACCTATACTCTATGTCCTTATATGCAGCACTCCATTGTGAATAAACACTAAGTGTGACCTTGACCTTTGAGGTAGAGACACGGGTCTTGCACGCCACACGTCGTCTTGGTATGTGGAACACATGTGGCAAGTTATTTTAAAATCTGTCCATACAAGGTAAAGTTACAGACCCGGACGGACGGACGGACGGTGCGATTTTAATATGCCCACCTTCAGGGGCATAAAAATAAAAAAGCTGTCAAAACGGTAAATCTGTGAGAGTGCAGCTTTAACAGTTTGATAAAGTATTGAATAAGTCAAACATACAGTCGAAACCTATTGGCTTGATATCCCAGGGACCTGCCAAAATACTTAAAGCCTTGCAAATATAGCCAAGTGGGAATGCTTACAAAAAGTAAAAATAAATTGGTCGTTTACATCCAGTTTCAGCCAACGAGAAAATTGAGCCAAGCGATATTGAGCCAAGCGGTTTCAACTGTATGATTTTTTGCAATATTTTCATGCACGTTTATCAAAAATATTGTTTGAAGAATATGTATTGCATTTTTAAAGTCTCCAAATGCATATTCAATGCAAAAACATACCTTAGTCATGAGCACAGCCAGCATGTCAGCATAGCCAAGATTCTGCAGGAGCTTGGCACACTGGGAGGCGTTCACGGTGGACCGGAAACATTGGCATTGAACCAGCCGCATATAGCTCTCCTGAATACATTATACCAATGTGTTGAACATTTGAAATGTATTCATTTCAATTTGTTCACGGGATGATATTAAGTTTGTCTGAATCAATGGATGATTAATTAATTTCTAAACTAGACATAATCCATTTAATACAGAAATTTAAAAAAATTAAGCATTTACAATGAAACATTGATTTTGGTCTGGATTCAAAGGGCACAACAATTTATTTGCAAGAACATAATAGTATCCCAATTTTTTTTCTCATATTATTATTTTTTACTCAACTCTATTTAATTCACTAGTGACTAGTTAGGCCAAAAAAATAACGGTTTGGTTAGGGTAACATCCTTTTCAAAAACAGTTAGGTAGGCTTAGGCATTATGTAAAAAAGTTCTTGTCATCATTGGAGAATGGTGTTAAAGAGATCTTCTGTATTAAGATTTAAAAAAAACAATTTTTTTCTTTACCAACTATAAAAACTGTAGGGTCGGTTCTTATATTGTAAGTAGGGTCAGGAAACCTTTAAACAAATGTATTTTTTTAGGCTTTACAAGGCTTTACTTGGCATATCTTGAACTAAAAGCATAAACAAATGACACTTACCTTACTCATTATCAGATCTGCACTGAAGGCCTGCAGTTCCGAGTTACTGGGCCCCATGGGTGACGATGTGTTGTCGGCAATGGAGTCCCTAAATTTGCCCAACAGGGAGAGGAGACGGGTGTGCTTCCTTGTGAGCCCATGGGTCTGCATGAAGGTCAACAGCTTGTCAAGGTCATCCAGGGGAAGCTGCTGAACACGCTCCTGATAATTAAATATAGATAGTGAATTTGTTATAAACAACAAATATATCATAAACGTGAGGTATTGAGTGAGTCTATGAGTCTGCATGATGGTAAAAAACTTGTCAAGGTCATGGAAGGGCAGCTGCTTGACCGCTCCCGATAATTAAATTAATTTAATATAGATAGTGAAGTCTGCATGATGGTCAATATCATGCGAAGGTCATCTACGGGTAGCTAGAATTGAAGTAGTTCATTAAGAGTGCCTCCTTGTTAACCTACAGCTTTGCCTGAAGGTCTAAATATTGTCAAGGTCATCCAAAGGCAGCTGCTGGACCCGCTCCTGATAATTAAATATAGAGAGTGTAATTTGTAATAAACAACAAATATACTATAAAATTTAGGATTGAGGGGGTCCAGGGGTCTGCATAAAGGTCAACAGCATTCAAAGGTCATCTAAAGGCAGCTAGAATTGAAGTAGTTCATTAAGAATGCCTCCTTGTGAACCTTCAGCTTTGCCTAAAAATCTTAAATGTCAAGGTCATCTGGGAGACAGCTGCTGCCATTTTTAACAAACACCAATATGTGAGAAACCTGACAGAAAATGGCGAAAGCTGTCTCAAAGATGAACTTACAATCTTTAGATCACTGCTAATATTATGTGCAATAATATTACTAGACATACCATGATGTGAAACCTAATTATGCTGCCAATGAAGTTTTTCAAACTCAGAAAAGAACAGGATGACACAACAACAATGCCATAGCAACGCCCACATCTCTACCATTTTTCTTGTTTAATCATTGCACTGACAAGCTAAAATATGATGAGCAGGCATTACATTAAAATCTTCATACTGTACATGAAACTGTTGATCAACTGACCTGGGGTGATTCGGCCAGCAGCATCTCTACCCGGCGACAGGCAATACTGTCACACGCCCTCGACACTGACAGATGGTGGGTGTTCAGGAACCTAAAGAACACAGATAATTGTATACACTTTTTAAAAACGATATTTATTTTAAAATAATTTATTTTACTACAATTGTGAAACAAGTTTGTTACACCACTATATTAATAATTCTTCTTTGCACAATCGTATGCGAGAATCTGGTCGTGTGTGTATCAAAATTGAAGAAAGTCATTATCACTGATTATGAACTGTATAACTTGGTGCATTGAAAGTCTTTTGATTGTAATCATTTTGAGGAGAGGCCAAATGTAAGAAGAATCCAACTAAATAATCATCAACTAAATAATCATGTCATTTCTTAAATCACCTGTCAATAAGCAGAGTAAGGAGAGCCCCACTCTGTGAGAAGTGCACAGCATCCAAGCACTTCAGGGTTTTCATGACTAGGGCGGGATTTTTCACATCCTCCCAGCGAGTGTGTATTGCCTGAATAAACAGGCTGCTGGCTGCGGAGTTCCGGTGTATTGCACTGGAAAGGAATACAGGTTAATCGATTAATACATTTTTTAAGTATTAATGAATTGAATATATACAGTCCAAACTTGCTATATCAAACTCTGTTATCTCGATATTTCAGTTATGTCGATTTTTTTCAAATAATTTGGGTTCAGTTTGACATGCTTTGTATTTTGGTTATATCGATTCTTCGTTATCTCAATGTTTTCCTGAGGTCCCAAGGACTTCAACATAATGAGTTTTGACTGTATGAAAAATTAAGACAATAAAACATTTATTTGATTTATAAATCATTATGCATAATTAATTAGTAGGTATAAAAGACATGCAGTTATATCTCAAGAAGTTTGAAGCTTCACTTTTGTCACAGGGTCCTGCATGATAATGAGGCCCTGATTCCCTGTGTACCCACCTGATAAAGTCCTGTACAGGTTCCTCCAGGGAGAGATCTATCAGGTCTCGTACATGGTTGATAAGCACCCATGTCAGGTGCTCAGAGTCATTCAGGTTTTCACACTGAAATGAAGCACAAAATATAGGTCCACTCACTTTTAAAGCTGCACTCTCACAGATTTACAGTTTTGACAACTTTTTTATTTTTTGTCTTGGATAGAGCAAATTTTTGCGTAAATATCTGCAAACCAATGACATAACATTGCTGACAAAAGATCGGATCGCAGATTTTCATTCCGTAGGAAAATTAATGTTTTATGGCTTTAACCGTTACTAACGGTTTAAGAAAAATGCTTAAAACATCAGTTTTTGAACTTGAATATAAAAATCTGCGATCTAATATTTTGTCAGCATTCTTAAATAACTGGTTTCCATGCATTTTCGCAAAAATCGGCTCGTTCCAAGACAAAAAATAAAAAAGTTGTCAAACCTGTAAATCTGTGAGAGTGCAGCTAAGGATGATTACACATTTACTATATGTTAACGAATAGTAATAAGTGCAATGAGCTAAAAATAATTCAATGCTATTTTTTCTTCACCCTACAGCCAAACTTAACAATATATACTAGTGGAACTAAGAAATTGCAAGATAAAAATTAAACTGGTTTCTAAATACTCCCAAAATACCATGTTTCAAAGTGTATTAAGATTCTGAAGACAATCAAATGCTTTCAGGAAGATACTCTTATAACGGTGTAAAATAATTGAGGTAAACAGCATGAACATTGAATTACTTTCTGAGTATCCATGTTCTTTACATGTAAAAATAGTATCTCCTTTAAATGTTAATGTCTGAAGACTAACAAGATTGTTGATTTTTATCGAATCTCAATCTAAGTCAGATTTATTTGTATTGCTCAATAACTTCATGCATAATGCTTGATCACCGCATACATAATGGTCGATCACCTTGTGATAATGGTCGATCACCTTGTGATAATGGTCGATCACCTCATGATAATGGTTGAGCACCTCATGATAATGCTTGATCATCTCGTGATAATGGTTGATCACCTTGTGATTTAAAGTAACAAACAGAAATACTTTTCTATAATCTTACAGCATAATCACAGAACAGAATTAATCCCCCTCGTCGCAGTATCTCGTCATTACAGCGATGTTGTACTTTGGTTGCCGCAGCAACATCTCTGTTTGTTGCAGCCTCTCTTTCAGCATCACTGTAAAGATGTAGACATTCAATGGGTAAGAAATTTCCAAACATTTTGAACACAGTGGGCAAATTGTTCATAATACTTTTAAAGCTGCACTCTCACAGATTTACTGTTTTTACAACTTTATTATTTTTTGTCTTAAAAAGAGCAAATTTTTGCATAAATATCTGCAAACCAGTGATAAAAGATTGCTGACAAAAGATCGGATCGCAGATTTTTATATTTCAGTTCGAAAGGGACTGTTACTTACGGTTTAAGAAAACTGCATAAAACATCAATTTTTTAACTTAAATATAAAAACCTGCGATCTATTTTTTGTCAGCAGTCTTATATAACTGGTTTCCATGCATTTTTGCAAAAAATGGCTCGTTTCAAGACAAAAAATAAAAAAAGTTGTCAAAACGTTCAATCTGTGAGAGTGCAGCTTTAAAGATAACAATGTTGTTAACTTCATAATTGTTAACTTGTCTTGACTTCTCTGGAAGTTTCAGGGATACATTTGTGATCTGTAGTATTTTTAACAAGAGTTTAGACATCTGTTTAAGCTATACTTGTTGTATTTCAATACATAATAAAACATTTTACATATAAACTAAATAAACATTGAAGGTGTTGATCATCAAAGTTCTGGTTCCCGTTTCATTAAAGATCTTAGTCTTGCACTGAAATTTTCTTAGTGTTATATTTTCTTGTGAACTTTAGCCAATATTAAAATAATCTCAAAATTAAATAAATCGGCCCCTTAACAATTGCTCATACTGATTGTTAAAAATATTTATTTGAATATTCTGCTCCCTTAAACATCAAGGCATTTTGCAGAAACACAAACAATAGGCCAATATAAAATAACTGCAAAATTTTCATCCATTTTTTTTAAATGAAGGCGGGGCATTTCATTCTTATTTTTCTAGATCACCCTTTCACAATTAAATATGCGTTCATGCTCTGCCTTATTGCAAGGGACCATATACATGCTTGACAAACCACGAACACCATCGCTACAATTCTCCTATTTTACATGGAAATGTTATACATCAACACTATAGGTATGAATAAACGCCATTCTCTGACAATACCGGACCGATACGCAAATACAGACACTAGTACAACAATCTATTTCAGTCAATAAGAGGGGGCAAGAAAAAAGTGGCCGGGAGTGGTTGAAAATCTAGTAATTAATTTAAAGTTGCCTAATGCTAAATGAACAAAACCTATTGGAAGGGTTTTTTATCCATAGAAGACACAAATGAAGTCTAGTTCGACTCACTTTGTAGCCATGACATATTTCTTGGGCGTCTTCACCACCTCGCTCCAAAATGCCTGGTCACTAAAGTTGAGGAGGATAAGCACATTGCACCACTGGAGGGTCAAGGTCGGCTGACTGTTGCCTAGCAACAAGAACTCGGAGTTGATATCCTGGATACCGTAGAAACATGGGGATGGCGGCTGTCGGATACACTGAATTGAGGCTGTAGCTACACGCCGGAATGACCCTGGACAAGTAATAATATCAATTTATCATAATAATCTTTTTCAAAGGGATAAAAATATATCTTAATTATTTTTTTACAGACATCTTTTCATAAACTTTATTTAAACTTGAAATGGCCACTCAATTCTTTTGGACTTTTCACAATAACTGTGGAAATGATCAAAACATCACTTTAACAAAATAAATACAAAACATTTTGACATTTTCTAACTCATGAAATGGAATGCCTTGTTTTATCGATTTGCATATTTGCACTGTACATGTCTTAATGTTAGTTATAATCTATATACACACTTACCTGACTGGAACATGTGAGTAATGTACATAAGTAGATGGGAGAGCTGCTGACACAGAAAGTCACATGACCTTGTCCCCACTTCTGATTGGTTGATCTTACTTACACAGCAGCCAATCATTTGCAAGAAGAACCTAAAAACACACAAGTTTAAACATAAAGTAAATAAAAGCAATTATGTTTGCATAAAGATAATACAAATTATTTTCTAAGAAATAGTTCTTAGCTTCAAGAGGTAATTTCTAAGGCAGTCCGATACACTTGCTTGTCATTGTTATTCAGGAGATTTATGATCGCAAGAAGAGAAATTTAGACCCAGTGCAAGATCTCACAATAGCTCTTTCTCTTTGGACAATATCAATCTATTTATATTAAACCTGGCCATAATTTCCTCTGTCTTCAGTCCCGACAGCAACTGCCTCTGCCCGGTCCCCGCCTGCCCCTCCCCCTGTCCATCAGACTGTCGAAGGACCTGCAGTTGGAGGTTGAGCTCGTGTATCCGTGACAACACGACCTCCTCCTTCGTCTGGGCCATGAGCACTCGCAATATGGCTAACACAAGGCACATCCACAGCTCTAGGCCGCGTACTGAACTCTGTAAATATATATTTAAATTATTATGTGTATTGAAAAACTAAAGCTATCAAAGGAAAGATCAATACCCAACACAAGCATCACATACAATCAGAGAACACCGGCCACATAGTACACTCTGACAACGATATACAAAATAGAGGAAACAAAAGAAACAAATTTGTACAAAAAAATGAAATGCCAAGACTGCTTTATATTGAGTATTGCAATTTAATAGTATCCAAACAGAACTCTTCTGGTTTTAAAACACTTGTGATATAATGAAACATAATTATATAATTTACTCCGACAACAAAACAGTTTAAAAATTACAGGACAATTTCATACAAACGTATCATAATTGCCTTAAATGAATTCAATGCAATTTAATAACACTTTTTAACATACTTGTAAGAGCAGTCTCTTTTGTGCTGTGATTTAAAATCCTTAAACCTGTATGATTACATGGGGCAGTTAATAAAGAGAATACAAATTGCAAGTTTGACTTACAATATTTGGCGGTTTCATGAGCAAAGTTTTAAGTAGAATATCCACGGGCCTGAACACAATTGGGGCCACAGACTCAAACAGCCTGTGAACAGCATCTAGGGCCACCTGGTCTGGCAACTCTATCTGAAAATCATAAATCGTAAAACATTCTACTAATACGTAACTAATACTTATTTCAACCAAACAACCCATGGGTGAGATGGGGACAACAATTCAACTATGCCATCTCACCCTCGTGTATTTAATAGTTATTCTTATAATTTCTTATTTTGTACAAATTAGATAGTGACCAAAAATATGCCCAACTGCACATTTACCTGTTGTTAATTCAGGGCTGTGATGAGTGTTTTTGATCTAAAGTAATCCTTTTTCTATATATAAAAAAGTATCAAATACAGTATTACATTCAGTCTTTTACATCTGTTATTTGGCAAAGGCAGAAAGTTTATCTGTGATCTGTTAGGACTGCTGGCACAGCCACATCGAACAATCCTTGTTTTTTTGTATATGTATACATATATTTAAAGATGCTCTCTTACTCCCAATTAAGATTTTCCACAATAAATACAATTGTTTTAATATACCAAAAAAGAATAAATATAGAAAACAATGGTTCTTAAGAAGGATACTGAGTTTAATTTGAAAGAAATGTGCAGAAAACACAGTATTTCTACCTTATGAAATGATAATAGATCACAGTTAATCTTTAAGCACTCACAAATTATTTAATATTTTTTGCTTTTTTAGCTATTAAATACACGGTTAAAACTTGTTATCAGTATTTAATCTTTTCCATAAATGCATTATTTAGTAAGTAGTTAAAAATTTATGCTTGTTAAACATGTGTATGTATTGATTTGTAATAAGAGTGTCACTTTAAGAATTGAATACAGTTTTGCATTCAGTTTTTTCTCTTACCTGTTGTTTGGCAAGAGCAGGGAGGAGAGTGTCAGTAACCTGTCTGGACATACGCTTCCAGCGATCCTCGTTCTCCCTGTGACACTGCTGCAGCACAATCACAAACATGTCGATAGCCTGCAAATGTACAAGGAAACCAAGGGTTATGTAAAAGCAACCAAGCAATGTGGTGTATAGGCATTATCATAACAGCATGCTTTAAGATTTATTGAACTTTTACATTAAAATTGAGAACAAGAGGGCCATGATGGCCCTAAATCGCTCACCCGAGTAAAAGAGTTTAACCTTTGTTATTACTATAGCTTGTTTCTCAAAGAATATTGAACAAGAGCTGTCAAAGTATGTGACAAATGCCCCCCAATGTGACATTGATCTATGAACAAGTACATAAAAAGTTGATCTTGCCTTTATGTGTCAAATACATATTGCAAGTTATATTAAATTGCCTCTGAGCATAGAAAAAAAACCCAATCATACTAAATGATAGCCAACACTCTTTATGTCCTCATATTCAGCATTCCATTGTGAATAAACACTTAGTGTATCTTTCACCTTAGAGATAGGGACATGGGTCTTGCACACGACACGTTGTCTTGGTATGTCGAAAACATATGGCAAGTCATTTTAAAATCTGTCCATATAAGAGTAAGTCACAGCACGGACACGACAGCCTATATTTTCCTTCAGGTTGCCATGGCAACCAGAGTTCTGCATGGAATTAATTTTTTTGAACAATTTTGAAAAAGCACCAACCAAGGATCATTCCTATGAAGTTTCATCAAAATTGTCCAAGCGGTTTAGGAGAAGAAGATGATTGTAACCAATTGTTGACACTTTTCCTTTAGGTTGCCATGTCAACCAGAGTTCTACATGGAATTAATTTCTTTGAACAATTTTGAAAAAGCACCAACCAAGGATAATTCCTATGAAGTTTCATCAAAATTGTCAAAGCGGTTTAGAAGAAGATGATTATAACCAATTGTTGACATTTTCCTTTAGGTTGCCATGGCAACCGGGCCAAACAAAATTATGTGAACAAATTTAAGAGAGGTCCATGCAAGGACACTTCAAACCAAATTTGCTGAAGATCTATCAAGGGGTTCATGCGAAGAAAATGTTCAGTTTTTTTTACTTATTATAGCTCTGGTGGCCCTTAAAAGGGGCCAAACAAAATTATTTGAAAAGACCTAACAGAGGCCCACGCTAGGATGCTTCAGACTTGAAGATCCATCAAGCAGTTAATAAGATCAAGTTGTTTAAAGGTTTTTCTATTTTTTGCTCTGGTGACCCCTAAAAGGGGCCAAACAAAACCATTTGAACAAAGTTGAGAGAGGAACATGTAAGGATGCTACATATCAAGTATGGAGTCATTCTGACCTTTACTTTCAGAGGAAAAGATGTTTAAGTGACAAGACAATGTAAAAACAAATGACCCCTGAACAAGGCCAATTTGACCCCGGGACAATAATTTGAATACCTTTGGTGTAGGTCCACTAGGTAACACTATATACCAAATATGAAAGCTCTAGGTCTTATATTTTGGAGAAGAGGATTTTTAAAGTTTTATTATATAAGACTATATAAAAATATTGAAAACCTAAGCCTATGAACACGGGGCGTGGCCAATTTTGACCCCAGGGCTAAAGTTTGCCCAATCTTAATAGTGGTCTGATAAACAATGCTTCATACCAAATATCTAAGGCCTTCGCCTTTTGGTTTCGGAGAAGAAGATTTTATAAGTTTTCATCATATACATATATAAGGAAACCCATGACCGCCCGGGTGGGGCCATTTTTTGACCCCAGGGCCAAAGATTGAACAATATTGGTACAAGTCAACTAGATGATATATCATGCCAAATATCTAAGCTCTTGTCACTACTTGATTTTACGTGTGTATCTATATATGTATATTTGTTATTAATTGTTGTATGTGGCCCATATTGAAAATTGGTATGTGTACTAAATATGTTATCCAGTTTAAATTAAGACGTTACTTGTCTTTGTGAGTTCGGAGAAGATTTTTTAAGTTTTCACTATAACACATATAGAGAAAACCCATCAGCCCCGGGGTGTGGCCAATTTTGACCCCAGGGCCATAATTTGAACAAACTTTGTAGAGGTCCACTAGACGATGAATCATGCCAAATATCTAAGCTCTAAGCCACGTAAGTTCAGAGGAGATGATTTTTGAAGTTTTAACTATAAACATATAGAGAAAACCCATGACCCCCGAAGGGGGTGGGGCCAATTTTGACCCCAAGGCCATAATTTGAACAATCTTTGTAGAGGTCCACTAGACGATGAATCATGCCAAATATCTAAGCTCTAGTCCAAGTAAGTTCAGAGGAGAAGATTTTTGAAGTTTTAACTATAAACATATAGAGAAAACCCATGACCCCCGAAGGGGGTGGGGCCAATTTTG
Source organism: Mya arenaria (assembly GCF_026914265.1). Taxonomy (NCBI): domain Eukaryota; kingdom Metazoa; phylum Mollusca; class Bivalvia; order Myida; family Myidae; genus Mya; species Mya arenaria. The sequence goes on from NC_069133.1 coordinate 16,547,487, forward strand.
ACCCCAAGGCCATAATTTGAACAATCTTTGTAGAGGTCCACTAGACGATGAATCATGCCAAATATCTAAGCTCTAGTCCAAGTAAGTTCAGAGGAGAAGATTTTTGAAGTTTTAACTATAAACATATAGAGAATACCCTAACCCCCCTGGGCGGGGCCAATTTTGACCCCAAGGCCATAATTTGAACAATCTTTGTAGAGGTCCACTAGACGATGAATCAAGCCAAATATCTAAGCTCTAAGCAACGTAAGTTCAGAGGAGATTTTTGATTTTTTTTAATATAAACATATAGAGAAAACCCATAACCACCCAGGGGCGGGGCCAATTTTGACCACAGGGCCATAATTTGAACACTCTTTGTAGAGGTCCACTAGACGATGAATCATGCCAAATATCTAAGCTCTAGTCCAAGTAAGTTAAGAGGAGAAGATTTTTGAAGTTTTAACTATAAACATATCAAGTATACCCATGACCCCCCGGGGCGGGGCCAATTTTGACCCCAAGGCCATAATTTGAACAATCTTTGTAGAAGTCCACTTGACGATGAATCATGCCAAATATCTAAGCTCTAGTCCAAGTAAGTTCAAAGGAGAAGATTTTTGAAGTTTTCACTACAAACATATAGAGAATACCCTAACCCCCCGGGGCGGAGCCAATTTTGACCCCAGGGCCATAATTTGAACAATCTTTGTAAAGGTCCACTAGACGATGAATCATGCCAAATATCTAAGCTCTAGTCCAAGTAAGTTCAGAGGAGAAGATTTTTTAAGGTTTTCACTATAAACATATAGAGCATACCAATGACCCCCCGGGGGGGGGCCAATTTTGACCCCAAGGCCATAATTTGAACAAACTTTGTAGAGGTCCACTAGACGATGAATCATGACAAATATCTAAGCTCTAGACCAAGTAAGTTCAGAGGAGAAGATTTTTTAAGTTTTCACTATAAACATATAGAGAAAACCCATGACCCCCAGGGGCGGGGCCAATTTTGACCCAAGGGCCATAATTTGAACAATCTTGGTAGAGGACCATTTGGTGATCCTACCTACCATATATCAACGGCCTAAGCCTTGTGGTTTGGGAGAAGAAGATTTTTAAAGTTTTTCCTTTCCATTGCCATGGCAACCAGAGTTCTGCATGGAATTCAATTCTTTGAACAATTTTCAAAGGGGACCACCCAAGGAACATTCCTGTGAAGTTTGGATGAAATTGGCTAAGCGGTTTATGAGGAGATTTCGTTTAAAGTAAAAGTTTACGGACGGACGCCGGACGGACGCCGGACAAATTGTGATCACAAAAGCTCACCTTGTCACTATGTGACAGGTGAGCTAAAAAGTGGATCAAATTAGTAAGAGGTGTTATGATAATGTTTTATATGGTTTGCCCACGGCTATAGGCCGCATAATGGTTTGACCCCACCGCTTGCCCCGTGCAGAATCAGAATTTAGAAGCATAAAAGAGGAATACCCTTGTTTTTGGTTGCGGTGTAAAGCCAATTTAGCCCCTAAAAAATTAGGTTTCTTCTTTCCGTCAAAAGGTTAAGATTTAAAGGTCAGGCAAATTTTTGTTTGCAGCTGCGTAATGATTTCCCTATTTTCATAAAATGTTAATAACTAATACACGTTCATGACTGAATTTATTGAAAAATTAAGACCAACAAACTCATAACAATTTCATCTTGAACGAAAAATTTCTATCCCTAGAGAAACCACACAATATTCTCACCTGATGGAATGATATGAGCCTGAGCAGCATAGATACAATCACTTCTCTCTGTGTTTCTAACTCTTTACTGATGTCAGCCTTGTTGGAGCCCCGTAGTAGGAACAGGTCATGTACAATTGGCTGAAGGGCCGGTATCGCTGGAAATACATCATGTTAATGTTTTAGAGCAGCATGGGCACAATCACTTCTCGCTGTGTTTCTAGTTCCTTACTGATATCCAACTTGTTGGAGCCTCTAAAATGAACAGGTCATGTACTTTTAGCAGCAGGGCCAGGATCACTGGATTATCATATTGTTTTAATTGTAAACCTATCACATGTATGTATATTATGCAGAGTACATTGTTAGCCCAGACTTCCTGGTGATGTTATCGTATGAGAAGTTCCACAGTATTGTGATGCCGTCACGCCGTGACGCCGTCACAGTAAACACACGGATGTAAAGTTTTAGTGAGTAATAATGTTTCAAGATTTCTGCCCAAGTCACAATGGCCATGACTGTTGACCTACTGATTCCAACAAGAGTCCCCTACTGACCATGACCAACATGCATACCAAGTTTGAAGACTGTAATAATAATTAAAAAGTAATTGATCAGAAATGAAGGTGGGATGCTGACAACTTGGATGCTGGGCAAAATATGTGTCACCATACCTCGCAGACAACATGAAAACCCCTGAATGTGTCATTTCAAATTGTAAGTGATAATATATCAGTTATCTTTTTATTTAGCTGAAATGATCTGCACTCTAACTCACAAACATCTGGTAATAATGATTACAACAGAAATTATAAAATACCTACCATGAGTAGTAGGGTCAAGGCCACTTGCCATGATGCCATCACATAGCTGTATAATCTTGGGCATGGTGATCACCGGCTTACTGTGGAACTTCTCATACGATAACATCACCAGGAAGTTGAAAATATTGGGGATCAAAGTGTCTGATTTCCTGTGAAAACAAATTGTCAAACAAAATTAATATTTAAGATAGTCTTATAAAAAAACAGCTATATCATTCTTAATCGTAATGTCATGAATAAATGACCAAACATGTTACATCCCATATTTGCCCCAAACTTCAATAATGTATGAGCAAAACAATTCAATGGGATGGATAAGAATGTCTTAATCATGTGAGTCATACCTGATCTGCCCCTCCTCAATGTACTCAAACTGTTTGATGACAAAGCCTATGAAGACCTGGTCCGAGTCCAGCAGACAGTAGTTAACCCGTAGTTGGACAAGCTGGGATAACAGGTCCAGTACCTGGGGTAGAAATACAGTTTTGCATATTTCGCAAATCAGATGTTTCTTTTGTCAGGAGCTACCATAGTTTCCTAGTACAGATCACCATGACCTTAACCTTTGATCTATTAGCCTAAAGATATATAGGGTCATCTATTGACCATGACCAATGTACAAACCATTGTTTAAAGACTATACACCAAGTTGTTTGAAATTTGCTGTGGAAGTGAAACTGCCTGTAATTTGTCTAGTAAGGGTCACAATGACTTTGACTTTTCACCCCAAAAGAGGCATTTGACTTTTCACCCCAAATCAAATGGTGTCATCTACTGACCATGATATCAATGTGCAAACCAAGTTTGAAGACTACACCAGGTCATTCAAAATTTTATGATCTGGAACAAAGTATGTAGCCACACAGACCCGTCAAACACCGTCGGACAAAGTAGTCCCTATGTGTCTGCAAAGACGACACAAAAAGAGCCAATTGATTTAATGACATCATGAAACTTAAATCATGGCTTTCAACTTGAAATTAATTGTTACCTGTTGTTGTAGGGGCAGGGAGCTGGTGACCGTGTATTGTTTCAGGGCTTTAATCACCAGGGGCTCAAACAGACGGATGTATGCTGCAATTGCCGTCTGAAATGGAAAACACATCATGAATGGGCTTTATATTTCATTGTTTAAGACTAACATATAGGAAATTCTAGTCAATACTGTGAAATCATTTATATTTGTTGGCATGAAATTTCGTGGTTTGCCTAAAAGTTACAATTTCGTGGGTACTTGAATTCGTGGTTTTTCATTTTTGAAAACAAATCGAAACCGCGACCGTCCTAGATTGTCTGCGTTATCTCCACGCGCTGGCCCGTGATTTCCGTATTCTACATCGCACAGTTTATGACACTTGCTATAGTGGTACGACATGCCAATTAGTGCATATACCCATGTCCATTATCGATTTAATTAGAAATTTAGGTCATAACAGAAGATGTACCCTGATCATAAATACAGATAGGCGAAGCCATTGAATGCCAATTAGGAATTTTGCAAACTGTGAAAACACCGAGAAGGTGCGTATATTTGAGAGAACAATCCCAAAAGATAGCTGATGTTCAATATTTATTCGCATGTTTTTGTTTAATAAGTGTATTGAATGCGTTGTTTTGTACATTGTCACGTTGGGTGCTCAAAACCTCCAATATAATTGATTAATTATTTTTAAAGGCAGATATGATATATTAACAAAACAATGATAATAAGATATACAGTGAGATGTATATTAACCTGTATACTGCGGCCTCTGTAACGAAAATCTAGAGTATGTACATAACATGGCAATTGAAAAAGTGAATCACTGGTCTGTGTTTCGTGGGATCTTGAATTCGTGGATCACCCAACCCACGAAAAACCACGAACATAAATGCCCCAAGAACATTAATGATTTCAAAGTAATTAAATGCAGCGATTTCCTATTGCCGCGCATCCAGACTCCCAATACTATTTGTTTTTCCGGAGATTCCTTTATCCCTAAACATGTGCTACCCCAGGTAGTACAATTTCCAAGTAACATGATGTGCAAAATGTCAACTTTACTGCTAGTTTTAAGGATAACTGGCACAATAGCCTACCTTGTCAGCTTTACTACTGGGTTTAAGGATAGCCGGCACAATAGCCTACCTTGTCAGCTTTACTACTGGGTTTAAGGATAGCCGGCACAATAGCCTACCTTGTCAGCTTTACTACTGGGTTTAAGGATAGCCGGCACAATAGCCTACCTTGTCAGCTTTACTATTGGGTTTAAGGATAGCCGGCACAATAGCCTACCTTGTCAGCTTTACTACTGGGTTTAAGGATAGCCGGCACAATAGCCTACCTTCTCAGCTTTACTACTGGGTTTAAGGATAGCCGGCACAATAGCCTACCTTGTCAGCTTTACTACTGGGTTTAAGGATAGCCGGCACAATAGCCTACCTTGTCAGCTTTACTACTGGGTTTAAGGATAGCCGGCACAATAGCCTACCTTGTCAGCTTTACTACCTAGTCAGCTTTACTGCTGGGTTTAAGAATAGCCAGCACAATAGCTTATCTTCTCAGCTTTACTACTGGGTTTAAGGATAACTGGTGCAATAGCCTACCTTGTCAGCTTTACTACTGGGTTTAAGGATAGCCGGCACAATAGCCTACCTTGTCAGCTTTACTACTGGGTTTAAGGATAGCCGGCACAATAGCCTACCTTGTCAGCTTTACTGCTGGGTTTAAGGATAACTGGCACAATAGCCTACCTTGTCAGCTTTACTACTAGGTTTAAGGATAGCCGGCACTTTTCTCTCAACACACTTCTTCAGGTACGTTAGCATTCTGAAAAACACAGAAGACCAATTACACACTTTCAGTAATCAGGCCACCCCAAACACTTATCATGCCAGCCCTGTTGCTAAATATCACAGAATTTTTATAGTAGCCAAATAGTGTAAAACTTAATAAAAGTGCTATAGAAATCAAAGGCCCTTCTGGAGCTGACATGACGTCGAACCACCATCATATATTTTACAACTAATAAACCAATTTCCTAGTCCCATCATTCCCTTCACACACAAAATGAATAAATGAATGCAAATAAACTATAATACAATATTTAACAAAGTAGGTAGTTATCGTCGGCAGACATAATCCAACTGAGCATCATGTCAATTTCTGCATAAAGCATACTTCTGTCCTAAATGACTCACCCTGTGGTATCTTCATAGTCGGGACTGACTGCCTTAATGGTGGCAGCAGCCAGTGATTGCGTGAACTGGGAGTAGGGCCGCGTAAAAGTGCCCTGGTAGAGCCCATCCCGCCCACCTGGCCTGCTTGACCGCCCACCCAGGAGCGCGGAATGCTGCTCCCACTGACTACACAGGTTTGTTCCGAATAGCGCCTTCAACAGCTGAAAACACAATACCATCTTCTATATCTGGAAATTACCATTATGGCTTCTACTGATGGAAATCACAATAATGCTTTCAACAGCTGGAATACACTTTTATGCCTTCAACAGCTGAAATACACTTTTATGCCTTCAACAGCTGGAAAACACAATAATGCCTTCAACAGCTAGAAAACACAAAAATGCCTTGAACAGCTGGAAAAAACAACAACGCCTTTAACAGCTGAAAAACAGTGCATTCAACAGCTGGAAAACAGAAAAATTAAGTTTAAACCATATATAATTTCCATTGTATACTAAATAAATATAAACTAGAAATTGCTTTTTTGAAAAAGCGCTTGTCTGCCCTATTGTGTGGTCAGAGCTGAGAAAAAATAAATGATGGACATGAAATTTGTAATTTTGGACAGGACCAACAATGAAGTTTGGTTTATTCACCCGTACCAAATAGTGAACATCTACTGCATAAGATCCTGGGTGCAAGCGTTCTTTAGTAACCAATTCTTCACCTCAAGGTCAAGGCAGCCTTGACCTTTGACCTACTGATCTCAAAATCAATTGGGGTCATCTACTAGTTATGATCAACTAGCATACCAAGTATGAAGTTCCTGGGTGCAAGCATTCTTTAGTTATTGAGCGGAACCCATTTCTTCACCTCAAAGTCACTGTGACCTTGACTTTTGAGCTACTGATCTCAAAATCTACAGGAGTCATCTACTAGTCATGACCAACTAGAATACCAAGTATTAAGTTCCTGGGTACAAGCATTCTTTAGTTATTGAGCAGGAACCATTTTTATGCTTAAGGTCACCACCAACTTATCGTTTTTACCTGAAGGTAACCTTGACCTTTTACTTTGTGATCTCACAATCAATAGGGGTCATCTAATAGTCATGTCCAACTAGCATACCAAGTATGAAGTTCCTGGGTCTAAGCGTTCTATAGTTATTGAGCGGAAACGAAGTGTGACGTACAGACTGACGGACAGTGTAAAAACAATATGTCTCCCCATGAATGAGGGAAACATAACTCTCCATGATTTGAAGCGAAATAGTTTATCCTATGACATCATAATATACCATGGTCATCATGTTATAATGTAATATTAAGTTTAAAACGATAAGCTGTGAAATATGCAGCATATATTGACTGCAACATCATTATTTACCCCGTCTATTGCCTCGGCCAATAAGGATTTTTTTCAATATGAAAGCATATTTCCCAGCTAATAAGTAAATAATTATATAATACTATTAACCATACAATATCCATCCAGCAACCACATCCTACCTGCTGCACAGAGAGCACAGTATCAGTGGGCTCCAGCGTGATGGAGGACTTCAGGTACACGAGAAACTCCTCTGCATATTTCCCGATATCCGCAAGCGTGGCCACCTCCAGGATCTGGCAAAGCACTGTCAAGGTCGTCTTCAACAACAGGCAAAACTTGTCTGTGCTTGACAAGTCCAGAGAAATCTGTAGTAAACACAATAGCAGTCAGAAACATAGCTAGCAATACGGACTTAAAGCTGCACTCACACAGATTGACCGTTTTGACAAGGGTATTTTACTTTTTGTCTTGGAATGAACCAAGTTTTTCTTTATATCTGGAAACCAGTAATATAAGACTGGTGACAAAATATCAGATCACAGTTTTTAAAATTTATGTTTGAAAAAAAAGTTTTTTGGCTTTCAGAAAGCTTAATCCCTTTAAATCATCAAGAAATGCTCAGCCTCAGCTTAGCGGAGTCGAAACTTGCTTTGTCGAAAGCGCAGGGACCTTAGGAAATACTTTGAGATACTAAATATTTGACATAAGTGAAATACAAAAAAATGTATAACAAAACCAAGCACATTCGAAAAAAGTGTCATTTTCAGATCATCAAGATTACAGAGTTCAATCATTAAGTAAGTAATGACTGTATACCTAAATCTAACAGTCTGGTTTACCTTATAGTTGGAGAATGCCCCCTTCAAGGTTTCGTAGAACTTGACATAATGTGGCAGTGTGTAGAACGTCCCTAGTCCATCCTTCTTCCCTTTGTCCTTATCAGAATCCCTTTCTTTCTCAGCTGTAAAATAATTAATCCTTTTTGTTTATTATAAAATTCATCCATAAATGGCTGAATTAATAATGAGACTTTGAAACATAACTCACCTATTATACTGTAAGCAGTCTATCAATCTACTAGTCTATCAATCAAGGTGCATGAATGAGATCTTCCCTTTAATAAATGGTAGTACAAGTTTCTACAGTTGCAGAATCTAGCATCTAGGTTAACATTAAGTTCATTAATTATGCACATATATATAAATGTATAATTATCTCTCTTAAAGGGACTGTTAATCAACATTTATCATAAGCTCTCCCAAAACATGCAGGAATTTTTCAGGATTTTCGAAAACATAAATAGGATAGCAAGTAATAAAGTTGAAGAAATTTAAATTCTCGCCATGGAGTGCTCAAGAATGGTGCAGAAATTGGGACGTTTATGTGACAGAAATCTATATCGATTCCTGATTAAAATATTTCCATTTTTGAAAATTATCTCAAAATCAATACACACATGGTCAGCCATACATATTGCTCTTAGAGATAACATATTTAAGACTTCTCGCAGCATACTTAAGTTCAACAAAAGTGAATGTGTGAATGGATAAAATCCTGGCTCACCTTTTTGTGCAGGCTTTGGCATGCCTTTCCCATCCGAGCTCGGATTGCCCGGGGTCGAGCCCGTGTCTTTCTCCACTTTGTTTTTGCGCTTGATGGGACTCAGGCTGGGGGCATTGGGCAGAGAGGGGAGGGCGGTCTTCATCTGGGGAGGGCCCGGGCTCTGTTCATCTATCACGTGGGAGAATGCATTCAGAACCCTGAAATACATAATCTACATGTTTGTCTAAGACTAAAATAAAACAAACTATATTTCTGCCAATTGCTGTAATATTCTAGTTAAAGAAGTTCCAATATATACAATACCATTCTTCCTAATCCCCTTTGTCACAGGTGAGCGTCTCTTTAGCTAATACACAACTGTTATTTGAAAATAACAGTAAAATTTCTTCGACAAATATCAGGTATAAAAAATATCACAGTGACTTATAATAATGGAATACTACAGTATTAACTGCTTAAATAGTTGAAAGGTAGAAATTTACATTTATTCAGTATACAATTTCATAATTTTATTGACTTAAATCAATATAACACTCTATATAATACTCAACTCATAATTTCATTCAACATTAGTTGAACGTTTCAGAGAAAGTAAATCTTGTGTATAGTACCTGGCAACATGAGTGAGCAGATGGTCAATAAGAGGCACTAGCAGCCGATTGGCCAATGCAGGCCACACACCCTCTTCTGATTGGCTGTCTGGCTTGGTGTGTTCATGCTCCTGGCTACGAAGACTTCTATAAGCACTTCCTGTTAAACAGAAGAATCTAGGTAAATAAACTGATGCTTTCAACAAATGCCTGATTTAAAGGACACTTAATAATAATTTATTTCTCAAGTATATTTTAAATAATTTATGCATAATCTTCCATAAAATCTTTACAAAGTTAGCTAAATATTTATGAACAAGACGCCAATGCGGCTACCCCACATTAAAGCCGGATTTTTATTTGACGATGCAAATTTGCAAACCGAGGATTTGAGCTAGTGACCTAGTATTTTTAACCAAAAAGACCCATATTTATACTGTGTATGTAAAGTAACCAAATTTCATGAAAATTAAAAAAAAAAATCAATATCCTGCAGGAAAAAACTGTAATTTATGCTTAAATTCTATTATACTTTAATGTGACTATGATATTCTGGAGAAAAAAATGTAAAAGTTTCTTAAAAATCTATTATACTTAAATGTTACTGTAAAAGTTTCTTAAAAATCTATTATACTTAAATGTTACTAAGATATCCTGGAGAAAAAAAAAATGTAAAAGTTTCATGATTTAAAAAAAAAAATTATGACATCAGGAAAATATTTCCTAAGATTTGACCTAGTGACCTAGTTTTTGATCTGAGGTGACCCATATTCACAAATGTTTAAGACAACAAGTAGACAAATATTCTGAGCAAGTTTCATAAAGATTTGACAAAAATAAATGAATTTTTATGGCCATGGAATTCTTTCTCCTAAGGCAGTAACTCTGTAATTATCTGAAATAGAATTGCAATTCTTGTACACTGCACTCCCTTTCATTATGATCTATCACTGTATGAAGTTTTATTAAATTCCATCCAATAGTGTTCAAGTTATGCTCCATACAAGAAAAAGGTAACAAAGGGCAATAACTCTGTAAATGGCTGAAAAAGAATTGCGGTTCCTGTACATTACACTTCCTCTCATTATGATCTATCACTGTATGAAGTTTTATTAAATTCCATCCAATAGTTTTCAAGTTAGGCTCCAGACAAGAAACAAAGGGCAGTAACTCTGTAATTAGCTGAAATAGAATTGCGGTTCCTGTACACTGCACTCCCTCTCATTATGATCTATCACTGTATGAAGTTTTATTAAATCCCATTCTATAGTTTTTAAGTTATGCTCCGGACAAGAAAAAAGTAACAAAGGGCAGTAACTCTGTAATGAGCTGAAATAGAGTTATGGTTCTTGCGCACTTCACTTCTTTTCATTGTGCTTTACCATTGTATGAAGTTTTAATAAATTCCATCTAGTAGTTTGCAAGTTAATGTCTGGAAAAAAAATTGACAGCAAAAAAAAAACAAATAAAAGGGCAATAACACAGTAATTAGTTTAAGTAGAGTTATGGTTCTTGAACAATGCACTTCCTCTCACAGTGATTTACCATTGTATGAAGTTCCAATGAATTCCATCCAGTACTTTTCAAGTTATACTCTGGACAAAAAAAGTAACAAGGGGCAATAACTCAGTAATAAGCAAGAATAGAGTTATGGTTATTGTACACTGCACTTCATCTCATTATGCTCTACCATTGTATGAAGTTTGATTACCATTGGATAAAAACTCTTGAATTTATTACATAAAATGAAAACTTTAACGCAAAATTGTTAACGCCCGCCCGCCCGCCTAAAAAACGCCCAAACGCCCTCCCGCCTGCCCGGTTTTCGCCATTCTATAACCCATAATTTTTTGATGAAAAATCCGGCTAAAAACCTAAAGAATTATTTAATGATATGTATCTGAACACAAATACAAACTGCTTCACTGCACCCAGTATGCTAATCTAAAAGGCCTCAAAAATGGTTCATCAACTTCTACAATATTGGAAATACCAACACTTCAAAAACCTGCTCACACATGTGGAGGTAAGAAGGTGCTTGGCATACAAACCCTTCTAACCTGCAATGTTGGTGAATGGCAAGGTCAAGAATTAAGGCCAAGAAGGTCCGAAGAGCCAATACAGTGGGCATGCGGCCACATTCAAAACTGTTGATAAGTACTTTTAGTTGTAGGCATACAAACACTATTAACCTGCAATGAGGTTGCCAGTCAGCTGGAGGGCATGTTGGTGGGTGGTGAGGTCAAGGGTCATGGCCGTTCAGGTCCACAGAGCCAATACAGTGGGCATGCCGCCACCTTCAAAACTGTTGGTTAATACTTTTAGTGCTTGGCATACAAACACTTCTAACCTGCAATGAGGTTGCCAGTTGCTGGAGTGCATGCTGGTGGGTGGTGATGTCAAGGGTCATAGAAGTGAAGGTCAACAGTGATAATACAGTGGGAAGGGGCCCGCCTTTAAAACCTATTAGTCAGTACTTTGAACTCTTAGCATATAATAACTACTAACCGGCTATGAGGTTGCCAGTTGCTGGAGTGCATGCTGGTGGGTGGTGATGTCAAGGTTCATAGAAGTGAAGGTCAACAGTGATAATACATTGGGAAGGAGCCCGCCTTAAAAACCTATTAGTCAGTACTTTGAACTCTTGGCATATAATAACTACTAACCTGCTATGAGGTTACCAGCCAGCTGGAGGGCATGTTGGTGTGTGGCAAGGTCAAGGGTCACGGCAGTGGAAGTCAACAGGGCCAATACAGTGGGCAGCGGGCCACCTCCAGAACTGTTGGTCAGCTCCTCTAGGCTAAAAGTGCTGCAAAAGGCAGATTTCAAAGCAAAATTAATGATGTGTTAAACTCAACAGAAAGGCAAATTTACCGATGACAAACTATGCTCATACACATTCATTTTAAATTTTAACTATGAAACATAACATGGTAATGAAGAAAAATATAATCTGTGTCATTAATGATGAAACAATGAATACCATCTTTTCATTAAACACACTATACCTGGAGGCACTGAGTGTTCTATTGGGTGGTCTTTTGTATCCTGTGGCTGTTTCCCTGGGCCAGAGGGGGGAGTGGACAGCGCAACCCCAGGCATGGGGGTACACAGAGGTCAGGTAGCGTTCAGACAGGGCACACAGGCACTGGATACAACCAGCCTTGCAGGAGATACAAACACATGGTTAACACAATCATGTTATTGTGTTAAACTAGTACCATGGTCAATCTGTTATATTAAAAAAGGGAATAGTACCATGTTCCATCTGAGGGCTATTCCAGTAAAACATACCCCCCTGGGGGTAGGCAATTATTTAAATAGAATATGGGTAGATGTCTTTTTTTGCTAATTTGGACACCAAAAGGGTAAATTTGCTTCGGTTGGGGGATGGCAATAATTCAAAGTTGCCGCCCTCCCCGGGTGTTATATGTTTAAATGGAATAGCCCTGATGTCTTTATCATGGGATTAGCACTGGGGTATTTCTGATGTCTTGAACAAAGGATGAAGCGAACAAGTTCCATTTTCTTATCACCCATTATGATGATTAACAATGACCTTAAAAGCAAACCTTAACTTACACTTCTTCAAATCAATCTTATTATACTTTGTATAACATCTATTTGACAAATCTTAGATTTTATTATACACTTTACGATGGTTTATAGAGATTTAACAGTGAAATCAATTTATATTTTTCACTGTTTTGAATTTAACCCCGCACTCAGTTCCAAATCAAACGTCAGTGCGCACAGGGCTGGGACACAATTTCATCACGACATCATTTCCGAAATAACATTATGTGAGAATACAAATTTTCGAAAATCACTAGTTTGAAACAGATATTGAGAACATTATTACTGCTACTAAGCTTACCCTCTGGTGTTTTGTCTGTGCCATGTTTAGCTTTCTTAGTAAAGCTGTCACAATCCTAGAGAGGGCACTTTCCACGCTTGATTGCACAACCAGTCCAGGGGTCACATGATACTGACTGACCAATCCCTGCACACATGGCGGGGGCTGCAGACACCAGTCGTGCATTATGGGAGACAGGAAGTGGTTAACATTGTCCCTGGCAACCGCTATCACAGGATCCTGATGAGGATAGTCTACAGGGAAAAACAGCTGCTCCACCAGTCTAAAATATACATGAAACTCATAATAAGAGCCTCTTATGAACAAACATACCGGACCAATATGCAAATCCAGACGCTACTTCAACTTTTTGATTTGAGTGAATAAAATTTAAGGGGCAGTGGGATAAAGAGGGGGCAGGCAGGGATGATAATCAAGCAATTAATTTATAGTCGCCTAAATATTAATATGACAAAATAGTAAAGTTCAGTTAAAGTTCTAATTTAAGATAACATAAGCTTAAAGAAATTACCTTACTATATGTACATAGATTGAATATTTTCATTATATTAGTTTATACTTTCATTATATTAGTTTATACTAACTTTTTTTAGCTTGCTTGTGACGCAAGATATTTTCTCCCACCTCAGATAAGTAGATCCAATAATTTAACCATGCTAGAAATTCTTATCTTGCCCACAGGCGAAGATAAAATGCTGTATGGAACTCCTTTTATATGGTCACCACATTGTAATTACCTCCCTTGTTGAAGACTGTTGTCTGTAGCATCATGGAAACCTTGTCTTGTGGCAATATTTAGAACGCTAATTAAATATTTCTCGCTTCAAATGTCACAATTAAAAAGTTTTCACGCACCTTTCAAGAAATAATGCTTCACTCTCCTTAGAACTATTTAAAGATCGTTTTGACTATTAACATTATCTGAATCAGTACGCGCATATCCATGACAACCACGAATTATCGCATATTTATACGCAATTATTTTCACTAAGCACAAAAGAGTTCCATGAAAAAATACATTTTTACCTAATTTTGTTTAACTGGGGTGGGAGAAAAAACATCTACCATAGCCGCTCGTGTAAGATAGGTTCATCCCTACCCTCGCGCAGGGTGTTTTGCAGAAACTCGGTAAACCTCGTTTCCACAAAACACCCTACCCTCGGGTCGGAATGAACCTATCTTACACTCTCGGCCTGGAAGATACTTATAATATAAAATTATAATTGAGTCAGTTTTTGGATAGAAACCAGTAATGGTGTCCATTTTGAGAAGCCATGAGAAAGTACCCCTGATGGGGATCAAACCCACAGCCTCTTGTGTGTGAATCAAACACATGTACTACTAAATCACAATGATCCTCATTATAGCATATAATTATATATATATATATATATATATATATATATATATATATTGATAAGCAAGTTAACATACTTGATGATGGTGTTGGCGGCCGCCCTGCGAACTCTTCCATCCTCATCCCAGACATAAACATATACCAGCTCTTCCAGAATGTGGTCCTGGAACCGAATACTCTGAAACATGGAAAGGCCACAATTAATGAACAATTTGCTTTGCTGTTTCCCAAACCACATTCTAAGGTATGGATAGATGGGTAGGTTTTTGTATTATTTTTTTGGTTGAAGCAATTTTTATTTTTTCATTTTAATGCAGTATAGTGTTTAACTCATTTTAGATATTGTTGTCAGTCAGTCAGGAAAAGCCACAACAAATTATTAAGTGTGACCTCAACATGACTTAAACGTATTATAACTGAAAACTTAATGAATGTTTTCATCATGGATGTCATGCCAACAAATACATTGAAACATTTGGCTATTTGTTCAGAACTTTATTAAAGTTAACGATGTTGTTATCCTCATCATGTCAACTTTCAAATTGTTACTTCACTGAAAGTTCAGGGCTTTTTCTGCCCTTTTTGGAAAAAAACCCTAGGTCATTTTGGGAAATTTTGCGTCGTGAAAATGCCGAAATGGGGAAATTTTACGGTTAAAAGAAAAAGCTGTCTAGTCTCCTGCGAATTAGGAAATGATTTAATATAAGTTTATTTCCCTTTAAAGACCCAAAATGGCTGAAATATCAATCCTTGGGTGTAAATATCTATTGCAATTAATCATGACAGATAATATTTCATACTGATCTCTGAATGTGATGAAAATCAATGATTTATTAGGATATTAAAAATGAACCAGTACAGGTAAAAAGAATTTCTAAAAAAAAAAAAAAAAAATATTTTTATTGGGATTTTTTCTGAAGATTGGGAAAAATATCTTAGATTTTGCTTTGGGAATAGGTCTGATAGTCGGACCTGTGGGTACTATAGAAAAAGCCCTGAAGTTTAATTGATACACTTGTGATCTCCTTTATTTGTTATAACATTTGAGACAACTGTTTCAATTGATCGTGTTTATTTTAAAATATGTGAGCACATCACCAAATATTTTACACCTAAATGTTAACAACCATGTCTTTAATCACATGTTTAACTTTAACAAAGTTTTGAACAATCAACCCAATGTTAAATATATAAATACATGAAACACATTTTTACCAATCGAATAAGGTCAAATAATGAATGTTAATATTAAGAGATTTTTCATAGAAAACAAGCATTAAGCATTGCCTCTAACTACCGCTGCCTTACCCCGAGGTAAGCCTGCTGACTGGGGGGACCGTGCGTTGACTCAAGGTGTCGGACCACCTTGAAATCCAAGCCCTGTACAAGCTCCAGAACTTCCACCTGTAACAATCACCGCACACTTAATAGAGGGGACAACACTAAAAAATACAAGGCCATAATGATATACAGATACATTCTGAAAAGGAAACGTTCACAATTCTCAATGGCATAAATAACACTTTTCAATTTTTAAATAACTGACAACTTTAGATTAAGTTTTATCATTGTTACAAGCATTGCTCACATTCCACATTTCTGTTTATTTTCTCAATTTATGACCCTTTCAAACATGTAAAAGTACCTTCAAATAGACATTCATTTACTCACTACCACACAGGAATATGTAGATTCATTTATTTTCATTAAAATCCAATTTCAGTGTGCAGGAACCTAAAACCAGACTTCCCAAGTACTGTATCAACTGCTTTAGTACGGTGTCATTTGTTTTTAGCACTGTGATGACTGTTTTTAATACTGTGTCAACTGGTTTAGTACTCTGACAACTGTGTTTAGAATGGTGTGTTATTTGTGTTTTATCTGTGAGTATCATATCAATTTTGTTAACAAAATCATGCATATGTTTTTCCCAGTTTAATTGGTGTCAGCACATTTAAAAAAAAGTGCAATTCTAATACAAACTACAACAGTAACAATCATAACATAACCTGACCTTGACAAGCCAGTAGGAGTTATCCTTGACCTGCAGCAGTTTGAGGAGACCCTTGATGGCGGCATCACCATGGTAACTGTGAAGAAGCTGGGGCAGGATGGTGCCCAGCGCTGACACAGCAAGCCGGGCGGCTACAGAGGAACAATCCTCTGTGATACACAACAGGGGCTCCATAAGACTCTCCAAGGACCAAACACCTGCAAAGGAATGTTACCTTTTACAAACATGGTGATGATGGTGGTATTCTGCAATTACTGGTAAATTAAGCGTGAAAAAAATGGGTTATATCTACTTCTTATCTTAATGTCACTTATGCATCAATCAATATTTCACCAGAAAGGCATACCCAGGGTATTTAGAAAAATATGCAAACTTTGTTGTCTAAATCCAAACCTTAAAGCAGGGAAATTTGTCAAAACCCTTTGAGTGAATGTACCAGGTATTTAAAAAAATTTTTTTAAAAACTAAAGATTTGTCAGCGAAACACAAGCAATGTTGAGCTGCTAAATAGAAATGATTAAACTGTTCTGTGAAAGGTTGTTGACTAAATTATCAAAGTGTTTTGTTATCAATATGGACCTCATATTGTTTTATTGGAAATTTTCTTTGGCTGGGAATGTAATTGGTTATGCATATATCAGGGATGTCAAACAAGGGAAAATAAAAGAAAATTTGACCAGTATCTCAAATTTGTCCCTGACTGTTGACCCACCAATATGAGTTGAAACACCAGCTTTTCATGGTGAACATTTAAAATTCCATAGTGCATAGCCAAGCTACAGCACAGACGAGCCAAAATACAAGGAATTTTTACCATCAACCTTTCAGTGTGACTTTGACATTAGATAAACTAACAGATAAGATAAGGGAATCAACTGAGGTACCCGCTAATCCCAAAGTAATATTTACACAAGTAAAAGTTAATAAAATAGCTTTTTTATATTAAATGTATAGTTTAAACCTTAGAAATCACAATTTGACAACTAACCCAGTGACGGGACATTCCTTGCCTGCACCCACTTGTTGAAGTTCCCTCTTCCCTCTGTGAGGGCCGCAGACAGGAAGTTGCCGATGATCTGGCTGGTCACGCCTTTCAGTTGGGGGTCTGGGTGGCCTGCATACAGCAGCACATCCTGAATAGAAGCCCCTGGGTTGGGCTCTGTAATAAACACTGTTTTAGCACTATGAATTAAAAAGGTTAGGAATTGTGTTAAATTGAAGTAAGTTGAAGAAGTTTCAACTGCTAAATATGTATATATTTATAATCATATTAATAGTCTTAATCAAAACAAAAGAAATATGTGACAAAAGGGTGCTACAAAAGAAAAGACATGGTGCCAGCGGCGCATCCAGGAATTGACATTATAGGGGGTGTAACTTATGGGCACAACCTTTTGACATTGGCCCCTCCCTCAGAATCAAATTTTAAATAGTTTAAAATGTTGGTAGGGGGGTTTAAGATACTCCCTCAAGAAAATTTAAACAATTTCTTCTCCGAGATGGTGCATATTTTATTACTTTTTTTCTCCGATATTAACAAAAAGTAAACCTGGACAATTTTTAAGCCCCTCCCCTTGGATCCACTTGTGGGTGCAGCACCACAGGCATTCCATAATTCTCTAGCTATAACCCTAAATTGGGACCGCAGTACTATTTTCAGTAACAAGGAAATGACATATTGTTTGCATGTATTAAATTTTCTATAAGAACCATTTTCTTGTTGCTGTTCATATAAAAATGAACAACAGAAATACAGTATCACTCAGTCATTTTGAACCTTGATAATTAAAGAAAAGAATATTTACCTTTATCACCTCCTATTGTCAGTTTTTCGAGAAAGAGAGTCGGGTATATTTTCACAGCACTTGCCACGCAGCCCATGGCTAGATTCTTGAGGCTAACCCTAACATTTCTGTCCGGCATTAGCTCCCCTTTCCTTCCTGTCATTAGGAACCTTCCGCACACCATTCGAACACAGTAGAGTATCGGCAAACCTTCAGTAGGAGAACCAATGTTTTCTAGTATATCTTTATTATTTATTTCAACAGTAGATGAAGTTGAAGATTCGGACTCAGGTGCCTCTATTTCTGGGTTACCATTCATATCCTGTCCTACTATTTCACTTGCTCCTTCTGCTCCATGAGTTGGACTTAAGCTCTTAATGCTTAACAAGGTTTCTTGGCTTCCTGCTCTTGCTTTCGAAAGATCTGATCTTTCTGAAGCATCATCATTAATGTCTCCAATTTCTACACTGGAATATTCTGAATCACAAGTCATCACTAAGCCCATGTCTGATTCCTTTACATTTTCTTTTAAGCTCTCTGTGTTTCTTTGGGTTAATTGCTGCTCTCCTGTCACTGATTGGTCAAGATCTTCTGTCAAGGCCTCTGATTGGCCTTTTATGTCACATGACTCTGATTCTTCATCCAATCCAGCGTCTTCTGATGCCACAGACAACTGACTGGTAGAGGGAATCCCTGCCAACACTGGAAAACAGAAAAATATCATGTTGCAAAGATATGATTTCATGTCAATAATGTAACCTTGTATTTATAAATCTACAATGTTTGCCTATTTGGTGCAGTTTCTGACTCAACTGGAAGACAAATTAGTGTAATCTGTTTACAACAAAGTGCTTTAAGACTCAGTATTTACATTCATTTAGTCCTTAGTATAGATAAAGCTTGACCTGATGTTCATATTGTATATTAATAAACAGGACATCATCGCTTATTTCAATATTTTGCTCTGATTGGACTAATGTGATTTCATTTAACCAATTATATACAACGTTACAAAAATCAGCTATTCTTTTATTCAAACATATATTGTCAGTTACATTTCTTTTAGAACAAATACTTAATTGTTACTGCTCATTTTAAATCATCATGAATATTTTTTTAAATGTAAATATGAGTAGTGATTACATTTTTTCATGTGTTTATGCTGTATGAATGCAGTAGGTTACGGTAAGCGAGCAAATGTGCACGAAGCTCAAGCGTTCATACAGCATAAACGCAAGAAAAAATTAGATCAATCCTTTATTAGATAACAAAATCTACCAAAACTTAATATTTCCACTATTCTTACGCTGTGTTTAAACTACAAACAACACCTACAAAATGTCCCATCTTCAGTTTCCATAATAAACACTTCCAGAATACATACCATCAATATGAAGACCTTTAATATCCTTTTTGTATATGAAAGTTTCTCTGATCCCTCCATCAGTCATCAGGATGGGCCTCAGCTGGGCAGGCGGGGTTCTCAGAAGCTGTTGCAAGGCCTCGAGACAGGAAGTTACCACATTGTGATCCGGGTGGCTTAGGTGGTGCACAAGCAGTTGGTACACCTGGATCAAACAAAACAAATTCACACAATAGTTTTATAGCCAGGATTGACCTCAACTGGACAGGCAGGTTTCTCTTGAGTTGCTGCAGGGCCTCCAGACAGGAATTGACCACATTGCGATCTGGGTGGCATAATTGGTGAACAAGCAGTTGGTTCATCTGGATCATACAACACATTCTTTGATAGTTTTCCAGCTGAATTCATCAATGAGTCAAGACTGAACATTTGAATAATATTAAATAAAAAATAATTTATTTGTTCTTAATTTCATGCCCTAATTAATTAGTGATTTAAATTTACTCCAAGGCATTTGTCATGATTGTGTCTAGTAAAGCCCCCTGAATGTTGTACTTACATAATGCTCCCACAAACTTGAGAGAACATATGAACACAAAGACTTACTATGACAAGTTGGTTAGTAGTGACAGTCTCCACTTTTTTGTGCTTGGTCTCCCCGAAGCTGCCTCTCATTCCAAGCCCTTCCTCTCCATGCTCCATCAACAGCGGCATTAGGTTTCTCACACACATAATGGCTCCCACCAGCTGTAGATTGTTCACCTCACTGTCCACTGGCAGCACCAGCTCTGTAAAATGACCAGTGGTCTGTTATGAAAACAACTACAACTGAAATGACCAGTGGTCAGCTGACAACTGGCACAAGGTTTCTCATCAAACACAGCTGTAAATAGTTCACCTCACTGATCACTGACAGAACCAGCTCTGTAAAATGACCAATGTTTGGTTATGAAAATCCTTTCCTTTGGTGTTTTAATTTTTTTAAACTGAAGTTTCCATATTTTTATTTCAGAATATACATTTTCACCAGTGAAATAAAACAGTTAAGGAAATTGTTCAATTTAGGAGAAGTTACAATTTCAACTTAAAACGCTTCTGTGATATGGCCCCAGTACATTGGGGCATATACAGTAATAAAAGCCAGTATTTATTATTCAACCCACCAAGCAGTGAGTCCAGGAGAAACTTGATGAAGGTCGGGGGACTTCGGGAATACTGGCAAATCAGGGTCAGGCATGTGGCTGCTGCACGCCGACATGACGCCATCTTGGATTTCAAGTTTGGCAGGAATGCTTTAATCAACACCTGCGAATGATGACATTACAATTATTACCATGTTGTAATAAGGTTAGGTCTGAAACTTGCATGAATATCTCATGCGCTCTGTGCTATACCTAATCAAACCCCTATAACATTAGAATTTTAGCCAGGTTTAAAAAGAACAGGCTGCCTCAGAACAAAAAAGGGACATGAATGTTAAGGGAAAAAAGGCACATTGTAACAGACTGTGTTTTTTTGTAGTGATTTTAGTTTTCAACTGCCATATGTAAAGTTAATTATGTATTTAACAACTAATAATCGTATCGTAATTAAATAATTAAACAAAAATATTTGACAGTCTGAAGCAATTAATTTTACATGCATGCGGACAGAAGGGTGCCACCAAAAAAGGACAGAGTGCAGCACCCTTCCATAATATTTAAGTTAACCCTAAAGATGTATGTACTGCAGAAACGTAAGAGTGGTTTGATGGCATTATGTTCGCTTACATTGTATAAGCCCATTAAAATACAGACTTGTTTATTAATTTTCTTTTCTACACAGGAACAATTTCAAAATTATCAAACTAACCATGATCATGAAAAAAATTATACAACATCTACATGTAGGTTCCTACAGAACTGTAAGAAATCCTATAACATATTATCTACACCATAACAAGATAGCTTTCATCCAAACCTGAATAAAATATTCTCAAATTTTGATCCTACCTTAACTTCATTGTCAGTTGCAAATCCCATGAGTGCGGGGCAGATTTTCGCCATGACGACAAGCAACATTTCCTGTATTCCCTCATCCTCTCGCCGGCAGATTTTGGTCAGGCACGGAAGTAGGTTCACTATGTATGGCCTGAAACATGTTCAGTCAGTTCAATAATATGAAATACATACACTAACTAAGGATTATACTAAAGTTTGCTTAAAACTACATGTACATGTCTGATGCATTTGTAATCATCGCAACATAAACCTAATCATCAGACTTGCATACTACAGCCACAGTCTTTAAGAAAACTAGCCACCATTGACTGACATTCTGTTAATTCTAAAAGATAATGTCATTTATTATTGTTACTACTTTTGCTATCGCATTGTATATAAGACCAGGAATTTTTTTTTCGTGACTTGTTAGTTCTTTCAAATTTGGCAATATTTAAAATCTGTAGCCACTTAATACAGGTTTCACTGTACCTGCATTTCTGAGGACGGATGAGGTGTGCCATCTCAGCAAACCTCCAGAGCGCAGCCCGCAGACAACGCGCCGATCCGTTTTTCTTGATCTCCTTATACAGCTCCACCTGTAGACGACCTAGATTCGTCTCAAGCAATGTCTGTAATAGAACATAGTAGCATGCTACACTGTAAAAACCTAACAAAGTTATGACCTAGATTCATCTCAAGTAACATCTTAACAGAACATAGAAGCATGCTACATAGAAACACCCCACAAAGTTATGACCTTGATTTGTCTTAAGCAATATCTTAAGGGAATATAGTAGCATGCAACATTGTATAAAAACCTTACAAAATTAAGACCCAGATTTTTTAGGGGCAAAGGGCACAGACACTGGTAAGAGCTACCCTGGTTCTTTAATGAGCACCAGTGAATTACACTGTCACAAGGGACACTCTTTTATATCCCTCCCAGAAGACAGACTAAAACTGAACACATAATACAAACCTTGATAGTCCTGTTGAGACACTCGTCAGCCACCATTCTTATATCAGACTCCTGATCATCACAGAGGTTCAGGAATGTTTCCATGGAAATACCAAGGAACTTGGGGAAGTCCTGAACTGACCTGTACAAATTTTAGAAAACATTAGTTTTGAAACGCAGTTCGAAATCTAAGATTATTTGTACAAAGTATGAAGCATGCATTTTTTCAAATCAACAATTTTTAATTAAAATGGCGAGTATCATCAGTACAATTGGCCTACAATTAACAATTTTTTTTAAAGATTTGTGCTTGACAACTTTGTTCACCATCCCTTCACATTTTCTATTGCAATTACAAACTTTCATGATTGAATGAACAAGTTCTCAATGAATATTCTGATTGGCTGACATTCAATAGCCCCGCCTCCGGACGATGTTTCCGTATTTGGCTCTTCCTAATTATTGGATTAGAAGATGACCGATTATGAATACACAGGTCGTCTGCTCACTGCACAAATACACACTTAGCTGTCATATGACTTGGACAAGGCACATGGGAAGTTGAAAGGGCAGTACGGCATATTTTAAGCAGACAATGGGGGCATGGTGACACCTAGCGGGAACACTATTATCATAAGTATTACGTAATTTGTCTAAATTATGACAGCGGATTAAGGGCTGCTGCTCTTTCATAATGATTTCAATAGTAAAAAGGGCACTAACGGAATAATTGGCCCTAATAGAGTATTTGTGAAAAGGGCACTACTCAAAATGGGGGCAGGGCGGTAAGAGAAGGGGCACGGGCGCTGCGCCAATGAAAAACGGGCTAGCTGGAGCACTGATCTTGGTATTTGATATCAGGTAATAATGTGTTCTGTGTGATTGCCATGACAAACACACTTACATACAAGTTCTATTTGAACTCATGTTGCTGTGGAAATCTATCTCACAATCTATCTCAAGATTGAGAATAGTTCAGAATGGAATAAGGATGCTCTGGTGTCCATATACGTAACTACATAGGATGGCACTCGGTTTATTATTCAGGGGTTTCTTACGCCGGTTTGTTTGTTTTCTCAGGACAGCAAGATAGGTTTTCATACTAGGGGTTGACGCTAAGCATAATACAAATTTGGTATGGCCTAATGGTTTTGATGCAAATGTCTGAGCGAAAAAGTAACCTTTACAACTGTACACTTGTCTGAATTTAAAATCTCTCAATCGTGATTTCAGGATTAATTCCTAACTTAAGAATCCCTGCAGGGCTTGAATTTAAACTTTTTTCCTACTTGCAATTTTTTGCTAGTGGGTAAATTTTCAACTCACATTTTCAAACAGTTACTTGCTTTTTTCTAAAGTACTAAATTTGGTTAAGTAAGCATTATATGCCGAATAACACATGACAAAATTCTTTTAATCAATAGAACAAAAGACATTTTTTCATTTCACATTAATTGGTCTGAATAAAACTTCTGTCTAACAATGTCAGTGTCACATTGCGGAAACCCCCCAAATGGTATCGAATCGCACACACAAACAGTGGTTTCTTCTCTTTGCTTTAAGTCTCTGCTTGTGAAGGGTGATCACTGTGTTGGAATTTGTGTTCTACGTCATCAAATTAGCATACACTATCAGTGTCACAAAAGTGTTTATTGCTTACCTGTTTTATATGCATTGTAAAGCGTCTTAGCGACATGATATTCTTTGCGTACTCATTACCTTTATCCTCTGTAATTTTGTTTTGAAATATGGGACTTGCGAATTTTAATGAGTAGATTTTTTATGAGGTCGCTATCAGCAAAACTGACTTGCATTTAGCGAGTATGTGAGCTTAAATTCGAGCCCTGCCCTGTATGAAAACAGTTTCAGAGTAATGAAAACAAGACTTACCTCATGTTAACAGCACAGATACAATCTGCAACAAGGTTGCAACTAGCAATCTTGTCTTTCTTTGACAGTGGCTGGTCCTTTTTTCTAAAAACAGGAGAAACAAACTACTAAACTGTTAACATAAAAGTACATTGTGTTTGAACATTTCTTACATGGCAAGTACATTTGTAAATTTTACATGGCACATAAACATACAATTGCATACAGTTTTCGAATGTCATTATTTTACCATAAGGTGTAACAATATTTCTATTCAGTTTGAAAATGAAATTAAGACAAGTTCAATAAAAAAGAATAAAAAATAAATATATATAATTCAATTATTTACCTACCTACCCTATATGTTTTGGCATTGAATTTGGTAACAAAAAAGCTATTGTTTGTTCTATATATACAGAATACATTACATATATAATTCAGGATATATATTTACTTTGTAACCACTTCCTCCACTGTTGTGGTTACAGGCTGAAATACTTTCAAGGCTTCAAAAGCCTTGATGAGCTTTTCTATAGTCGCCATCTCAATTTTTATCGCAGTGTGCTAGCTATGAAGATGTTGACAATTCTGCATCATACTGTAAATATAATATTTTGATATTATAGGTTAAGTAGCTGTCAGCATTCCTTACAGTACCTTACATACACTGACACAAAATATGTTTAAGTGGGGTGAAGGACTAAGTGAACTACTTCTTAAGTGATGTACAAGTCAACAGTGATTTGCCAAATAAATCAATCAATGTCAACTTATTATTTGATGCCTTCATTGCTCCAACAGATCCTATACTTCAAACCCACGGCCTTTAATAACAATAGTTTTAAATATTCAGAACCATTTCTGTGTAAAGGCCATTTTTTATTATAAATGACACTTTAAGTCAGTAGGAAATCTTGGGTTATAGTAACTTGGACGTTCAGCACATTGCCATGACTGATGACACTACCTAATTTTGGCTCGGAAGTAAAAAAAAAA
This sequence comes from Mya arenaria, assembly GCF_026914265.1. Lineage (NCBI taxonomy): Eukaryota > Metazoa > Mollusca > Bivalvia > Myida > Myidae > Mya > Mya arenaria. The sequence continues at coordinate 16,572,862 of NC_069133.1, forward strand.
AGGAAATTATTTCCTGAAAGTTCTAGGTGTCTAGTACTTCAAGCTGATCTCTCGCATTTTCTGACAGACATGATGTGTTAAATGTGTGTTCACCTATAAAATGATGATAGACCATGTTTTCCGAATTAAAACCTGATACTTCAAATAGTGTCCGAATTGTGCATTATCCGAAAACAACCATTTCTGTCAAGCAAAAAACTCACGGAAAACAAGCTTTTTTCAAGTTTCACAGTTTTGAATAAACACAGAACGGGTCAATGCTAAACTGAATTTCGATCATTACTTTCATTCACAGCAAAACATCGGCGAAATCGGCTAAAACAACAAAATCCGATAAAATCAGTCTCAGACCGGAAGTCACGTGAACATCTACATTAATTTAGAAAAGCACGTACCAAATTGATATTTGCTGGTTAGACTCTATGTATATACCATTCCCATACGCAGTGACCTCCCCTGACAAGAATGGGGCGTCAAGATTGTGTGATATATGTGTAGACTGACCCTGGATCAATAATTGTGTGTTGTGTACAAAACATATCAATTTTATGGTGAACATTTGTGCCAAGTTTGGTTAACCATAGTTGAAGTTACACAGTGGACAATTGAACCTGTGGACCAATTGTTATAATCCAGCAAACCTTCTTCAAACTTGGATTGATATACTCTGGTGCTGTGTACATAACAAAGCCATTATGTGGTGAACATTTGTGCCTAGTTTGGTTGACCACAGATGAAGCAACACTAAGGACATGAAACTGTGGACCGAATCATGGTCAGAATCCAACAAACCTGCTACAAAGCAGAAAGCGTTAGTAACTTTCATGACTTGATGCATAATTGGTCTGATTGTTGTGTTTGTATTTGTGCATGTCGGTGGTGTTGAAATGTCTGCGTCTTTGCAGGTTCATTGTTGTTTTGGCCCTTGCCTTGTGCCTCTTAAAAAGGGACCAGGTTTCGACTACCGGGCTTGTCCCTGTAGTGTTTGTTGTATTATTGTAAAAAGAAAAGTTTCCATTCAATATAATAGAATTTATTCAAAATTTTAGCATTTGATAACAGCATTATACAATAATATTCAGACCAGTGATCTTACAAACATTATTAAGTTCTGATTTCTGCTTTAACAATAAACTTAGGGAAAAACGGCTATCTTAATGATATTCTTAAGGATACTAAAAATAATCAGCAATGCCAAAGCCTTTTTTTTAACACAACAGTATTCATTTGATAAATGATTTATCACACAGTTTTATTGGTTGTTTGTGATGTAATCAAACCATAATTTACATATCATGTTTAAACTATCAAAATATTCACAGAGGAGTCTTTAATAGACTGCATGCACTTTAACTTGTATCCGTAAAAAAAATCAAAATACACAAGTTTTTGGACGGATGGTACTGTATAATATACATACAGTTCAAATACTGTCTTAATCTCCGACATGTACACATGTTTATCACAGACATAGTAAATAATATTAACATTTTAACAACTTTCCATCAGACATAAAAAATAAATACAATCAAATATTTCACCAAAGATCGGCAGTATAAACAATTTAAGTAATTTGATATTTGAAATATGATATAAAATGAACAATAATTTGTATTCTTGTCAGCTTATTTTTATCAACCAATTTCACTGTCAGAAATAGTTTCAAAGACTTTTTTATTGAAATTTTTATAAAAACAGTAAATGTGATGTTTTTTGTTCATATTGCAAAAATGCACATTACAACAATCATTGTACACATACATATAAAACTATTTTTTTCACATTTTTCATAAATGTAGTCCGATACTGATTTTCAACACAGGAGTATTATGTGCTCAGCCAGTGCTAATGTTCAACCTGCACAAGTGCAGGGAATGTTCTCATACGTAGTCGCTCCACCTCGGCACGTAGGACGGCCACCTCCTGGGCCTGTGCCTTGGCGAGATCCACCAATTTACGACGCTGGACTATCTCCTGGTAACGTTTCTCTGCCCCAGAGTCGTTCCTTCTGTCAGCTGTACAAGAGAGGAGATAATGGATTAGATATTTCTAAGAGAGCCACACAAATATACTTTGGATGGAAATTAAATTGTTACTGACATTTCGTTTAAGATTCAAACTCAATGAAAAGCCTAGCAGCATTGAACCTAATTAGTATGGTGTACATTTTCATCAAAAGAATAATTATATAAATGAAGGTAATTTTTCATTTAAAATTACAACAAACTTATGACAGATACGAACAACTTGTAATATTTCAACCTCACTTTAGGAAGGTCGTTCAAATAAAAGACAATTATAGATGTTACTTAAAATGTAATTGTAAAAACCGAAAACATGTACCAATTTTTATTATATAAAGCAACACTGTGAAAGCCATACCATTGACTTCCTCTATGTGTCTGCGTTCATACACAGAGACATTGAGGTTCTCCAGTTCCTTTAGAACTTGTTCATTCTCGTTTTCACGCTGTTTTATCGTACGTTCTAGTTCCTTCAACTGTTTCTGACGCTCGTCAATATTTTTCTCGTGTATCTGAAAAAAAGATAATTGATGTACTTATGTCTTATGATGTCAAATGGAGATTTTTAACTTTGGTTACTATGCAAAATAAGAGCCTTGCTTACAAATCCTGGCACTCAGGCCACAATAATTAATTGGTTTGTTAGAGATGTTTGTTTGTTTTTCTACTTCCAAACCCCTTTAATAATTTCATAATGAAAATTGAAAAAAAAAATATAACCACCAGAGAGATTAAAAAAATTACTGGATGGATGGCATTTTGTTAGTCTGTTAGGAAATGCCATACAAACTATCTATTAACTAAGGCCTCATCTGATATTTGATCAGATTTAACTAAATCAAAATAGGCAAATTCATTCAATCAAATTTCAGGACATTGTTACACTACTTATATATTTCTATAAAGCCTATTTATTAAACATTGGCAATTATTAAAAAAACAAAAAAAACATTTAAAAACAGTTTCCTCAAAATTGCATTAAAATATAAATGAGTCTTGTTCACCTGTTTCTGTTGTAAGATGGTCTGTTCCAGTTTTCCAACCTCTCCCTGTTTTCTTCCTTCATAGTCAGGAGAATTTAGGAACTGAAAAATCACCAAAATTAAACGTGTATAATAATGTTGTCTAAGATACAAATTGTCATAGACATTAGGCTTTATAGCCTTTTGTTTTACTATTAAAATTACAACCATGTCAATAAGAAAAAATAGGAATATCATACATGCCATATTTCTGAGAGGCTTCCCAGGGGATTTTGATATAGCACTAAGAGATTTTTACGCAGCAAAATTTTGCACAATATCTACATTTATGATAGAAGAATAAATACAGAAACACTCTCTATTTACAATAACGTTTTGACTAAGTCATCATGGTCCTTCATGGAATTTCACACTCATAATATTAGGGATGCTTTCCACTGTTAACCTTGAGCTAGTTATTAAAAAAATAATTCCAGGGTATATGGATCCCCCGTCAGGGGACCAGGGGATGGGTCGGAATTCTGGGGGATATGGCATGAATGGAATATGTTATACTAGATGGACTGCATCTGAAACACTTACAAAATGTTTTAAAAAAATCTTTAAGGAAATATTGTACTAAAATTATTTTGAGATAGTGTGGCACCATCTGATCAACAAATGTATCGTATGATCACTTGTTAGAAGCAATTATAATTGCTTAAAAGTACCAGTAAGAATATCTATTTCTGAATTAATAGAGTGAACTTCCATAATATTTTTATTCAGAATAGAAATCATGAGTCCACTAATAACTTACAAGTTGTATTTCCCGTGTGACCTTCATGAACTGGATGTCTTTCATCTTGTTCTGTAAATCCTCCATCTGCATCAACATCTTCTTGTGTTCCCTGATATACATTTGTTATAGTAGTAGAAGCATTTTAATAGGTGGAAAAGTATGTTGCAAAAGTCTTAAACCCACATGAAATTGTTACAGAACGGTAAAGTTTTAATGTTTTAATTCAGGGTGTAACCATTTCTTGTTTGCATTTAAAGTTTTAAGATAAATAAGATAGGTTATAACTGACATCAATATCAATGTTCACATATTATAAATTTAATATCAATTTTTTTTACAGAAACATGGATTTTGAAGAATAAAGTGTTCCCATAGTTTCTTAAGTTCCAACTCTTAGTACATGTACCATCATTCCAAAGATTTATTTCTAACAGTATAATCTGAAAATGTAAAAACGTACCACTCCAGCTGTATGATGCCTTTTCTGAAGTCTTTACTCTCAACCATACTGGCAATTTTACTCTCACCAAGTCCCTGAAAAAAATGAAAAACAAACATGTACATCTATTTAATTTCAGTAGACAGTAACTACTTTTTGTTTATCAAAAGAAAAAAAAATCACAAGCAGCAGCAGACACTAACACTGTTTTGTGTGAGTTTTTTTCAATAGAAAAAGGGGCAAAAACTATTGGATGCGGAGTTGTGGGCCTTGCTATACATGTGTGTATTATTTCTGGCAACATGTGTACCAAGTTTTATTTGAATATCTTGCTTTGCTTTTTGAGTTAAAGCCAAGGTTTAAGATATTGCACGCAAGGCAATGACATTACCTAAACCATTTTTTTTCGAAAAAAAAGACAAGCCAATTTCGAGGAATCCACTAAAGCTTTCATAATGTAAGAACTAAGACAATGTTTTAAAAAGATTTTTAAAGTCTCAGCCAGTGATGTTAATATACACTTTACTGGTATGCTGATATGTTTAGGCAGGACTGTTGACAAATAAGAAAGGGTTAACAGTTATATGATATTTCATCTTCTGCTTACTCCTTAATGTGCCCCACAGAGAAAAGGTCACAGCTACCGCAGCTGGAATTTCAGATCGAGGCTTATCAGCAGTTAGGACAGACTACAAAGTTTCCAGAGTCACCCTAATTCAATAAATTTACCTCAATACGATAATAATTTTGAAATCGGATTTATTTTTTCGGTAGGTATTCATATATGTCACATTATGCTTTTTTACGCATATTTTCAGTTGGAATGTTTTGGAGAAATTCTCTAAGCTTAACCTTAAAGAAATCTGTTGCCATGATGCTATTTCCAAAAATGTTTTTTTTTAAAATACGAGACCACAAATTTCAATACTGACACACAATTCAATTACCTTGATATTGTTATTAAGTTCCTCGACGACACTGCGGTGAATTAGGGCACTGTCTTTGTAGTCATGGATGAATGTGCCTGCATCGACCTCAACCTGACCCTGCTTCAATAGCAGTTGTACTTCAAGGTTCAGGTTAAAGCGTGTACGGTCCTCGCGTAATCTGGGGAGCGTGGAAATACAATATGTTTTATTATGTGGCGTTGGTTAAAATGTCATTTAAAAGCTGACAGTTTTGACTATATATATGCAAAAGCTAAACAATTATGATGCAAGAATAGGTGAAAATAAAACAATTCAGAATCACAGTATTTAGTGTAACGGACAACATCATTGAAAGCTTAAGCCGTGAACCACCTAGTTTGAAAGCTTTACCTGTAGACCACCTACTTTGAAAGCTTTACCTGTGGACCACCTACTTTGAAAGCTTTACCTGTGGACCACCTACTTTGAAAGCTTTACCTGTGGACTACCTACTTTGAAAGCTTTACCTGTTGACCACCTACTTTGATAGACTAACCTGCCAACCACTAACTTTGGAAGCTTTGGCCAGAAACTACTTTTAAGCTTAATTTGTGGACTACCTACATTGATAGCTTAACCCGCAGACCACTTATTTTGATAGCTTAACCCACAGATCATCTACATCGGTAGCTTAACATGCGTATCACCTACTTTGATAGCTGATCCTGTATGTGGTCGATGTCGTTCCGTAATCGTTCATCTTCCTCTTGCCTCTTCCCTAAAAACGTGTTCATCTCTGCAAGGACCAGTGCACTCGACTTCAACTGTAACACGGGGATGGCAATTATTAAAAGAGATTGACAATGAGCGTGTACTGTTTTAACTTTCATAGATATGGTAGTTGTGTGATTTACATTGTACTTTTTTTTACTTTAAAATAATTTAATTAATAAGGTTATTGTGAAACAATTTATACCTGTGGGCAGGCAATTTCGTAGTTTTTAAAAAAAGACAATTTCATGGGTTCGAAAATTTGTAGATTTTTTTTTACAAAAATAAAAAACTCCAAACTGTGATCCTAATTCATCTGCAAACTCACCATGCGCCGATCTCGTGCTATTATCATCTACACACACAGTTTATGACACTACAATGGGACAATATGTCAATAAGCGCAGATACCCATGTCAACAAGCAAATTCATTGAACTGATATCCCCCACCTGCTTAGGCAAAGTTCGTGGATTGGAAATGAAAAGTAGGTGGAATATTCCTATATTAACATCATAACATGTAATATGGCTGCAGAGAAATGGAACGTTATGTTGGATATCAGTTTGAGTTTGTTTATAATTATTATCATGTGTTCAGTCATACATGTATGAACATAATCCCACCAATCACTACCATGAAATGGTTTCGGACAAGTTTTTTGTATGATTTGACCTAGTGACCTAGTTTTTTATCACATGTGACCCTGTTTTCAATTTTGTTTATCACATGTGACCCAGTTTTAAATATATCAAAGAGTTCATCAAGGAAAACATTCTGATCACGTTTCATGAATATTAGACCATACATAATGCCTCTAATGTGTTCCAAAGATTTTTCTAAGATTTGACCTAGTGACCTAGTTTTTGACCCCATGTGACCCCCTTTTACAAGCAGTCCATAGATACATCAAGAGGTACATCCTGACCAAATTTAAACATAATCTGACCAATCATTACCATGATATGGTTCCTGACAAGATTTTTCTAAGATTTGACCTAGTGACCTTATTTTCGATCATATGTCACCCAGTTTTATATACATTCAAGAGTTCATCAAGGAAAACATTTTGATTAAGTTTCATGAATATTTGACCATGTATAATGCCTCTAGTTTGTTCCAAAGATTTTTCTAAGATTTGACCTAGTGACCTAGTTTTTTGACTGCATGTGACCCACTTTTACAAGTGGTCGAGGGTTGATCAAGGGGAACATTCTGACCAAGTTTGAACATTTTCTGATCTATGCCTACCATGATATGGTTCAGGACGGACAGACGGAAGTTCTCACATATCAACCTTTGTTAGGTACTTTACCATTACTCCCATTATAAAGATATACCCACTAAAGCCCTACTAACCCTAACTAACCCTACCCAACAAGGGCTACCCAACAAATTTATCTTCTGCAAGTAATGAAGGAATTAGTACCCAATATATACCCATTTGTGTGTGCAGACGGACGGACGAACGGAATGACAGACGGACAACGCCAAAACAATATCGCCCTCCCGAAACCTTCGATTCAGCGGGGGACAATTATCACTTGATCGGTGATTTAATTGTCATAAATGATATCAAGGATATGGTGAAATAGTCAAAAAAATTGAATTGTCAATTAGTCGTTTTTCAAACTGCCAACAGTTGGGTGTTTAATTTAATAATTGATTAAATATTTCATCTGAGAAACAAAGTCAAGTGGCAAAGCCAATCACACAAGATAAATAAACAGCCATTTTACACGAGCCGCACAGGAGGTTGATAATCAGCTTGTTTTAATGCTCTGGCAATGTCATACAAAAAACTGAATGCAAGTACATATATACTTACAATTTAATTTATTATCCTTGAGGTTAGATAAAATATAATATAAACCATATTAACAGGAAAATAAACACTGATTTAGGTACCTACAAGTTGTATACCACGACCATGTATATTCTATGAATACATAATTATACATTGCATACCCTTTTTCATTGACAGTATAATTTAAGAATTTAAAGTCAAATTTTTATTGGGATCTTGAATTCTTGGATAAGCAAATCTACAAAATCCATGAAAATTAATTTCCCACAAATATTCATGATTTTAAAGTATTTCAGACCGAGCCATTACGATCAAATTTTGAGGAAGCCTGACAAACCATTTATCAGACAGCTCTTGCACCCTCTTTCTAATTTCAACACTGTTCAATGAATATGCAAATGACACTATCCCCCCAACCCTGGATACCAGGGATACCATCCCCGAGCCTCTATACAAGGTAATGACACTATACCCCCACCCTGGATACCAGGGATACCATCCCCCAGCCTCTATATAAGATAATGACACTATATACCCCCACCCTGCATACCAGGTTTTCACTCCTGACTTTCTCCATGCGGTATCGACACAGCCTATCCCAGACTGACTGCTCCACTCCCTCCGGACAGTTTGAGAGTTTGTCTAGGTCTGTCATCTGGTTTGACATGTATGAGTCTGTCTGAGCATTAGTGCGTGCCGTGGATGGGCGGTCTGCAAATGGGTTAGGTAACATATTGGCGTCACCCTCTGCTCTTGTTATCTTGAGAGCCCTGAATCAAATATTGGGGAAAGTTAGAACTCATGATGATTAAAGCCATCATCTTCGGTATTAACAACACTGTCATTTAGACTGTCTTTTCCTGAAACTAGAAACAACCAAATTAATGTATAAATGATATCTACAAAAAAAACCCATACATTTCTACAATGCATATTTGATCCTTGAATTTTTTATTATTTTAACATTAATATATTTTAACTAAAATATTTTTTTTATGAACAGTCATTCCTAGATTTTTTTATTAAATTACAGTATACCAGTACCTTTAATCCATAAAGCAAAACACACATCACAATAAACTTACCAACAATAAGTGTACGAAATACCATGGGTAATTATATATAATACAGCTTGCGAGGAATATTATATTAAATTTTATATGACTTAACACCGATTTCAGTATAATCAATCAATATTTTTCTGTACCATATGTTTTTGTCCATATTTACAACACATTACAATCTATACCTGTCTTTAGATTGGAAAAATGAATGTGCCGAGGCAACTATGAACTTGGAAATCATGTGATGCCTGTATGCGAAACAAATGTTAGCTATGTAATTTGAAACAGAAATGTTCTTAACTATGTAATTTGAGACAGAAATGTTCTTAACAATGTAATTTGAGACAGAAATGTTCTAAACAATGTAATTTGAGACAGAAATGTTCTTAACAATGTAATTTGAGACAGAAATGTTCTTAACTATGTAATTTGAGACAGAAATGTTCTTAACTATGTAATTTGAGACAGAAATGTTCTTAACTATGTAATTTGAGACAGAAATGTTCTAAACAATGTAATTTGAGACAGAAATGTTCTAAACAATGTAATTTGAGACAGAAATGTTCTTAACTATGTAATTTGAGACAGAAATGTTCTTAACTATGTAATTTGAGACAGAAATGTTCTTAACTATGTAATTTGAGACAGAAATGTTCTAAACAATGTAATTTGAGACAGAAATGTTCTTAACAATGTAATTTGAGACAGAAATGTTCTTAACTATGTAATTTGAGACAGAAATGTTCTTAACTATGTAATTTGAGACAGAAATGTTCTAAACAATGTAATTTGAGACAGAAATGTTCTTAACAATGTAATTTGAGACAGAAATGTTCTTAACAATGTAATTTGAGACAGAAATGTTCTTAACTATGTAATTTGAGACAGAAATGTTCTTAACTATGTAATTTGAGACAGAAATGTTCTAAACAATGTAATTTGAGACAGAAATGTTCTAAACAATGTAATTTGAGACAGAAATGTTCTAAACAATGTAATTTGAGACAGAAATGTTCTTAACTATGTAATTTGAGACAGAAATGTTCTTAACTATGTAATTTGAGACAGAAATGTTCTTAACTATGTAATTTGAGACAGAAATGTTCTTAACAATGTAATTTGAGACAGAAATGTTTTGAGTGAAAAATGCTCAATTTCAAATTCAGTTGGCATGGATGGAATCATTTTTATAAATATGATAAGTTTTGTGGTAAGTTAATATACTATTGAAAAAAACTCCTTTATGTAAGTAACGTGAGCTTAAAAGCTGCACTTTCACAGATTTGCATGACTCTTTTAAAAACATATGTCCTAGAATCAGCTGATTTTGGCATCAATGCCTTCAATTCAGTCATATTAGATTATTCACAATAAAACAGATTGCAATTGTTTGGTAAACTTCAGAATATTTCGTTTTTCTTAAAGCGTTGGTTAAGCTTTTAACCATAAAACATCAATTTTCCAATGTTAAATATGAATAACTAAGATCTGATCTTTTTCCAGCAGCAAAAATTTGCTCATTCAAAGACAAAAACTATAAAAGTTGTCACCTTTAAAATATGATTTCATGTAAATATTCTTTTTTTATTTAAAATCATTAATTAATGAATGTACAAATAAAATATCAAAACAACTTTGTGAGTTCAGTGAATGTACAATAGGATTACAATGCCATGTACCTGAGGATAGGGTTAATATCTTGGGTATCAAAAACCGAACATGCCGACAAACCCTGAAACCTCTGCATCATCATTCGCCTTATGTGTGCATAGGACGAAGTTTGATTAAAATCAAGCCAATGAACATAACAAGAGCATCGTTGAATGAAAGATCATCTGTTGTTATATGTCAAACAAGGGACATAACTCTAACTATTGAAACCAGAGTCACAGGCCCTGATATACATGTGCATATTGTCTCTGGCAACCATGTTACCAAGTTTCATATCAATAATTTGAGTGATCACCAAGTTTAAAGCTTTGAACAACACCACCAATGTGGCCCCTAAAAACAGCAACAAGGCTATAACACTACCTCTTAATTATTTTCTTTAAAAAACTGACAAGCTAAAAAATATGTAACTTCCACTTTTTTTTGTATAAGTTAATTTTTATTAATACAACTTCTAACCACTTTAGGCTGTAAATTGAAAAAAGTATGATCTCAGCCACAGTCTTTCATTTGAATACTTGTCAGCTCTTCTCACTAATAAGACTTATGAATACAACATTGTGTTTTTCAGGCCAATCTCATTCAAAAGGATTTTTTTTATTTTTCAATTTCTTTTTTTGTTTGATTGTGATGAAAGCAAATAACATATTCAATCACATTCAAGTCCATTTCCTGGTTAGTAACCAGCACTGGTGCTCAATTTGGGAACCCCAAGAGGGTTCCCATTGTCGAGATTGAACCCTGCGGACCTCATGTATGAGAGGTAAAGACCTATACCACTGGAGGTAAAGGCCAATAGGCTACCTAGTGAAATCATGGTTGAACAAGCCATGTACCTGGGTCGTTTCTTGAAGAACCTGTAGAGCTGGTCCTGCTGTACAGCAGACACGTCCTGGAACTCTTTCTTGAACTGTTTGTCCATGACCTTGTCCTCCGCCAGGAGAATGTCATACTGCTCACGGAACGCGTCAACACTCTTACGAGTCTCCTGTACTGTCTGGGTCGCCTTTTGCTAAAAACATAAACTTTGCGTTAGCAACTTATCATGCTTATAAAAAAAAACTTCTTTGAACTATAAAGTGATGACAGCTATCAGCTGATATAAACATCCCATTAGTCTATTTCTCATGTAGAAAGCAGAACTTGTGTCTATTTTGAGCAGCCATGAGAAAATTATGCTTATATTATTAAGTCCACAACCTCTTAGGTCAGAGGAGGGTACATATTTACAATGCACCACTTAACCAGCTCTTTTTATATCTTTGCGCAGCATATTTACCAGCAAAAGCAAAAAGGTTCTGTCTGCAATTGCTGTTAATGATGCTTAGAACCTTTTTGCTTAAACCTGTTCATTATTAAGCTAAGAATAGATATATCTGTAATCAACAGTTGTCTAACACAACGTCACCTTTTTATTTTCTTGTATTCAAGAAGACCTACATGTAGGAGCTCTTTGTCCTGTGTTTCCAGTTGTGGTAAACTACTGGTATCTATAACCTACCTTGTTGACTTTCTTCTGTTCAAAGAGACGAAGAAGCTCATTCTCCTGTGTTTCCATTTCCTCCTCCACAAGTAGAGAGTAGCGCAGACGCAGGATCTTCAACTCCTCCTAAAATGCATACACAGGCAAAATTAACCTTGATTCATTGTTAGACTCTCACAATATTTGTACAATATTGCATGTCTTGACATACATACTTTTAGCATCACCAACAGAGAGTCTAGCAATGAAAATGCAGAATCTTTTCTCCTCCTGATAAAACATACGGTAAAACAGTGCTTTCAGCCCTTTTTGATTCTAGCTCAAGCCAATGAGGAAATTAAGAAAGTTCAAGCCAACAGGGTTCAACTGTATTTTAGTTCTTAAAAATATCTTGAATATTTCTTAAGTTATGCCAATAAACTATAGTTTTTACATCACTGACTGCAGCTGCCCATGGCATCTGAGCACTATGATAATACCACAATTGTATTCTTTGAAAAAAACTTATATATAAAAAAAATATATAAACAGATTGACGATTTTTCTCCAACATACCTGATAGATGACCATCATGACCTTGATTTTCTTCATGAAGACGGTGTTAAGCATGTCATCGAAGCCAGCCATGCTTTCCTGAATCACACTCTGGTTCTTGCGCAGCTCTGCCTCCAGTTGCTGAAGGGAATTGTAATTTCTTGAATAAGATTGATAATATAATATAATTTTATATTTACACTTTCAACTTCCATTCCTTAAATGAACTGCCTTTCGGCAATTGCGTTCATCAATCGATGAACGCAACATCTTCGGATATGTTCGGATCGCAATTCATCGCATAACGATATACATGGCAACTATTGATATTGTTACTGTTTATATCATGTCAGCAGGTCCCGTAAAATAAAAATCGACATTTTAGAAAGTGTTAATTTATTATACTTTAAATGTATTGTTGCCATATTTAGTGTTCCAATTTTACGCTTAAAAGTGATTTCAAGTGGTTGATCTTTTCCCGCGTTATTGTGACGTCATTTGAAACTAGAGCTGTCACAGGAGTGACGAAAACCCCCAAATGCCGCCTGGACACAGGAATGGCAAACCATTCCTTTGAAAAGAGGCCAAAACTCCAAAGTTACTGCACACTGCATCTTCTTTTATCATGCATGTATTGTTTGTCCGGAAACCGTTTTTCTATTTTCGTAACAGTGCACAAAAACCTTTACTCCACTGGCCCCATTTTCAATCACAAGAATTGTCTTCACAGAGGCTGCCTATACAGCAAGTTTCATCACAATATCTCATGCCCAATTAAAGTTAAGAAGCAGAAACAATTTTTCTATTTTTAGTAACAGTGACCTTGACCTTGGCCCCACCAGCCCCAATATCGAACTTGACCTGTATCTTCTGATGTTACACCTGTGTACCAAAAAATTTTCAAATCTGGCAAGCCTTTCATGAGTTATCGTCCGGAAACCGTTTTTTCTATTTTTAGTAACAGTGACCTTGACCTTGGCCCCACCAGCCCCAATATCAAACTTGACCTGTATCTTCTGATGTTACACCTGTGTACCAAAAAAATTTCAAATCTGTCTAGCTTTTCATGAGTTATCTTCCGGAAACCATGAAAACAGACCGACCGACCGACCGACCGACAGACCAACCAACTGACTGACAGACCGACCGACTGACCGACAAGCTCACTCCTTCGTTTGTGGGGGTATAAAAATGTTTCCGGTAACAGTCGGGTCGTTCTATTTACAACATGGGTAAGAAAAATTTCAAATCTGTCTAGCTTTTCATGAGTTATCTTCCGGAAACCATGAAAACAGACCGACCGACCGACCGACCGACAGACCAACCAACTGACTGACAGACCGACCGACTGACCGACAAGCTCACTCCTTCGTTTGTGGGGGTATAAAAATGTTTCCGGTAACAGTCGGGTCGTTCTATTTACAACATGGGTAAGAAAGGTTTTCTTAAATGAAATGAAGTATTTTTTTGAAAAATTCTTGAATGAAATAAGGAACTATTGGTATAAATATAAGTAATGAATTGCGGGATTGATGTCATTATTGGGGATATGAACACAATTGGGCTAGTCAAATTACGCGTGGAGCCGGACTCGACACACTTTGACCAGCCCAATTGTGTTCATACCCCGATAATGACATCAACCCCGCAATTCATTCCTTAATTGAATAATATTGATAATATAATGTGTTTTTTTTTTATAAAAGATTGATAATTTCTTCGTCCTGATCAAAATTTCGATCTGAGGGCATGCTCATAAGCCGGCAAACCTTAAACTATCAACTTGTACAGTAGAAAATGCATTTTTGTACATTTCACCAAAAAACACTTGCAAGTTTGTTTACTGACAACATGCAGAGTAGTAACTTTAGATCACTGTTGACGTCAAATGGTTCCTTTATTTTTCTCTAGTAAAGCAGAGTTACATGTACCTACCTTTCTGTATTTCTCCCTCTCTTCTTGGAGCTCTTTCACTCTCCTCTCAAACTCCTTGGCAGCCTTCTGCTCATCTTCACTCCACTCCGACTCCTCTTTCTGGCTCATGAACGCTGGCTTTGGAATATCCTGAAGAACATAAACATTTTGGTAAACACCATCAAATTGAATATTAAACATTGCAAGTAAAGAAACTGAGCATTCAATATTTAGGATTTTGTATGTCTTATTTTGAAAAAAAAAGACAAACTTAAAATTACTGCAACATAATAAAAGACAACAAGTGATAGTATTTGGGTGAAATTTAGGCACTTCTAAGGTCCTACCATCTTTAGTTCATCTTCTTTCTTGATCTCCAGCACTCCGCCCATCATATCAACGAGAGCCCGTTCTCGGATATTATCTCCCCTTTCACGAGCCCGGCGTTCCTCTTCTTCCTTCTTCTTCTTCTCTATTTCCTTACGCTGCTCTGGCGTGTAGAACTTCTCTACCTTTACCTGCAAGAATGGATAAACATGATTTTACTTTCAATTGAAGAGTACTTAATTACCTTCAAATGAAGAGTACTTTATTTTGAAAATGTTCTGTTTTTCTTTTTTAAAGTTTACTAGAGTTCTGTTGACATATATTTCAGTAAACAATTGCATCCTAAACTATAGAAATGATTTTTTGCTTTTATAATTATCATTAATTTCACAAAAGAATGTGACTAATTTATTACCATACGATAATACAGCCTGAAAAGACTGAAATCTGAAATTTCAATACTGAAAATTTAAGCATGACATGCCCTCTTATGAATGAGGGTCATTCCTCTGGTACGAAAATCATTGCACACACAAAATCTGAGTACCTGGGGCACCTTTCTGGCCAGGAACCCAATTTTCAACTTGCTGTGCATTACCAAGACCTTCAAATGTGTCATCAATGAGAGTCCCAGGGGCAATAATCACTATGTAATTCTTACCCTTATCCTTATACATACCTCAATGAATCCATTCACTCTATTGGCAAGTTAATTTTAATGTCCAAACAAAATACTTTGTTATAATCTTTAAATTACGTTAAATCTACAGTGGTTATCGAAATACAGCCCCTGGCGGAGGTCCCCCAGCTAGATATTCCAAGAGAAAACCATGTCACTGTCAACATTTCAACACACTTATACCCATACCTCATCATCATTAACAGTAAGAAGAATCTCCGGTTTCTCTGCGATACCCATGGTGGGTTCAATGACCTCTTCTACAAGTTCAAGGTCAGCGATGATCTTCTTTATGCGCTTGTTCTTGTCTGTGATCTTTCCAATCTCCTGCTCTTTCTTGAGAAACAGCTCATCAAACTCCTTGTTGAACAGGTTCTTGATACGGAATATGGCGTCCTGTAAAGAAGTGATATAAGATAAGATAAGATAAGATAAGACAATCTTTAGTAACACTTAAGAATCCCATCCACCAATAAGCTAATTCTCGCTGGGTCTATAAACCTAAATTTGTAATGCATGTGAGTTTGGGTAATGGTCACTAAGCTGGACAAGCAGGTATTCTCCGGGTACTCTGGTTTCCCCTGTGAACAACACAAGACCAGAATCTAGGGCAACATCGTGCCAACAAGAGTGACTTAGTATAAGTTATCATAACTTTCTTAACAACAGTTTTAAAATAACTTTAAATTTTTGAAACAAAACCTTAGTGTTTTTAATGTTGATACCTCATGGTGACCTCACAATTTGAATGGTATTTGCTTGCTGTCTGCTTATACATGTAAAATAAATTACCAAAAATACAGCACAGTTCTCGATCGTGAAATACTCCTCTTGTATTGGAAACATTACGTGTATTATTTTAAAGGCACACAATATAGGTTGATGCCAAAATTATCTAAAAAAAAATTATTTTAAAGCATTTTCATATATGACTTACATGTTTAACCTTGAAGATTAAAACCCCAAAAAGCATTTGAGTTAGGTACAGAAGAAAAAATAGTAACCTTTATAAATGTTTTTTTCTGAATTAATAGGTACGTGGCCACAATTTCCCCAGTTAAACAAATGTCAAAATATTGCTTATTTTTTCATCTGTAATTAATTTATATGCCTTTTTTGTTTTGATCAATAAAGTCAAATCAGTTTAAAATGACAGTGCATTATTTAGAAGTGAAAGCATTTTTTTTTCATCAACCTATATTGTGTTACTTTAAAACTGCTCTTGGAAAATTGTTATTAGCTCAAAATAAATTGAGAAATTCGCAACTTTTACCTCTAGCAAGACAATCTGGTTGACTTTCTGTTCTCTGGCATGGAGCTCAAACTGGCTATAGAACAACTCACTGCCTCCTCCATACTGGGCACCTGGTGGGACAAATAGTGGTTGCTATGGTAATTGGTTGGTTGTACAAACAATGGTTGCTATGGTAACAGGTGGATAGTTACCATGGAGACAATGCTGCATTCTTTGAAGGTTATTTCTTTATGATTTAAAAGCTATAAAAGCTATTCAAATAAAAATAATGTTATACTTTTTTAAGTGACTGTTGATTGATTAGGATGTTTTGTATTAAAAGATTGCATGAACTTTAGCAAAATAAAATTAATAATGTCATATCAACTTAAATAAGACAGGCATTATATGTAGGGTTATGTTTCCAGCTAACATGCACATATATACATTCTAAGCAACATTGAACCACCCATTTCCAAATTTAGCCATGCAAGGTAAATAACATGTCTATTGTCATAACTTGTCTAATGCTAACTATAAAGATAAAATAAACGCTGAACCATAAATAATTTGAGATGCGTAATAGATCCATATACATGTTAACTTATGTAGTCTGCACTTATAAGGATGATACGTTACCTTGATTTTTAGTATTTATATATTATTTGTGCTTAATTTAAAAAAAGAAATTAAATAATTAAGCTGAATTCTAATATTTTGTACTGCATCTATATAATATTGTTTTTTATTATTCAAACCATTAAAAATCATATATTATAGTCTCTAAATTATACCCTCTAAAAGAAATACCAGACCAGGCATGCAATTGGGCTATGGGGCTACAAGAAAAGCCTTTATAAACATATAAATATATTCTAAAAAAGAAAAAGACAATCATTGAAAAATTCACTTTTGGTATTATTGATATTACAAGCAGTAACATTTGAAACAATGAAAAAAATAATATATATATTGTTGGTTATTAAATATTCTCCAAATAGCAAATTTATATAGAATCACTTTAAATATGAGAAACCGAAAAAACTACCAAATTAATTATAATACCAAAAGTGAATTATTGGGAATTCATGAATAAATAATTTCCTGAATTTTGTAAACCTGCACCGTACATAGAATCCTAAAGGATGCAATATGAAGGAGAAGATTCCAAGGCCGAGATATATCTAATTGGATATAATAATGGTTTTCATATAAACTGGGGTTGTTGTTTCATACCCAAAATATCTTGAATTGGTAAAGAATATCCTGTTAACAATATAAAACATAACATTTAGTACAATTTAACCACATCAAATCTTCTGTTTATAATATAATAGGCTATGTATATGCTATATATCAAAAGATAAAAAGTCAAACATATCAGACATAAGGAGAGGAATGGCATGATTCAAAAGCAATAATTGTGTACTATATGATGCCAAATGATCATTTTTCATACATGCCAATATACGGCAAAATTAGACAAAATATAATTTAGAGCCTGAGTTACGATGACTGATCAAAATCCCCTAGTTGAACTGGAAAAATCCCCAGGTTTTTTGAGCAAAATCTGCTGGGAAACCTTCAAGAAATATGGTATGTATGATTTTCCATCTGCAAGTGAAATTTTTATGTTAAATGTCAAAGAAGCATCGAAATAGCATAATTTGTTTGCTTTTGAACCAATTGAATTAAATACTACATACTGAATTTTACAATAGGTAGTATGCTCTTATTCTCAAGAATTTTCAAATTATTTTTCTCACTATATTTTCCCCCCTGCATATTATCTATCCTTGCATACTATCTACAGTAAAATTCAATATTATTAATATATATAGATATAAGTATTTCAAGGCATGTCAATAATTTGACAAACATTTGTCATATTTCAAGTGTTTGTGTCTGTTTTCACTCAAGGGTATTAGTACTTTAGGTAAGGACAGTTATTATGTAACTGAGAGGGTAATACTCATGTTACTTTTTAGTATTAAGATATGCGTTCAGGAGTAAAGTGAAACTCAACAAAGGACAGGAATTTGTTTAAATGGGATATATACTTTTAGTAGAATGTTTGTGAAACAAAAAACTTTGTAAACATGTGAAAACATTGTCAACGAAGGGTTTCAATTGTGCAGTTTTGTGATGGGTCCAAATTTGGCATTTTCTGTATTTTTTGTTTGAACAGCTGCGAATGTGGTCCTCTCATTTATTAAGACATGCAGTAACTGATATAACATGTGTATATCATGTCTACCATTTTTTATTTTTTTTTATAATGTTTAAATAAACAATTGCATTTATATGCATGATATTGACCATAAATTTTTATATTTTAAACTTCATAAACAATTATCGAAAAAAGGTTCTATGGTCCAATAAAAAATACAGAAAATAAAAACCAATCACTTTTTTGTAAACTTTTATGGTTTAATAATTTACCAATACGGTCCGAATCTATAAGAGTTGAATATTCAGGATTACTGTAAGCTATGGTAACATCATACACATTGTCAGAACCCATGCTATATCATTCCAATTACTCAACCAAATATACCAAGGGAAAATAGGCTGGTGAAACTTCATAATCCATGAATATTCAAACATAACTTCTTACCTATTTTACATATTGCCTGAGCCATGTCTCAGCCATCCAATCAAACATCTGCATTTAACCTCATTAATTATTCATGAGTATGAGGTCTCATCCAATCAAACATCTGCATTTCACCTCATTAATTATTCATGAGTATGAGGTCTCAGCAGTTAATTTGCCCAATGCATTAAATGGAGTAATAAGTCATAAATAGAGTGGGTTCTGAGAATGCAAGTACATTAAAACAGCAAATAAAATCAGCATGACATGTGTGTGACAGACTTCAAAATAAATGATACATATTTGAATAGGTAACAGCTATTTGAGAGTTTTCTACATTACGTTACCTGGCAATCCACCTTCTGATCAAAACCATTGAAATTATGATTTCATAAAAAATAACTATGAAAATTGATTGTAAATCATTACAAATATTGCAGTGGAAGAATCTCTGTGAACAAACCCATTTAGATCGCAACATTGAAAGACAAATTGTATCAATTTTCAATAGACTTGTGCCATAAAAATTTCATAACTGATGCATAGTTTAGGTGACTATAAATTGTTTGATAGATTTTCATCCCCCCCCCCTCCCTCAATTCTACCGCCCCTTGAATTTTACTTACTCAAACAAAAATGTTGTTCAAGGGTCTGTATTTGTGTATCAGTCCGATACTGAATGGGAATGGTGTTTATTCATACCTACTGTGTTGATGAATAACATTCATATGTAAAAAAAAAAAATTGTTACAATCATGTTCGTGGTTCATCTAGAACGACATGTATATGGTCCCTTATGCAATTAGAAAGAGCATGAACATATATTTAAGGGTCAAACAGTCATCAAAAAAAATAAAATCCCCCCCCCCCATTTTAGAAAAAAAAAAGGATGAAATTTCTAGCAATTAATTTATATTGTTGGCCTATCAAAGTAACTGCTTTGAGCAATAAGTGTTTTCACAATTTCTTCCACAGCAACTGTATTGTAATTTGTGGCATTCAATATAATGTAATGGTAAGATGGTACTTAAGTAATGCAAACAAACAGAATGAAAACATCTGATTGAATTGATATATCTTTTTACATGACTGGATGTAGCTGGCCCCTATGAACGATTTCATAACTAAGAAAGATTTTCAAAAATGCAGTAGCACTGATCTTGACAAAATTACGCAGAGATCTGGGGCTATGACTTCAAACAGTCTCAAGTCTGAGTCTAGTCTCAGCACTTTCATTAAATGACAAAATATCATTTTTGTTTTGCTCAAATGAATGTAAATAATCACCAAATTTCCGATACTATAAAAAATCATCAAAATTTCACCAAAAATTCTCAACTAGAAAGAAAGTTGAAATGAAATTAAGATTTGCAGTTTTGCCACTTGAGTTTGAACCAGACTTGAAGCTGGACAGAATCATGGCCCAATGATCTGGGGTCATATTCAATAACCACCTCAGATTTTACTTAATTTTAAGACTAGAATCTAAGTGTTTTTATTGAATTAATCGACTTATGGACTGGATTGAGGCATGTCTAAGGATAAGAATAAAAATTATATTGAATACAGCCCCTGATCTTGCACTGGATATGTATAAGATCGATGACGGAATGCACACTGCAGCTACACCCAAACAGGTCAAATAAAAAAATAAAATAAAATATATATTTCACTGCATAATATCCACCTAATCAAGCCACACAAGAAAAAACAACACTGAACTGTCTAATATTGTGAAGCAAATCTTGGCATTTGAAAATAAAATGAAATATTATTTTTATTAAACTTAAGTTCTTAGGGCTTTTTCAACAATTCTTAAATGAATACAATAATTTTTGTCATCTATATCAATGTGGGTAGGCGATGTTCATTGACAAATTCATAAGACTTTTATTAAGATACAAACAAAAGCCAAAATAAAATGGTCCATCTTATATTGACATCATTATACATGTCACATTCATTGACATAATTTCATAGACTTTAATTCAGATAAATATAAAAGCCATATACAGTATATATAGAACTCATTCACTTGATGAAAAAAACGTGTCTGGCCTAAAACCTAAAACAAAAAACTGAAATCTTTTTCTAATGACGCAACACTTGAGCACATTATAATAACAATATTTCCCCACTGTATTGGGGTGGGTGGGGTAAGTGGACACATACCTAGACTGCCCGTGGTTGAGGGCTGCTCCTTCCCGTCATCATCCTCTCCCTCACCTCCCTCATCATCCTGCAAGAAAATAAAAGACCATGTCAGCTTAGTACTACATGTATGTCATATGGTCACAATAATTATTAAATGCAATGGTGCCATCTTATCAAGGTATGTATGTACAATTGCTTATTTGTTGACATATTTATATGTATAAAAATTAATGGAATTTTAATGGAAATAAAAAGAATATAATTATAAAAAAAAAATCACAAAAAATCTCAATAATTACATTTTTGAAAAATTGAAATATTTACATAAGTCTGTACATCATCATTTTAAATGATAACCAAAATACAAGAAATTACTCTGAAACAAAATAGTTAACAACTTGAAATACATTAAACATATAAAAACAACAGCACATTGCCTTAAATAATTATTAATTTTAAAGTTGTTTTATTAAAACTTTTATTTAATTTTACATTTAAAACTTTCAACTCAGTTAAAAGAAGCAATTATCCACAATGGGTTTCTGTTTGTTCATCCATTTATATACTTTACTGACCTAATTGAATTAATTTTGAACATGTGATCAGATTTAAAGTTAATAAATATCATGGATGTTTACACCATGGATTGGAAACGTCCTTCTATGTCTATAAGGATTATTTTGAACACTTTCGAGAAGCAAAATTGCATATGAAATTTCAATATCTGCGATTATGATTCAACTTGCGAAACTTCCTATTCTTTATTCTTGCTGATTGCTCACTGAGGATCATGGGTAGATTATTCATTCTGATTATTTCACAGATATCGGTCCGACCAGAATAATGGGGGTGGGGTATTAATAATTTTTAGTAGTAAAACATGTCTTAATTCTAAATTAATATCAAAATTACTATTACATCCTATAACATTAAATAATACAAAAAATATAATTGCTTATTACACAGGTATACAAGGTGTTTACATGTCCAAACAAATTATCAGCAGATCTGACAGAAATTAACAGAGTTTGCCGATTATTTCCGATCAAAGAACTGGAGGAATTTCCCGATACATGCTGAACAGGTGCAAAGGATTGTGAGTAAATGACTTCTTATTATCTTTTCACTGATAACGGGCAATTTTCAATCCATGGTTTATATGTCAGTGTAAATACTCATAAAATAGTTGACAACAGAAGTATGGTGCTGATGGCAGGTCAGACAGTTTACAACAATACCTTCCTTATACCACATTCAGTACTTGCCGATCGTGCAAATACTCATGAAATAGCTGACAACAGTAGTACAGTACTCATGGCAGGTCAGACTACAGCAATATGCATTACACCACATTCAGTACTTGCGGACCATGCAAATACTCATGAAATAGCTGACAAAAGTAGTACAGTACTCATGGCAGGTCAGACTACAGCAATACTCATTACACCACATTGGGTACCGTGTAAATACTCATGACAGCCACATTGTGTCGAGGATCAGAAATGTCAGTGGGTGCAGGTGCCCCATCAGCAGTGGGTGAGATCTTTGTCATACAAAAGATGATCTTAATATCAAAGATGAAATCTCTGGCAGCAGAAAAAATAACTTTTTCTTAAATAAAATAACGCCCCTGCCATTTTTGTACAACTATTGATTAAAATTAAAATATGATAATAACTATATATTAGTATAAAATTGAAACAACAACAACAACAAACATTTCATCCCAGAGTTTCTGTTTTTCTTTTATTGGCCCTATATTGAATTTATTAGTCATTTTGAACCATTATTAAGACTCTCGACATTGTGCTGCATGTCTTCCACTATTTTACTTCATCTTCTCAATGCCGCCTCTTCAAATCGATATCTTGAACAGTTCCCTAAAGACTGACAAATGAACAGTTTGAAAGACCTCTACCATTTTCGGAAGCTCTACTGTTGTCTCAATCAAAACGGCTATGAGAAATGTTTGCAGTATAACTTCCAACTTGTAACACAGAAATATCAACATGAACATAACTTGAATTAACAAAAGTCAATTAATGAATCTTACTACTTTATATCCATATTTTTTCTGTAGTAACATACTAAAGAACAACTAAAATGAAATGCATAGTTCAAATAAATCATATGTAAATTTGCACAACTGCACAATATGTAATAAATAAATTTTCAAATTTCTAAAATTTATTATTGGTACATGAATTTTTGTGTTAAGCATATTGAATACCAGGTTTTTACAAACTGTAAGGAAATGTAGGTTAAATTATGGATGGATTACCCTCACTGGCAATGTGTGTACTAATTTTCATAAGAATATCATGAAAGCGTTTTGAGTTATGGCCTTATGTTTCGCACGCTGAAGACATGGGCAATGAAATTGGTTTCTGTCACACCATCGTTCTTTGAAAAACAGACCAGCTCTTAAAATAAGTATGATAAATGTACAGTCGAACCTCGCTATGTCGACATCGGATAAGTCGACTTTACGGTTATGTCGACTTTTTTTTCCGGTCCCAAATTTATTCCTTCTTATTCCATATAAAATAAATATGTTTGTGTCGATTTTTTTATCTCAACTTTTTCGCTATGTTGACCTCGTTTTTCAGTCCCAGTGGTCGAATTTCACACATTTCCTATGTTCTTTATGTCAAACTGTAGATCGAGACGTAGGTGTGAAAATATTCACGACGGTTTGCGGCATGTTGCAAAATACCGTGCGTGTCAACATAACAAACTGTCATAATTGGTAAGTGCGAATAATTAAAATTGTTTGTTTATGTATTTAATTAAACAGACATTTATTGCTCGAGCCCTTTGGTATTGTATAAAACATGAACATTTTATTGATTAGATATCAATCCCGAATGGGAACAGAAAGAATAACTTCAAAATGTCAGTTTCACTGCTCTGTTCGACAAATTCAGAGAAGGACCCGGTATAACATCTTACAATGTACAAATGTATGCAATTGTGGTTTTATATGTGTTTTTTTGTGATCCATAAACATAAAAGAAATAAAGTTGACACAAATAATTCTTCTTTTGTTTCACTTTATATTTTTCAATAATAAGTTTACTGTTTTCATGACGAAAATATTTAACAAGACCGTTCAATTGTGGATGTAAACATCGTACAACCCAACTCAAACGTGTTGGTATTGGTGATATTTTTTGTAATTCGGATGAGACGACTTTTCGTTATCTCGACTTTTTTCACTAGGTCCCGAAAAAGTCAACATAAAGAGGTTCGACTGTATATACTGTCCAGTCATCGAAATTAGTCTTTTGGATGAACGAGCCCAAATTCATATACCAATGCTTGGCATTACATTTTTAACAAGCCCTTTTGCATAAAATCCATAATTTGAGCAAGACTGGTAAGCATTTTACCAGTGACGGGCTTGCGGGCTTGTGCTAAATTCGACCACTGTATACCGCAAAAGTGCATTCAATCGTTTGTGAAGGTTACATTTATTCACTTAGTCTATTAGTATCTTTACTTACCGCTGTAGTCGGCACTAGCTTGGTTGTGATTTCTAGAGTTTCTTTTCTAGCCTACAAAAGAATTAGTAAAAGCCACACTGTTATGAGAACCAATCACACATGATAGCGAACAAACTAAATCAAATTGCAAAACATAGCTAAATAGGGTTACAGTCTACTTCAAACATTGCAAGTTTAGGTCCTTCAAAACAGAATGTGACCTTTAAGAATCGTTATCTACATGAACTTTGGAACACGTAAATGTAAATCACAAGATGATCACCACAGCCCCTTAATAAGGCAAAAAAACAGTTATTTCCCAAAAGATTGGGTAAATAGGTACATTGTAGGCAAAGGTTTCTTTCTATTTTATTTTTTTGAGAACCGGGATTCTGTACCAAACCGACCTATTTCAGGGTACCTATAACACTATATCACTATTATTAACGTCTAATGAGGATTGAAAAAAATTATATGACCACCAAAGCAGCTTAAAAAACTTTTGAGTTGGGTGTATTTTCATGAGTTGGTCAAGACTTATGCCAAACAATTTATAATTGTGCTTTTGTTGGCTGCAATTTGAAATTGTGTCTGACCAAGTTTACCCTTAAAAAATAGTGATAGCCCTTACTTAATAATATAATAAGTTACAGTTCTGAATATCATACACAAACCATGCACATCTTCAAAGAATCCATACAATTACTATATTAATAATTTAGGTAACTTTTTGGCCATACTTTAAAAAATCTGACAGCCTTTAAGAGACTCTGATTGTAAAATTGTGCAACAATATTGGATACTTTTAATTATATATTTTGTGCCCCAATGGTTAAAACAGCTATTGAAATAAAACTTTTGGATGAACAACCCTGAATGTTTACATGAGTGCTATGCATCGAAATATTAAAAAAGCCCTGCTTATATATAAAATCCAGAATTTGAGCAAGCCCTTGTGCTTATTTTGAACGCTGGTTAAAACAGAAAAAATACACTAACATTTTTATCTCAGGATTTCAAAGAATAAAATTATGTCCCCTTTTTATCAAAAAGTAAATAAATAAAAACAGAGAGATTAGATGAGATAGAATTAATTTGCAATCAATGTGTAAGTTCCAGTTAGTTGGCAAATTAAAATACATTTACTAAAGTATGTAAATTATTAAAAAAAAATGTCATCATTAAGATACATTTCATTGAAACAGGCTCTGAATATACGTTAATGTATCTAAAACATCCTTGGCTCATATTGACTAACTTCTTGAGTCTGTGATTCAGACCCTGACAGGCTCAGAAAAATGAATTCTTAGAAGTTTCAAAATATCTATTATATAACTAATTTTGAATTTATAGATGTGTGCCTGATTATAGAATAGATTTTTTATCACTGATTCATCATTTTTATCATTTTGCTCCTATAATAGCACATTTGCCGCAGATTAAGCTGAGATTAAGCTTTTCTGAGGCTGGTCCCAATTTCTTGAAACTTCTTAAGTCTCTTATAACAGGATTAAGCTAAACTCACTATTTTTGTTTTTCAATAATTTGCTTAATATTTACTTCTTTAAGAATTTTTATACTTTAGATAGGAATTATCTGTATGTTTATTACATTGAACCATTTTTCATTAATTAAATTAAATTTAAGTATGTATTTTGGCTAATTGAAATAAGCTACTTAAGCCTGTTTAGCTTAAGAAGTTTCGAGAAATCGGGGCCGGAGGCTGAGTCTCAAACTCAAAATAACAGGGTCTGAGACTTCAACAATTCAGGACGTGAGTAAGGGCCATAAATTATCAATTTAAACTATCTGAAACTTAGAAGCAGGATAAATCATAAAAGACTTAGTGAAGCAAAAGTTAAAAGTTAATGACATCGTTACCAGTCCCATAACCCATAAATTAAGAAGCAAACAATCCTGTACAATTTGAGAAAAGGTTGATTAATTGTTGTAATTGGGTATCAAAATTAGTTGCCTCAGGCTAAAGACTACCGGCAGACAATGTCATTATTGAAATGAACAGGTATTTACGGTAACTGAAATTTCTACATTCTTATCTTGACATTAAGAGAGAAACATGTTTTTTTAAATTAAAACATTTTCTACAAAATGCACACGAGCTAACAATTCAAATTTACGACAATTATAACACACATGTACATATAGCTGATCTAGAAAGTTCTGGTTAATAACAAGTTGTGTCTCAATGTAAGCACGGTCATAGACTGGCATGAACTCCATCAACAAGATATGGGTCTTATCATAAATCTTTGAGTTAACTAATTGGCATCATATTCAATATATTTCACACAAACAAAAAAGTGCATTATGGTACGTAAAATGTTACAATGCCGTTATATAGTCTAAACAAAAAACATTACACCATGGGGCACTGTCATAATGTTTTCAGACATAAAAAAAATGAAGATATCATATTTCTTGCCTATATCATATTTAGAATATGACCCTGTGTTTGCTTGTCAGGTATATTCTTAAAAACACATACAGTAATAACTGAAGTGCAAATCTTTCAAAAACTAAAAAAAATGTTTAATTTTGTAATTCTCTGTTCAACGAGAAAATTTTGCAATGTTATAACTAGATTGAATTGCTAGAAACTTCTTAAACATCTACTTTTCGTTACTCAGCTTTTTCGAATTGAGACACAATTATCTTGTATTTCCTTGTTACACTGTTATTGTAGCTGTTTAGTTTACAAACAACCAGAAAGATCTAATAAAAACTCAGTTTTTCTATACGAGTACCTTCTTTTTCTTAATAACAGGTAGAGGTTTATCCTCAAGAGCCTAAATATAACAAATGTCAGTATGATATATTTGCTAAATAATGAATATAATATTTATTACCAATACACCCTAAAAAAACTTGAAAAGTAATAACTATTTCAACCCACAACAGATTAAAAATACTTCAAATGTGTAATAAGGTATAAGAAAAATAGATTAAATAAAAGTTGTAAAAAAACATCAAGTCCGAGACCAATTTTAACAAACAGTCTCAAGTCTGACTGAATTCAGTCTCAAGGTATAAAACTGCAAATCTTCTTTTCATTGTACCTGTACTTCCAGCTGAGTATTGTTGATAACAATTACTATTTGAAATTGTATAGTTATTTAAATTTATTTTTATAAAACCAACTCAACATAGATGATTCTTTGTAATTTAAAAAAGTATTTTTCTGAGTCTGAGTCAAGACTTGGACTTGAGGCTGTTCACAATTATAGGCCCAGATCATCTAACTGAAATTCTGAGAAACATTGACTTTTTCCACTTTCCAAAACCTTACAAAAGTACTAATAATTGCAAGCAAAAACCATCCGGATAAAAACAATGCTATTTTATGGCATAAAAATCATCATACCTTTTCTTCGGCAATTTCAATCTGCCTCCGTTTGGTGACGGTTTCCAACAGCTGTTTTGTTTCCTTGGGTCGCTCACGCATTGGGAAGTTACTCACTTCCAAGTTGGAGTTGAAGGCCTAGAGAAAATCACATTTGATAAGTATACAAAACCTCAACATACTTCAATACTACTTTTAAAACTACAAACCAATGAAGACATAATTTCGTCAAGACAAACTCCACTTTTAACTTAATAAAATCAATTGTCCAATTGTTCAGAACTTTCTCAAAGTTAACAACATTGTTAACAGAAGAGTTTAACTTTACTGGTAGTAGGTGAAATATTTTATGATGTGCTTGTATGTTTGCAGAAAACAAGTACAGCTGAAACAGTTGTCTCGAATTTTGTAAGAAATACAGTTCACAAGTGTATCAATTAAACATCCAGTGCAATGACAATGTCAATGACAATGTTAAAGTTAACAACGAAGGAGTTGACAATGTTTTTAAGTAAAGAAAAATTTGAACAATCGGCCAAATGTTTGCATTGATTTCTGTCTTGAAATTGTTTGCTGCCAATTGCATTCCTATGAATGACATGAACCAATTTTCAAATTTTTGTTATGAACTTTCCATTAAGTTGAATATTCGACTTAATTTATACTAATTTCTTTTAATATGATTGTGACAAAAGCTTAAAAAATCATGCTTGAGTCTGTTTCCTGGAAAACAAGAATCAAGTTCTGGTGTCCATTTAGAGAAATCATGAGAATGTTTTACTGGTGGGGATCGAACCCACAACCTCTAGGATGAGAGGTGCAAACGTATACCTGACTGTTTTCACACTCTTAACATTTGATTAAGTTTCTTAATAATAAAGCAAATACTATGTAATAATTTATACCTGTACAGCCCTTCCCTTGACAACCATCTCATCCCAACACTCCCTTTTGATCATCTCACGCAGGTACATCTTGGCCAAGTTCTCAAACTCTATCTCCTCACGAACCTGGGAACAAAGCAATCAAGCTCAATTATTGGAAACAATTATTAACAGCTATTGGAAAGCTCATTGCAAAAAGGATGTAACTCCTTCTATTTTTATACCAAGTAACGCAAGGTTTGGGCTGATCCCTCAAATATCGATTTCAGTAAAACATACCTATATAAATAACTTATATAGTTTATTTGCATATTTTAACAACGTTTTCTTAGAAGCAATGGATTTGAAAACACAATTTTAAAACCTATTACTGTCCGCTATGAAAATTGATGTGCCACTCACACTTTCCAAACCATGACTCATAGTTATTAACAGTAAAACCAACGATAAATCTTTAATTCACTATGAAACCAACCATAATTGATGATAAACCGAGCACAAAACTTACCCTCTCAACCTCAAGGTCAGCCTCAGCCTGAAGTCTAAGCTGCTCCTCAATGTCAAGGTCAAACTCATGATGGTTAAGCTGCTCTATGTCTGGTAGGGTCTCGTTGTTACGCAACATGCTTTGTAGCTAAAAGAACATGGAATCAAATTACTTAGTTTTTCACGAAAGTTATATATATATAATTTTTATATATTCAAAGGTGAAATTCATGAATATAAAAATATGAACAATGTTTGGTGCTTTTTTAACTTGGGAATAGCTATTAATTAAAAAAAAAACATTTATAACGGCTAACATTTTTTTATCGGTACTTAAATCTTATGTTATTTTTTTATCATTAAAGTCAAATGAGTTAAAAATAATTTTCGAGCGTCTTAAAAAGAAGACAAAAATTTATCAACTTACAGTTTTACGCATGTCCTTGATGGAGACACGAAGGTTTTTCTTGATCTCTGCATACTGCTTGTCTTCCTCTTTGAATGACTGAAATACAGTTACTATTAGTTTAGTATCTACTTAATAATCTAATCTCGACCTTCCCAAAGACAGCTGTAAGCGGATATTGGGATAACTCGCGAACCTGCTTCCTGGGCAGAAACCTGTACCTTGTCCATTTTGAATGGCCAAGAGAAGGTACAACCTCTTGAGTGAGAGTTATGGACACCTGTAACACTAGACTACTCTTAACAACAGTTAGATTACTGTTCATACCAGAAACAGCTAAGGAAATTAGAAATTGCAGCTTTTATTTCTTCATAATAAAGAAAAAATAAAAATTATTTTGTATGGGTTTAAAAACAGGAGTTAAAACTGATGTTACATAACTATATACCTTTGCTAACTTCATTATTTTTAGATTTATTAATATGAAGATACAATTAAGTTTATATTCTGGTTAACAACAAAATGAACAACATTAAAGATACTACATTATATATAATTTCTGGCAATAATCGTTTATTTTTTTCAAAAACACACACTGACATTTGTAATAATAATAATGTACAATATGCTTTATTCAACAATAATATTCACATGTACACACATCCAATACTTACTAGTGCAAAGAATTCTTTACTTATATTATATGGGTTCTAAACCATGAGAAAAATAGTTGACAAAATAGCTCAAACAAACATATATGGTTTGTTTTAGAAAAAACTTTCTTGAACTATCATAAAATGTGGGGGTGGCAATTTAATGTAATAATTTCATGAACATGGACATAGAGCTATTTAAATACAGTAATTAGATAAATCTACAATCAGTCCTTACAGTAAAAACATAATCATAACAAAAAGTTTATAAACATGTTTTAAATATATACT
Source organism: Mya arenaria (assembly GCF_026914265.1). Lineage (NCBI taxonomy): Eukaryota > Metazoa > Mollusca > Bivalvia > Myida > Myidae > Mya > Mya arenaria. Next base: position 16,603,796 of record NC_069133.1, read on the forward strand.
TATTTACAAAACATGATACGGTTTAGAATACGTCTTTAGCTTTATGTAACAACTTAAGCTTTAGGTTTATAATAAAAAAGCGGTAAGATTTAGGTTTGTAAAACATGGTAAGGTTTATAAGACATGTTAAAGTTTACCTCTAGCTCCTGAACCTGCAGCCATGTTGAGTTGTCCTCTGGTATGGGGGTGGGTGTTTTATAAATCTCATCTCTCTCCAGGGCCTCATCACGCTTGGCTTTCTCCTGTAGGAAACATATTAAAAACATAAAATATACATTACTAGGCCTCATCACGCTTGGCTTTCTCCTGTAGGAAACATATTAAAAACATAAAATATACATTACTATGAGTTGTTTATTGCAAATTGAATAGATTTTGATTTAAAAAAATATATTCATAAACTGGATCATTGCAAGTAAATTAATGTCTAAATTCAAACTTTGTAATTTTCAAACAATCTGCCCCATTATAACTCAGATAACTGTAAAGGAACTGTTGTTCCCTGATCTTTGAACAAACTACTACTCATCCTAAGCCTATTATCAGCCACCCATAGCCTAGTCTCTTTTTTCATTCTCACCTGCCTCAATCTACCCAGTATCCCCAACTTACCCTTGTATCCCTGTTGGTTCCCTGCTGCTTCTCAGATGTTGGTCTGGTCCCTCTTTCTGGTTCCCAATTCACCAACCTACCCAATATTCCCCACTTACCCTGGCCTCCCTGTTACTTTCCTGCTGCTTCTCAAATGTTGAAAGGTTCCCCTTTCTGGTTCCCAGTACCAACCTACCAAGTATTCCCAACTTACCCTGGCTTCCCTGTTGGTTCCCAGCTGCTTCTAAGATGTTGGCCTGGTGTCCCCTCCTGGTTCCCAGTTCACCAATCTACTCATTATCCCCAACTTACCCTGGCCTCCCTATTGGTTCCCTGCTGCTTCTCAGATGTTGGACTGGTCTCCCCTTCTGGTACCCAGTTCAACAACCTACCCAATATTCTCCACTTACCCTGGCCTACTATTGGTTCCCTGCTGCTTCTCAGATGTTAGTCTGGTCCCCCTTTCTGGTTCCCAGTTTACCAACCTACACACTATTTCCCACTTACCATGGCTTCCCTGTTGGTTCCTTGCTGCTTCTCAGATGTTAGTCTGGTACCCCTTTCTGGTTCCCAGTTCACCAACCAACACACTATTTCTCACTTACCCTGGCTTCCCTGTTGGTTCCTTGCTGCTTCTCAGATGTTGGCCTGGTCCCCCTTTCTGGTTCCCATTCTGGCATGCCCTGTATGACATCATTCTCCTCCTTCTGTGAGGTCATCAGCTTCGACTTTTTGGCCCTGGCAGCCTCCATAGCAGACTTGGCCTTCCCAAGACCAGTGGGAGAGTAACTGGAGGAGAATAGCAAAAATCATCTTATTTTAGGACAGTAAAAGCTCATGTATGATTCTTTTGATATTGTTAATGTTATGATGCTGATTACTGCTTGAAATTGTAGCTGCCTTTTCCCTTCTTCCCTGTCTTTAGTAGGATGTGTGAAATTAATTTCTTTCTTTTTTTAAATAATTATTCAATATTTATGCAGTCAATGTTATTTCTTATTGTCTTAGTTTGGTAGAAAAAATACGCATTTGATGAAAACACACTTAAGCAATTGTGTTACCTCTTTAATGCTTAAAAGCATTTAGTGTTCAAAATTATATTTTGTCAAATCAGATGGCAGAATTGTACAAATCTGCCCTACAGTTATTTTGTGAAATCAGCAGTCTGCCATTATTGATTTAAAACAGGTGAATCAGTAGATTTAAATAGCTGCTGGATCAATAAACAAAACATAATCTCAAACACTAAGCTGAGTAAAGGGTTATAAATATGCATTTACCAAACAAATGGACAGTGTGTCTGGGACACTCCAAACCCATTTATTTTGGAAAATGCGTACTTGGAACCTTTAACTATTACTCAATGTATTTTAATAATGATGGCATACATTTTTCTTTAAAACAGAGTAGACAAATGAGTGGCAAATGCATGCAGTTGGTAGTAAAAGTTAGTAGAAAATGCATTTCAAAGCAACTAAGCAATTAATCAAAGTTGTTGTTTTTTTCTCAAACTTTTAATCATGTTATTTTTTGTAAAATAGAATATGAAGCAATCTCGAGAAAATGCGTTTGAGCAGTTGACCTACCTTCTACCACTAAGTGGTGGGCTAACAAAGAGTAAGGGTTTAAACATTTATTTAATCATATTGTTAAAATTGGATATTCAAAGCTTTCTTAAATAACATTAGTAATACCGTAATTGTACCAAATATTTTTTATCATTCAAAGTCATTTGAACAAACTCTTGGAGCTGCACTCTCAAAGACTGACCATTTTGACAACTTTTTTATTTTTTGTCTTTGGATGAACTAGTTTTGGCATGAATATCTGGAAACCAGTAATATAATACTGGTGACATAATATCAGATAAATGTTTTTAACATTTACATTGTCATTTGAAAAGTTTTTATGCATTTTTACGCTTTAAGAAAAAAATATTTTTTCAACATAAAGCATTAATTTTTCGATTGTAAATATGAAAAACTGTGATGTTATCTTTTGCCACAGTATTATATCACTGGTTTCCAAACCTTTCTGTAACAAATTTGTTCTTTTAAGACAAAAAGAAGAGTTGACAAAATGGTTCATCTGTGAGAGTGCAGATTTAGGTTATAATTTTTGCTTTACTTCATAATTCTGTGTATTAACTACTACATGAAATATTTCTTCTAATAAATAAAACAAATGAACAGAATACTGGATACCTAAGCTGTGGTAGCTGCATCATTTCTCGTGTGGAGCTCATAAAGGGGTTTTGAGGTTGATGAAATGTACTTATGTTTTAAATTACTATTTTTTATTCAATATATATAGCCAATGTCTTACTTCCATGAGTAACATGTGAGAACCCCGTCAAAGCCAGTGGTGAAAATGTGCTGACTGTCCTCGGCAAAGGCAACAGCTTTTACCCCTCCAATCCGGTAGTCATGGGGCGTTAGACTCACTGTCTTGTCCTATGGTGGGATGGAATAAATGAATGATTGTAAACCGTGTTTTGCAGAAAATTTTCATGCATTTTGCATACAGATATAATATATATTTGAGTTGTTTTTTTGTGACTTTGAGTTTAATTTTGGTAACAGTTATATTATTTTAAAATTAACAATATGATGATGGTGCAAAACTGTTGCTATGGAACATGTATACCTAATTTAATAGTCTTACAAGCAATTAAATACAATAACATTTCCCGTGAATTCTAACATACCATGAATACTAATTATTTTAACAATTCATTTTCCATCAACAATTTGCATCACTTGGTACAAGAACATAACCTTATAATATCCTCAACCTCTTGTTCTTCAAAATCTCAGTAAATATTGATATCAGAAAAAAATCATCCTGGCACACTTAAATCGATGAATATTAAACTTCAAACTACCATTTGTCCAATTGTTCTGAGCATGATGGATCCATCAGTGCCGAACGTAGCGAGCCACTTGTGATGAGGGGACAGCAGGCACTGTCCGCCGGGCAGCTGGTGACCAGGAAACTCTGCCACAGGCTCCATACGCAGCTTTTCCAACTCCTGAGGTTACATGGGTAAATAATTATGAGCATTTATTTAACTAGCGATTTAATTCAACTGTGAAAGACTGTTTTCAAAGACTCCTTAAGTGCTTAGTGCAAGCCAGACGTAAATGCATATGCAAATGGAGTTATTTCCATCCTGTGCTAATAATTTGATTTGTACACAACCTTATAAAGGCTAATAAGATGAAAATTGCTATATAATTTGAAAATAAATTTTATATCGAATTTGTACTTCTTATATATTTTTTACCCAAATAAATTTTCAAAATATTCAGATACAAGCTACATATTTATGTAAAAAAGTTAGAATCGTTCAGTTTTGAGCTTAAAATTGAGACTTAAAGAGAATTAACATTAAGTGAGCAAGTTTTGTTAATTAAATTAAAAGACAAACAGCAATGTGAAATTTCTCATTTTAGGTCATTAATGAGTATTTTTATCAAGATTTCTGTTATTTGTCAATGTATAAAAATTATCAATAGTTTGATTTAAGAATAATCAAGGAAATTTTAGTTTTTTTAAATAAAGAAGAAAAAACAATTTTAGTGTTATATGTCTTTAAACATTTCTTGAAATTTATTGTTCCTAATGCATAAATATAATGTTTTAATATTATGTCTGAAATTTCTTAGGGACAAATAATCACATGCATGAGTTCCAGTTAATTTTCTTTCAATGGATTCGCATGCTGGATCTACATATGAACAAAGACTTGTTATGAACTCTATTAGTACACATACATTAAATATTCTAACCAATAATACCCTGGTTGGCAGATTTTATGGTTTGAAAATTTAGAAAATTAAAATTTGTGCTGCAGAGAAAACACTAAATTTGTCTATTGGTTTTTTTTTAAAGCTAAAGGGGACAAAACTGATCAAACATTAAAGTCAGAATTATTGGCCTTGTATAACATGTGCAAATATTTGTTTCTTGCAACATTTATACCAAGTTTCATTTAAATATCTTGAATGGTTTTTGGTAACAGCCAAGGTTATAGTTTTTGCATGACATTATGCTAACAACAAAATCAAGGCAATGAAAATGCCTACCAGTAAAATATTTTTCTTTGAAAAACAGACAGGTAAAATATCGGGTATAGGATCATGTGTAATCTGCTCTAGAATACTTTCAAACCACAACAAAAGTGTACTCGGCAGGTATTCATAAAGCTTTTTAAGTCATTTCCAAACTGAAGAAATGTTCTTAAATAAAATATCTCACTGGCCATATGATGTAATAACTAAGACTATCTAAAACACTTTATTTTTTATTAATTTTATGTAATATATACACTTTTATGTTAGATACACTTGTACTTTTCTTAAAGTTTGACTATGAAAATACTAGGAAATCAACTTAAGTTAAGAAATGACTTAAGATATTTTATGAAAACGGGCCCAGGGTGTTCTGATTGAATGACATACCGGGTACATATGTGGTCTGATTGAATGACAAACTGGGTACATATGTGGTCTGATTGAATGACATACCGGGTACATATGTGGTCTGACTGAATGACATACCGGGTACATATGCGGTCTGATTGAATGACATACCAGGTACATATGTACATGTATACAGAAAATAATACATATATACAATAAGCTTTACATTTGAGAAGTATACACATTTATAAATATAAATAAAAATACAGTCAAAACTCGCTATATCGAACCCTGTTATCTCAATGGTCTGGTTATTTCAAACCTTTTTTGAATGTGTCAGGTTTAGTTTTACACTTTTTTTATACTTCGGTTATATTGATTTGTTTGTTATCTGGAAGAATTTCCCAAAGTCCAAACAACTTTGACATATCGAGATTTGACTGTAGTTACAAAAAATATTAAATTTGACAAAGAAAATGTGACAAGACTTTAATAGTAGCTGAAAAAGATTAAATGATTATGTAAACTGATAATTATGTTAGTACAAACATCATGCAGTTTTATTATAAGAAAAAGCACACGTGGATAAGATCTGAGAAGACATGGCGGCTATAATTACCTTCGGATCTCTGGTCTAAAACATTGCGTAAAGAAACACCAAATAATGAATTGGTACATGTAGGCGTTAAAAAGACGTCTTCTGTTCACACACTGATACATAAGGAAAATGTTAGAGCTACGAGGAATTAATTAAGAAGCAATCGAGTAAGATTGTCGGTTATTAAAGGGACACAATATAGTTTGACACAAATTACAATTATCAGTTATTAAAGGGACACAATATAGTTTGACACAAATTACAATTCTAAGTTATTAAAGGGACACAATATAGTTTGACACAAATTACGATTCTAAGTTATTAAAGGGACACAATATAGTTTGACACAAATTACGATTCTAAGTTATTAAAGGGACACAATATAGTTTGACACAAATTACGATTCTAAGTTATTAAAGGGACACAATATAGTTTGACACAAATTACGATTATCAGTTATTAAAGGGACACAATATAGTTTGACACAAATTACGATTATCAGTTATTAAAGGGACACAATAAAAGTTGACATGAATTCCTTTTTTTTTACTTAAATGCATAATTTTGTTTAACTCATTGGCTTTAATGATAATAAAAAATTATATGATTTGTGTACTGATAAAAATAAATACTAGCGATATTTTGGCGCATTTTCAATTGAGGATTTTTTTAGGCCATACTGCTTTTAACTGCAAAACCTCTTTTGCCAAGGCTAATATCTTTTATCAATATCTTGTGGAATAAAGTTACTGTACAAGTCAAAACATAATATTTCTTCAAAAGCAAATAAGAAAAAAAAAAATTGTTTAATTGACTGTCATTTTTAAATTAAGCACATGCTTAGTACATAAACCATATGTATAAACTTGCATTGATATGTTAAATTAACTGGGTAAAAACAAAAACTCAATGAATATTTTCAGACCATTTTTACATAGATTAAATATCATGTACAGTTTCCTTTTTCCACTATTATACACTAATCATTTAAATTTCTGAATCCTGACAATGAAACAAATCACGTGGATAGAACAGTGATTTTTGAAGCCTTCCAGCAATTGAAAAAATATATTTCTATTTTTTAGATACAGTTGTATGCATCAGTTAAAATAAAGCAAGATGCCCGGTATTGTATTATTTGAGTTAAAGCAAATATATATGGGAAAAAGCTTCGGGATAAACTATCTTGCACTCAAATCTAGTAAAGGCTCACTTCAATGAAGTATACATAGAATTAATAAACTACAGCAACTTTTGAGTCCAGAGTAACAATGAATAATATAAATTTTAACTAAGCTGTTATATTTTCTTTTCACACTATCATTAGTAAGAAAGACTTCATTCTAACTACATTGGCATACAATGTAAACTGCTTCATGAAAAAAATTGTGAGAGGAAGATAAATTAACACAAAATCGGTGGTTCAAAACCAACCAATGCTTCTGTACGGCGTTTTACTGAAAATGGAGTCGTACCAAAGAAAATTTAGTTTAAACATATTTATTTTTACAACGATTGTGAAACAAGTTATAACAACATTATATTAGTCACTTTCGTTGACACGATTTTACGCGAGAGTGTGGTTTGTGTTGTGGGGGAAACCGGGGTACCCGGAGGAATCCAACTTGTACGGCTTGGTGACCACAAACCAAACTCACGTGCACCCAGGCCGGGAACCGAACCCGCGTCGCCTAGGTGAGAAGCGAGTGCGCTAACCACTGCGCTAACCGGACAACCAAAGAAAATAGTGGTATATGACCTCACCTTTTCTGATGGCAGTTCCTCAGGTTTGGGAAGGTTGTGCTGGTGGATCTTCTTGTTATTCTGCGCCATCATGTACACTGTGTCGCCCTCGGAGATGGCCACGCCGTACGATGGAACAGCCAGTTTCAAGGTCACCTTGCGGATCGACTTGTCTTTGAAATCATACTTAAGGCTGTTACAGTTGTACCTCAGATCTGCAATAGAATATAGAACATAGTTTACACTCTTTTTTTTTTCTTTTTTATCGTTAATAATAAATGACCGAAATTAGAACAAGCCCGCAGGCCTGAAGCAAGCCTTGGATGATGCTTGAAATCTTTTTTTTCATATTGTTATATATTCGGGTTTTGTGGGCTATATCCTCATTGTTATATGAACTAACAGTAATCAGGCTTGCTCAAGAAAAACACGATGTGAAATTTGATGACTGTGAAAAAAGTTTTTTTCTATTGCATAAAAAGTACTCAATTTCTATAAAAATGCAATAGTATAATAGTGAACCATAAGGGCTTTTGGAAATAGTTATGGCATTATTCTAAGTTTTACTGCAAATAAGGAACAAACTTTTTCCAATCATCAATAAAGACCTCTATCGTTATCTCACAGAACAGTTTAGACAATAATAGTAGAACATTTTACGGTATGTAAAATCTTAATAATAAGAGACAACAAAGCAATGGAACCCTTCTAAGTCAGTAAGATTTTACAGAATATGTTTCTTCTGACTTAGATTATATATTTTCATCAGACGGGAAACCAAATTATAACATTATTTCTGTTAGGCTGTGCAACTTAAAATTCTTAACGATAAAAAACTTTTTGAAGCCTGAAGCTGGAAAAGAAGGTTAATACAATCTTATTACTAATCTTTATAGTTTTTGCAAAATAATCATTGTGAATCAGAAAACTAATATGTATGACGGTGCTGTACAACACTGATTTACAATAGATGTTACCTTACCATTATATCGAAATCCAAATGCAAACAAAGAGTTTAGGATAAATGCATTTCAATAGAATAGAATAGAATTTAGATGTATACATGTACATTTTCTACATAAAACTTGTTTGCAATTGTAAACGTGATTATGTGTCGATTAAAGCGTTATACATGCCATTCAAACTCATATTCTTGTAAAAATCAAAATATAGATGAAAATTGATGGTTTGAAATTTTATTTAAAAATATTACCAGGCAGGGCTTATAAAAACCGACAATTTGCCGGTCGGGACTGGTTTTGACCATGCTGAACAGATTTCACAAACAGAAAATTGTTCAAAAATTCGTATGAAAAAAAAAAATTTTTAGTAAATTTTCGGTCCAATACCACTTAGTCAGGAAACATTATAATACAGAAACCTGGCCATGTCCATTTATGTTACCAGTCAGTCATAAAATCACAGGGAATAAACAAACTGACTGTCAACAGACTGTAACATCATTTCACAAACAAAGTCACTTACCTCTTATCACCTCCTCACTAACAGAGAAGTAGGTGAGGTAGTTTGCCCCGCTTCGCCGGTTCCCGGTCGTGTTGTGGGTCACAATCACGTGGATGGTACCAGATGTGTCTGTGTATGAGGCAAGGGACTGGACAGCACCCTTCACACCTGCACGTAGGAAATGAGCAAGTTCATCAGATAAGCATGATCTATTTAGCATGTGATACACAAAAAAGTGAATTTTGACTGCCTGGTGACAGAATGTTTTTTCTATATCATTTGAAATCATGTTTGATTTCAGTAAAAAAAAGCCGAAATTTATATATTGATTAATTTGCATATAATGTATTTTGGTATTTTTATAACATAATACTAATCAGCAGAAACTACATTTTAGAATGATTGACAACTCACTGTATCATACAATCATGAGTTTCAATTTAATACTCAGCGACTGTCAGAAAAGGAATTAACATTTCTACTTAAGTCTGGAGTAATATTTCCAGCCAGCTTGTAACCTTTTTTCAAAAAATATCTCATTACGGCTCAAGAATAGAATTTAAAAAAAAAATCGGCATACAAAACGCTCTTTGATAAGACGCCACCAAGATATATATATATATTTTTTTAAGGTTAGTCATTTTAACTCGAAAGAAAAGCTATTATTTAGTACTATTTTATTTTGAAGAACAAATATGAATTGTGTTTTAATATAACTTTAAAGACTGCAAACTAACAAAATAAAGACAAATTAATTTTTTCACATTACAAAACAAAATATTTGACATCTTAAAACCATGGTAGAAGTTATTGCTACAATACAAGCCAGTGCCTTGAACAAAAACAATTCACATAAAAATTACAATAATGTCAGTACAGTCACCCAAGGCAACTAAAAACAGACAATTTGCCGGTCTGGACCGATTTTGACCTTGCCAGACCAATTTCAGTAACAGAAATTGGCTTTAAAATCGGTCCGCAATTTGTTAAAAGATATCAATTTCAGTTCAAACAGAGTTTGTCATTCACACATCCCCAATTACCAGGAGACTGAGTCACCAATGTTCTAAATTGTCATTAAGGCCACAATTGATAAAACACAAATTCCCTGTAGGTTTTTTTGTATGGCATTTTTGTGTTTTGGTCGGTAAGTATGTGTATTTTTTTATGTATTTTTTACTTTCTTGCACAATAATTCTGGAATGATATAAATGATCAGATATAAATATCACCATCATAGTGGCTAACAAAACCTTTCAGGTCATTGTTTACTTCATGAACTGATCGGGAAATGCCAAACAAAAAAGTTATCAACTGCAGCCTTATGAGCTAATTTGTTACAAGCAGAAATTGTACTAGTAGTAGTTAGTACTGCTGCAGTGTTTATGTCTAAAACAAAACACAGATAAATTGCTACAGTTACCACATTAGAAGCTACAAAAATATTCTCTACAACCATAATCACCTGTAGGTCTCGTCTCTGTAAATTATTTGTTGAAAATACAAAAATATACCAAAATTAAGCAGCTTATATTTCTAAGAACGCCACTTACTATTGAAGTGACAATCAAGCCATTACTAGCAGTAGGTAAAATGTATCTTCAGACATTAAATACTATCTTACATACATTCTGAATTCTACTCTATAAATGTTCTATGAGAGGCGAGATTTAGTATAAGCTGCAAAGCTTCCTTCTCAATTCTGTCGTGATTATTTTCTTTTGTGCATGTATCATCACTTGTCTATTTTTAACGTTTAATTACCACAGTAATTCCTTTGATTATGCGTATCATTCTTGAAAATGATTTATTAAAATTAAAACTGTTTAAACCAAATGTTCAATACAACAAGTTATAAAGAAAACAAGTGTGCCATGAAGATATGACAATGCTTTTTACTTTGTCAAACAAGAGGCATAACTTAATGATAATTAAAGCCAGAGTTATGTGCCTAATTATACATGTACATATCAGCTCTGGCAACATGTGTACAAAGTTTCATATGAATATTTCGAAACAATTTTGGCCTTTGTCAAAGTTTACCTTTTTTTAAACCGAAAGGTTAAAGTTTTTGCATGACACTCACTCACTAGCTGCCAACCACAAGACTAGCATAATACCCAGGCTTTTTTTGTTTGAAAATCAGACAAGCTTATATATAATTGCAAAATGTGTCATAAACTAGCGTCTACTCTTTAAATAGTTCAATAAATTCAGCGCCTTTAAAACAAAAAACACCAGCACAAGTGAGGCAATTAATACCTGTATGAGCCAATGGCTTGAATTTCTTGGAGGCTCTTCCATCGATAAGGAAGACTTGTCCATCTTCTGAGGCTGACAGGAGATAGGCCCCAGTGTCCTGGTAGCTAAATATAAACACAGACAGGCATGCTTACTTAGGGATCTAGTTGGGGTATAAAATGGGTTTCTGACTTTAATAAAAGCTCATTGTCTTTTTAAAATCTTTAATAAAAAAAAAACATTTTTACTATTTTGTTCAAATAATTCATCAAAACACATAATAACAATTTCATAATTTTGTTAAAAAAATCAGATAAAACTAAGTAACAATTAAAAAATCTTTTTAAAAAAATCATTAAAGAACTTTTCAACGATTTTACTATCATTCCAAATTAATTGACTATGAACAAAAAAGTTTCCAAAGCATCTTGTTTGACCATGTTGATATATTAAGATTTCAGTAAGGATGTACTAAACAATTCTGTGTAAGCTATATTTGAATATTTTTTTAAAACAATTTGCAGCTCAAAATATATGTTAAATCTTATTTAAGAATTATTCTTTCATTTTTTATCAAACTGTTTCCCAAACATTTTTATTTCAAAAAGGATGTGTTATCAAAATTTTTAGGTAAAAGCTGGCTTCAGGAAAGACCTCTTTTCCCCCACTAACACTTACACGAGGTTAGCCACTGTTCCTTCATACACTCGCACTCTCTCCACAACCCTGGGCTCGTCAATGTTACACAAATCCACGTAGTAAATGAACCCACCAGCCGTACCTACTGCACACACATTCAACAGTGGGCTGCATGCCATAGAATATGCCTGAAATGGGGTAATATAGAGATTTTTATTGATAATTATGATATTGCAAAGTTTTGTCTTCTCGTTGTTTTCAGTCCAAAATTGATAGAGCCAGTGCGAAATTTTCCAACCATAAAACACGAGTAAACCTCTCTGTTATTCCATTCAGAATTAGAGAAATTACGCCCTTGAATTAATGGAGCTATTTAATACTGATACAAGTTACAATTCTTTAAATGTCATCAACAGAAAAATCATCAAAAAATTGTTGAATGAGAAAGCATTTAAAACAGAATTTGATTGTCCTCTAGGTTACCACGGTATACAAGCAGGTCAGACGTTATACATGTACTTACAGGCATGTCTATGGAGACGGAAGAGATGAGATGGCCTTTGTCTACCGACCACACCTGGATTTCACCATTCACGCGACATGTCTACAAAAAAAATGGCTTCAATTTGATTAATGCTACAATAAAAATGGCTTCATTTTAAAATTATGGAGCAAAACTTTATAATGTGATGACTTATGATTATTGCTTTCACAGTTTTCATTCACCGAAAACTATTGATATCTGAATTTAAATTTAATCTTTAATTGAAATGCATTTCCTTGTTGTTATTTTTGGATGACTTCTTTCAGGATTCACAAAACCTACGACCTCTAATTCTCACTCACCACGCAGTACTCATTTCCGGGGAGGATACCTATGCTGACAAATTCCCCATGGTGGAGATTCCTCAGCAGTTTCAGGCTCTCTGGAGCGCCAGGTTCATACAGGTGAAGGGAACCCTAAAATTTCAGATTTAATTTAAAAAGTCTGAGGTTAAAATTATTTGAATAGACCCTCCAAAAATGATAAAAAATAAACATGTTTATAAATGTTACAAACTAGAATTGCAAAACATATCAGACGTTTCTAAGGTCACCTGATTATCTTGACCTGTGACCTTTGACCCAAAAATTGATATAGGTCATGTACTGACAATGACTCTACACAATGTTGTTCAAAAGTTTTTATTGAAAATAAATATTGACAATGCCAGACAATAAATATAACCCCCGTGTCATGCTGTGCAATTGCGAATCAAAAATTTAAAGATACAATTAGTTATCCGTTATATTCATGACAATATTGAAAATGGGAACCTGGTAAATTAATTTGAAAAACTTTCCTTTTAAAAATACGACATATTATAATATGAGAATAATAATTTCTTCAAATTGTCTTATAGATGATCAAATATCTTATAGTATAATTGAATGTATATATTCTTTAAGAGAAGCCTTTCATGTTATTTATAATTGCAGAGTTTTGTTCCTTGTTCCACTGTAAAAAATACACCAGATGAGCATTAGCATTACACTAAGACACTCTTGTTTGTTTGCTTTTTGTATCCTCTACTTGTAGAAATACACCCCCCCCCGCCGGTCCGGGGAATAGCGGACTTTCGGTCCAGCCAACCCCGGGTAAAATCTCCGCCCTGCGGGGACGAACTGATGGTCAAATCCCCGCCAAATGTCCCCGCACCCCAGGAAGCCTAGGTAAGGCAAATTCCCCCCTATATTTTGCATGAAGACAAAACCACCGCATTCACCCGGCACTGCGGGGCCATCTGAAAAGTAAAAACACGGCCCATTTCCCTGGCTATCCCCTGTATACCCCCGGACCTGGGGGGCCGTGGTTACAATTGACTAGTGCATTATTTTGTCTGCAATTATTTTGTACTGATGACACAAACTGCATACATGTGATGATCCAAGGGCGATGCGCCTGTAACTTGGGGAGAACGACATGGAAGTGATGGGTACACCCATGTTACACTGCTCAATCACGCTAACGTCACTAGACTTCACATCTACCAGCCGAATGGTACCATCCTGAAACATAAACAAAAACATGTCTCAACAGTTTCAGGCTTTCTTGGATACATTGTACCACCTTTAAAACCAGTCCACAATTTTTTATTTCCTTTATTTATTTATTTTTCATTAAGAACTCCCACTCTAGGTAAATTAAGTATGGTAGTCAGAATGGAACTCTAGGAATCTGAATATTTTCAAACATTTTTGACAAAATTCATTTAACTTGAATGTAACCATTTCTTAAAGGAGATTGCTTTTGTTTTCAATTTCATATTCTTAAATAAAGTATGACCAATCTCTTATTAGTTTTGTTATATTACCACAAATGATTATTAATGATCAATATACAATAGTAAATGTTTATGTCAGAGCCTGGTAGTCTTGGGCTGCCAAACTACGGTTAAAATCACAGATTGCTGAATCATATTTATAAACAATGCTGTCCCTATGGAATCACAGTAACTTTAAGTGACTACTGACATTTTTAGATTTATTCACACAAGCTATCAAATTTTGTTCATCATTACAAAAAAAAAAGTACTGATAAACTTTGGAAGAGAAACAAATAGGAAGTGTCTGAAATAATTTAATCTGAGATGTATAATAGTTAAAGGGCATAAATGAGCCCCATACACATTCTACGCCAACTTATCACTTTTAAATGAAGGATTCAACATGAGACAGTGGTATAATACCTTGCCAGCACAATACAGTCCACGCTTGTGAAGTCCGATACAGTCTACACTCCCATCTAGAATCATCTGGCTCACATCCGGCACTGAAGGGTAAAACATCACAATATATTACAAATATTAAAATAACAAAACAAATATTAGCCATACATACATGCACTGCATAGAAATGACTGAAAATGAAAAATCCATGCCATTTGAGCATTGGCTCTCATGGGCCTCTTGTTTAAAGTGCAAAAGTTTATCGGCTCGCCTGACATCAATGTGATTTAGTAATTCAAACTTTAAGAGGGGAAATCTCCCAGTCATCGCAATTTTGGAGATTTTCCTGAACAAGCCTGAATACTATGTGTTTATTGAATTGTTCAATTTTCTTGAACAAGCTAGAATATATTGACTTACAACAAAACACAAACAGTTTTACAAGCCCAGGGTTGATTTGGGCTGGCAGGCTAAAGTGTGCTAATTCCGACAACTGCATTCAAATTGCACACAGCATGAAAAAAAATCATTTAATATTAAGCATTTTGATAACAACAGCTCAAATCCAAGGGTGGCTCAATCTTTCAGATGTGAACTAGTAAATTTTCACTATCACCTGATTCTAACTTGAGCATTGGTTACTTGAGAAAAAGCTGTGCACTCAGCCACACAAATATCGGGACATTACCATGCTGCTGTATGTCAACCATGGATTCCCGCTGAAAACCTGCGCTTGACATCCTTGAGTCTGGGGCATCTGGTATCTTAGGTGGGTAGTAGATCACTTTTCCTCTGTATTGCTCACTATCAACCTTGAAAATATGATAACATTTGAGGATAAGCATTATTCATAATGGTAGCTGTTTTGCCTGCCATTCAAAGGATTCAGCTGCAGTTTGAAATTTACAGAAAGAAGTAGATCACTTTTGCTATCTATAGCTCGCTATCAACTTTGGAAAGATTCAATCATTTAAGGGAAACATTATTTATTATAATTGACACAAATTAGGAAGAAAATTTAATCAAAAGAGGTTTTCTTGTTCAATCAGTCAATAAAGACAAACTCTTCTCACTAAGTTCAAAATATGGAGAAGTTTGATCCTTCAGGGAATGAAAATGTCCCTGTGGCCAATTATAATAACTTAAAAGAGAAGAAAATGAAAGGAACTTTAGTATGTTTGCCAGGCTGTGTTTCTGTCTTCCTCATTTGGCATGTGTGATAAGCCTGTTTGATACCAGTTGTAGATTTGCTAGATGCATGTGTGCAGTACTTAAATATGAAACAGTTAAAAACCATCTTTTGGGTCTTGTCTATATACTATCCCTATAAGGGTCTGTCTATTTACATTATACATGTGAACCAGAACAATACACAAACATTGATACATGAAAGAAAAATTTACCTCTTAAAAAATACGAAACCTATCTAACAACTAGCACTTTTGATATATAATGGGTTGATCATTGAGAACTTTATTAAAGTTAACAACTTGATTAACAACATCGTTGTTAACTTTCAAAAGTGAAATATAAGATAATGTGCTCATATATTTGATTAATTCAAGTACAAGTGAAACATTGTCTCATATCTTGTTATTCAAAATTCTGCAGATTGCAAGTGTATCAATGAAACTTCCAGAACTGTAAAGATTTGAAAGTGAATAATGATCACATAAACAATGTTGCTAACTTTAACAAAATTCTGAACTATCGGCCTGAGGTCAATAACAAACTGTTGAAAATAATCATTTGATCTTTACCTTCAAAATTTGCCCGCCAGCACAGCCAAGGTACAAGTCTCCGATGGGTGTCCACACCTGTGAGACTGGTTTTACCCTTTCTGTCTCATCCTGGATGTCATCCAATTTCTCGGCAAGCTCACCCACAAGCCCGGCCTTTGCTGCCTTAGGGACATCAACTGTGTAGCGTGTCATCCGTGTTGAAGCACGTGTTGGGATGTCACGATCAAACTCATCATACTCCTCCATTTCAGGATCCACAGCAGGCAGTCGAATACGTCTAGAATCGGGACAAGTATTTGTTTAAAAATTATTTTCAGATTTTCTGTCATAGACAACTGATTTAGATTTTTAAAGAAATTTAGAAACAAATTGTTAGTTTGAATAATGTCATTTTTGAAATTAAGACTGTGTAAAGGATAGTAAATATACTCCGGGAGAAAACACACTGTACAAAACGCTAGACATTGGTGAATTTTATACATGTATGAATATATGAATGTCAGGGCTGCTTTCTTATCATTTTTGGGACAAATTTTGGGCCCATTCCTCACCTTAAACACACATACCATTATCTCTATTTTGTTTCAAAATTCAACTTTATCTTGCCATGTTTATGAAGAAATCAAAATTGGCAGAAAATAGCAAAAGTATATGCATATCTCCGCCTGCAATATGCTGTTCATAAAACCCATATAACAAAAAAAAAACTTTCCACTACACAAAAATTCACTTGCACTTAATTTTATTTTACAATAAGCTATTTCAAAATTCTTTATTTTTGGAAAAAAGCCCCAGCATTTCCCTTGAACTGAGAGACAGCCCTGAATGTGACTGTTAGTATGACCATCTAGTTTGTACTGATAATTTAATACACACAATAGAGTACAATGAGAACAGGTGAAAAGAGAATCAAGCAATATCAGTGCAAAATATATCGACAGACATCAAAGTGCTTCATTCTACTTCATGGAATCAAGATAGGTGATACTTCTGAAAATATAATTTAGCTGAACGATCTTATTCATCTATTACGGGTAAGTCATATAACATTTTTTGTTAAATACTATGAAAAGTTCAATATGATTATATAATAAATTTAAGATTTGTTTCGAGTATATAAATTTTCAAGAGAATTTCAACATGGTAAATTTAACTCCCTCACGAACATTTCTTCCATCTAATTTTGAAACAAATATGGTACAGAATGCATGACGAACACATAGTGTCATCTACAATTTGTGCTCTACATCTTACCTATGGTAGGGCCAATTATAATGGCCAAACTGAATAACACTGAAATAAGCACTTTTACGGTAAATTTGTCCACAGATTTGTTAACAAATTCAAATGGTTAAACTTATCAATATAACACAGATTTGTTAACAAACCAATTTATTATGGAACACTTAAAACCGTTAGTGTTAAATGCCGGTTATATTAAATTGTTATCAAACACACTTCATTTCTGTTAATACAAAAAAAATGTTTCCAAAAATAATATGATCTTCAAAATCCCTTTAAATAATTGCCACATTGGCACAAAGAAAATGTGATTGTATTTGTAAATAAACAAGTTAAAACAATCACTATTATGATTAAATAATTTAAAACTAAGAACAAAGTTTAAACTGTTAATATTCATATGACACCATGAATTTTATGGTACATGTAATTTACTATGTAATGTACATACCTTGGCTGCATAACATAGTATTTGTTGCTTTGCTCAATGTTGAGTAGTGTGATAGTTTTCTCCGTGGTCACACAGATCTGTCGCCAGTTTCCAGGATTGAATGAAATACTGGTTGGAATGTTGTCGCGGGACAGCGCAAATGTGCACAGTTTTATGCCTTTGTCAAAGTTCCTGAATTAAATTGAGAAAAGTCATTAAACAATTTCTTTTACAAAAAATTCCAACATAATCATTTTCTTGCAACTCATTGTCTGTAATTATTACAATAACAATTAATATACAGGTAAATATTTGTTTTGCCGTAAAATTCACTCTAATTAAAATTAAATCTTTCCTTAAAGGGACTGTACACCAGATTGGCACCAAAATTATTTTTTCTGTAAAGAATCTCAGGACAATTATTTAATAGAATGTGTTACGCTTTGACATCATAACTGTAAAAAAAAAGTACCAAAATGTAAAAAAAAATTGTGTCAGAGACCGAGATCAAACCCGTGTCGACAAAATTGCAGTCCAGCGTCGTATCCACTGAGCCACGACCTCTTACTCTAATCGCAAGACTTTTTCACCAAAAATTGTGAAGAGGCCTAGCCTTTTCATTTTGGGAAATTTAAACGAGTGAAATTCTACAAATTGGGAAATTTAAATGCATAAACATCTCAAATTAGGAAATTTCACATATGAGGATTGAAGACACCTTTTAAACACGGGTCAAGGTATCCATATGAAAAATCAGGCTCATATCATACATATGTGAGTCTGCTTCTTTCATTTTTTTTTTAATTATGACCTCTTTTAAATGAAATGTGTACAAACACTCCACAGGGCCAAGCATGAAAAGTCTTAAATGTATGGACTTCCAATTAATACACATGTAGATCTTATTGGGGGAGAAATCATGTCTGTGACTTCCCTTTTTTAACATGACGCAATGTCAATGGAGGGAGAGAGATTAGTTTTAATCTTCAAAGAGTTGATTCTAAATCGAGGGAAAGAATTGATAACAATATATGAACTAGATGGTCCTCGAATAATGTTTAAATTATACAGCATTCTTCTTATGTTAACTTAAAAGATAAACAGAAAAAATTGTGCAAACAGAACAAATTTTTATTGTAAATTTTTGAAGTAAGATCTTTCTTTTTGGGAAAAATATCTGGGTATTGGAAAAAAATATCTGGAAATTGTGAAAATATGCCATTTTTCCCAATTGTGAAGTAGCCTAATTTCGGCCCCAAAGAAGGTGAAAAAGCCCTGAATCGGGTGACATAATTAAGCTATACGCCCAAGTCAGTAATATCGCGTGATAAACACGACTAGGCAATCACGCATAAGGAATGAATTATACTAGGTAGACATACCCAGTAATCTTTTTTAATGGAAAAATACAAAATAACTGCTAAACTTAAATAAATTGAAAACTATGTGGTACTTCAGTTAGTAAGTTTCAATGCATTGTACACATCAATACCAAGTTTATGACAGTTTTCGACAATTTTCTTTTTTTCTTGCAAATTGATCATGATCTGGTGCACAGTTGCTTTAAGCCGTCTTTATGAAAAACAGTATGTAATACATACATGTAGTTCACAAAACTTCTCTAACCAACCAGCCTAGTTTCGGAAAATTTGCGTGGATCTTGTCAAACATTTTGACAAAAATGATAAAATAAATTATATTCCCTCATGAAAATGTCACAAAAGCATTCCAATTTCTTACCAGAGGGTAAGCTCAAACTCCGGAATGCCGGACAAACTGCACAGGTAATCACTGCTGGAGAAAAACAGCTTTGAGTACTCCAACTTGGCACCTCCTGAAAGAAAACAATAATCTTTTGAATTTCATAAAAAAAAAGGTGTATGTTAACAATTATGAAGGCTTCATAATTTTATTTTTGGACGAACAAGTCCAAAATACTGCACTTAATTGCTTGGCATCAATTTATAATTTAACATGGCCAGTGCTGTATCAATTTCAGAATTTTATTATTCAGAATGAATTAAACAAGTACAGGGCTTGCAGGCTAACACTTTTTTCGACCACTGATTATGTTTGTCACTTATTGTGTCTCCTTGCAATTTTTATAAGGAACCAAAAATGATCATACAATAACTTCTACATTAACACAAATATCATACATTGATATCACACAGATTATATGCAAATGCCAAATTGTGTTATTCATACAAACTTTAAATTGATTGCAAAACCCCTCAGTTTACATCTACATACCCTCAAGAACTGACATTGACCTAAATGTTGGGTAGATAAACACATAAATCTTTGGGTTGATGCACTGCTCAGCAACAGCAAAGCATCTGCTCAGAGAGTGAACTGCCAAAGGCCCCACTCCTTCCCCAGGAAATTTGAAGACTGTTTCTGCACCATCCTCGGCTACAAACTTGACATTGTTCCCACATAGGTAGCATATCACATCCTTGTCAATGTAGCATGCCTGGTCTCCGTTGTAACCTTGAGCCCAGCTGTATTGCAAAAAAGGAAAACATTATGATATTGACATGTGTAAATGAAAGCGGAAACATACAATGTACATGTGTTATATGTGACGTCAACAAGTCCCACAGATCCCTTCAGAGAAATGCATGCTCGACCCTGAAGGGGTCCCCTGGTGTTTATATACAGTAAATTCTCAATCCACATGGAGCCCAGCTTTGCTAATTTGCATATTACCAACCAAGTAAACATATCAATACATGTAAGTACTATGAACATACTTCCATCTATAACCGAATGTTATACTATGAACAAATATCTGCCCCCTACAGCGGACTGTTACTTTATTATGAACACACATCCGCTGCCTACGACGGACCATTACACATGTATTTATTACATTCATTTAAGTCCTTTAAATTATCAAAATATTTGTAGGCAAGATGTACGTTAACACATTTTGGGACAGATTTTTCAGACTTACACACATGTCATTATTGTAACATTATCATTTTGATCCAAGTAAATTGTTAATATCTTCAAAAAAGATAAAGTAAAAGCATGCATTTGCAAAAAAAACTAAATCTGATCATCATTGCAAATTATCAAAGCTGTGAAAATGTGAAAATACCTGGACTGAAGTTTATTTCTTAAAGTATCAGACGAAGATGTTTTTTTTCTTCAATATTACCCCTCCCACTGAAAATGCTGTTAAATGGTTTACGAAACGGCTCATTTTGTAATGCTTTCCGCATATTGCAAAGTATGACATTAAGTTATATACGTACGAAAGCTCAAGCTTTCCAACTTGATCCATGTTCTTATATTCAAAAGTCCCTTTTGTTCTAAATATTCACAAAAAGCACGATATTTCCAAAATATTTATGACAGTTGCTAAGTGCGCTGATAACGCGAGCATCCGCATGAGTTGTTGCTACGAAGAGGTTATATTCCACTATTATTTAAAATTGGCTTTCAATTGTGTAAACATCGGTAGTACTTGTTTCACCCGTAATACATCACTATTCTTATTCTATCACAAATTCATATCTGCTTGTATTAAAGCGAAATGAAACTTTACTTCTGAATGTATCATAATGAAAAAAGAACATGGCCATCTTAATGAACAAAAAAGTTCAATCCTAATGTAGTCAATATAGATAAACCGTTTGACTTGGTGTCCTAAATCAAATTCTTATATTAACGTATTTCTGTTTAAGTTAGACGTAATTTATTATGAAGCACAGACGCGGTCGTTATTGTACCATAAAGGCAAAACGAGTATGTATATTACACAATAAAGTCAAGAAAAATGGTTTAAAGTGGAAAGGGGAATTGGGCGCCTGGTGTGGTGTGCGGCTCAAACCACTGACCGTCGGTTGATGAGGTACATTTAGGTGCGTTACCAGCTGAGCTTGTATCAACTTGATATTGATATAACTAAAAAACTTCGTACCCCAGAGTTTATCCAGGTATGCCTGCGCCCATTTGCTGCATAAGGGCCTGACATCGCTTTAAATAAAGCAGCGCACTCAGAATGTTAAAAAATATCGAAAGTGACTCGAGATAGACGTGAGCGCAATTCCCAGTCATGAATATATGCTTAGTGACGAAAAAACAGATTGAGATACAAGGAAATGCGGGTACTATACTCTAGCTTTTTTCCAAGACACGTCCTGTTTCGTTTTGTTTTGTTTTGCATCGACACACGGGAGACAACTTTCATGCATTTCAACTATATTAATGAATACTGTAAGGCATCTGCTGCTTCCATTTGTGTAAGGTATGATGCGGTCCGTGATTGAACTCTAGACCATCCTGCCCAAGGCGTGCCACTGTGTCGTCTGGTGGTCTATACACTCATTGCTGTTGTTAAAGAATTGATAAGGGTCTGTCTGCGTCCACTGGCAGCACTGTAGACAGCACTCGCCGGTGTGTCCCATTATGACCTGTTTTGAATGCCAAAAGGAACATGAGATATTACTGACATATTAACCTCTAATTTAACCTTTGTTGATGTTTTAACATTCTAACAACATTTTGTTAACATTTCACACGAACAAACTATTTTCAATGTCTGACTGAAAAAAACGTTAACGAGTCTTTTACTTCAACATGTGGTCTGGACTATTGGATTATCAAAAGAACCTCGGCATAACATATTTTTTAATTTCTCTTGTCATGGTTGAAGAAAAATCAAAGCTCTTGTCATGGAAATAACCGGGATAAAAATATTATTTTCCTACATTTTTAATATTTTTACAACATGAAAATTACTTTCTGATCCGCATATTATATTACATACCGGGAACTGTGGGGCCGGCATATACATCAGGCTTTAACGTGCACAGTTACTTCCCTTAGATTCAAAATTGCCACTCCAACTTTCAAATTTTGTGAACAGAGATCCTTTCAGAGACGAATAACAATTCTACTCCCAGATTCCATTTATCATTTTGATATAGAATTTTTGATGCAAGTGAGCTGTCAACTTATTCACAGTTTTGTCAACTCTTTTGTTCGATTGTTCCATTGGTATCTTTATGGTTTCTCATCACGAGATATTGGGCCAAAGTCAGCTGCTCGATTTGTAACGTCGTTTGAATAAATCTCAAAGAATAACACATATAATGTATTGGAAATAAAAAAAAAACATGTACATTTTCCTTTCGTAGGGTTAAGGGTTTCTACAAATCTCATTAAGTATCCAACAAGCTCTGTGAGGGGTTTATCATACCAATTATTTCTCCAAATTTAGTTTTTTGGACTATAGCAGTCTGTAAGACTGTTCATCGGACCTCAGCTCCTGTAATTAATGGCAAGGTATGGAAATCGTATGTATATTGCATGCCCAAGGGTACAAACTTTTTTTTTATGAAAATCTGTTTTTAATAAATATGTGTGAAAAGTGTATCTCGTTAACTTAATTAACTAACTTATGTTTACTTGATCAAACAAACTTAATCAGGGCTTTCAGCTACCGGGTTTTGCAGCTTCCGGAAATGTGCCGGTACGCCAGACATGTCCAGCATGACTGACATATTTTTAGACGACTAAATAGCGAAAAGGAACCTAAAGCAAAATGTATGCAAAAACATCTTTTCGCTGATTATTTGCCTATGCGGTAGTTAGATGATCCCACATTCATATTTGATGACACAAAACATCAACAAAAGTCAGCAATTTCCAATATGGAATCATTATGTTGATAGCCGGAGATAAACATATAAATACTATGCATCCGTAACTGCATTTCATTACAACTGTTTTGATTTCTTGGTTTGCAACAAGGCAGAATTTGAATCGTCAGCACTCAGTATGCTTGAGCTTCGGTGTCATGTTTGTTAAGGGAGGCAAATATTTTTTCCGATAGAGTAAACCTTCCAACGTGCTTGTTCGATGGACTGGCAAAAATTTTACAATTTCGGGACCACTGATTTTGACGCACAGAAATCGTAAATGACCCGAAATTGTCATTAATTTGTACTATATGTATGTGTCAGTTTTGACCCGAAGAATTTCAGTTCAAGAGTCTGTATCATTTGAAAGAAGTTGCTAGACATGATGGAAATGTTTGTTTAATCAATTAAAGTCAAGAGCAATTAACACCCGTAGTGACAAGTGATTATTGATCTGGATTCTGACCTATTACCATGTCAATTAGCAGCTTTCAAACTCAATGCTGTGATGACTCGGCCAATTATGTAAATTAATGGATACCTTCAGCTTGTACGATGGTTTGAAAAACAACAATGCTAAAATATTTTATTTATTTATTTATTTTTTTATCTTGTCTTATTCAAAATAAAAAAATTAATATATATTTATATTAGTTTTTAATGTGTAAACAGAAAATCATTCTGTAGCACATGGTCTCAAAAGTGCGGGAAACTGGTGCATGCTTACTTCCTATCATTTTTAATGAAAGTGAAAGGAGAAGTGCATAGATCGTTGTCATTGTACAGTAAAGTTCTAAAACATTATAGTTTTATTGTTATGCCAGTCATGAAAAATAAAAACAATGTTGCAATATTGACAATAGGAACGTTGAATGTTTGTGTTTACTTACGGAAAAAATGAAAACAGTGATAGTGACACTGAAAGTAAAAGTGAGAAAAATGTTGTTGCAACTATACAATCGCTGGTGCATATAGGATTCTGACAAGGATGCAAAGGGTTACTTAATGAATAGTACATGCAAAATTCCTGTTTCACTGAACAAGTGCATTAAATAAATAATATGTTCTGAACATATTTTTTGGACTCTGGGAATTTTTTAACCACCTTAGAGAAGGAAATAAGACAACAAGGTGTATTGATCAATTTTCTTCTTACTAGAGATTTTCCTAGAATGAAAGTGGAGTCATTGACTCTTGGGTTATAGACCCTGTTGAATGCATGTACCTTGTCTTTCGCTAAAATTAACACAAAAACTGGTCTGGTCCTGCAATATACATGTGAACCTCAAGTCCTACAATGTGATTATGACTTCCGTACAGACTGCTAAAGTATTTATCCATATATAAGAAGTCAAAATAATTGTAATTTGTATGTCTGAAGATTTTTTAATGATTTTTTTGTTTGGCAAATCGTACAGGAATTTGTAAAATCCTTGAAATAATGTCGTAGTAGTCCTATAAAAGGTGACTTTGGCAAAAAACTTCAGTTGATTTGCTGTCTGTGATTTCTTTCTATTTGACCTTTAGTTCAAAAAATATTCAGTCATTACAAGGAGTTAAAAATGAAATCTTGACAATTGGCCATGGATTTCCAAGTGTCTAAATAATAATAAATAACCTGGATTTCAAGTGAGAACATGAAATGTTCATTGGTCAAGTTAAAGCCATATACAGTTTACTATAGCCACTTTAAACTTTACCCCAACCTGTTAAATTTTCTTAACAACACTTGTAATAATTATGTACAGTTTTAAAAAAAAAATCTTTTCTTTTTAGTCAACCTGAAACCATCTAACCATGGGTAGCTACCTGATGATGCTGTATGTTACTGTGGACCAGGAGTTGGCCCTCAAGTCCTACTTCACTCAACAGGGCTGGCCATTCAAAAAACCAGGTAATGTCAGGGGTTCCGTTAATGGACGTACGGACGTATATTACGTCCGGTTTTCGTCTTCATACGTCACTGTAGTGTACATGACCATTGATTGTAAATAAGGAGTCATTTGTTAGTTAACCCCCATTCTGTCAACATGTGAAACTTTTTATAAATGATGCCATTTATTACTTATTTACTAAACATTTTCCGGATTTAAAACCACTTTATGAAAAGATCTTACTTTAAAGGTCAATACTTCACTGACATTCATGATTTTGACTTTTTTCATACAAGTGCACAAGCTAGGTGTCTTCAGAAGGTCAATCTGTTCATGCGCTAAGGCCTAAAAACTGGTTTTGTTTATGGCAACCCAACCCTCCCAGGCAAAGCCCCTCAACCTTAGATAAAAAAACAACTTATTTTTCTAACTTTTAGTTATTGTTGACTGTAAATCCATTTGTGTTAATTACAATTATAAACATGAAGTACTAATTATTTAATAGGCAATATATATACAGAAAAGTCATGGTAAGCTTTCATGACTTGCTAAATGCTATTTTTATCAAACTTAAAAAAAGTAACGTAATTTGTCCCTGTCCTACTAAGTCTTTTTGAGACCATTGTCTTAAACTCAGATACATGTACCTTTTTTAAACCTAAGCAAAAAATAAGCACATATCATTCATTATTATTTTTGAACATTTCAATCCACTTCTTGAAAGCTGCACTGTCACAGATTTACTGTTTTTTCCAACTTTTTTATTTTTTGTCTTGGAATTAGCAAATTTTTGCGTCAATATCTGCAAACCAGTAATGAAAGACGGTTTACAAAAGATCAGATCACAGATTTTCATATTTGCATTCCAAATTTTATGTTTTATGGCTTAAACTTAAACCGTTGCTAGCGGTTTAAGAAAAATGCATAAAACATCCATTTAGGAGAGGAAATATGAAATTATGCAATCTGATCTTTTGTCATCAGTCTTTATCACTGGTTTTTTTTATATTTATGCCAAAAACTGTTCGTTCCAAGACAAAAAATAAAAAAGTTGTCAAAACGTTCAATCTATGAGAGTGCAGCTTTGAAGAAACCTATATTTAAGTCAGAGTGATTGTAATTGTGATATTTATGATCTTGACCTTGTTTCCAACAAGTACCAGTATTCTGTATGGTGTCCTTGTTCATGTACTAGATTAGGATTTTGCAAATAAATTATAATCTTAATACTTTGTATATTTTCACAGACCTGAAAGTCACTACAGAGGAGCTAGGAGGGGTTGTTCAAAACTGTTTGCAAGACCCTGAAGAACCTCAGAGACCCACTCCCGCACTACAGGAAAAACATCCGTCCAACAAGAGAAAAGCTCCACAAAAGCAACGGTTGCCTGCGAAAGTTGCAAGACAAGTGTTGCCTACTGTTGACAATAATGTGCCTTCAAATGAAGTCCAGGATTCTGTAGAGACATCAACTGCTTATGAAGATATCGTCGCAAAGGTGGAAAAGAAGGATGAAGTAAATGAATACCATGTTGCTACAAGTAAAACAGTAAACAATATTGTTATAGAAGGAGAAGACTTCATTGTAAAGGAAGAACTTCCAGACAGCAATGATGAAAGTGACAATGACACAATTGATAATGACTTTGACATTGCTGAAGAATCAGGTGTTGATAGTAAAGTCGAACCACCAGAAGATATTCCAGAAACAAGGACTCTTGATGAACCTGGCACATGTTCTGAGATACTGGTAGGAGCATCTGGGCAGAAAGAGTCGTCCATAAAAGTGAGTCAATGTTTTAATTATCCTATAAGAAGTAAGTCCAATTCACATTTTGTAAACATGCCATCAGGTAACACGTTGTCCAAACAACGTTAAGTTGAAGTAATAATTTTATGTTAACAAAACTAAGAATGTGATTTCCAACTTTTTTACAACAGGTAAGTGATTTGTTTTCCCTGAAACAGTAAAATGAAACTAAAATGTGCAGGATCATGGATAACCTCATTATATTTGTACCATATTTTTATTAGGGATGGAAGCGAATATCCGAGTATCCGGATATCACGCAAGTATTCGGATACCAAAATTGGTATTCGAATATTCGTTAAGAATTAAAATTTCAATGAAATAGCTTAGCAGAGACATAGCAATTGCTATAAAACTTTTCAGATGAAATATTTCATGTGATCAACTGTGTCTGTTGCAAAGCGGGTATGTGTCACAAATCTACTAATTGGGTGTTTGCACAAGGCGTGATATTGTGTCCTTGTGCAGCACCCTGTGAAGTTCTATGACCTTGTTGACAATGACAAGTGTTGTTTTATGATCTCAGATGTGCTTAATTGACACTAATTGGCACTAGTTGATATTGAACGGATTGATCATTAATCCATAGGAGTTGATCGTCCAATCACAAGATAAGGGTCGTGCGTTCGATTAAGTGCGACATCGAATGACAACTGTTGTGAGTATTTGAACATTTCGGACTTGAAAGTAGTGTGTGTACAGTGTTTAATTCAATTATTTCCTATTTAGTATTTATTCACGTTTTATTTTGTGTAGTATATTTTATTTTTCATACGATATGTAAACATGTTTAGTTTATTGATAAATAAAAAAACTACACGCATGTAAATAAAGAAAAATCAGATCGTCTTTTTGTCTTCTTATCTTTTCCGCAATTATATCCGTCATTACAAAACACCGCAGAAATTGTAGGTATTGCATTAATCAAACAATGTAATGAAATCAAATAACAATCGACTATCAAATAATCAAAGCGTCATGAAACCTGCTGATAAATAACAAACTCGAAAGCACGTGGCAGTAACCAAGCAACCACCTCGGCGGAAGTGACTATCAAATTCGCACGGTGTTTATGTGGTATTCATCATGAGTTTTATGACGTAAAATAAGTTGTTTAGCTTTGATTATAACATTATAAATTATTAAGACTGAGAAAAAATGAATGAAAAAGTGAAATTGCCATATGAAGAATTATAAATGAAGTGGACAATTATGTCAAATAACAGAAGGTGGGTGACACATAATAGGAAATTTACTTATTATGAAAACAATTTGATACGAGTATCCGGATAGTATTCGAATACTTGATACGAATATCCGGATACCGATTTGGTATCCGGTTTCCATCCCTAATTTTTATGTAAGTGTGCAAAGCTGTTGTAAAGTATTTTTAACTTTAAGCATTTAAACAGGACATGTGACACACACTTATGGTACAACCATGCAGAAGCTTATAGCAAATAAATCAAAATATTTGACCATTAGCGAACTATTTCTTGATTCATCTGTGACTTCCTTTTGTCTGTGTCTTTAGTTCATTGTCTGTTTAGCCCTTCAATGCCTTGTGCCCCATAAACAGGGTTTATTTCACAACTCTTTCACAGCATAATGTATGCATTCAAAAGTGAAAACATGCATATTTGCCATCATATTATAAGCTATTTTGGCTTGATTTTTGTATTTTTCCCAGTCAACATTTTTCCCAATTTGCATGCACAGGCAGTGAAAATAATTCCAAAAAAATCGCTGTGTTAATATGTTTGTTTATTTCACTACTGTGTTAATATGTTTGTGTCCCATGTTCATTGTCGTTTTGGCCTTGTCATTGGTCGAAATTAGCACAAGCCCACAAGCCCTGCACTGGTAAAATGCTTTCCGGGCTTGCTCAGGTTCTTGATTTTTTATAGCAGGGCTTGTTCATGATTTGATATTAAACAATACCATAAGTATTCGGGCTTGTTCATCCAAAAGTCTAATTTTGATGACTACCTTGTGCCTCTAAACAGGGTTAGTTTTTAGCTCGACTATTCGAAGAAAAGGTGGGCTATACTACTCGCCCCAGCGTCGGTGTCTGGTTAAAGTTTTAGGGCAAGTTGGGATTTTCACTTATAAGTCCAATACCCTACATTCAATTGACTTAATACTTCACGCAGTTGTTCAGGGCCATCACATGATGAGGTTAGATAACTCCTTATTATTCTTTACACAGATTATGGCCCCTGATTGACTATGGAACTTAGGTTAAAGTTTTAGGGCAAGTTGGAATATTTATTAATAACTTCTATATCCTTTGTTCAATTGACTTAATACTTCACACAGTTGTTCAGGACTATCACACAATGAGGTTACATAACTCCGTATTATCCTAAATACAAGTTATGGCCCCTGATTGACTTAGGTTAAAGTTTAAGGGCAGGTTAGAGTTTTAGGGCAAGTTGGGATTTTCACTTAAAACTCCAATACCATTCATTCAATTGACTTAATACTTCACGAAGATGTTCAGAGCCATCACATAATGAGGGTAGATAACTCCATATTATCTTTTATACAAATTATGGCCCCTGATTGACTATGGAACTTAGGTTAAAGTTTTAGGGCAGGTTGGGATATTGTTTAATAACTTCTGTACCCTTCATTCAATTGACTTAATGCTTCACACAATTGTTCAGGACCATCACCCAATGAGGTTACATAACTCCATATCCTTAATACAAGTCATGGCCCCTGATTGACTAAGGTTAAAGTTTTAGGCAAGTAAAAGTTAAGGGCAAGTTGGGATTTTAATTAAAAAACCTTCTATACCGTACATTAAATGCACTTAATAAAATTCAAAATTATTTACGACCATCTTACAACAAGAAACATAACTCCGTTTTAAGCCTAAATACAAATTATGGCCCTTGGTTTGGTTTTTTTTTTTTTTTTTTTTTAAATTTCCTTTGAAAGGCATATTTGTATATTCTTAACCACATTTTCATAATGGTAAATCAAGTTATTTGAATGACTTGCGTCATTGTTTGGGCGGGCTGGTGGGAGGGCACCATCAAAGTCACCTTATGTATCAAATAATTTTAGTTACATGTAGGTTTGACAAAAGCGGCGTAGTCGAGCGCTCTGTCTTACGACGGCTCTTGTTTGACTAGTGAGCTTGTCCCTGTAGTTATTGTATAATGAAGAAAGGAACCCCATGCCAGTCTTTACTTATATGTATATTTAAAACATCAAGTTACTCACTTGCAGTCACTATTTCTGGGACGGATTCACCTTCATTAGCAAATGCTTGAATTCAGCTACTTTCCAATTAGTGGACTGTGTTTCTTAAATTGTATACATGTCATGCTTCCAATTATTTGAATAAACAAAGTACATGCGTTAAATATCCCCAATTATAAGCATTACACATAAAAATATCCCAACATGAAAAGGCCAGGCTCTGATTGTTTATAGTTCAGAAGCCATGGTCACAGACAACAGTTCTTACAAAAAAATTTGACAGTACAGTAACTGAAAAAGGGTATGATTTATTACCAGCAAACTTCAGCACTAGGTTGCCCTTGGCCAGTAAATGACGCCTATTGTTTTGGGGTCAGTAGGTAAGGGCTCAACTGTGTCCGCTCAATTTCGTGGATAAAGGTAGACCTAGGATCATCAAACTTCAGCTAAAGGTTGCTAATGACCAGCAGATGTCCCCTTCTGATTTTAAGGTCAGTAGGTCAATTATCAATGTCTAAGTTGACTTATGAAACTTTGTCTTCAGTTAAATGTTTGTATTGTTTGTCTGAATTTTATGAAAACTTGTACAACCATTGGTCGGGGGAAGGACGACATTTCGTTTTAATGCAAACATTAAGTGAAAAAATGTTCGGTTGCAAACAAAATGGCGGATTTTTCCAAAAAAAAGTACCAAATTCGTTAAAACTTTTGACTGGTAAGTGAATTCTTTCTTTATTTTTTGACAATCGTATGCATTCAGTTTGTGACTTAAGAGCATAATGTTTAAACAGCATCTTAGTTTGGAATTAGAAGTCCAAGATAAAATAGTTATTGAACAGATTTTGGGTTATGATGCAATATTTACAAATGAAAATGTTGATTTTATCCATAATTTCACATATTTTCTCAGCAAATATGGCAAAAAGGTAGTGGTTTTCAACTTTTGTAGGGTAGACTAGGGTTGACACAATCAGCCAATTGTATAAAAACGGGTTATCTTTTTGGTTTGGTCAAAGTTTGGTGAAAAATTAATTGATTGGCTAAAAGTAAGTCTTGATAAGCATCATCATTGGAAAATATATACTAGCCAAAAGATAACAACCATAATAATCCTAGTTTAATACAACCTGGTGGAATGGATGTCAGGGGTGAATGTTTTGACAC
Source organism: Mya arenaria (assembly GCF_026914265.1). NCBI lineage: Eukaryota > Metazoa > Mollusca > Bivalvia > Myida > Myidae > Mya > Mya arenaria. Next base: position 16,635,333 of record NC_069133.1, read on the forward strand.
ACGCCCCTCCATTTAAAGGGACATTGATAATGCCTCAAATTTCAATTTCCAGGGGGGGGGGGGGGGTGCAGAGAAATATATAGCCGTTTTTCTGTCGGAACATGTGCATTTTGCCAAATTTTAGTACTTTTGTCATGAACATTTGTGAATATGGGTCATCTTAGGTCAGTGCATAAAATCGGAAGATTGTAACCAAAAATACTGTTAACATTATTACATATGAAAATAGTTGCAGTTAGTCAAATATTTTTATGGTATCTTGTATATGATATATTAAAAAAAATTATGTCGCGTTCTTTGATGTGTATATAAGGATTATGCTGAATTGGGGTTAAATGTTCTGGAATGTTTGCTTTTAAGTTCTAAAAATGTCAATATACTTGTAAAAAGCTGCACTCTCACTTATCAGGAAGTTGACAAAAGATTTATATTTTTTTAAATTCAGGACATATCCATCTTCATAATCACTCACTAAAATTCCGCTTCCATATGAAAGGGATGAACTCTGGAAAACAAATTTTCCTTACTCTGTTAATGCAGCACTCTCACAGATTAAATGTTTTAACAACTTTTTTTTGTTTTTGTCTAGGAACGAGCCAATTTATGCGAAAATGTGAGGAAACCAGTCATTTAAGACTGTTGACAAAAAATTAGAACGCAGATTTTTATATTATTTTTAGTTAAAAAAATGATGTGTTATCCATTTTGGGACCTTATGTCATTTGTGGGAAACCAGTATGGGATGTTTTGTCCACCTTTTTAAAATTATGTTCTATGTTGTGTTCACCATGACAAATAGTGTGAGATATTTTAATCACCTTATCACAAATGGCATGGGATGTTTTGTCCATGTTTTGTCCATGGGATGTTTTGTCATACATTCTGTCTATTACTAGTATGTGCATGCTTTCGGTAAAGAAATTCCAAGAAGATCATGCCAGTAGAACATAATGTAGATCATGGGCCTCTTGTTTTAATTTAAATATTTTTATCAAATAATGAATTAGAAAAATTGAATGATTCAATTGGAAAATTTATTTCCGTTTTCAGCTTGTGAAAGCAGGTTTGAATTTCTCTGAAGAAGAAAGAAGAACAGAATGTAGAGTGTGTGGAATCAAGTGCAGAACAAAACGAATTCTGGAACGACATATCCTTAAACACAGCACAAATGTATATGCTTGTGAAGTCTGCGGGAAAACATTTCAAGACAAATACTATTTGAATCGACATTTAAAACGTCATTTTTCAGAATATGTATGTCAATATTGTGGGAAGACCTTTTCCAGTTCCCAAAGTCTCAAAAAACATGAAGACGTCACACATTCAGACAATCCCCAATTTAAATGCAATTTTTGTCAGAAACTTTGCTCAACCAAAGCAGATCTTCAGTCACACAAGGCTCTTCATGACAAACGAGAGAAACCTTTTAAAAGCGAAACATGTAATAAGACATTTTTTCACAAGTCCAGCCTCATAAGACATAACAAACAGTGTAAACACAATACTGAACAAAAAGCTCAGAACTTTAAATGTTCTACTTGTGACAAAACCTTTAAGTTGGCCAGGTTGCTGAAGCAGCATAAACGTGTTCATTCTGAGCCGAGATTTTCATGTCATGGGTGTGGAAGAAATTTCATATGGAGACAATGTTATAAAAATCACCTTAAAACTTGTGTTAAGTAAATCAGGAATGTGATTTGTTTGCAGATTCATGGATTTCCAAGGGACCCACCACCCCCCACAAAAAAAACAAACAAAAAAACAAACAAAAAAGAAAAGAAATAAAAAAATTATATCTTTTTTCTATTTTTTTTTATCGATTAAAAGAAGTGAACTGGTTGCTTTTAGTTTTGACTGATACTTTATTTGTTATGATACTCCAGATTGCTTGTAATTATAAGTCAGGAGAGCCCTCTAAATGGCTTCTGAAGATCCAGTTGTGCTTCTGTATCCTCTTTGAACCTGTACAGGGCCTAAAGTCTCTGAAAATACATTGCCAAAATGGTTTCAGCCTTTCAACTGCCAGGTGTAATTCAATTACATCCATGTAAATTCCAGATATTCAATTTACCGAATCTAGCCCGTGCAATTTTGCACAGTATTTTTGGTAGATCTTTATAAGAACAGCACTAATTACTTTAACCCTTAGGCTGCTGATGGCAATTTTAAAGGCTTTGCAAACAGCTTGGAACCACTAGACCAGACACCGAGTAACTCGGCGCCTGGTCAGGTTCCAAGCTGTTTGCTACTCAGTCAATATATCCCCACAGTTTTAAGTAAATTGAAAGAAATTTAGAATAAACCAGATGACAATTTTGAGCAGACGACAATTTACCCAGCATGCAAAGGGTTAAAGTGACACACTTATTCAAAATCAATACATACACATGTATAACAAACATAAGTTTTGAGTGATAAACCTTTAACTACTTACTTAATAATGCAATAATGGAAAATATTAATTACTGAAAACAAGATTGTAACCTTGTATTTAACAGCAGAAAGCCCAAAAATATTAAATGATTGGTGAATGCTAAAAAATTAACTGTGATCTACTAATTGTCTCCTAAGGTAGAAATACTGTGTTTTATGCACACTTCTATCAAATTAAACTCGGTTTCCTACATGTACATAAGAAATATTCTTTTTGACATTTATTCATCCTTTAAGAACAACTAAAACAATATTATTAATTGTGGTAAATATTATTTGGGAGTAAGAGTGCATCTTTAATGGAATGGTAATGCTTAAAGATTTTTGAAGGTTCCAACTAAAATAACCTGGCAAGATCAGCTTGATTTCTCCCTCTCTAGTTTTTAGGTTAAGATTTGATTTAATGATGTATGAATATCAACGAAAAAGTATACTTCTAGATGTTTCTTTTTTCTTTTAATGTATTCATTAGGACACACAGCATATCAGTCAGAATTCACTGGTGGTTAAAAATTTGGTGGTTTAAATAAAATGTGTTAATTGAAAAAAAAACCAATAGATAAAATTGAATGCAATTTTCTGAATGTTGTCGGCATTACTGAACATACCCGCTAGATATAAATGTTTTAATATTGTACACATGCATTTTCAAGAAATGTATTTTTTATTTGAAATAAAAGTAATGTCCAACATAAAAACTTTGCGTTATTGTGACATTTTTCATGTTGTTGTTTCTATTTACAATTTGTACTTAATTTATTTTTAATTGTCTGTGCTGCATTTGGTTAGTATATGGTGCATCAGTGTTTTTGGATATTGATTTATATTTTTTACAGAGGTTTATTTTGTATTTTCATTAAAAAGTAATTAAATACATTTCTACACAAATATTAGCTTTTATGAAAGTTTCGTTACTTGCAGGCACCGAGGCACGGCTGAAATAGGTGTCTTGAAAAAAAATTAAACTTTTTTTTTATTTTAATGAGATGGTAAAACATTTTATTTTTTGGTATATTATTATATACGGTAATTATTTTAACCTAAAAGGTTATAGGGACTGTGTCACAGATTGGCACCAAAAAAAGTTTTTTTCTGTAACAAATCTCAGGACAAAAGAATGTGTTACGCTTTGATATCATAATTGTAAAAGAAAAGTACCAAAATGTAAAAAAAAAAATTGTCGGAGACCGGGTTCGAACCCGCGTCGCCAAAATTGCAGTGTAGCGTCTTACGGAGTTACAAAGGCTTTTTCTAATCGGGTGACATAATTAAGCTATACACCTACCTCAGTAATATCACGTGATAACACCGACTAGCCAATCACGCATAAGGAATGAATTATACCTGGTAGACATACCCAGTAATCTTTTTTAATGGAAAAATACGCTGCTAAACTTAAATAAATTGTAAACTTTGTGGTACCTCAGTTAGTAAGTTTTAATGCATTGTACACATCGATGCCAAGTTTATGTCAGTTTTCGACAATTTTCTCTTTTTTTCGCTATTTTATCATACGTGAGATGTTAATTATTGATAAAGAACAGCTCATGAGTATTTAAGGAACTTGTTGATTTGCTTTAAAATGTCTATGCTCCAATTTTTACCCAGTCAAAACAGTTTGATAAAATTGTAATACCTGATATGGCTATTTCAGTACGGTTTGATTTAATTTGAAGATGATGCGATTCATAATACATTATTTCTGAAAAAAGTATATTTCTTGTTACTCTGATACCTAATTTTATTCAAATTTTTTGAAAATATATGAAATAAATGATTTTTCTTGTCTCTCAGGTGATGTTGTTTCTATAAAAATATCTGAAATAGGGGAAAAATAATTCCAGTTTAAACAAAATTGTTCTAAGACAGCAATTTTCTTTTGATTTTTTTTTTAATCCAGGAAATGTTACACATTAAAAATTATTAAGTTAAACATAGTTTGAAATAATGCCCATTAGGGACTGGGTCTTACTACCTATATATTCATAATGTAGACTTCAGCCATTCTGATTTGTTTCCTTTCTTGATTGATCATCAATATTGTACATGTATAAATTTATTACCTTTGCGCTATTTAATGTTACTTGTTAAAGCTGCACTCTCACAGATTTACCAATTTTACAACTTTTTAATTTTTTGTCTTGGAAAGGGCAAATTTTTGCGTAAATATCTGTAAACCAATGATGTAAAATTGCTGACAGAAACTCAGATTGTAGATGTTCATATATCCGTTTGAAAATTAATGTTTTATGGCTTAAATCGTTAGTTTCCGTTTAAGTAAAAGGCATAAAACATCAATTTTTGAACTTAAATATAACAATATGCGATCTAATTTTTTGTCAGGGGTCTTACATTTGTGTATATAACTGGTTTCCATGGATTTTCGCAGAAAATTGGTTCGTTCCAAGACTAAAAATAAAATAAAAATGGCAAACGTTCAATCTGTGCGAGTGCAGCTTTTGAAGATTTTTATTTTCAAGTGTTTTATATTATCTTGGAATATGTGAGCAATAGTGTGCCAAATATTAATTATTATCCCCTGCGGTATCGAAGGTTTTGGGAGGCTTTGTCCATCCGTCATGCCATCTGTCTGGATGTCATTCTGTTTCACTCCTGAACCATATCTTGGTAAGGATTTGTCAGATTATGTTCAATCTTGGTCATAACATTCCATGGGGGTCTAACATTTATTACTTTGGCGGAATTCAAAGTGAGGGACTTGTCCAGTGCGAAACAAAATTGCGATTTTTCTTGGTATTTTTGTATTTTCAAAGGATATTTTGACCTGGTAAGTACATGCAGGTTTATGTCACTGTTATCATAATATAAATATGCCAGACATATAACCAGAGGCCATATGTGTTAGCTGCTCTCCGTTTTTTAACCTATGATTCTAGAGGCCTTGACTAAAAGTTATTGAATGTATAAGCTGTAAGATTGTCAGTTTACAAATTGAAAACAGAAAAATGCGTGACTTGAAACTGTGTTTTTAGACTTTACCAAAGTCCACATGATGCATCTTTCGGAAATAACAGGTATAAAAAATATTGGATAGGGACAAGACTGAAGTAGTTTATCTAAGTATACAATACAGTGATAAAGTTAAGAAAACCGTTTTTATTTTAATATTGCATGTTTTAAATATGACATACAAAATTTAATTTTGTTCAAAAGTTGAAATCTACTGGAAGTCCCAAAAATAGCGGCGCACCACTGAATATAGATGTGCACTTGTATTTCTTATTCCAGGTGTAGAGGTGCACCTGTCTAAATGTAGAGATCACTTCTATTTCATTTTTTTGACATATAGGAGCACCTCATTTGACCAGCACCTTTCGATATTGATGTGCACCTCTTAATTTTCGAAGCGCACATCTTAATTAGGTAAACATATACTTAATACACTTAATGACTAGTAAAATGTTACTTTTGTTGAAAAGTACTTCATAAATTTATATTCATCTATAGTTCAGTTAACAATCATCATTAATTTTGTTGAATTCATAGCCTTGTTAATTTCAAATCGCCTGAGGAAGTTTGAAATCGCCTGCTTCGTCATTTCACTATGCTTCGTATGATGCTAATATCGTAATCCAAGGGCCTGAATTCTCTGTTCTCTTTCACTGCTTTTTTTTCAATATAAAAATAGCTTTTTAGGGGTTGAGTATTAAATATAGTCAAACATCTATAAATATTGTAACGCAGATTATACCGAATTCAAAATTGTGAGCTTAGTTCAATTCAATTTGAAGGGACAAGGAATTTGGGACAGAAAAAAAGTCTCTAACTGCTTACTCTAAACTAACTTTCAAATATCGTGTTTCAGAAGCAGCAAGCAATGGATTCCTCGTCAGAAGATGAATTTGAATCAACCCAGGCTACAGCTAGACAGGGCAGTGACTGTGCTGTTTGCGGCAAGTCATTCAAAACAAGGTCTGGGCTGCAACGTCATGTGTCGGTGCACGGGGCATTTAAATTCAAATGTGAGATTTGTGACAGGGAATTTCACAACAAGTATAACTGGAAGGAACACATAAAAAGAAGGCACTCAGCTATTCAACATTTATGTTCACACTGCGGAGGAACATTCACAACTCAATACGCCTTAAAGAAACACGAACAAATAGTGCATGAAAAATACCCAATGTTCCAGTGTTCGATATGCGATAGGGTTTTTTCATCTAAAGAAGTATATAATGCGCACTGTATTCGACATACATCTAAGACTTTGAAGAAACCATACAAGTGTTTGAAGTGTGGCCATGGGTTTCTATACACAAGCACACTCGCACGACACATGAAAACTTGCAGCTCAAAGGCACAGAAGCCAAAGCCAACGTACGTGTGTGAAATTTGCCAGAAACAATTTAGTTTGGCTAGGTTACTGAAACAACATAAGCGTGTTCATGAAGATCCAAGATATTCTTGTCATGTCTGTGGTAGGACATTTAACTGGAAGAATTGTTTGGATATACATCTTAAGACATGCTTTGCTCCTCAGTTTTAAGCCAATAACATTAACCTTCACTTGATTTTGCATATTGTTTACTGTATTTGAAGGGAATACCTAAATATATGATAGTTTACTTTACTGGTGTAGAAACTTAATCAAAATGTCAATTGGCATGTTAGGCTTAAAACTTCACTCTCACAGATTGATATTTTTTTGTGTCAGAATCAGCTGATTTTGCCCTTCATTTCTCTATTTTAAATTGGTCATAAGATAACTCCCTATAGAATTTTTTTAATTGTTTAGAAAAATGCCGAAAAATTGATTTTTCTTAAAGCGTTGCACAACAATTTGCTCATTCTAGAGCAAAAATAAAAAGTTGTCAAAACAGGCAATCTGTGAGAGTGCAGATTTAACAAAGTTTGTTTGTGTTTATTCATCATCTTAATCACGTATTATAATGTTAACCCATTTGTGCATGTGAGCAATTTGTGTAATAAGGGGTAACACATAAATGTTTGTTTCAGGCCTCCATAAACCTACCCTACGTTTTTTACCCGACCATAGACCTTTTTAATTGCTTATAGAATTTTTTTTGTTAATTTGTTTGATTTTATCATTTTTTATTAATAAAAGAATTTTGGGTTAAACAATACCAGCGATGCTAATTAATACTGATTTTATAGAAGCATACAAATTTATTGTTTTAGGTAACAGAAATACCTAAAAAAAGTTAATAAAATAAAAAAAAAATGATATGTATTAAAAAGAAAGTATGAAAACTGTAACAAACAATGTTAAGGCCTTATGACTCTCGAATAAGCAAATTTTGTTTAGCCAGGGCAGGGCTGAAATAAACAAAACATCTTTAGTGATTTCCTAACTTTAATTCATTTCTTGATTTCATTATCTGTCTGATCTTGATAATGATTTTATTTCTTGAACATGTAAACTCATCTTCATTTTCATTAACCTATATTTCATTCATTTACTATGTAATATAATTTTTTAACTCTGACTATGGACTATTTCAGAATACATGTATATGACTTCAGTTTTTAAATAACTTTATCATAGATGAGCACGTTTATAAATACTGGTCAAGATACATTTTATCCACAATACTGTGTTGATAAGATTTGTTTTTATTTAAATTGTTTCAGTTTGAAAATTTCATTATCATGAACAAATATTCTTAATCACCAACTTGTATGTCACAGTTATTGTTCTTTGTTTCAAATAAATGTACATCTTTGTAACTACTTGAGGTATAGTTCTTAATAATTCTTATTAATCGTTTAAAGGATCTATTCTATAATCAAGCATTGGTGATTACTTATCAAAGTTATGTTTTATATTGAACAGCCCCATTTATGGTTTGTTAAATGCGCTTTTTGTTTTAATTTCATTGCGGAATAAAGTGTGGCAAATCATTATGAGTATTAAAACTAAGATACGGACAGTTGGAACCATCAACGAATGTTGATATTCGCTGAAATATTGTCTTTGAAGACCACAATTTTGAATACCATTACTAACTTGATGTTATCAATGTACTCTAAAACAGTCAGAATATACATCTACTGTTGTAAATGTCCTTGTGGCTTAGTGGTTAAGGCGTTGGTTTTCTTCTTCTTTTCTGGCGTGGATTCGCACCCCACTAAAACCAAAATCTACAAGTCTGTGGAATGTTTATATCAGGGAAAATTCAATATTCATAAAAAGGTCACTTAGCAAAGAAACACACATACCAGTATATCGAGGGGTGAAAGCGAAAAGGTCTGCTTCTTTATTTAATGCCACTTAGAACCTTTTCGCTTTCACCCCTCGATATGATTACTGGATTATATGATGACAAATCAATAAAAGCTAGTGTTACTGAATTCTAATGAACATTTTGTATTGTATTAGGCCTAAAAAAAAAAATTGTTTGGTTAGGGTTACATCCTTAAAAAAATAGGTAGGGTAGGTAGGCTTTTTATTTTTTTTATTTATTTTTTTTATTAGGTTTTATATCAGAATATAATTTTCATCATTGGAGAATGGTGTTAAAGCTATCTTCTGTACAAGCATTTAAGGTTTAAACTTAATATTAAAAAGCAATTAAAAAAAAAACGAAATTTTTTTTTTATTTTTTTTTTTTATTTTTTCATTTTTTTTTCAAACTGACTATAAAAACGGTAGGGTCGGCGCCTATTCCGTAGGTAGGGTCGGGTAACCCGAACCAAATGTATTTTTTTTTAGGCCTAATGCAGATAAGCGCATTTTATACATTTTTATTATGGTTACAATAAATCAATACTGTGCAACTTATCTGTGATTTTGTTTCTGGCTCATCATCAGTGACATTTCTAATTTGTAATGGTACACATGGGTTATGAATGAAAAGTTATGTGCTAAGACAGGCATGTTTTATTCATGTTGATGATGATAAACATGTATCAGTATTGAACAACTTATCTGTGATTTTGTTTCTAGGAACTTAAAATTGATATTTAGATTCATGTTTATGATAACATTCATGTTTATGATAAAAAATCAGCATACTAATGTGTTGATATATCGATTCCGACAGAATCACACCTAATCACTTTGCTTTCATGTTATTTAAGCGAATCTTCAAACACTTCTAGAGGAATTCCAAATCTTGGAAGTGTTGGCAATATCTTTGTTTCCTCTACTTCGTAGTGGTAATGAACTGAATGTACATATTCAGGCTGGTCAGTCCATTTTCTTAAACGGCCATCTTTCGCTCGTTTTGCGCCTGGTCTTTCTTCGAAACGTGATCCATGAGTTTAAAAGTACATTATTATTGCCCTTAAAAATAATTTTCCTTTACCATTTTCATCACCTATAATTGGATACTTCCCGCTGTAGCCTGCACCTCATCAACAACTGAATGCACCAAACCTGCGTCAGTTGTCATTTTAAACACGGTTGTGGTATCTTTACTTCAGCTAATATACAACAGTTCCTTGGCATGAGCCTCCAGTTGACATTGAATAACATGCCTTGGTTTCACATCATAGTACACACTCAAGTAATTTCAGTGTGACGAAGAAGATGGCATTTTATTTGAACTGACATTATACCACATTCGCCATTAAGACTTCCATCTGGTGATACAAGCAAAATGGGCTACCCTTTTTAATGGTAAATGAACCTTCTTCGTAAAATACATGTTTTGGGAAGTAGACATTTAACTATGGTTGCTACTACGTTCAGTTCGTTCGTTGATCCATGTTCCATGGCACATTTCGGTTGTTCATTGGGTTCTGTACGTGCATCGCCACAAAGATTGATCCAAAATATTCTTTATGTACAGCTTATGTTCCCCGTTTTAAATACGCCCACGGAATTATGTCTGCATTTAGCATCCATCTCAACTCCTCTCGTGATTTTAGTTTTCTATTTGCGCCGTGCTCCGTCATGTCACGACAATCCCTGTGACAGCTTACGAGTGATCCGTTTTTAGCTCTACTGGCCAAAGGCCAGAAGAGCTTATGCGATGGTAATGTGAACGTAGTATGTGCATCCGTGCGTCCGTGCGGTCGTGCGTCTGTAAACAATTTGTTGTGAACACGATACAGTCTTCGGTTCCTTTCGAAAACCAGCCAGATCCGCCCATAAATGCCTAGATTATGGGCCATGAACGTTTTAAAAAAAATGCTTTCTATTTTTAGCCAGGTCTGCATGAGCGAATTCTATTTTTAGCCAAGTTTACATGTACATGTAAATTCAAGTCTAGAGTTAAGGGAGACAATTTGCAAGTCTAGGATTTTGAGAGACAATTTGCTTTTTGCTTCTGCAGTTGATTTTGTGAATTACTCTGCCTTGTTCTTGTTGAAAGCCCAAAGGCCATTTTTAAGCTTTAAGTTCTGTAGTTTGCGCATTCATCTTAACAAAATTGGTTGTGAATGTTTAAGTTATGCACCTGGTGTCATTACTGGCCACACCCAGGGTTCACAGGTTTGGTAAACATAAATCTGGAAAGGTTTGAAAATCTTTTTGTGTGTTCGTGCATCCATCTCAGCACAATTGATTGTGAATGTTTGTTCAAATTGATCAATGTTGTCCTAGGATGCCCTTGACTTTGACCTTTTGACCAACTTTTTTTAACTTTTAAAACTACAGAAATTTTTACTATGAGTACAGTTTTGAAAGCATTTTTTTGTCAGATGACTTTTACTTGGCACATATTAAAATAGTTCATGCAACTAATCTGCTTACAATACTTTCTGGGCTCAGATGTTGACCATGCTACGTTTTCAGGTAACCCAAACACAAAACATAAACTATATGTCTGTTGCCTTTTACCCATACATACATGCTGTAGATTGATATGACCACAAAAGCCATGCCAGTAGAGCTTAGGCCCTTTTGGGCCTCTTGTTTTATCTGCACACAGCTGACAAAGCACTTCCGCCACTTCAATAAAATCTCCAAACATATTCTCATCTTGAACATCAGTGTTTTTATTCTATTACGAGCAAATTTTTATTTTTTTTCTTCATTGGCTTTTTACAGTTTCTTCTGTATGCTTTCTTGAAAAAATATCTTAAAAGCGCAGTTTTTAAGTGACACTCGTTTAAAGATTTTTGCACTGTTCCGGTATCTCCTATTGCTCCCTTTGATTGTCCAAACCAGTGTTATGAAACGTGTGGTTCCATTTCACAAGCTGAATACACTCCTTGTTCAAAAACAACTTCTATGCTTCTTAGAATTTCTTCGAGAGTATGTACAAAGTACGCGACTTTGTTTTTCAATTTTCTTTACAATCATTTGTTAGCTTACACATTCAATATTTTTTAATAAATCCTCCAAACAAAGGTTTAATCCTCTAAACAAAGGTTTAATCCTCTATAACACGAGGAGCTTACACGTCCGGCAACCGGGTAGGCGTATTTCTATAACGAAAAAGTGGTATAAACCTATTAATCATGTATAAATATCCTTCAAAAAATGCAAGAAGAATCCGCCATTTTGTTTCGCACTGGACATGTCACTCACTTAAAATGTTAGAATTTAGACCTGTTCAAGTCTCGACCGCTTGTTAAAGTGGGTCACATTGAGTCAAAAAGTCGGTCACTAGATTAAATCTTTGGAACAAACTAGAGGCATTATCATGGTAAAACACCGTACACCGATCATAGTAGCCAAAGTGAGAGTCGTAAACACTGCCATTTTTACAGAAATAGTAAGGGGTTTTACCTGTTTTAGTTATAAAAAAACAAAGTTTGTCACAACGATGAATAAGTATATCGAGTATAGACATGTCGAGGTCTACAGATAACAACACCATTAACTGTAGTGATCGACATTAATGTATAAGTAAACTAGTGATAAATAGAAAACCCACGGGCAAAGACATGTTTAGATGAAACTACTTATCATTTGGCTTATAAGCGGCGAACAACAACATTATGAATCGCAGAGTTTTTTTTTTGTATCATAGCATTTTAAGTTATCGATGCAAGTTATCCCCACTATTTGCCCTAATTGAGTGATACATTATGAATATATACCGCAATTCTTCTAAACAAATATTGGATTTTAAACAACGGCGAATGCAATTTATGTACCCACTTACTAGGTTCTAACTTATTCCTACACGCGTTCTGTCATTGTGACGCAATTTGACTTTTCTTTTCAAATAAGTCGAACAAAAATTTTACGTCATCTATAGATGCGATAATACCTGTTATTATTAAAAATACTAGTGTATTCTAAAAAAAGTGGGATTTCGTCGCGGTAAGAAACTATGATAACTAATTTCGAATGAGCTGTACTATTGAAAAGCAATCTTGGCACAATTTTTTATCAAGTCAATATTACACGTAAAAATATATGTACTGTTTGGTGTGTCACTTACATAGTGATGAGCAAATTTATAAATACATGTTTTTTTGAATGAGTGATTATTTGTTGTTGTTGTTTTCAGATAAATGTTATCAGTGGATCTCTGAACATTTCTGGAATAAATTTGCTTGAAGACACTGTGTCCGTCGGACGTTTCAAATGCGATCTGTGTGATTATTGTACCAACAAGCTTGGCAACTTTAAGCGTCACTTGAACATTCACAGTGAGGAAATGGAAATGGATCCACAAACGAGTACCCAAACAAAACCTTCTAGTTCTACAGCAGCTACAGCAACAAAGGAATATATATGTGACCAATGTGGGAATGTTTACAAGACAAAGTATGGTTTCAATCTTCACAAAAAGAGACATGAAGGCACCTACAAACATACATGTCAAGTTTGTAAACGTGGCTTCAATCAGAAAACTCAGCTAAGGTTTCATTGTGCAAGTCATCAAGGCCTGCCTTCTTCAACTTGTTCATTTTGTAATCGGACTTTCAAAGGACATTCTTCACTACAACGACATCAGCGCATTTGCTCATCTAATCCCCAAGCCTCTGTTGATGTCCATTCACAATTCGCCTGTAATGAATGTAGCAAAACATTTTCTTCTAAAGACTTCTTAAACTCTCACACTAAAGGAAAGCATGGCATACCTAGCTATAAATGCGAAACTTGCGGGAAGTGCTTTTCGTGGCGTTCATCTTTGAAAGTTCACAAACGTTCTTGTAAATAAGTCATGTTTACATTTCAAATCATTGCCAATTTAAAGGACTGATGTTTACATTTTAACTCATTGCCAATTTAAAGGACTGATGTTTATATTTCAACTCATTGCCAATTTAAAAGGACTGATGTATAAATTTCAACTCATTGTCAATTTAAAGGACTGATGTTTACATTTTAACTCATTGCCAATTTAAAGGACTGATGTTTACATTTCAACTCATTGCCAATTTAAAAGGACTGATGTATAAATTTCAACTCATTGCCAATTTAAAGGACTGATGTTTACATTTCAACTCATTGCCAATTTAAAGGACTGATGTTTACATTTCAACTCATGCCAATTTAAAGGACTGATGTTTATATTTCAACTCATTGCCAATTTAAAGGACTGATCTTTACTTGTCAACTTATTGCCAAGGACATCTTTTGTTTGAGTTCGTATTTTTTTTCGGGGGGGGGGGGTCGCTTGAAAGTTTTATGGGAACCTTTGTTATCTGACTTTAAACAAGAATAACTTAATTATTTATTCAAAAGTTTAAATGAAACGTAGGCCTTTTTGTTGATCGAGTTGAATTGAGAGTTGAGTCTTCATAAAAGATTTTAATCTTTTCACATAACCGCCACCTGATGGAGCACTGTTAAAGCATTATTTTGAAAACAGGTTTGTGTATGAGGAAACGAATCACCTAATGAATCTCCGGTAAAAAGGCGGGACCCTTGAAGCGACATAGACTGCCTTTGTTTTAATTAAAATGGTCAAAAAATGAGAAGTTATCTTTGTTGTTAGTTATCATTTGAAGCAAAATGGTGCCTTCTGACGTAATGTATCACTTGGTATACACACACTTTATAACGAAGTAAAACAGTCTTTTTTTTCTTTTTTCTTTTTTTTATTAAATATTTCACATTGCACCATACAATTGATCATATACATACGTAATGTATAACATATGGTGTTTAATATGTAATGCATAACATATGGTGTTTATTATGTAATGCTTATTTAAGAAGTGAGGGTGGTATCGATACAGAAAAGAATAGACATTTTTATATTGTTAAAAAAAAAAAAAGACAAAAAAGCAGAGATCAATTTTAAACTAGAAAAAAAATATTAACAAGTAAATAAAGAGTTTATAAACTAAGAAAAGGTAGAAAGAAAAAAAGACTGTACTAGAGGGTGTTGCTTAAATGTAAAACAGTCTTAACATACAATTTAAATATAAATTGTACGTGTAGAGTTTACATGATAATGCATTTAACAGTGGGAAATGAGAAGACGAGTATGACCTTCTTTATTTAATTTCAATGTTAATATTTTGTTCACTTCTTATAGTTAAACATTTTGTGTTTAAGAAACACATGACGGTTTTTCTTATCACCCCCCGAAGGAAGCAACTAGAAATTGGACCGTCAGTCCCCTTGGTTTTCGATCAAAGATTGGAGATATTGTTGGCCCGTACCCCCTAGGCTTGGTAGGCAGGTTGGTTATGACCAACACGGAGAAACCGTTTTGATTTTGAGGTTAGATGTTTACAGATAAAGGCCGTGGTGTCAAACAGCTACACTTAAAAACAAACAAGAAATTTGCTACATGTATATATTGTGTGTTGTTTGTGGATGTGTATTGTTGATCTGTGTTTCTGACTTGGCTCTGTGCCATAGAATGGAGATTATTTTGAAGCTACCGAGTACGTACTTGACTTGTTTCTGAAGTATTTCAATAATATGATTGTCTTTATTAACTACTAGTATTTATTGCACTGCTGTCTGTTTTTTTTATGTTGTTTATAATGATGTTTATAAATAACGCAAACCTAACAATACCAAAGATTGAATTTAATTCAATTTTTACAAAGTGTTAGGCAAACGGTCTATTGTTGCAACATTTAAAAACCTTTTTATACCCCCAAAACAAAGTTTGGGGGGGGGGTATACTGGAATCGGGTTGTCCGTCTGTCTGTCTGTCTGTCCGTCTGTCCGTCTGTCCGTCCGTTTTTTTTTGTCCGGGATTCATCTTTGTCGTTATTGAACAAATCTTTTTCAAACTTTCAAATATTAATGACCATGATGTAAACCTGTGCCTCCGTGGATTTGGTCAGAGTCGCATGATCCTGAGTGGAGTTGTGGCCCCTTAATGAGTTAAATTGGGCAAAATTAGCTTTGTCCAGGATTCTTCTTTGAAGCTATTGAGCAAATCTTTTTCAAACTTTCAAATATTAATGGCCATGATGTAAACCTTTGCCTCCATGAATTTGGTGGGAGTCACATGATCCTGAGTGGAGTTGTGGCCCCTTAATGAGTTAAATTGGGTAAAATTAGTTTTGTTCGTCCTACTCCTTCGTCATTTTTGAATGAATCTTTTTCAAACTTTTAGCCATGGTGAGAACATTTGCCCCTGTGATTGTGGTTGGAATCACATGATCATGTCTCCAATTATGGCCCCTGAATAAGTTAAAATAGGCAAAAATTATACAGCTTTGTCTAGCCTAATCCTTGGTCATTTTTTCTCATTTTTTCTATAAATCTTTTTCAAACTTTCAGATGTCAATGACCAGGGCAAACAACCTAGACAGGGAAGGGTTGGGGGGGTATTCGTTAGCCTTTGGCTTACAGTTCTAGTTTTTAATTAAAACTGATTGATATCATTTGATATTGCTCGATGGCTAAAGTATGTTTTTAAAAACAAAAAGAAACTTCCCTTTAGTAATGATAGTGCAAGTTTTATTAGGCTCTTTTATAAATTATATTTAATTATTTGTTTAAAAAAGACAATAGAAAATAGATCCGCGTCACTTGCTCCATACAATTGCTTTTTTGCTGTATGATATTTTCTAATCATGCGCTGTTCAGTTTCACGTCACATGAAGTCACAGCGAAACATCTTATTGATCATGAAGCTTGAAATTATAGAAGATTTTCAATATTTGTTGTTATCCTAAAATGGAAACATTATAGAAGGTATATACATTGAGTGAAATTGACGGTATAAATGTTGTAACAATGTATTGTAACATATAACTGTGTTAAATTAAATATGCAGATATTGGTCGATTCAGTTTCATTAATCCTTAATAAAACGATGCATAGGGTTTTCTTTACATTTTTATCTCAATGTAAGAATTAATCCGAACCCAAATCGTGGGTCATGTCATTTTATTTTTATTTTACTTTTCCAAAATAAGAACCTTGGAAAGCTGTTCTTAGGGAATGACACATTTTAATTAGTAATTCTATATGTTATCGAACAGTGTTTAACCGAAGCGTTATTCAAAATGCAGTCTTACTCCCAAAAGAGTTTTACCACCATTAAAAATATTGTTATAATATTCCAATAATGACTAATAAATGTCGAAAACAATGGTTCTTATGAAGGATACCGAGTTTAATTTGAAAGAAATGAACATAAAACACGGTATAACTACCTAATGAGACTATAGTAACCACAGTAATCTCTTTCAGCATTCATCAAACATTTGATATTTTTAAGCTTCTTGCATGGTTACAATCTTGTTATCAGTAATTAATATTGCCCATAAATGCATTATTTAGTAAGAAGATAAAGGTATATCTGTCAAAATTGATGTTTGTTGCACAAGTGTATGTCTGATTTTGAATAAGAATGTCACTTTGATATTGCATGAGTTTTCAAAAATGTGTTCAATTATGTTTACTGGTCATGACGAATTGATGTACATTGAAATAAATTTATAAAACGACTCGATTTTCTTTTTTATTAGTGTCTTCCAAAAGTAATAGGGTAAATTCTACAAATAAACAAGTATTGCATAATATTGTAACATAAAACAAAATTGGTAACACTAAATGTAGAATGTTAAATGGAATTGAACATAAGGGTAAAATATAATTCCAGTATTTTTTTGCCAAATCTAAGCTGAAACATTTCACATTTCACATGGTTTGAAACAGAGAGCAATTTTGTATTTACCCTGTAAAAAGCTGTAAGGGAATGAAGACAATTTTTGCTGTTTGTACACCGCCGGTGGTCCGTGTGTAAGTCCAATGCTCACCGCCTTATTATGGGGTACTGCATATTCAATTTAGATTTAAACTGAGCTGACCTTTACCTAATAGTCTACTCATATTCATGTTGCATTTGCCAGTTGTATATGAAAAAATAAAATACTTTCGAGATGACAGTTTTTAAGTTAACAATACATTACAGGTTTAAGTGACTTGTTCTTATGTAACATACAGTGTAAAATGGAAAGCACTGTATATATGTTTCACATATATGTAACAACATTATCGCTGATTATAAGTATGTATAAAGTAGGAAACATTAAGTTACAACTTGGTATGTACGAAAAGTAAATATATCGTATTGCACCGTGCTATTGATGTTTACGCCAATTGTTAAATTCTTGCTATTGACTATTGTTCACTTTTTAACAATCCATTTATTACGGTCAATAGGAAATGTATGGTCCATAGTAACTGTTTTGAGTAACAAGATTTAAAGATTTCAATAAAATAGCGTTACTTGGATTTAACGATACGAATATGACCCCTTGAGTGAAAATAACAGATGACCGAGATCTTAGTATATTTTAATGTTATTTATGCGGCTGTTGACACAAATACACTACTAGTAATTGAATCATCATTGTTTGGTTAACTTTAATACTGAACGCTTCATACACGTTCATATTCAGTAATGCGCTGCTACTATTATAATGAACCACAGTTGCTTGAAGTTTTTACTTGACTGTTTGTTTGAATTTGTTAATTTTTACACCTCAACTTCCATTCCTTAAATGAACTGCCTTTCGGCAATTGCGCAACATCTTCGGATATGTTCGGATCGCAATTCATCGCATAACAATATACATGAAAACTATTGATCTTGTTAGTGTTTGTATTGTGTCAGCAGGTCCCGTAAAATATAAATTAACATTTTAGAAAGTGCAAAGTTGTTATATTTTAAACGTTTTGTTGCCAAAAGTGTTTCAATTTTACGTTTTAAAAAAAGTGATTTCAAGTGGTTGATCTTTTGGTAATCCGAAATGAAATGAAGTTTTTTTTAACGTTTCTTGAATAAAATAATGAACTAATGGTATAAATATAAGAAATAAATTGCGGGGTTGATGTCATTATCGGGTATATGAACGCAATTAGGCTGGTCAAAGTACGCGTAGAGTCCTTCGAACTCCACACACTTAGACCAGCCAAATTGCGTTCATACCCCGATAATGAGACCAGCTAAATTGCGTTCATACCCCGATAATGACATCAAACCCGCAATTCATTCCTTAAATGAAATGAGAGCCTATTTTACTTGTTAATTAGGCGCCATATTGACAGAGAGGGGGATGGCTACACTGGCGATAATAAATTGTTAGCTATGCAAAGAAAACAGTTGTACGCTTAGCATGGGCTTTATTTAGATATAATCGATATATTTTTGTTTGAATACTTACATACTTTTGCAAAGTCGGATAGAAGATAGCCTTTGCTGTTCGAGGTAGGACAAATCGTTGGGCTTACCTCTCTTTGGTAAGAGCACCATGCTTTGGCAAGGCAAACATGCGTACAATTAAAGCTATGAAAAAATACTGACCTCAGCCAGAGACATAAGTGAATATTGTTTCATTTGATGAATACAACATTCTTCGTAGAACTAATAGACCAACAAGTTTATGATCATATAACATTTCAACACAATTGATTGTATTTAATAATTATATTAACTTGAGATGGACGTAAATAATCTTTAACATTATAAGTCATGCTGAGCTACAGTCACTTGGCGATGTTTCATGATAGTTCATCCTCCACATAGATATGTAATTACAATATGCATTGTAACAAAATTTGAACAGTTTAAGGTTAATCTCATTCATTATTGAGCTTTGCCTTTTTTAAATCAAGGTAGAAATATTCATTCAGTGCGAAAGTTTCGATCTCGTGTTTATTTATTTATTTTAATTTTAATTATAACATAAAATTAATGTGGCAACTGAAGTGTTAAAGGTCTTGATTGCTTTGTTCTATATTTTCATAGTTTTTATAATGTATGTTACAGCCCTTAAAGTGTCTCTGTACATGAATGAACAATGCTGTAGTTTATTTAAAATTGTGTCCTGAGTTAAATTAATGCTAAGATGCTTCAAAAAGCTTTTTCCTTATATCACTGCTCAAACTTTACATTCCGAAAATAGCAATGTTTCGAAACCACGCACTACCCAAGTTGTTTTGTACCAATCGCTACCAGTATATTACATGTTTCAGGGAATGTTGTTGTGTCGAATTTGTGGGAAAGTATACAAGAATAGGGGAGCATTAAGTGTCCATGAGAGAAAGCACATAGGATCTGCTCCACACGAATGCTGTGGACTGAAGTTTTATAGTAAAAGCCACCTCAACCGTCACAGGTAGGCTGTTTTGTTTGTGCTGGTGACGGCCATTATCAAGTTCTTTTTTTGCTTCAGCAAAATAGTTGCATATACATTAGATAGTTATAAACAGACTGACAAGTCATGTACATGTACCATCAGCATCGGCAATAATGATATGCCAATGCCAATACTAAGTGAAAAACTACAAAAACAAGCTCAGTAGCCAAAAGTTTAATAAACATAAATGCATTTATGTAAGAAATTTGACTGTTTTGAGAAAAACTACAAAAAGATTCTGTAATAATTATTCTATCTTTTTTCAGAGGCAGTGCACATGGCCAGCCCAAGTCTTTCAAATGTTCTTGTTGTAATAAATGTTTTGCCACTGAAGGCGATTTATCATACCATGCAAGGATATTCCATAATAAAGCCAGGTTCATTTGTCACATTTGTGGGACACAATATTATGTAAAAAGAGACTTGGACGACCATTATGCATCTCACTACGGGGAGAAAAAATACAAGTGCACATGTGGAAAACAATTTGCGACAAGATCCGGTCTGTCTTATCACAAAAAATCTAAAAAATGTATAACACAACACTCACCGTTGTAGAGCTATTTTATGATAAAAAATGATTGCAGTATTATGAGAATGTTTGTATAGTTTGAGCATATGTTGGGCTTTATATTTATATATTTCTGCCATAACATATATTGAACGTTATTCGAAACATATGTATTTAATGATCATCATCATCATCATCATCATCATCATCATCAATATTTGCTCTTTCTAAGAACATTTTATGGTATATTTACTTCAGAAATAGTGAAAACAACTTATATGTAACTTTTATGAATAATGTAAACACATGTTGACGTTAAAGCATATGCTAGTGTTTTACTACAATCAATTGATAACAATTTGACGGTGTTCACATAGACAAAAGCGATAGTCAATTTCATGTTGTTCAATTTGCAAATGCAAGCAAAGATTAGAAATGTCCTAGAGCATCCTATATGTATGTTAAGTTTTATGTGATTTTGTTGTAAATAGATCTATGTGCTGTAATCCATACGTTTGTGAATACATTGATGTGTGCATTGTTCCTAATACAAAATAAACATGCAATTTCCACCTATGTTCTGTTTGAATTATTGATTTTTTTAAAAAAAAAAGAAGCACACAACTTCAGTGTCAAAGTTTTAAATTACGTAGGTGGTCAAAAACGAATTGCAGATTATGACAGAGATCGTCATAATAACTGCCAATATGACTGAGCCACTGTACACATGGTAGCTTAGTGGTTTTGCTAATTATGACATTAACACAGGAAAGGGACAGATTAGTGGTGATTTCTATTAATTAATAATCTTACATCATGTTTTTCGATTCAAGTTGTTTTCTATCACATACATGGCTTTGTAGTATACACTTTATTTATTGTAAACTGATTGTAAAGAAAGTATGTTAATATCGATGAACGTGTAGTCGTACATGAAAGCTCAGGAGGGGGCAGGGGGACGTTTTTCAGACCTAAGAAAACGCTTTAAAAACATACAGATGCAAAACATGTATTTGTTTTTAATAGTTTCAATCAGATTGAGATTTAAACTTGAAAGTGTGTGCATGGAAAGTTTAAGTCTTCCTGAATAAAGAACAAATGCGACGATTTAACACGGATTTAATTTTGGAAGGAAACGTGAAGCTTAATCTGAAGTTTCTGCTGTTACAGGTACATGGATTGATAGATAAAATGGGAAAGAAACAATAACATTCTTAAATATTTTATTCGGAAGTATGTGGAAAATGATGCCATAGAGAGCATTCATTTAAGGATTGATTCTTATTTGTATGCGTTCATGCAGTATGAATGCTCGGCCGCGATTTTGCATATCCATCAACCGCGCAAGCGGTTCTTGGAAAATATGCAAAATTAGAACATGTGCCCTGCTATATTTAGCAATAAAGTAGATCGTAGTTAGATCACTACGCGCGATGATTCACCAGCGCCCAATCAGAGCATTGCTTTCTTGCCAAACTCCGCCTACAAAGGTCACGAAAGGTCTACCGGTTCATGCAAAATGAACTCAATTTTTACCGTTCAGAAAATCAAGTACGAATTTAAATATAACGACGAAATACACGTTCGCATGGACCAGAAATTATCAATGAATGACTTGTGGCACGTAGTTGAACGTCAAACAATATCTGACGACACAAATGGAATCGAATGAATCATACCATTTTTTCAGACTGTATAGAGTCATTCGCTTGTAAATTGAGAATGAATACACAGAGAACATCTAAATGTGGCTCGGTTCTGGCTTCCATAACTTTAATGTAGATACAGTCAAACCTGTATTAAGTGTGTTTACAATGGTCAATAGATAAAAGCTAATGCATAGCATTAACAAAATACACCAACAATTAGTCAACAACTACATGTAAATTTTTAAATTGATTTTTTAAAGTAATCCGTCAATTTCGTTTGCTTAACTTCTGTCTCTAATTTAAAGTGTATTCACATTGAGCCGACATTATCATGTCAAGCATGCCACACTGTGAGTCAAAAACCATGGATACACATGTTCATTGAGTTCCTCGTTTCGTGTAATTTTCCTCTGTCATCCATTGTTAGCATAAGCAAGAAATGCATAAAGTAAATAGAAACTAAACATTCTTCAAAAACTTCATAGCTGGTATAACAACAGAACAATAATACTTTACACACATGAGGTAAGGACATGGATACGATTAATATCGAGGGTGTAAACCATAAAAATTGTAACAGGAAGAACATGTTAATTATACGAAATCATAATACTGCATAAAAATCACTGTGGAGGAGGAGAAGATCAGGAGGAGGTTAATAAAAAATCTCTGAACTTTGGTTCGGCAATCGCCCACGTCGAATTATTTCTCAGAATGGCTACAACCAAAAGCATTGGTTATGACGCGTCACGTGATGAACTCCAGTGAAATGATTGGTTAAAATAATAAACATTGCTGTTCTTACGGTTAATAAGATGACACCCAACTAATATTTAAATTAAGTCTTTAAATGAGTGTATGTCTTTCCATAAATTTTCATTTATTTTTTATGTTAACTACACATTTTAAGCGACACTCTTATTCGAAATCAATACATGCACATGCATAACAAACATAACTTTTGAGTGATTAACGTTCAACTTCTCACTAAATAATGCATTTATGGAAAATATTAATTATTGAGAACCTGATTGTAACCGTGTATTTGATAGCTAAAAAAGCAAAAATATTAACTGATTGGTGAATGATAAAGGATTTACTGTAATCTGCTATAGTCTCATAAAGCACAAATACCGTGCTTTCTGCACCTTTCTTTCAAACTCAACTCGGTATTCTTCATAAGCAGAATTGTTTTCGACATTTATTCATTATTTTTGGTATATCAAAACAATTGTTTTTATTGTAATTAATCTTATTTGGGAGTTAGAGCGCATCTCTGTTATGGCGTAACCCCCATACCAAAGTCAACCAATATCAGCTAATTACGATGATCCAATATATAAAACAAGGCATAAAAATAAAGAACTACAACATATTTAACACATATACATTAATAAATGAATAAAAACGATAAATACGTATATATCAAATATCTGTTAGATTTTTTTTATAATTCAAAATAGAAAAACTTACAGCAAAGTTAACTTTATATTTGAGATGTCAAAGGTAGGTATCATGTGGGTATCCTTTTCGCAAATATTGTCATCACGTGATAAAATTTGGACACACTCATGACCTTAATATGGAATGATGAGAATCGAATTTTTAAGAAGGTAAACAACTATCTATTCAGCGTTGTTGTTTTTTTGTTTGTTTTTTTTTTTAAATGTGTTTACGACCTACATTTTACTTAATCACTCTTCCAACATTAATGACGCAACGCCATTGTCCCAGGATTGGTCAAGCGGTGACCTCATATTTTTCCATATTGCGTCACCAAATTTATATCGTATCAAAATGGTGTCTAATTTCCGATTCAGATGATTATTCTGATAAATAAATACAACATTTGAACATGTTAACAGATCGTCGACGTGATATATACGTGACGGGGTTAGTATATGACCCGATATGGTATATACAGGGCAACAGGAAACCATATCGGGTCACCAACTAACCCCGTAACTTGTTTGTGCGTAAGCTTATTTATACTCGCACTCGTTCTTTGCCCATTCAACGAGTGCTCCGATAAAATTGATACTCGTTTCTTTTAAATCCTCATGTTTTCCTAAAAATCTTGACCAACTGATTCTCGGATTTGAACATTTAATCAATTTGTCAAATTTCTGAAAGGAAAGTGTGATTGTACTTTTAAATGTATTTGTTGTGAGAGATTGTCAACTGATTGGATAGGAATATTAATTTTGTGTTATTCGTATACTTTCAGAATATGGAGACTCCTTATGTATGCAAAGAATGCGGGATGCCATTCAAAAACAAGAAACACCTCTTAGACCACGAAAGAAGGCATTCTGGCCAATCGCCATATCGTTGTTGCGGGAAGGGTTTTACTTCCCGTGCACATTTAACAAGACACAGGTTAGATTGAAGATATTTTCTTGCCGGAGTAATAATAATATACTGACTTAAATACTATGATTATGACTATTTATATAGAGGATTAGATTTGCTTTTGTAAGTCTGTGTTTGCAACGTTTGGTGGTTGAGTTGGGGATCGGGATGAGGTGGGGGGTTAGGGTGCGTTTCGCACATTATAATGTGGTCCTTGTTTCAGTGGACAAGGTCATTTTGAGTATTTTGTTTTATCGTCCTGAGAAATATGTTACACATCCAGGGACTCATTGCATGTTTGTAATGTTGATGAAGTTTCATTTAAATTTTCGAGTTTTTAATACATTATACTCAAGTACCAGATTGCGGGCATCCCTTATAACTTGTGACATGACATGTTTTACAGGTGCAGCAAACATGGCGAGACGAAATACCACGTTTGTGCAACTTGTGGCAAATCATTTGCTCTTGCAACGGACTTAAAGAGACATGAACTACGCGAAAGTGGCCAGTTGAAGCTAACTTGTGATGTTTGTGGGTTCAAATGTGATGATACGACCAATCTCAGCGACCATATGTCTGCTAAACACAGGGACATGACGCGTCACAAATGTTCACAGTGTCCCTCCGCATTCAAGTTTAAATCTGGACTCAGCAGGCACAATAAGGCGAAACACACCTAATCAGGACACATTTATTCTTTAGAATTGTCACCTGTCATATTACTTACGTTTAAGGTTGGCAACACATCATGGTGTAATACTTCAATCTACAAAAGTATACGTTAACATTCATAAGTCAAAATGTATCGCGGCTTTTTTTCGTTTAAATAATTTTAAGTATACTTTAGTTTTGAAAAAATGCAATGGTCTAATAAGAAGTGCATTCCAGTAATTTTGCCGAGTTTAAATAGCGTTTGGACGAATTTGTCATTAGCTCCACTGGCCGAAGGCCATGGAGCTTATGTCGTCACAGATTGTCCGTCGTGAGTTCGTGCGTGCGTGCGTGCGTAAACTTTTACTTTTAACGACATCTCCTCTGAAACTGATAAGCGGATTTTGACAAAACTTCACAGGAATGTTCCTTTGGTGGTCCTTTACCAAAATTGCTCAAATGGTTCCGGTCCATTGCACAATATGGCCGCCAGAGCTAAAAATAGCAAAATCTTTAAACGACATCTCCTCTGAAACGGTTCGGCAGATTTTGATGAAACTTGACAGTAATGTTCCTTGGGTGGTCCTTTATTAAAATTGCTCAAATGGTTCTGGTCCATTGCACAATATGGCCGCCACAGCTAAAAATAGCAAAATCTTTAAACGACATCTCCTCTGAAACGGATAGGCAGATTTTGATGAAACTTGACAGAATTGTTCCTTGGGTGGTACTTAACCAAAATTGCTCAAATGGTTCCGGTCCGCTGCACAACATGGCTGCCAGGGCAAAAAAATAGAAAAACCTTTAAAGAACATCTTCTCAGAAACCGATGATCAGATTTTGATGAAACTTTACAGAAATGTTCCTTGGATGGTCCTTTATCAAATTTGCTTCAATGGTTTCGGTCCACTGCACAAGATGGCCCCCAGAGGTAAAAATAGAAAAACCTTTAAACGACTTCTCCTCAGAAACCGATGATTGTATTGCAATGAAACTTGACAGAAATGTTACTTGGGTAGTCCTTAACCAAAATAGCCCAAACAGTTCTGGTCTGCTGCACAACATGGGCACCAGAGCTAAGAATAGAAAAAAAACGTTAAACTACATCTTCTCAGAAACCGATTATCAGATTTTGATGAAACTTTACATAAATGTTCATCGGGATGCCCTTTAACCAAAATTCCCCAAATGGTTCCGGTCCGCTGCACAACATGGCTGCGAGAGTTAAAAAATAAAAAAAAACTTTATACGACTTGTCGTCGAAACCGATGACCTTTTTTCGATAAAACTTGACAGAAATGTTTGTTTGGTGCTCCTTTACTCAAATTGCACAAATCATTTCGGTCCACTGCACAACATGGCAGCCAGAGCTATTAAAGTAAAAAAATTTTTTAAATAACTTCTCCTCAAAAATTGATGATTGTATTTCTATGAAACTTGACGAAAATGTTCGTTAGGTGGTCTTTGCTTGAACCTTTTGGCCAGTGGAGCACAGGCACTGATGTGCCTCTTGTTTTATTATTAATAAGATAAAAAGCAAAAAGTACGGTTACCAAATATCGATAGATGGCTGCTGTACTTATTGTGACTTTTTCGAGATTGTTAATATCTGTTTTCCTAGCAAGCAAATTTAATGACTTGTATTTGAATAATGTATCTTCTTGATGCTTTGTTATTTAAATCACCATTGAGAATAGTTGTCGCCTTTTTTGGATCTTCGACGGTAATAAACGGGCTGGTGTCGGCGGCGGAGAGCCCAATATTTGCTTTGATAACAGGAACAGTGTCATTTACATAAATAAGAAATAGCAAGGGACCTAGAAAATGAGCAACAATAAAGTCAAATGATATACACATAATAATGCAATAAAATTGCATCTAATTAGTGTTTATATGGCTTCATGGGGACAAAAATTAGTGGCCGTGGCCGCGTTAGACAGTTGGCCCCTTAATGCACGTACATTATATAGTAAAAACGTACGGGTGGAATTTGGAGTGGCCCGTTAAGGCAGGTGGCCATTTAAAGCAGGTGACCGTTCAACCAGGATTGACTGTAATACGTTTTTGTTGTTCCATCTTTCAAGCGTAAACCTTTATTTGCCACCTTTAAACATAGTTATTCGATTGTGTAAGTGAACATTAAATTTAATTGGTTAAGGATGCATTCTTACTCCCAAATAAGATTAACCATAATTTAGTAATATTGTTTTGATATTCCAAAAAGGATGTAGAAATGTCGAAAACGATGGTTCTTTTGAAGGATTCCGAGTTTAATCTGAAAAATGAACATTAAACACGGTATTTCTACCTTATGAGACTATAGTAGACCACAGTAAATCTTTAAGCATTTACCAAACATTTAATACTTTTGTGCTTTCTGCTATTTAATACTCGGTTACAGTCTTGTTATCATTAATTAATATTTCCATAAATGCATTATTTAGTAAGTAGTTGAAGGTTTATCAGTCAAAATATATGTTTGTTCCGGTTTCTGTTTTTTTATTGCCCAAATGTTCATTCATACAAACATTTATAAATGACATAATTATATATGCATACCATTTAATACAAACCGTTATACTAAATAATATCAATGTGAACAAATAAATATTGATCTAACTCTTTGTTTGAAAATTTCTATAAGCGTTTGGGACTTGTTTTCAAATAAAAAAGGTAGACAAAAAAAATAAATAAAAAAAATGGGAGAGGTGGTGTGTATTTGATGTTTCGGAATAGTGTTCCTAATATAAATGTTAAATTTAAAAATGAAAAAAAACACCTACTAACTTTAAAAAAACCTACTTGCTTTAAAAGAGTGGATCTTATAAAGTACAGTTCTTTGGTGGATATTTCATTCAAATGCGCTTTTACAATACTACTATACACTGGAGCTGTTTTACTAAGATAATAAGTGTTCTAATTGTTGCCATCGTCTATTATAGGTGTTGATTTTATTCTTCATTGTTGCTATTGTTTTCTCTATTTTTAGTCGTTTATTGAGATATTGGACAAACATGGCACATGTTGGTATTTTTCCTTCACATTTTGATTTAAAAATAAAATATTTTCCTAGAAGTATCATAAAATTTACTTGATAACCAAATTTTTCATTGTTTGGCATTAAATCACAAAAGCTAATGGTTTTATATGATAGTTCTCTAAAGCTCACTTCATTGAAAGAGTTTGTTATGAATGTTCTAAATTCACCCCAAAACGTCTGCGAAATATGACATTCCCAAAACATATGAATGTTTGAGTCGATGTTCATTACACAAAAATCACATAACCTTGATGCAACAATATTGTACGTGTAAAGCTTATCATTGTTTGGAAGGATATTCATTATGTATTTATATTGGAATTCCCGAAGTTTCGTATCTATTGTTAGTTTAAGCGCCTGTGTGTACACATTTTTCCATTGTATAGAGTTAAGATCAAATTGAGATTCCCAGTTTTCTTCTCGAGTTCTATTTTCAGGTTTAAGTTGTATAATAAGATTCTTGTAGACTAGTTTACTAATTTTTGTATTTTCCTCCATTTTATCTACAAAGTAAGTTGGTGTGTTATATGATATGCCTTCATTTTTCAACCGGAATTTCCAGTCATCAGGAATACTGCTGATTAAAGCATGGTATTTCAAAAAATCGTGTGTACCAAGATCGTATAGTCTCGATAAGTCGTTAAAGTCAAAAAGTTTTTTTTCTGTAGTCATACAAATGTTCGACATATTTTAGACCCCTATTATGCCATTCTTTGTAAAAAAATGTTTTATTATTAGGGAGTTTTATTTTGCTGTTGTTCCATATAATTTCTTTTGCTACGATCGCAGTATCCGTCTTATATGTAAACGATGCCCATGATTGTATGACTTCTGTGAGAAAAACAGATTTTAATTTAAGATTTTGAGTGCTTTTCGGATCCATACAACTTTTAAAAATTAGATCTTCTCCAAACTGTTTGGTCATTTGCATATATAATTTAACCCATATAGATTGTTTGTTTAAAACAATTCTTTTTACCCAGCTTGCTTTAATTGCTTTGACAAAAATAGATATATTGAGCATTTTTAAACCACCATTTTCATATTCTTGAATTATTTGATTTCTTGATATTTTATCGGGTTTTCCATTCCATAAGAATTTGTACATTTTGTTTTGTATCATTTTTAAACATGTCTCAGATGGTGTTTCCAAGACAGTTAGTGGGAACAGAAGTTTTGGGAACGCAAACGTTTTGATTACAGTGATTTTGCCAAGTAACGAAAGATTCCATTTTTTCCGTTTGTTATACATGTGTATGTATTGATTTTGAATAAGAGTGTAACTTTAAACTGACTTATTTCATACGGAAAGTTTTCATCTTGCGGTAATTCCTCGTACGCATGTTGCCAAGATGGTCCGCACTGTTGTGCATGGCAATGAACGACAAGCGCGAGTTATTCGATGGTTTAAAAGAAGAAGCTTCGAATGGAGAAGCTTTTTAAAAGTTTAAACCACACGCATTGTCAACCCGAACAACATGCGTGAAACGACGACACTAGATCTACATCAAACAAGATATTCCGACCACCCCACTAGATCTACACCAAACTAGATATTCCGACCACCCCACTAGATCTACATCAAACTAGATATTCCGACCACCCCACTAGATCTACATCAAACTAGATATTCCGAACACCCCACTAGATTTACATCAAACTAGATATTCCGACCACCCCACTAGATCTACACCAAACTAGATATTCCGACCACCCCACTAGATCTACACCAAACTAGATATTCCGACCACCCCACTAGATCTACATCAAGCTAGATATTCCGACCACCCCACTAGATCTACATCAAACTAGATATTCCGACCACCCCACTAGATCTACATCAAACAAAATATTCCGACCACCCCACGTCAAAGGGCTAGTTATACGTCGAGGAAAAAGTTCATTAAAGTGTGACAGAGATTATGCGCAAACACATAGTGGCAACGCTGCTCATGGACGGATGTGTCCGCAGCGAAAAATAACGGAAACGGATGTGCATCAAGCGTTAATGGAAAGCCTGTCAACGATTATTATGATTAGTCTAGTGTAATGGCACAAACACTATGCATGCTTTATATGCGAATAAAACTCGTAGACAACAGCAATAATACGAGTAAGCTCAATGACAGTATAACCGTGGCACGCCCAACTATCTTGGACAGTCCGTCAGTTCATATTTAGCGTCAGTGCGACGTGATACTACATGCCATCCTCTGATTTGCGCCGATCATTACTTAACTTGATAGCCAACGTTTCAAAGACAAGTCTTTTGGCAAACGACAATATATACCTCCACTTTATAAACAATCTATAATAGTATCAGATAACAAAAAGGTTCGAGGACAATATAAGCAAATTGTCAGTTGTATTTTATTGCGGAGTTGAAGGCTTGAACAAAATTAAATTCAATCAAACACCTTTGAAAGTAGTTGTGTCAACCATTATGTATGTTTAACGCATTCGTAAGAGCCGGGGCCCGGGTAGTAGAGCGTCCTAGGAATAAGACGGGTGGGCACGGTTGTAGAAAGCCAAACAAACTCACAGGACATGCCCGGTCCGCAGCTGCATCTGTTGTTCATCTTCTCAAGGGGAGAGCAGGCCATACCTTCGGACTTGTAGTCCTCACATACGCCTAAATGATTAAATAATTATCAATAATAATAATAATAATAATAATAATAATAATAATAATAACAAAATAATAATAATAAGAATAATAATAAGAATGATAATAATAATAATAATAATAATAATAATAATAATAATCACACGCATACACGCACGCACACACACAAACACACACACGTCTGAACAGTCTCATGTAAAAGGTGTATTTAAACAATAATAATAAAATAATAAAACATCAGCGTAAAAGGCACACGCAGTTTGGTCAGTGATATAACTTTTATTATCATTCGGAACACCTCGGCCATCTTCCATCGAAAACAACCTCAGATTTATATGGACGGTTTACAATGTCAGAAATCTTTATATATAACTACACTGCAAGTAGATCACGTAGTAATTTCAATTCAGCAGTGAAACTTTATGACTTTCCTCTTGGGAATCTTAATCATTTATGAAATAAAACACTTCACTAGCAATCAATTTAAACTAAAATTTACAAAATACACGTTATCACTACAATTAAGTAATATATTATTGAACATTTTACGAACCACTTCTATTGATAAACCGGCATACCTCCGATGTTGTTTTTGATGGAAAATGACCGAGGAGTTCCGAATGCTATTATCATAAATACCAATACAAATGTATGAAAATATCTAACTGACCCAAGCCAAATCTTGATGTTGTCGGAAACAATAGGCGCTTCTTGCTGACTATGAAAACCTCTGGCTCGATATAACAACACTGGTTGCTTGCACAGTTGCTGTCCTTCGTGCAAACAGTCGCCTGAAAGTATCAACTCTTTTCTTGAATATGAGGTTGCTATAATGGCATATAACTGCAGTAAGATAACCTGTTAGCGTTCGGGAATTGTTTTGTGTTAACCACTTAATTTTAGCGATAATTATCTAGCTATCTAGTTATTATTCTTGTTACCTTTTTGATAAGATAAAACTCATTAGACTAAACCCAGGCTTGAAAGTGTCCAGAACTGCCACCTTTTAACTTTACGACACTAACATGCCACCTTTTTAACTGTACGACACTAACATGTTAACTAGTTATGGTTTGCGAATTCCACTAAGTAAGTAACACACTAACTGGTTAACGTAGTAAGACGATGGTTATGGTTATGGTTAACACGAAACAAATCGGGAACGCTATCAGGTTATCTTACGGCAGTAATATGCCAACATAGTATAATCTTCCTTTGTTAAATTTGTCCAATCTTTAAGCAGTAATATAAATAAAAAATCTTACATATGCATAGTCAGCAACAGCAACTAAGGCAATAACACACAAAGCGTTCATGATTTCAACGTACTTATTCTCGATCGTATCGAAAATGAAGCGACGCACGAAATTAATCTCTTTAAATACAGTGTCATATCGATGTGGACTAAACGAACCTGAACGCCATTTCTTAAAGTTTGTACTTAAGGTTTAGATAAAAAGTAGAGTATCATCATATCAGAATTCGCTGTAAACTCCATTTAGAATATAACCTTCATTTCAGACAATAAAATTGCAGAAAGTTAATCATTAAGCACTAGGCTTTATCATTAAGAATTTCAATTTTCGCAGGCCCGCCTAATACGACTCACCCGATACACATTGCCAGCCTCAGATTTTATGTGCACAATGTGTTAGCCAATGAGATAGTATTGTAAGGCAGTTAGATGACTTGAAGTAATATTTTAATGAAAGGGCCCGTTTGCTACGCTTATTTCGCTAAATCTTAATTATTAAATTCTTACTTTATGTCATTCAACTATTACGTAGAAGCGTAATAATAACAAACTAAACCCTGCGACTCCTTTTTTGACATTTTTAAAAACCCGAATGCCAATTCATAGTGTGACTGCTGGATGGGTTATTGATATATCTATTTCCAGTGTCGTTTAAAAATATCCGATACACAATAAGACGAAATTTTGACGCCTAGTGTCCCTATAATCATGGCGGGCAGTCATAAGCACCAGAACATATTTTTTGCGTTGAAAATGCTCAAACGGGTCATGGCAGTGCCAATGATTGGAAAATGGACGTCAACAGTGAGTATGGTTTCTATTTTTAGAGGTTTATACGAGTAAAATTAAATAAATAAGTAATAGTTAGATGACATGAAGTGAATTCTGAATTATTAAGAATGGGCGGAGTGAGCGTAGCGAACGAGTCCTTAATTATTAAGAATTCACTTCATGTGATCTAACTGACTTAGAATACAACCTCATTGGCTGATACATTGTCAACACAAAATCTCACGCAGGGAGTGAGTATCGGGTGATTGACAGTAGGCGGACCACCATACACGGGCGAAAGTTGAAATTCTTAATGATTAAGTCCACTATTTAATGTTTGCCTTTCTGCAATTTCATTGGCGTAAATTGTAGGTTGTATTCTAATCGGGGAATGTAGCTCCAAATTTGATTGAAAATATCTATAAATATTTGGGTTACCACCTTGTTACGGTCAGTGAAAAGAAACAACCTTATCTGTATGTCGGTGCATCAGACGAAGTAGTTCTTAAACGTTTAAATAATGGTATTTATTGATTGTAGTGATATGACATGTATTTAGAATTACTAAGTTTAAATTAATTGCCAATGAAATGTATAATTGCATAAGTAATGAAGTTTACCAAGAGCAAATTCGTTATGCTTAACGGCAAAATTGAAATAACTACGCTATCTGGCTCAAGACCACAGTTATCTGCCCCCCGTTGATCCGGATGTTAATACAAAAAAAGAGTGCTTGTGTTCAAGTATCAATATTTTATTAAAAATGAATGAAAAAGAAGCAAAAAATGTTCTTTTTGCAGAGAACTTGACTGAATTTGACACTCTATTGCAGAAATTGATAGTTTTCAGTGTAAATATTGGAAAAATCATATAGCTTGTGGAAGTCTGAAAATTAGTTGTTTATAGCCGATTGACTCCTTGGCGGAAGGGTTCTGTATTTGAACTCAATTTTGACAGTCGGGTCAATGGTCAACATGGTGTTTTCTTGTGATTATATTTTGTGTCTTGAATTGTTCTAGAGATGCCATGTCCTTGTTTTTCAATTGGGATGTGTATAAAGTCAAAAGCCAGGTTAGTGTCTATATGAAACATATAGTAAAAAATAACTGTGGTCTCACGCCTGATATAGAGGAAGCTTTAGGAGGGGTGGCCTATTTTAAATTGTTATAAATTCTTAATTTATACAGCTATCTGGTTGAAATTTGGCCAGTTGACAGTGCTTAGCCATAGAATATTGGTGTTTGAGTATGAAATTTTAAAATCTTATATTGCATAATATAAATTAATAATATATAATTCTCTTATATATTTTGACATTTTTAAAAAATAAACTACTTTCACTTTCAATTTAATGTTTGAAAATAGCTCCAAATGATGGTAACTAATGAATGAAAGCCTCACTTTCAATTCCAAAGTATAATGAAGGGATTTTTAAACATAGGAAGCAGACCCAGGAGGAACTGTTGAAGAACAAGCCAGACAGCCCCCCCACCAAGCTGCCCACCAGAGGCCAAGCTGTACTTGGTGTTTGCCAACATGCTGTAATTTGTAAGTACTTCAAGATTATATAATGGAAAATTGTATCCAAACTGAAGTACAAAGTGAGTAAGTTTGGTCATATAAGCCCATTGAGACTGTTTGTTCCATTCTTAAATGAATTTCTTTCATGTTGTCAATCATTTCTGATGTGGCTTTGATAATAATATTATTTTCTAATGAAACTGCTGACTTGTATCAGTCTTTGGTCTGAATTGTGCATCTATTCACACATTTTGTTTGTTCTTTTAAGCTTTTAAGCAAACATTACATTAATTACAAATTCTATAAGCAATTAAACAAAACTTACTGCACATAGGATGCAGAATGATGTTTTATTTAGTGTGCATATGATTTTCAGCTTATGGACAAGAAAACATCTACTTCAACAATCACAGCAACACAATGAGATCCCAATTTTAAAGAAATAATGCCACCTTTCATTAAATCATTAATTCATTCTATCAATCATTCATACATATTCATTAATTCATACATTTATTCTGATAATTCAGTTTATTCATTGAAAAACTTGACATTTCTCAAGGCAAAAGAAATAAAAAATGAGCAGCTTTCATAAAGAATAGAGCCTTTTCCCTTCATGCATTAAAAAACACAACCTTAATACATTATAAATGTTTTAAAAACCCTAATTTTGTGGTTATTTTAATAGCCAGCCTGGTTGCTGTAGCCACAGAGGAATTTTCAAGGACAAGAACCAGTGCTGGTAAAACTGTGGTCTCGTGTGGTTTTCCATACCGGCTCTCGGCAAGGATTTTCAAGAAAGGAATATCATCTCCAAGTAAGAAGAAATTCTAAGCATGTCTGGTTTGAATGCTTTCAAAATGCATCTGGGTACTCAATAAGATGAGATTTACCTTTGAGTTGTTAAAAACTGATTGCAAAATGTCCAAAAGACTATATATTTATTAAATCTGTCCTGAAAATCTTTGAATTCATGAACTTTTCTGCATATTTATCACATTTAAGACTATATTAAAGGTTGTGTATGCCTCAAATGAGTGTTTACAGGCCTTTTTCAAACTTTAACAATAGTGGCAGATAGTTTTATTTGTGTAAAACATTGCTTTTGTGTCTTGCTTGCAGATCATGATGTGCCAATAAGCTCCAGTTAGCTGTGGCCTTTTCCCCAGGCGGTAGTCCTACAATCTGAATCCAGGAGATGCAGCTCTGAATCCAATATTTCAGAAGAATGAAGATGTTAGTCAACTCTGTAGTACTTGTTTGTGTGTAAATGATTCCAATGAGTGGGATTTATAGCAAATCAGGTGTAAATAAGCATCTTATAGACAATGGTGAAGTGCTGTACTCTGAATTTAATGCCAAATCTAGCCTTCAAAACAGATTCTTATAGTATTTTTATTTTTAAAAATGGGCATAATAATGCTATCTCTGCATTTTCTACATCATGTAGCCACCTCATACATGAAAACACTAGCAGTTGTCATGAATCTTTAAGTTTTGGTGGGTTTTTTTATGCCATTTTCTTTGTTGCGCCATTTGTCCCGGAAGCCAACAATTTGGCATATAGTGTTGTTTAGACTGTCTATTAACACATGATCACTAAATTTCTTGTGTTAAACTGAACAGTTCTGTTACCTTTGTATATAACTGGACCAGAAAAGCAAAATTTTGACAAGTTGAGGCATTTCAGTTTGGCTCTTTGTCATTTTTTTATATAAAACACTAAGCCGATGAAGTGGAAAAACCTAATTTTGCTTAGAAAAAAATCTTAAAAGAGTAGGCAGGCCATTTTTGTGGTGTTGTTCTATAGACACCATTGAAAGCTACAAGGAAAACTTTACTTGGTCAAGTTATTCCAATACATAAGGAAATAATGGCTCTTCAAAGGTTTGCGGCTTAACATTTGAGGGAAATGGCTGTTTCTGCTTTTTATGAAAATACCACAGGTGCTAATACTTGTCTGATTCATTGAGTGTTTGATATATCATTGCCAAACTTTCAGTATGTGTTGCATATAGCCTGCAGCTGAACATTAGGAGTTTTGAAGTCTGTTTCTGAAAAATAATTTGGCTCAAGACCACAGTTATCTGCCCCCCGTTGACCCCCCGTTGACCAAGATCCGGATGTTAATACAGAAAAAAAGAGTGCTTGTGTTCAAGTATCAATATTTTATTAAAATTGAATGAAAAAGAAGCAAAAAATGTTCTTTTTGCAGAGAACTTGACTGAATTTGACACTCTATTGCAGAAATTGATAGTTTTCAGTGTAAATATTGGAAAAATCATATAGCTTGTGGAAGTCTGAAAATTAGTTGTTTATAGCCGATTGACTCCTTGGCGGAAGGGTTCTGTATTTGAACTCAATTTTGACAGTCGGGTCAATGGTCAACATGGTGTTTTCTTGTGATTATATTTTGTGTCTTGAATTGTTCTAGAGATGCCATGTCCTTGTTTTTCAATTGGGATGTGTATAAAGTCAAAAGCCAGGTTAGTGTCTATATGAAACATATAGTAAAAATAACTGTGGTCTCACGCCATCTACTGCAGCGTAGTTTAATCTAAAGAATTTTGACATTGTAAGCCGGTCATATACATCCGGGATTGCTTTCGATGAAAAATGGTCGAGGGGTTCCGAATTGTACCGATTAGTACTTTCTGAGGGTTTTCCCTATGTTTTCTTTGGCATGCTTACACCACAAAGCACTGAATCAATTACATAAATATATTATTTGGAGAACCGCGAACGTATTTGTTTTTGTTATGACTACATGCATATTTACTCGTGTTTGTTTGTCAATTGCGATAACACGTTTCTACTGTCACGGAAAAAAAGACTTTTTTTTCAAAACAATCTTATCTTGCAGTTGGGACTTTATTAAGGTCGACGACGGAATAAGTTGTTTAAAATACGTAATTGTACTACAGTACAACAAGTCAACAAGAGCTTCAATGCATAATTTCAATCGAAGTTGGATGTGCAAATATACATTTTGTAGAATGAACAGCTTCCTGTTAGTTATTATTAACTGTGTGGTAGTATTGGTTGTAGCAGAGGTATGATTCAATTAAAAGATTATTCTTATAACAATCTTGTATATGTGTGAAATGTTCAGGAACATGCTATTTATCTAATGATATTTGAAGACGATCAAATATGTTACTTTAAAACAAGAATTGTAAGATTAAGTCATACAGGTCAACCTCTTTTTTGTTCGAATATAGTGGGGTTTTTTGGTAAGCATACGTAAAAGTTCTAATAAAAAATACCTGCTCTGAAAAGAAACAACATATATTTATTTGAGACGTAACTTATATATACGCAGTTAGGAAAAGCAGGACGAATTCTAGAGTTTTATTGAACAAGAACACATACATACACCATGATGCTACGCTTAGAACTGTGAAAACAGTCTATTTGGTAAAACTCATTATGGATACATTCAGGCGACTGCGTGTATGGTAGACAGCGACTGGTCGAGCAACCATTGCTGTTACATCAACCCAGGGTATGAGGTTATGGAAAAACGCCAGTTCCTTCTGGCATTCCCAGGACAACACGACACAGGTTTGTTGAGACTCTCCCTTCGATTGGAATTACAGGTGTATTGGTGAAATGAGTATTAAGCCGACCGTCATAACAACAAAAGCGATGTTATACTTGGGATATCAATTTGTATAGAATAACTTTACTTGAGGATCGTTCGGTGCATTAAATAGATGGTGTGCATGTTCTGCAGGTTCGACCAGAACATGAGTATTGCTCCCCGCTGGAAAAGGCCAACGGTCACTGTGGGTGTTCAGTAGGAACATCGTGCCAGTTTGTTTCATCTACAACGAGGCTCGCTTCACTGGTTCAGGGTCGCAAGCGTGATGAGTATTACCTTGGTCCCGGTTCTTTTAAGTGTGTTGCTGCATAATTTAAAGATTGCATTTAAATCGTACTGTATCGTAATTTATTTACCTCCTTAGTGTTTAAACCCCTAGGGTTTTAGCTGAAGGGTTATGGGAGGTTGCACCCAGTCCATTTTCAGAAGCATCCTCCTGCCCTCATGGAGACCAGCATGTGCACTCTTCTGCCTCCATAGAATTGACTGCTCAAGACAGTCAAATTTTGCTTTTGTATTGTCTATATACACACTTTACAATCTGGCAGTTGAAACCTAATTTTACTTTAATTTCTAACATTTTCTGCCAAATTCATAATGTTCAAGTTCTTCTGTGCCCGATACACTTTGACCTTTTTATCTCTTGCACCTTGTCCCTTTTCTGAAGCATCCTGTCCTTTTTTTATCCTGGCTAAAACTCTAAAACCCCAAATGAACGCATGGTTCACTGACCATTCCCAGGCGGTAGGCCGGACATTTGCTTATGAATTCAATCGATGTACCTGAGTTATATGTGTGGGGTTCTGTTTGAGTTAAATAAGTGTGTGTTTTTTTACGTTCATCGTGTTTCTCCTTTACTGTATGTTGGGTCGTGTCTTTATACCTTTACACATGTCTTTCGAATGTGTCTGGCTAGTCGACTTGTCCCTGTGTTTTTCATTGTAATAATTGTATATACTAAATAATTTAAGTTTGATTGTAAAAACAATTAAAAGCTGCTATGAATCGATATCGAGTCCGTTAACTTAGTAAATACCAATACTGGTGTCCTCTCTGAGGGGCCATTCAATAGAACTGTGGTGGGGATCGTGCCCAAAACCTCTTCAGGTGTTGTGTATTGCCAATTGTGTTTTTACATTTTATACGATAAAAGTTGAGAAAACCCCTTAATAAAATAGACGCAAACTGTTCATTAAAACAAGGAGACTATGGGGTGATTCCAGCAGTCATAAATGTAAGATTGATCTTAATAAAAACAATACAATTACATGGAAAAGCCCAATTACCTAAATGTGAATAATGTCCTGTTTAAACGCACAGTAATAATAATGACCTACACTTAACAAGAGACACGACGCTACCAGACAATTAACATTACACAACTACCAAAATATTGTCATTATAAATATTCAGAATTTATATTTACACACAAAGCATTCATTTACGTTTATTTGTAAAGACAGTTGAAAGCTAATATAAAGCGATACCGTGTCCGTTTCCTGATTAGAACCTATGCAGTATAGGTTAATATTGAACTTAGATAGATCCAAGGACAGTAGCTAATCGGATTACTTGTTGTCAATGACTGACCACTAGAGTGAATAAAGTCGGTGAAGTTTGACCACAAGATTGACTTAAGTCGCATACAGAATACCACCACTGATACAGATCGAGCCAACAACCTCTTGAAATGTCATTTATCGCCATATGTTCTAAAACAAATTGTTTTGAAAGTGTCAAAGCTAAAACCATAAAAACTACAGGGACAAGCCCATCAGTTACAAATGTAGGTTTGAGGTTAAGGAGACAATGGAAACTACAAGGACGCTAGGAGCCCAGTACCTAAACTCTAAACAACGCACTGTTTAAGAGTACAAAGGCCCGGGACAAACTCAACCAACCATACAGCGCCACAAGACAATAAACATTACTCTAAAAAA
The DNA here is from genome assembly GCF_026914265.1 of Mya arenaria. Taxonomy (NCBI): domain Eukaryota; kingdom Metazoa; phylum Mollusca; class Bivalvia; order Myida; family Myidae; genus Mya; species Mya arenaria. Next base: position 16,675,143 of record NC_069133.1, read on the forward strand.
TACAAAAAACTCTCAATATATCACGACGACCTCCCTAGCTCGCGCAGGCAAAACACACCACAAAACAACAAATAATAATATGTTAAAAAACCAACTTGTACTAAACGAGATACACACATAGGAAAACAAAAATAAAATGTGATTGTTATTGTTCTGACTACATGATTATTCACTTGTTTTTGGTTGCTTATAGAGACCGTTATTTAAATTGTAACGTAAACTATCCTTTATTTGAAAGTTCAAAAGTTTACAGTCAAAACAATCTTATCTCGTAGTTAGGACTATTATCAGGACGCCGATGAAATAAATTGTTTCAAAATACGTACTTGAACAACAGTTTAACAAGACAACAAGAGTTTCAACGCATTATTTCAATCGAAGTTGGATGTGTAGATATACATTTTGCAGAATGAAGAGTTTCTTGTTAGTAACCACTTGTGTGGTTATGCTGGCTGTAGCAGAGGTATGATTTTACTTAAAAAACATTCTTATGACCGGCAGTGTTTGAATCAACGATGAAAATCGAGAAAATGCACTAAGATCTTCGATATATCGGAAATGTTCAGGAACATGCTATTACTTTAATGATAATTAAAGACGATCATCAACAACAAATGGTTAAGGCGTATTGGTCATACTCTTATTGTACTAAAATATTGTTTTTTCATTAGCGTTCACATAATGTAAATAAAGCATACCTACAAGAAAGAAAAACAACATATTTTTTGTTTGATAATACAAATTTGAATGAAGGGTAACATTGAAATCTTGAGTTGGATTGCTCAAGAATACATTCATACGCCCTGTGGTTATGCTTAGAAGTGTAAAAACGGTCTACATGTATTTGGAAAACAAATTTGTTGAAACTTTCAGGCGACTGTGTGTAAGGTGAACAGCGAGTGTGCGAGCAGCCAGTGTTGTTACATCAAGCCAGAGTTTGAGGTTGTCAGCAAAAAACGTCAGTCCCTTCTGCCACTCCCAGCAACAGGACAACACGACACAGGTTTGTTGCGACTCTCTCTTCTTTTGTAATAACAAGTGTTTTGGAAATCGGCAAACTAAGTATTAAGCAGATCGGTCATTACACAAACTTTAATGTACCTCACAAAAAATGTATAGAGCTACTTTACTTAAATCATCGCTCGGTGACTTAATCATGTGTCTTGCATATGCTTTACAGGTGTCTGCGAAAACTACCGACCTGAACATGACCTTTGCTCCCCGCTTGAAACGGCCAACGGTCACTGTGGGTGTTTAGTAGGAACATCGTGCCAGTTTGTCCCAGCACCATCTACAACGACGCTCACTTCACTGGTTCAGGGTCGCAAGCGTAAAATCTACTATCCAGGCCCCGGTTCTTACCAGTGTGTTGCTGCATAAATTTAATGATTAAATTTTGATAGTATTTATTGTACTTTAATGACCTGTTTATGTTTATAAATTACGTCCTTCTAAAGACGATGGAAGAACTCGATGTGCAAAAATATTTTCTTGCTTCATATTAAAGGGCGGTATAAAGTATCCCAGGGCGCTTTGTGGGCATCCATTGTGTACCGTTTGGCCCACACATGTGAAGGCCATGTGAAGGCATGATGTCGGATGGCAACCTCTGTCGGCTAGTTCAAGCCCAGGCTTAATATTGCTTAATCATTTGATGCAGACCTGGATCACAATATTGTGACGTTAAAATAGTACAGAGGTTTCAATGATCTACTAAAAAATACTTACTGTTTTGAGGATACTCCCAATTCTTCGGAACACCTCGACAATTTTTCATCGAAAACAACCTCGGATGTAAACGGTTTTAAACGTCAGAAATCTTTACATTTAACTACGCTGCAAGTAGTGCGCGAAGAAAAATCAATTTAAAAGTTCAACTGAATGACTTTACTCTTGGGGATCTTATTTATTTATGCAATAATACACATCACTTGCAAACGATTTAAACTATGTAATACAAAATACACGTTAAAACACTACAAGTAATTAATAATACTTCTTTAAATGTTACGAACTACTTCTCCTGATGCACCGGCAGGCATCCGTATACTTTATCAAATATGTAGCTGCGTTCTCAAACTCCCAAAAAGGAAGAATAAATAACGGGGGCATCTTCTTAATTGGAGCTCCGTATTTGTAAAATGTTGGTACTGAATGGGTCCATTTATTAGCATTTTTGTTTTAATGCAAGATCGTAAAAGTACACTTCTTGCTCTATACTTTTCTAAATAATAATGAGAAAGGATCCTTATTACATTGTAGATAGTATAACTACATGCACATTCACTTGTCTTTGTTGTTTATTTCTTTCTAACGGAACAACTCCCATACTCGGACATGCAGTATTACATTCAAAACAATCTTATCTTGCCCATGGTGTTATCTTTAGGAACACCGGCAAATAAATTGTTTCAAAATATGCACTTAAAATACAGTTCAACAAGACAACAAGAGTTTCAACGCATAATTGCAATTGATATAAAAGAATACATTTGCAGAATGAAAAGATTGTTATTATTTATTAATTTAGGGATGCAAACGAATATTCGAATATTCGATCAAACGTTTGGTATTCGAATGTCAAAATCGGTATTCGAATATTCGATGTTTTGTTGTTGAATAAATATAATAATAAATATTTTGCCTACAACTCTGTTGTTGTATTTAAGATTCGTTTGTCTTGTTTTTACAACGATTGGCCCATAATGCCAGAGGTGTGAATGTGATGACAATACACTAAACACGCGTCATATGTCATTTAGGGACATATCGTCGGGTACTATGAGTCCCTGTAGTTATACAATAACTGGCTGTACGACAAGTGACACGGAAAATCCAATTATTTTCGGTAAATTGCTTCTACCAATAAAGAAATAAACTAGTTCCCAAGTTGGTTTTGTTTTTCCATAGTTTTTTAGCAGAGGTCAATCACAGAACTAGGCTGCTCGTCCTATGGAAAGACCCTCCATTGGCGCATAACGCCAATTGACCAGAAATCCATCTAAGTCCACGTTGTTTACAAATATGAAGGCAGAGGAATATAAATTAAAAGTTTTTGTTTTTTTCTTTGTTCATAAAGAATTACTTTTTGTCTTTCTGAAATGATGAATTTCAGAGGCTAATTTGGTGAAATTCAGGGCACTCCCCGCGTAATGGTTACGACAAAGCAGAGCTTTTAAAATGCCCCGGCTATTACTTTAGCGAATATTAAAATAGTTTACTACAACTTTTAAAAGATGAATTTTGGTAATAGAATATTTGAATATTCGTTCGAAAGAATTACCGAATATTCGAATATCAATTTTGCCATTCGTTTGCATCCCTAGTTATTATTACTGTGTGGCTATAAGGAGGCTGTAACAGACGCATGATTTCATCAGTATTTGATATATAGAAATGTTCGGAAACATGATTTGATTTATTGATCTGTGAAGACGATCAATAATGTAGCATCGCGAAATCGCGAGAGAGCGAATCGTTGTCGACCCATTTTTGCCTTCGTAATTTCGTTCTTTTTCGGGTGAAGACAAGATGGCCCTAACAGAACAGAGAGTGGAAGGCGAAGACACGACAGTACTAAGGCGAAGGAGCGAGTGAATGGAGCGTTATGGCGATGACACGGTGGCCTTAGCAGAAAACCTTTTCGGATTGAACACGCTTTTTGATTATGCTTAAAATTGTGAAAGCAGTCGACAATAATATTTGGTAAACATTATTGATATTTTCAGGCAAAGTGGATAGCGACTGTGCAGACAACAAGTGCTGTTACATCAATCTCAAGTTTGAGACCGCCAGCAAAAAACGTCGGTACCTACTGCAGCCACAATCGCAGCAATATTTCAACAAGACATAGGTGTGTTTGACACTCTCTTCGTTTGGAATTACATAGGTATTGGAGATTGGCGAAATGAATATTAAGCCAACCGGTCATTACAATAAAAGCACTGAAAGCGCTTAAAGGCTGTAGGCGCAAAAAGCCCGATCTTACATTTTTTATAATTCCGTTCACATGCAATAAAAATTGAATATAATTTGTTTTGAGTGGCCCCAACCTGTAACCGATAAGTGCATGTCATAAGCTTAGAATAGGTAATTTAAATTGATGAACAACTATTCATATAATTAGCTAGTTTCATAACAGTTGGAAACGGATTACAGACACATAAATTGTTATGGGTAGGTTTATTAGTTTGTCATACCATTCCAAATTATCGGTGAAATACGATGGTACATGTTGAAATAAGTGCATTTTACTCTGGACAAATCGGCGATTAGAAATCAGTCAGATGTGTTCCGACTTAGCCATTTTGGAAGTATTTGAGGTGTAGATGTTTCACATTTAAAGAGCGATGGTATTCTTTGATGGTTATTCTTATAGAGGGGTCATCCCCACGAAAAGAGCCATTTCTTGTCAAGATTGTCCAACTTTTGACAAAGTTATGGCGTTTATAGCAAGTAGATGTGTATTTTCAGCAGGCTTTCATGTCTACCTTTCTATAATATACATTGTCACAGATGGGAAATTATCAGAAGTTGGATGTAATGTCATATTATGATATTTAAACAATATCTGGATATTTTTAAGAGATTAGGAAAAAAATGGTGGGTGGTAGAGGGGGCAGGGGGTAGTAGAGGGGGGATGGAGGTCAAAACAACGCACCGGACACCTGTGCTCTGAAATAATGTACTTCGCGCGTGGATGACGATTTGACCTATACACCTTCGGGTCTTTAAGTGCAAATAAAACCAAATAAATGTTATTTTTATTTGACTTGCTTGACGTACTATTGATAGTGAAATCTTATCAATGCAAAAAAGCGACATAACCGGAACTTCCTTGTTTGCGTCGAACTGAATACACTACAGAAAAACAACAACATTGAAGCGAAAGGTGCATGCAAAATACTCGCCGCCTGAGTCGCTTAACATTATGGAACATAATTGCACTTGTCGTTAAGGACTTTGATGCAGAAAGACCTTCGTGAGAACATGTGTAACTATTGGACGAAATGGACCTTTTTGTAAAAGTTTGGATCACACATTAAATTTCTCGAAATCGGTTTAAATTATTAGCAATGACTACGCGGAAGTGTTTGTGCATCTGTTGAAAGCATGTGAGGGTTTGTGCGTTTTAATTTAATTATTACCTGAAAAGTTTAGATATCTTTTTATTGGGTGAAAACGGTGTTTGAGACGGAAATACTTTTAGAAAAATAAAAGCAGAATTTAAAAAAAAAACACCACAGAAGAAGAAGAAGAAGAAGAAGAAGAAGAAGAAAGAAGAAAAAGAAGAAGAAAGAAGAAGAAAAGAAGAAGAAAAAAAGAAAAGGAGAAGAAAAAGAATGATAAATGCATAATATTCGAGCTCGGTCTTGAACAAGCCGACAGAGTTTGCCCGCCAACCTCATGCCTTCATACTTATGGGCCAAAAAGGTACAAAATGTATGTGCATAGGGAGTCCTGCGATGATCTTTACCTCCACTTAAATGAAAGCAAGGGCGTGACTTTGAAGACAGAGTACATCAATCAGCTTTACTATTAACGTAAACAACTGAACAAAATACAATACAATACGATTCAAATATAAACGTTTAATAATGCAGCCACACACTGTAAAAAGTTGTAGAACTGGAAACCACGCTTGTGACCCTGAACCCGTATCCTTGTAAATGGTAGTGGCACGATGCTTCTTCTAGACATCCATAGCCACCGTTGCCAGATACAAGCGGTCGCAGGTTACGCTGTCATCTGAACATTTTTTGAGTAATGCACCGAGCGATGCATTAAGTAAAGTACTCCTATACAAATTAATTGAGAAGTACATTGCCGTTTTTAGACAGGCATGTCATTATGTTGTTTTTTTCTGTTTGCAATAGCGGCAGGAGGAACTGGCGTGTCGTGTTAAATATCAAAAACTATTGTTTCATGTACCACCACTAGCTGCTCGCGCAATTGCTGTATGCCAAAGTAACATCCTCGCCAGACGCCCTTAAATGGGGGTCAGCGGGCAAATAAGTGTCGGTTTAATATGTTTATTTTCTTAAAAATTGCTTGTTTTGTATATATAGCCAAGATTGTATATGCTCCAAAAAAGCGTGTTATAATGTTTTGACAATGTCATTTTGAATGAATTTCATGTGCACAATCATCTTGCGATTAAAGAAATTTCGAGAGCTATATGTATTTTTAGCCAATTTTAAACCCTATATACATCTGCATTTACATGTGTGGTCATGTTTATATTATCAGCTGACAGACTCAATGCTAAGCTTACAATAAGAAATTAAAAATACAACGAAAACTACGGGTACAGGCACATTAGACAGCATTTTAACCGGAATACTTTATGGAGAGGCACCTTAAGATGCATGTCATGATGGTGACCGGTTGATGTTAGTTTAATCGTATTTTATTGTAAATAATAAACACACGTGATATACATATATTCGACAAACAATATTATTGTACAATTGGGTTGGGCCACAAGTTATGACAGCAGAAGAAAATGGCCCTCCCCGAAAAGGAGTTGATGTAAGCTTCAGGCTGAAGTTCAGAGTAGTCAGAACGTTGTAAGATTGATAATATTTTCTGAGTTATATATAGATCGAATTAATTTTATTCTCGTAAATGTTCTTTTGTCTTCTGTATGTCGACTTGATTGACTGCGACTGATATAGCAAAATAATTATTGTATTGATGCATCCTAAAAAACCTAATCTTGATAAAGACATACTAAAAAAATACCGCCCAGTTTCAAATCTACCATATGTTTCTAAAATTCTGGAAAAGGTTGTGAGTAAAAGAATTGATGAACATTTGACAATATACAACCTTCACGAGGAAACCCAGTCGGCATATAGAAAGTTCCATTCAACAGAAACAGCTTTGAAAGTGCAGAATGACATCCTTCAATCTTTGGATCAGACAAATGTGACTATCTTGTGACTATCTTGGTTATGCTGGACACCTCTTGAGTCGCCTCGAGCAACATTTTGGTTTTACTGATAAACCACTTCAGTGGGTTACATCATATCTATCAGATCGTTCCCAAACAGTGTGTATCGAAGGTAAAATATCCAGACCAGTATTGATGAACTTCAGCGTACCTCAAGGGTCTGTGTTAGGCCCAAAATTGTATACCATGTACACAAAACCTGTAGGTGCAATCTGCAAAACACATGGACTCAACCAACACTTCTACGCAGGAGACTCACAACTATATCTATCATTCAAACCTACCGACGGAGCAGCTCAGAATGAAACACTTCGTCGGGTTGAAAAATGTTTTTAAGATAGTGTGTCTTGGATGCATCAAAATATGTTAAAGCTAAACACCGACAAAACAGAAGGTATAGTTTTCTCAAGTGAAAAAACACCAAGCACATAGTTGACCTATGCGTGAAAGTATGGGACTCGCAAATAAAGTCATCAGAATATGTGCGAAATATAGGTGCATGGTTTGATTATAGAATGAGCATGGGAAAACACGCCAACTCCGTAAGCAGACGAACAAATCAGGCTGATCGGACACATCAGGCACTATTTGATATCAAATGCCACAAAGTCTCTAGTTAATTCGCTTGTCACTCCACGTATGGATTACTGTAACGGATAAGTCTATGACATCAACTAAACGTATATCAACAAATTACAAAATGTACAGAATACTGCTGCCCAACTGATTACACGAGAATCTCGTTTTAGTCATATTACTCCTACGCTTAAGGAATAACATTGGCTACCGGTACAGAAAAGAATTGAATACAAAAAAACTGAGTACCAGATTCAAAGCTTTACATGAATAATCGCCAGTATATATGAAGAACTTGTTAGAATTTCACGAGCCTTTGCGCAATCTAAGATCATACAATGATGCGCCGACATTAGTGGTTCCAAAGAATATCCGTACTGTCACCTTTGGAGAACGAAGTTTTATGTATGCAGCGCCAAAACTGCGGAACTCTCTTCCACCTCAAGTCAGAGGATCTAAAACGTTGAACTCCCTCAATGAGACACTTAAAGGGGCTGTACTCCGTATGATAAAATAGCGAAAAAAAGAAGAAAATTGTCGAAAACTGACATAAACTTGGCATCGTTGTGTGCATTGAAACTTACTAACTGAAGTACCACATACTTTATAATTTATTTAAGTTTAGCAGTTATTTCGTATTTTTCCATTAAAAAGAATACTGGGTATGTTTACCATGTAGAATTCATTCCTTATGCGTGATTGGTGTTATCACGTGCTATTACCGAAGTAGGTGTATAGCTTAATTATGTCACCCACTTAGAGTAAGCCGTCGTAGCACAGTTGATACGACGCTGGACTGCAATTTTGGCGACACGGGTTCGAACCCGGTCTCCGACACAATTTTGTTTTTACATTTTGGTACTTTTTTACAATTATGACATCAAATCGTAACACATTCTATTAGATAATTGTCGTGAGATTCGTTAAAGAAAAAACATTTTTTGGTGCCAATCTGGTGTACAGTCCCTTTAAAACTCACTTCTTCCTCAAACATTATGCTTTATAAACTTTGTGAAGTGCATCTGTATTTCTGCTGGATTGTATATATTCACTTAATATTCATTCAGAATACTATTTGCAAGCTTCGAAGATCTTATATACTTACAAAAAATGATAATAATTTAGTATGAAACAGCTCAATTATTGCGTTCAGAACAATTTATATTTTAAACATGTATAGTGTACCATTTTGTTTATGTTATTTTACTAAAATAATTGTTATGGATTTTATGTTTATTTCATAATATCACTAAGCTTTAATTATCTTTAAAACAACTAACCTTTTCATTTACCTTTTTATTTAAGTTAAAGTTGCATTGTCTTATTGTTTTTTATCAATGTTTTATTGTCCGAAAATTAAGTTCTAAGAATAATATGTAAGGGCGAGTGTAATCACGCTTAATTTGTAGCTTAATTGTTTGATTTGATAGTTTGCGTTTGTGTATATGTATTGTAAAGCACTTTTGAACGTATATTGCTCTATGAAAAGAGTGGTATATAAATGAGGTATACTAATAATAATATGTTCTTCGTGAAACATTCTAAATTCTAAGTTTAACATTGATTTAAATAAACGGTAACAACTTGCATATTTTGTATCTTTTCATAACATTTAACCATATCATTAAAAGTATGTTATATGCGTGCCTGTAGGAAACTAATATAACTGCAGGTAATGTGGCTTAGAAATCGGTTACCAGACTTACCGAATACACAAGAAAGTTACCGAAAGACTGAGAAAATTACCGAAATACGCAAGAAAGTTACCGAAATACGCCTTCGATACATTTATTTTTATTGTAATAGTATTATGTAGCCTGGTTTGCTTTCGCTCAATTTTTATTTCGGGTTCAATAACTCAATGGCGGAAACGAACGCGTTCACCGAATAAATCAAAGTTAGTCTTAAGTAGGTCCTTTAATGTAAAAACAATGAATGTTATTCCTCATTTTTGTGATAAGTATACTACTGTCATGTATATTTTTTACTGTTTCAATCCATTTAGCTGATATCCGCCCACATCAAGTTTGAAACTCCAAAAAATAACAGAATTGGACTTTTGAACAGTAGCTGTAGGGATAAAGTAAACCGAGTGTAAATATTCATCTGGTTCGCTGCTTGAAAGAGAGACTGACAGAGCTCTGCACAGTTCTCGTCTGCCCAAGCGAACAGTGTGACACATGTTCTTGTCATTCTAAAATGCTGTCTAGGCTTATTTTTTTAATGTTTAGTCTGGACTAAATATCATTTAAAAAGATGCTTGGACAGCAATTTAGAACAACTAGCACAGGTTCTTGCTTCCACACCAACAACCTTATTTTGCTTATAGTCCTACTCTGGCAGTAGCACTCCTTTCTATTATTCCAAGAAAACAAACCTAGTGTAAAGTGCAACGTCAAACAAGGCAAGCACATCCCTTCAGAGAAAAGCATGCTCGACCCTGAAGGGGTGGGTCCACTGGTTTTTATATACACTAAATTCTCAATCCAACCAGGGGCTTTGCTAATTTGCATATTGCCAACCAAGTAAACATACGTACTATGAAGGTACTTCAGTCTATAACGGAATGTTATACTATGAACGCACATCCGCCCCCTATAGCAGACCGTTACACAGGTTTACCCTCTGAGAAGACTCGTCCTGAGTCTTGGTCTAGGAAACTCGTGGGTAACAGGACTCATCCTAGACAGAAATTTTAGGGAGAAGTGAGAACGGGGGAGGGCGCGGGAGGGTGTTTCCCCCTCTTGCAGGTCGGAAAATTTTGAGATTTTAAATGTCAAATGGTGGGTTCTGGTGTGCCCTGGACAACTTTTCTATGCATTCAAATAGGTGTAAAATAAATAGGTGTTTAAATTGTTTTAAAATAGTCATACTGGTTGTTTTTAGTTGGAATTAATTTGTTGTATATATCTTTAAAAAAAAAAAGTCCAGTTTCAAACATTTTATTACATGCAAACCTATCATGCACACATAAATATATATCAGAATTTAAATACATGATAAATAAATAAAATAAGCTAATAAATACAAACAAAACTAGCTGAAATCAAACAACATGACATCAGTTGTAAAAAAAAAAAAGTAGTCAATATATCATCACATCCTAGTTCTCAAAACAAGAAGCACTATACACTTGATCAGTCCACACAATGTAGGTCTCAAGGTCAGCCGAGATCAGCACCTATGGCCCCGGCAAGCTGGAGGTGGTACTGAAATTCCTTCTTGGGGAGCTCCCGCTTGGCCAGGTGGTAGGCAGTCTTAAGGAGCATGACCCCAAGCTCGTCATCCTTGGACAGTTTGGCCAGTACAATTTTCTTCATGGGTTCCTGGGAACTCAGAACTGTCTTTTCCAAGGCGGCCTTGTGCTGATTTGCTGAAAATACACAAAATATTTCACAGTATCTCATCATTTTCAGCTGTCATTTAAAATAATTTGGGCATATATTACAACATGTTTTAAAATATATTAAGCCAGACACCTTAAAATTAATACCACTTTGAATTCATTTATCTGCGGACGAAGCAATGCTTCTATTGTTTTAATAAATACTTACATAAGCCATGTCTCTGATGATTGGTTGTTTTTGCTGGTTCAGGTCATGTCCACGGACGTAGGCGTTGTCCAACTTAGCACCTCTACAAACTTCGCAGTGCCAATTTTTATCTGCATCTTCGTTGTACCAACTGAAATTATTTTGATAATTTGACTTTTTGAATGATTTCTTATTTGAACTGTCGATCAATTGTCATCACTTTCAACATCGTCAGCTTTACGTTTCAGGCCTGGGGAATCCCACAGAAGCCACGTAGAAAGCATGATCACTATTAAACAGAATGCAAAATATCTCATAATTATATAGAATATTGATGTGAACCGTTCGAAAAAAAATAAATAATGGAAGCATTTCTGAAATAAAAAAAACAACAAACCTGGAACTTCGCGATAATCACACCCAATTAAGTTCATTTGTCATCAGTGCACATCATTTAAACCGCTATTGTCATCAAGTATAAATCCTAATTGGCACTAATTGACATTTACAAACATCGGCAAGTGTAAATATTAATCCCTTACAATTTTATTACATCGATGACGTAGCACATGTACACAAAGTCAATGGTGCAAACACGTGCCTCGATTGAATAAAACAAGTGTTCTCATTGGCCGAAGTCAATGGAACATATTTACTAGGTTTAACACGATTGGCTATTTGTCAATCGAGCTGACAGGCGGGAGGCAGAGTCGCTGTTTTGACAAGCGTTAGTTCTTAGCAATATCGACTTTTTGATATTTGAAAAAGACGGCGAAGTTGACTTCGCTTTGATCTTAGAAAATAGCGAAGTTGCCGCGGGCAGGGCGACTTAATCGCCTAAGTCGCCTGGTAGGATGAGCCCTGGGGTAAGGCAACTGCTATTCGCCAGTTGTCAACATCCCACAGCTGCCACCATTTGTAATGTGCGACGTCAAATAAGGCCAGCAGATCCCTTCAGAGAAAAGCATGCTCGACCCTGTTCACTGGTCTTTATATACAGGAAATTCTCAATCTAAACAGACCCAGGGCTTTGCTAATTTGCTTATTACCAACCAAGTTAACATACATACTATAAACGTACTTCCGTCTATAACAGAATGTTATACTATGAACGCACATCCGCCGCCTACAGCGGACCGTTACATTAGCAAGAGAAATTTACCCACTGTGGGACCCGAGCCCATCACCTCTTAAATACTTATGCAAGTTGGCATTTTTAGCACTCGTGAATTAAAATTTGCGAGTACATTTTTTTATGCCCCTGAAGGTGGGCATATTAAAATCGCACCGTCTGTCCGTCCGTGTGCCCGATAACTCGTGTCCGGGCTGTAACTTTCCCTTGTATGGACAGATTTTAAAATAACTTGCCACATGTGTTCCACATACCAAGACAACGTGTCGCGTGCAAGACCCGTGTCCCTACCTCAAAGGTCAAAGTCACACGTAGTGTTTATTCACAATGGAGTGCTGCATGTAAGGACATAGAGTATAGGTTGTCGTGTCCGGGCTGTAACTTTCCCTTCTATTGACAGATTTTAAAATAACTTGCCACATGTGTTCCACATACCAAGACGATGTGTCGTGTGGAAGACCTGTGTCCCTACCTCGAAGGTCAAGGTCACACTTCGGTGTTTATTCACAATGGAATGCTGCATATATAAGGACAGAGTATAGGTTGTCGTGTCCGGGCTGTAACTTTCTCTTGTATGGACAGATTTTAAAATGACTTGCCACATGTGTTTGACATACCAAGACAATGTGTCGCGTGCAAGACCCATGTCCCTACCTTTAAGTTCAAGGTCACACTTCATGTTTATTTACAATGGAATGCTGCATATAAGGACACAGATAAGGACACAGAGTATAGTTTGTCGTGTCAGGGCTGTAACTTTCTCTTGTATGGACAGATTTTAAAATAACTTGCCACATGTGTTTGACATACCAAGACGACGTGTCGGGTACAAGACCCATGTCCCTACCTCTAAGGTGAAAGATACTCTTAGTGTTTATTCACAATGGAATGCTGAATATAAGGACATAATAGTGTAGGTTATCAAGTATGGGTGGTATTCTTTTATGTTCAGAGGCAATTTAAAATAACTTGCCATATGTATTTGACACGTAAAGGCAAGATCAACTTTTCTTGTACTGACCTTGTTCATAGGTCAATGTCACATTCGGGGGCATTCGCTCTTACCAATGGTGGAGTATATCTCAAATAGCAGTTTGTCTAAAACAAGAGTAGATCTACCAAACTAAACAAGAAAAATCTGGTAGTTTTTTCTGACAAAAATATATCTTTGTTTACTGGTAATTTCAGACTGTTGGTGTATTGACGCAATTCAGTCCACAGCCAGTCAACATGGGTAGCTACCTGATGATGCTGTATGTTACTGTGGACCAGGAGATGGCTCTCAAGTCTTACTTCACTGATCAGGGCTGGCCATTCAAGAAACCAGGTATACATGTACATGCCCACATACATGTTAGAATATTAGGTTATACATCACACTTGATGAGTAAGACCAACTTTCCGTTTCCCTCCTAGCATTTTCACTTTTGCAACCATAACAATGAATTTATTGACTGTCCACATTTCACAGAGTTTGGATTTTCAGACCTTGGAGCCTGATCAGTCGACAGAAGAATAATGATTGCGGCATTACTAAAAGGGTTAACTCCTCGAAACCATGACTAAAGTTGATAAAACTCTCCTTTAAATTAGTTTTGTTTAAATAAAAATTTCTGTATTGAATAAGGTACATGCTCCTATAAGTTTATGTTTGATTAAAATGGTGTGCGCTAAGCAGTACAATATATTTTGCTTTGCGTACCAGTAAGATATTAAAATTAACTACTTCTGATCAGTGATAAACATGTATACTGTTCGAAGCCTGATTGAAGTAACTCTTAATTATGGTTTTGCTTGAGGTCACAACAACCTTTAAAAATGATTTGAACACTGTACTTGTGTTTTTGCAGACTTGTCAGTGACCACAGAGGAAATTGGGGGGATGGTTAAAAGCAATATTGACACCATTCCATCCGTTACCCTCCTTCGTGCAGTCAGGCCTTCAGATCGGAAACGCAAGGCTGGTGGGACAGTGACACTATCTGCTGCTCCTGTTGTGAAGCACGCCAAACTGATCTCGTCTCCTCTAAGTAAAACCACCTTAGTAAAGCAAGAAATTGTAGACAATGATGCAGACAATGATGGGGATAATGATGATGATTATACTGGTGAAATGGACACCGACCTAGATGATCATTCATACCTCGGCTCTGCAGTATCAAAATCAGCTAGTCAGACTACAGAGAGTGAAAAGGCTGATAGCTTCAGTGCTGTAACTGTACGAGTGAACCTGGATGGTACAGAGGCAGTGGATGAAATCATTCAACCTGAGCCACCGGTAGGTTTCCTTCATACACAAGTACTATGTCTATACATTGTATAATACTGCAAACAAATTCAATACAGTCGAACCTTGTTGGCTCGAACTCCCAAGGGACCGGCATAAATACCTCAAGTCTCGGGAAATTCAAGCCAAGCAGGATTACCTTCAGTAGAAAGAAATCTGTCCTTTCCACAAGAATGAGAGTTTCATCCTAAAGGGTTTGACTGTAACTCCACCATCATGCCTTTTTGTGGTTAATCTATGAAGTAACATGTTTGCATGAACTTCATTTTCTGAATTCTTACTCATTTTTTTTATATAAATACATAACGCCTGTCCTTTTATCTTACAATGTAGTATATTGAGTCCTCGGCTTGTTTAGACAAGGACCACAAACACTGGATCCTATTTAAAATTCATCTGGTAAAGAAATACTGGAATTAATTTGCAGTATTATAGAATGATTGTACAGGTTTTAGGCTGTCACAAGCAGATGGCAAAATGCAGTCAGAGCTTCTTTTGTTTGTTTTTAGCTCACCTGTCACTTTGTGACAAGGTGAGCTTTTGTGATCGCCTTTTGTCCGGCGTCCGTCGTGCATCGTCCGTCAACAATTTACTTAAAAGACATCTCCTCCTTAACCGCTGGGCCAATATTAATAAAACTTCATAGGGATGTTCCTTGGGTGGTCTTCTATCAAAGTTGTTCAAAGAATTCAATTCCATGCAGAACTCTGGTTGCCATGGCAACCAAAAGGAAAAACTTTAAAAAATCTTCTTCTCCCAAACCACAAGGCTTAGGCCGTTGATATATGGTAGGTAGGATCACCAAATGGTCCTCTACCAAGATTGTTCAAATTATGGCCCTTGGGTCAAAATTGGCCCCGCCCCGGGGGGTCATGGGTTTTCTCTATATGTTTATAGTGAAAACTTAAAAAATCTTCTCCTCTGAACTTACTTGGCTTAGAGCTTAGATATTTGGCATGATTCATCGTCTAGTGGACCTCTACAAAATTTGTTCAAATTATGGCCCTGGGGTCAAAATTGGCCCCGCCCCGGGGGGTCATGGGTTTTCTCTATATGTTTATAGTGAAAACTTAAAAAATCTTCTCCTCTGAACTTACTTGGCTTAGAGCTTAGATATTTGGCATGATTCATCGTCTAGTGGACCTCTACAAAATTTGTTCAAATTATGGCCCTGGGGTCAAAATTGGCCCCGCCCCGGGGGGTCATGGGTATTCTCAATATGTTTATAGTGAAAACTTCAAAAATCATCTCCTCTGAACTTACGTGGCTTAGAGCTTAGATATTTGGCATGATTCGTCGTCTAGTGGACCTCTACAAAGTTTGTTCAAATTATGGCCCTGGGGTCAAAATTGGCCACACCCCGGGGCTGATGGGTTTTCTCTATATGTGTTATAGTGAAGAATGTCCAATATATGACAGGTGAGCGATTAAGGGCCATTTGGCCCTCTTGTTTGGAAGATGACACATACAATGTACATGTAACTTTATGTAACATGATGTAAGGTCATATTTTTATGTGCAAATGTAAACAATTTCCAACAACTCGAAACATAATATTTTTGAGGTACATGAATAAGGTATAAATTTTCTCAAGGGGGGGGAATATTGAGGTGTTACTATTGTTGTTCTGGCGTGGTTCTCATCATTGGTGGTGTAAAAAAACAAAAACCTTTGGTTATTATGCCAACATACATAATATTTATATGCAGAACAATGTCAGTATTAAGACTGGATTTCATATTTTAGAAAAAAAAATATACTGTATAATGTACAATGTAATGTATTGTATAAATGGAGTTTTAGTAATTTAACACCCTTTTTTATTTTTAATCTTTCATCCGTGCCCTTTAAGTTTAGTTTGTTGCCAATGACAAAACTTGCATAGTACGGCCCATCCCTATGACTCTAATAATTTCATGTTTTGACAAATGGCACTATGGCTCCAATAATTCTCTGTTTTGACAATCTGCACTATGGCTCTTTATATTCTTGCATACCGGACATGTGTTTCCGGTCATGTGACCGGTGCTGGAAAAACTCATCTTACACCCCCCATGTAAGATGAGTCCCGCGCAACAACGCGCCACTTCTTATTTCTTTTATTGTATGGTTTATGAAAAGTATATTATGCAATTTCAATAAAGCGGAATTAAAAATATAAGTATACAATACTTTTAATTAATATTGAAAAGAAATAATCGTAAAAGCGCGATTTTTAAAGGAACTATTTGACGTCGATAGTGATTTAAAATTACTGCGCTTTATGACGTCAGTACACAATGGCGCACACGCTTTTTGGTGAAATGTACAAAAGTGCGTTTTCTACGTCAATTTTTCCACAAATTCATAACTTTAGGTATGCAAGAAAAAATATCAATCATGTGTTTCCGGTCCGGATCGAAAAATCGGACCCTCGGGCACGCTGCGTGACCGGTAACTCGGCAAGCCTCGTTACCGGCTTTACGCGCGTGCCCTCGGATTTTATGATCCGTACCGGAAACACATGATAGATACTTATATTCCATTTTTTGACCATCGGCCAACTAGAAAAAAAGTGACGCTCATTGGCATCTGCTTGCAAATCGTCGTAAATATGTTTTTTGTGGTTTTCATTAGATGTATTTTGACGATGTCTGATTAACAAAGAGATCAAAAGAACTGTATCATGTGAGTTGATTCAAACTAGAGTGATTATTGTCCTTATGCACCAGTCAATTGTAACCACGGCTCCCCCAGGTCCGGGGAATAGCGAGGACTTTGACTTTTGGTCCAGCCAAGGTAAAAGTCCCGCCCTGTGGGGATGAACAGATGGTAAAATACCCACAACCCAGGGACCCTAGGTAAGGCCCATTCCCCGCTATATTTAAAGCGAAGACAAAACCAACATATTCACCTGGCACTGCAGGACCATCTGAAATAAAAACACCCCATATCCCCGGCTATCTCCGGTATACCCCCGGACTTAGGGGGAGGGGGGCGTGGTTATAATTGACTGGTGCATTGTAATTAACCATCTCTGGTACTTGTAAACCAATTATGATTTGTCAAACATTATAGATATGATTCAAGTGGATAATGCATGAAAAGAAGGACAAGCTAAGAACATAGGGTTTCACCAGATATCTAAAGTATGCTGTGAAGTTAAAATGCATCAGTGTAGAATTCTTTGTGAATTACTGATTGAAATTTTAATGAACAAATCAAGATACATGTATGAATCTGGTGCTGACAAATAAGTCTTATTTTACCGGTAAGCCAAATTTATAGCTAGGCTGGAAAACATATTTTGGACACTTTTTCCTTCCAGATATTAATTGAGGTGAGTTTACAGATTTTATTAATAAAATTTTACAAGTAGTTTTAAAAGTTTAAAATCAACTTTGTTTCTATATTTTTCAATCTTCTCTGATGCTCATGTCTAAATTAGTATCGCTTTTACAGTATCACTTTTTGATGTAAATTGCTTACAACGAATTGTTCATAAAAAATTCTACTCTGAGCATTGATAAACATTATATTAATCTACCTATAATCTACCAAATGTATCATGTTGACACCAACAATAATTATAAATCACATCTTGTAGGAGTCCCAGACAGGCCATCTTACAAAAGACTCCAACAGCCAAACAGAACAGGAAACAGAGGCTGATACACAGTCAGATCATGACCAAAGTTTGTACATGGATCACTTCGAAGACATGTTTACTAAGAAACGAGACCCCATCACAGGAATACATACCTTCACATGCAAAGAATGTGGGATAACGTCAAAAAGGAAGAACAATATAACACGGCACATTCGTTCTCACCTTCCCGACCAGATACGCTGCTCCGCTTGCAACATCTTTTTCACTACAGAAGACGAAAAATTTAAGCACTTGGATTTGAAGCATTCCGAGTTAGTTGTGTGTCATGTATGTGGAAGAAAGTTTAAACGCACCACAGAGCTTAAAAGACATCTCGTAACACATGGCATAAAGTGTGAATCAGTGAAGGAGTTTAGGTGTCCTATTGAAGGATGTGATAAAGTATTCTTTAGAAAAGCACTGTATGAGTATCACCTGAATAAACATTCAGGCAAAAAGCCGTTTACATGTGATCTCTGCCACCAATCTTATCATAATGAATTTTCTATGCGGTATCATAGAAAGATGTGTCAGGTTTCAACAACATATCAATGCCCAGAATGTGACGCCGAATTCAAAAGGAAAGCCAGTCTCGATGACCATCATCAGGCCTTCCACACTCAAGTCACATTTACCTGCGAATGTGGGTCCGCATTTAAGTACAAAAGTGGGCTCAACCGGCATCTGAGAACAGCTCATAGAGACATGTTGGAAACACAGCACACTGAATCTGCAATGACTGTTAAGCAGGAAGAAAGCAGTGAAGAAAACAAAGCGAGTGATGACAGACAGATGAACATTGTTCTAATCAGAGCTGTTACAGTGCCAGCCGATGATTCAGTGAATAAAACTGTGCTCCAGGGACCAGATTCACAAAATATGGATGCAAGAAATATCGCTAATTCTAATAGAGATATGTCTGATGGAGCTGATACAGTGTCATCTTGTAGTACACCGTTAGAATTGAAGACGATATGTTCTGTTGCGGAGATGAACAGTGAAGCTAAACTTATCGAAACTGCCGATACTTTCGGAACATTTCAACAAGATAGAAATCTTGAAATGTCTGGATCATCACCTAATATGTTTACAGCGGTAGCTGTCACAAGCTTACCATTTACACCATGTAACATTGATGATCATACTGTTTCACTGCCACAGATGGTGAATATTCCGTATACATTACAATTTCGTTCATCGTTGATGGGTTATGATGCTAATGCTGATCACGCAAATCAAAATATGTCATCATTTTTAGGACAGGATTATGTCCCTGTTGAATCAATTCATGATACAGAAAATCCTGACTTGCCAAGCAGTTTTGCATCTGTAAATGAAGTAAGCCAGGTCTTGGAACAAGCTGAAAACAGTGAAATGGACTCATAACCATACTTAAACATACATACCCACAAATGTACATGTGTATTTTTATGTCCACCTTATTACATAGTTTTACTCTTTGCCAAAAATATTGCTACATCATCATGTATTTGTGATCACTCTGTGAAATAAATCATGATCTTGCACTGAAATGTATGATAGCTTTTGATGTTGAACTGAAATGAGAATTAGCTTTTGATCTTGCAAAGAAATGTTATATTACTTTTGATATTACACAGAAATGTGAAATTTCATGATCTTGCTCTGAAATATGAAAATGGTTTTGATCTTGCACTGCAATATGAAATAAATTTTGATCTTGCACTGAAATATGAGATTAATTTTGATATTGTACAGAAATAAAAAATATGTCCTTTATGTTTATATGGTACCTTTGCTAGTAGTTTCCCGCACTAAGCTGTGTTTATGATCTCTGGCAACATGTGTACAAAGTTTCATTTGAATATCAAGAATGTTTTTAAGTCAGAAGTTTTTCAGGGTGGGGCACTCTGCTACCCTTTCCCAGCACCCAGATGCTTTTTTTACTACACCCTGCTGTGGCCTCTGAAAACAAGCCCTGATGGAGACACAATAAAGATGTTTTCTTCCACATAATGTAGCTCGACTTTCAATATAATGTTCAATATTAGTAAATAGAGGCAGCTTAACATTCAGTTTCTCCTATTTGGGAAATAAACTCTGAATTCTTTTGAGTTTGAAGTGTATCTTCATCTACCATTTGATAGTCTAGCATTAAAGGATTTAGAGACCAGGTGGTTCCAAAATCATGAGTAAAAGAATACTGTGAAATCATTAATGTTCGTGGGGCATTAATGTTCGTGGTTTTCGTGGGTTGGGTGATCCACGAATTCAAGATCCCACAAAATATAAACCCTTTATTCACTTTTTCAATTGCCTTGTTACGTACATACTACATACTCTAGTATATTATTTACAGAGGTCGCAGAATACAGTGTTAAAACCTGCCTCACTGTATAACTTACGATCATTATTCTGTTAATATATTATAATTGCCTTTAACAAATAATGAACCAAATCAATTAAATGTGTTTTATGCAGCAAATGAAAGTTATAAGCAATGTTTAAACGTGTGCTGTTAATGAAAATCTCCAAGTTTACAAGGGGCGTCTTTGGGTGCTTCGTTCTTCTTGTTCTTCTGTGTCCGATCCTCGATACAATCACCCTAACGACACGAACAAGGTCCAAGAACATTGTTCTCGGGTCAAAATTCCACACTACCTACAAACCGGGAGGACCGAGAACTACACGAGAACAAAATGGCGGAAAGTAAAGTTAACAACGATGCGTGCATGATTTACAGCGAACAACTCTACTACCGGTTCCCGGTGTAAGGGCGTTTTACGCGAGTTACACGTTCCGAATCGACTCGATTCTATCCTGGAAACAAGCGCCCAAAGACGCCCAAGATGTGCGTGATGAGTGTCTGTACTCGATGTTTTTATTTAATGAAATAATAAATCGATTACTAGTACATTGAAGGTTACTAAGCACCGAACGTGACAATATACGCACCTTTTCGGTGTTTTCACAGTTTGCAAAATTCTTAATTGGCATTCAATGGCTTTCCCTATCTGTATTTATGATCAGGGTACATCTTCTTTTATTACCTTTATTCCCAATTAAATCGATAAGTGACATGGGTATATGCACTAATTGGCATGTCGTACCACATTAGCGAGTGTCATAAACCGAGTGACGTAGAAGACGGAAATCACGGGCAAGCGCGTGGATATTATGCAGATGATCTAGGACGATCGCATGTTCGAATTTATTTTTTTTCAAAAATGAAAATCCACGAATTCAAGTACCCACGAAATTGTTTTTTTTTCGGCAAACCAAGAAATTTCATGCCCACGAACATTAATGATTTCACAGTATCTTGTTTCTGTCTCAGTTTTTTAAATGGCATTTTATGGTTTCCTTGTTTTTAGTGTGTATATTTAGCATTTTAATGTCAAGTGATAAGTTAGATACATATACATGTTAAAATGTTTAAAATTAAAGTCCTTCAAATTATAAGGTTCGACATGTACACTTTTATAACAGAAACTACCGTATCTGTAAATAAAATTTAAATGAATAACAAAATAATGTCATGTTTTGTTAATCATTTCAATTTTATAATCAGATATTTCAATTATGTAATTTTTTTGGTATTTAACTATGTAAACAAAGTTTTGTTAATTAAAATTTGTTCTTGATGAAACACTGTCCTAGTTTTTAACCAGGTTTTCAACGAAAACCGGGTTATTAGAATTGGGTTGTCGTTGGGCGGGCGGGCGTCAAACATTGGTTTCTGTTCAATAAGTTTAGTTATGATTGATAGATATTGATGAAACTTGGTGTGTAGGTAGCTTATGGGAAGAGCTAGCTTGGGATTGCTTTTGAGGGGGGTGGGGCTTAGGTCAAGGTCACTGTAACTTAAAATAGAAAAATGGTTTCTACCCATTAACTTTAGTTAGCATTGATAGATATTGACGAAACTTAGTGTGTAAGTCGCTTATGTGAAGAGCTAGCTTGGGATTGCTTTTGAGTGGGAAGGGGCTAAGGTCAATGTCACTATTACTTAAAATAGAAAAATGGTCAAGGTCACTGTTACTTAAAATAGAAAAATGGTTTCTGCCCAATAACTTTAGTTAGCATTGACAGATATTGATGAAACTTGGTGTGTAGGTAGCTTATGTATAGAGCTAGCTTGGGATTGCTTTTGAGGGGGGTGGGGCTAAGGTCAAGGTTGCCTGTTACAAAAAAAATAAATGGTTTCTGCCCAATAACTTTAGTTAGGATTGATAGATATTGACGAAAGTTGGTGTGTAGGTAGCTTATGTGAAGAGCTTGCTTGGGATTGCTATTGAGTGGGGAGGGGCTAAGGTCAAGGTCACTGTTACTTAAAATAGAAAAATGGTTACTGCCCATTAACTTTAGTTAGCATTGACCAATATTGATGAAACTTGGTGTGTAAATTGCTAATGTGAAGAGCTAGCTAGGGATTGCTTTTGAGTGGGGAGGGGCTAAGGTCACGGTCACTATTACTTAAAATAGAAAAATGGTCGAGGTTACTTAAAATAGAAAAATGGTTTCTGCCCAATAACTTTAGTTAGCATTGACCGATATTGATGGAACTTGATGTGTAAGTTGCTTATGTGAAGAGCAAGCTTGTGATTGCTATTGGGGGGGAGGGGCTAAGGTCAAGGTCACTGTTACCTAAAAATGGTCGAGGTTACTTAAAATAGAAAAATGATTTCTGCCCAATAACTTTAGTTAGCATTAACCGATATTGATGGAACTTGGTGTGTAAGTTGCTTATGTGAAGAGCTAGCTTGTGAGTGCTATTGGGGGGGGAGGGGCTAAGGTCAAGGTCACTGTTACCTAAAATAGAAAAATGGTTTCTGCCCAATAACTTTAGTTAGCATTGACCGATATTGATGAAACTTGGTGTGTAAGTTGCTTATGTGAAGAGCTAGCTTGTGATTGCTTTTGAGTGGGGAGGGGCTAAGGTCAAGGTCACTATTACTTAAAATAGAAAAATGGTCAAGGTCACTGTTACTTAAAATAGAAAAATGGTTTCTGCCCAATAACTTTAGTTAGCATTGACAGATATTGATGAAACTTGGTGTGTAGGTAGCTTATGTATAGAGCTAGCTTGGGATTGCTTTTGAGGGGGGAGGGGCTAAGGTCAAGGTCGCCTGTTACTAAAAATAGGAAAATGGTTTCTGCCCAATAACTTTAGTTAGGATTGATAGATATTGACGAAAGTTGGTGTGTAGGTAGCTTATGTGAAGAGCTAGCTTGGGATTGCTATTGGGGGGGAGGGGCTAAGGTCAAGGTCACTGTAACCTAAAATAGAAAAATGGTTTCTGCCCAATAACTTTAGTTAGCATTGACCGATATTGATGAAACTTGGTGTGTAAGTTGCTTATGTGAAGAGCTAGCTTGTGATTGCTTTTGAGTGGGGAGGGGCTTAGGTCAAGGTCACTATTACTTTAAAAAAAAAATGGTCAAGGTCACTGTTACTTAAAATAGAAAAATGGTTTCTGCCCAATAACTTTAGTTAGCATTGACAGATATTGATGAAACTTGGTGTGTAGGTAGCTTATGTATAGAGCTAGCTTGGGATTGCTTTTGAGGGAGGTGGGGCTAAGGTCAAGGTCGCCTGTTACTAAAAATAGAAAAATGGTTTCTGCCCAATAACATAAGTTAGCATTGATAGATATTGATGAAACTTAGTGTGTAGGTAGCTTATGTGAAGAGCTAGCTTGGGATTGCTTTTGAGTGGGGAGGGGCTAAGGTCAAGGTCACTATTACTAAAAATAGAAAAATGGTTTCCGCCAACAGTAATCTTCAGTAACGTCTCTTAAATAAAAGTAAAGATAAAGTCATACAACAAATTATTGGCTATAATTTCTGATTGCCCATAACAAAAAACTGGTTTCATCGCATTGCGGCGCTTCTAGTTCATGATTGCAATGAATGACAACCATTGAATATACAGCTTAATATTGAAAAGCAGCAATAAGTTGAATCGAATCGACCTATAAGTAAATCGTTGCAGCTCTAGCTTTATCTCAATTTCTTTTTAGAACTTATTTATCTTGTATAAACTTTCTGTAAGGTTTAGTTTGTAAGTTCACAATTTCAGGCGCTCAGGCCGATCAAGAGTAGACCAATGAGGAACGAAAAGGGACATTATTGGGTGTGTGACATTTGTGGAATTAAGCTTGGGAGGTTGGTGAGCTATAACAGGCATCGGCGCTGGCATTTTGACTCTGAACGGAAACATCCTTGCACTCATCCTGGCTGTTCGTTGAAATTCTTTGAAGACAGCGACCTTAAAAGACATATGAGAACGCACAAGCCGAAAGTGCGTTGTGATTATTGTGGGAAGAACGTTCCTGATTTGGAGAAACACTATGCGGGTTGCAAGAGATTTTTGAAGACTCAATCATTATTTTCTTGTCGTGGATGTAAAAATCTTTTTAATTCTCAGGCACTGTTGAATGACCATATGACAGCGTGTGAGCGTGTTCGGTCCTACCAATGCCATAAATGTGGCCTTTCATGCAGTACAGAAAACGGGCTTAAAACTCACTTGGAATGTCATAACACAAAGAGGGAGAAGTTGTTGTGCGAAGTTTGTTCTAAAGAATTTCTTAACAAAATGGCTCTTAAGAGGCATGGCTTCTCACACCAGCCAGACATGGAGTGCAAATATTGCAACGAGCTAGTTCCAGGTGGTTTCCATGAGGTATACAAGTG
The DNA here is from genome assembly GCF_026914265.1 of Mya arenaria. Taxonomy (NCBI): domain Eukaryota; kingdom Metazoa; phylum Mollusca; class Bivalvia; order Myida; family Myidae; genus Mya; species Mya arenaria. Next base: position 16,699,932 of record NC_069133.1, read on the forward strand.
CTCAGCTCGAAATAAAAACCATCCTCTGAGTTGCCCAGTATGCAATGTTGCAATCAGTGGAGGCAATGCAGCAATTTTGAGGCATTTGAAAAGAAAACATCCAGAATATGCAGAAAGCTTCAGGGAAGGTGCTGGCCTTCGGAAAGAGTCTGAGGGTTTTCCTTGCTCAGAATGTGGCCGGAAATTTAAAGATTATTTGAAACATGAGAATCATGAAAAACGATGTGTAAAAAATTCACCGTACGAATGTGGATTTTGTAAGCAACATTTTAAAACACTGGGTCAAGCAAAAGCGCATGTAGACACATGTTCTGAGAATTATCCAAATACCAGCACAAATGAGTCACTTATTGTGGATGGAACTGTTTCAACTAACGATTATGACACAATTAATGATAGTGTATTGTATTCCTCACCATACTGATTCTTCCCTTTAATTTAAGGGACTCGCTCATGTTTTTAGACCAAACATTAGCTTTCCTGTTAATGCATCTGAAAAGATTTACTTTATCATTATTTTAATCTATGATACCATAATTGCAGATTTTTTTTTACAAAAACATTTTGGTTTTAGTTGGGTGTGAACCAACAACACCTAAACCACTAGGCCACAAGGACTAAGATACAACGTATGATGGATATTTTGGCTTTTGAGAAGACATTGTAACATATGTGATAATGTCAAATCACACTACAACAAAATGCTGAATCCCGTTAGTAAGGCTATTCAAAATTGTGGTCTTGCCACATGTTATTCTGTAGCATAATTTTTTTTTTGGAAATGGTGAATTTTACAAACCATGAGCTGGTCCTTTTAACCTGTACTATGTTATGTTAGAAGTTCATTGTTACTGCTGTTCAAAAGTTTTAAGAATGTAATCAGATAATGTTTGTGCATCTCATTGAAATGATTTGAACTTTTGATGTTCCTTTTGTACAGTGTACTTGTAATATAAATGTATTAACCAATCATTAGATTAACTCAAGTTAGATTGAAGTTTTTCTTGATGTGTTTGATTCTTCTTGTGTGTTTGAACAGTTATATATTAAATGATGTTTTTGTGTATAAAAGTAAAGTAAGGTGTTTGTTATTGTTGTTTTGTCCCCCCTCTCAATTAAGGGCCACTTTGTTGGACTAAGGAGACACATTGAGCATCTAAATCATTACTCTCTATTTCTATTTAATATGCTTGGCAACTGGCATTTTGGAACCAATTATTTAACTAGCGTCTGGGTCGGCAACTGGACATACATGTATGAGAAGAAGCCCATATTGGGGCTTGAACCGTTGATATCCCGTATCGTAGGTCGAAGCCGTAACCACCGTTCTTATTGTTGTTGATTTCAAGCTTGATAAAAGTCTGAAGAAAAACAGTTGAGGGCTTGCATCCCAGCAAACATTTGACGTCAGACTCTGACATGGGTTTTAAGTGGGATTTTGGTAGGTTCTGCAAGGTGGTTTGACATCAAAACCAGACAATGAGGCAACATAGCAATTACGACCAGAAAATCCATTGGTTTCGACATTCTTTCAAAACTCTTGTGGCTTCGCATAAATGTTATTTTTTAGATCATCTTTTTTTCTTATCAGCAACGTTTTACTCTACTGTTATCACATTGAACCTGATGCGCCGTGCCAGACGCTCCGATGCAGACAAGAAGCTCAAATTTAAAGAAACTTTCAATTATAAATATTAACATAAAAACATGATGGCATAAATTTTCAAAGAAATGAATGTAAAATCGAGAGATTTAATGATACATATGTGTGGCAAGAAGAAAAAAATCACCAACCATAAGGATATCGGTCCAATGTCGTCCGATACTTGTAAATGTATCAAAACCCGAACAATTGTTGCTTTAAACAACCTTTATCAATAAAGCATTTTCAATCTCCAGGTTTACTTAGTCTCAAAGGACTTACTGTGGCAATTGAATACTTGAAAAGTAGACAAGTGAAATTATGCACTTAACAAAATATTCACAACAGAGTTAAGATGGAAGCTTTGAAGCTTATTCTGTGTCTTACTTCTATAAAACAATGGTAGATTTGTGCTTTTTGATGAAAGAAGGTCCTTCGCCAAAAACACAAAAATAAGTTTTTATCTCATCTGATTTTTGAAAAAAATTAAGAGCTATTGTCATCACTTGATTGTCTTTGTCGTTGTCCGAAGCGTTGGTTAAGTTTTGCGTTAAGGTCGTTGGTTAAGTTTTGCGTTTAGGTTAATTACATGGAAACTATCAAAGCTTTCACTTTGATGAAACTTGGGTAGCTTGTTCATCTAATACCCTTCTTCACATTGTACCCTAAAGATGCTGAGTCTCACCTGTTTTTTTGGGTAAAAAAGCATGAATTTTGGTTTCATTTGAGAATTGGACATAGCTTCTTCAATTTTTGTTGGATTGATTTCATTTTTTTCGCAGACAATAAATGGATAATTCTTTCAATATAACAAACGGGTTTTTGAGTCACACATTTGGAAGGGTAGAGGGAGGGTGGGGGTTAATTTTGGACTTGTAATCTTTAGCTAGTCTGATTTATTAATTTTTGTGCTTGGGTCGCTTACGAGCAAACAACAATCAAAGCTACATGTATCACTTTCAAACTTTGGAATACCTGTTCAATATCAAATGTTCAATTTGAAATAAATAACACGCAAAAGGATAAAATCAGACGAGTGTTCAGCTCCCACAGGCGGTGCTCTTGTTTAAACTTATAGTTTCTTATAGGACCTATAACTTTTTTTATTCGTTTAGTGTCAAAATTATGTATATATATATATTTATTTTTTAATATATTTTTTTAAAAATTGCCTCTGTCAAACAAATTGGCACAGCAGGGTGTAGAATAAAGGCAGCAGGGTGCTGGAAAAGGGCAACAGATGCCCCACCCTATGCTATTTTGGGCAGATAGAGCACTGAATCAGAACAAGTTGAGCAATTTAGGTATTTGTAGTTATTTGAAAATATAAATTCCTTAAAAATAAGCTCTAATAGTGACAGCATGGATGAAATCTGAAAGCAAAAATATCGTAGAGCAGATAATTTAATGACAATGGTAGGTACCAATATGTCATAAGAGGTATTAACTAACTTATGATTAAAAACATAAAATACATGAAATTCCTACATTTTGCTGTTAAAACTTAGGGGCACGAAAATACTTATCTATCCTCAGAAATTAATATTCTATATAACATTTTAACAACAGAAATTGAATCTAATTTGCATAGGAAAATTCTTACAGTTTGTCAGATATAAGGTCTCCAAAAATGATTTGGATTTTTGTTAAATTGCACGAGAAAATGATATTTTAAGCTTGGTGATCCTTTTAAAAAGCTCTGATATTGATTCTACTACAGTATACCAAACTTATTTCATGGTATTATTTTCAGTTTGAAATAGAAACATTAGCCTTGAATAATAACTTCAAGTTAAAGGGACTGAACACCAGATGATACCATTGCAAGAAAAAAAGAAAATCATCAAAAACTTACATAAATTGATTTCGTTTTGTACAATGCATTGAATCTTACTAAGTGATGTATTACATTGCTAATGACAAATGTATCATTTCGCAGTTTTTGTGTATTTTTCCAGTTTGAAATTTATTGGGTTTGTCTACTCTGTAAATATCTATATGAAAAACTTTATCTCAGTAAATTCTAAAATAGTGTCAGGTTTATGTATCTGTACTAATCATCTGACTTTCACTGGCTAAATATACACACTTGAAACTGGGAAACAATATGCGCCATATTTATATGGGTAAACTCAGTTTAGATGGTGACAAAATATTCTATTAACCATGTAAAGTGATGTTGGCCTCATACTAAATTGATAATTCTAGGCATAATTCTTTGCATGTCTTGAGGAAATACTGTATTTTTTTAATTTTGGCCCCATCTAGTGTCTAGTCCCTTTAATAGTTATAATAATAATAATAATAATAATAATTTTTCATCCTTTCAGGTAATGAGGCCACTTAGGAAAAAGACACGAAGGGCAAGGAAAAGCACAACCAAGAAACAGGATTCTGATGATGCTGAGGACACTGGTGATGAGAATGATGAAGGCGACAAGGAGGGTGATACGGATAAGAAAACAAGGAGGTTCAAGCTGAAGAACTTCAAAGGGCCTCTCGCATGTGACATTTGTGGCCAGAGGTGTACGGTTCGGTCCACGTTGAACAGGCATCGTCTGAGGCATTTCCCTCAAGCAAGAAGATTTTCTTGTGTTGATTGTGACAAGAAATTTTTTGAGAAGAAAGACCTTGTCGATCACATGAAGACACACATTCTGAAGCAAGAAAAATGCTCTTATTGCGGAAAAATTGTCAGAGATATTGATGTTCATGCGAAGAATTGTACAAAGTTTTTGGCGACACAATCTATATTAAAATGTAGAGGTTGCTCTGAGCTATTTGACAATGAAGAATTATTACTTGAGCATCATAAAACCTGTGAAATACCTGCTTACCAGTGTGATTACTGCGGCGCTAAATTCACGACTGTCCACTCCCTTACGACGCATCTGAAGCGTCATAATCCAGAGGATCTTAAATTTGAATGTACGGAGTGTCCGGAGGTCTTCAAACATGAGAAAAAGTTCAAAGAACACGCTTTCACACACAAGCCATTGGGAAAATGCAAATACTGTGGACAGTTTGTTCCTGGGGGTTTCCATGCAATACAAGATTGCCCGATAAAATCTAGCAAAAATCCTGTCTATGTCTGTCCTCATTGCAGTCTGAGAATCACAGGTTCAAAGTCACATGTTGTACGCCACATTGCACGAAAACACGGACAGGAAGCTGCAGCCGAGTTTGAAGGTCAGCGAGAGGAAAGACGACAGAAAAAGGGCTCGTTGCAAAGTTGCACAGAGTGTGGTTACTTCTTTAAGGGAGATGAGCTGGCTTTACAAAAGCACATGGAAAACTACCATGGAGAGCAAAATTCAACGACTGTTGTCAAGTGTGACAAATGTGGCGAAAACATTACACTTGCAGAATTTCCAAAACATTTGGAAACCCATGCAAATCAATCATCGAGAGTAATTTACGAGTGTGACAGTTGTGGGAATCGTTTCGAGACAAAAGAAGAGGTGGAACACCATGCGGCCACATGTTTGCTGGATACGCCGGAGGATGAAAAGGAGACTGTGTGTCTGCTAGTTTCCGCGGAAGAGGATCAGAGAGAAGAGATGGACCCTGGAACCATGGGGGAAATAGCCCAGTCTGTGGGAACTTTCTTTATAAATTACAACACGTAAACAGCCGAGATGTCACAAAAACGTTCAGCAAGTACTTTTCAAGATGTGTCTCGCAAATTAAAAAAAATGGATTATCATTCTTGTAGCCGGATTTATCACTATAAAGCATGCCTGAAATTAACAGCTGTAATTAGTGAACGTTTTAGGCATTAAATTAATGGGATATTACAGAATTTGGTTTTTGTACTAAAATGGTAAGAAAGTTCAATGAAGTACAAGTCTGTTTGATATTGATTTTAAAATGACAAAACTATTGTTAGTTATGCATTTTTCATTCAAGCCAGTGTTTTATCGTGATTGCTATTGTTATGCCTCACATTTTTGAATGTATGTATATATTATTGCTTTTACTTGTAGATATTTTTTTAACTCTTCTATTGAACTGTTGTTTTTTGCATATTTTTTCTGGACTCCATTATCTTCATGATTGTACAGAATGTTTTAAAGCTGCACCCTCACAGATTGACAGTTTTGACATTTTTTTTTATAATTTTTGGCTCATTATTGCCATAGCCTTTGTGAGGTTGTGGTAGGCTTTGTTGTCGTTATGCAAGCACTATAACCATAACAGAAAACCTGTTCAAGATATTTTAATAAACTCCAGTGAAAATTTGCACATTTAAAACAAGGCCCACAACAACAACTTTGACTTAGGACAAACAAACTACAGACAAGCACTTTGATTTTGCTCTGCAGCACTCTTGATTTTCATTTACAATGACGCCATAGACATAATTACATTCTCTCATTGAATTGTTTGAACAGTACTAGTCTGCCTTTATATAAATAGTAATTATTGCTTTTCTAATCCACAAATATGATTAATTGAATATCAATGATTGGATAAAATCATTTACAATTTATTTTTAATATTTATTTAAGACGTTTTTTTTATAATAAAACAATAGGTAAAAACATCATAAAAACTGTTTCAATTCATTTTACTGTTTTCCCCATTTCTATATAGAATAACATTTATTTTAAGTAAAAGTAATTTGAAATTGATTGTTATTGTCCTTGTTTTTTGATTATTTATTATTATCATCATGTTATGTAACATAATAGAATTGTATTATTAAGTATAACATACTGTATGATTTTACTTGTTTCGCAACATAAATTTAATTATATGAATTATGTGTCTGGCATGGTTTAATGAATTCTGCTGCATTTCCACCTATGTTATTTTCCAGGATATAAGTTTTGTCATGTTTATGTAGTTACTCTTCTTGTATGTAAGAAATAAATTATACTCATGGTAATGAAAGAGTTTTTTTAGTTTATCTGTAAAAAAAGCACCAAGTGGTGTTGTCATTGTTTGGTGGTGTTGTTTTTGTGGCCTGAGAGGATTACTGGGTTGGAAAATATGTGTTTTAAACCAGTTTGCATAAGGAAAACCTAGGTTATTATGTTGGCGGGTAGAGGCAATGTAAACAATTTGTGTTTGGGCTGTAATTTTGCCATGCATAGAATATGTTCTTCATGACAATGGTGTGTGTGCCCAGGCCTGTACATCAACGGTCAAGATCACACTTTAGGGTCATTGGTAAAAATGCCTAGTATTTTTGCTTGTCCATGCATTTGGTTATTTTAAATTGACATTACTTAAGTTTATTTTATACTAATTTATTTTAGCTTGATTGTAAAGAAAGCTTATAAAATCACTTTCGATTCCCTTTCCTGGGTAGAAACCAATACTGGTGTCAATTTTTGAAAGTCTGTGAGAAAGAATTCCTACCTCCGATCAAACCCACAACCTCTTGAATAAGAGGCAGTCAACTTTATCATTAGTCCATTCTCGCTGCTGGCTGGCTTTTGGCACCTTCAAACACACCTATGGTATTAAATAAATTTAATTCGGGTTGGCATATTATGACCAAACTTGATATATAGAAAGATTTTATGGAGACCTTAAATGCGATATCGTTTGTGGTCACAAGGGTCAAGGTCACTGTTTCTAAAAGTAGAAAATCCGTTGGTACCATATTACTCTAGTAAGGATTGAATTATTGTGACCAAACTTGGTACGTACATAGGGTTTATGGAGCCCTTTTGTGAGATTGCATTTTATGCACATAGGGTCAACGTTACTGTTACTAAACAAAGAAGAACGTCTAAAACTGAATATCTTTAGTTATGACTGACATATTGTGACGTAACTTTGTATACATGATCATTGTTTGCAGACCTTTTACGGGACTGCGTTTGGGGCCCCTTGGGTGAAGCTCACTGATGATAGAAAATAGTATTTAGTTTGGGTTGACATATTGTGAACAATCTTTGTAAATAGGATGAGTTTTGGGAGACCTTTTATGGGATTGTGTTTGGGGCCCCTATGGTTTAGGGCATTTTCACAGTTACTAAAAATAGAAAAACGGTTGAAACTCAATATCTTAAGTGATGGTTGACTTATAGTCACCAATGTTGGTATGTAGAAAGCGTTTATGGAGACCTTTTATAACAAACATACAACAGCAATTGATAAGCTTACATTTAATTCTCACAACACATGTTCAAGTTCTCCTGTTGATCATTATAAACCTTGTTTCGTCGCATTTTCTTTATTATCTTCCATCTACTACAGTACGTTAATAAAATGTTTAGATTACTTTGCATTTCTACACTGGTCTTTGCAAAAATTACAATGTCACCTGCTTACATCAATAAAAAGAGTAAAACATTATCAAAACAATGCCTTTGGCTCCATTCAGAAACAACTCGTCTACTACATGTAGGTCATTAAAATACATAGGAACTGTAAACGGGCTGAAACATTCCCCTTGCCGAGCATCGAGAAAACTTTCAAACATTTCACCAGTTTCCCGGTGAAGTTTAAACTGTGTCTTAACACTGATATGTATCCCTTTTGTTACACAAGATGCAAGATAAAAGAATCTTTATTTAAAGTCGGGTATGTGTTAACAAGAAACATTAGCTCAATGAGCTATATTCCGACCAAAGAATTTTCCTCTTAGGCCCAAATTATATCATCTAAACCATATAATTGGCCTTACCAGATATTCGAAGGTTTTAGAATAATCAACAACACAAGCAGCTAATCATTCATATTTAGAACATGATTTATCAAACTATGTAAAAACAAATATATTGTCAGTAGTTGCCATTTTGCAACGAAAACTGGCTTTTCAGCTTCCCCTTGTATGTACTGACATCTTAGATAGTAAAAGAAAGATCTTATTCATTAAACATAATCTTCATTTCGCATTCTTAAATTGCTTAATTAAAATATATTCAACTTTATCCTGGAAATATCTGCTGGGTTGTTTATCGCTTTTAAATAATCCGTTAAGGTGTTAAAATATTTTTTGAGGTGAGTTAACACCAGAAGATTATTTTAACAATCGCTAATACAGCTTTGTATTCTTAAATCGCGCTTTTAACACCGTATCTGTTTTATTTTTTGTGTTCAGAACATAAAGAAGACGTGTAACCTGCAACACCAACGACCTCTTCCTCAGAGTAAAAGGTCACGCTTGAATTTTAATTATTACAGAATGCTAAATATATGCACATATAGTATGGTTGGTCTTATCTGGTCTCTACTTTGTCATGCAGAGAGGGATTTTAAAATTCCTTGGCACATCTGTTTGGTACATAAAGACGACGTGTCGCATGCAAGACCCACGCCCCTACCACAAAGGTTATGGCAACACTTACATGTATATCATTATGGTATGCTGCATATTCATGCACAGTATAGTAAGTCGTGTCCGGGTTATAACTTTATCATGTACAGAGGGTTTTTAAAAATTGTCACCTGTGTTCAGTTATAATAGCTCTTCCTGAATGTATGCTTATTAACAATTGCATAATCCCTTGAACTGATGTCATTTCGGAGGTATCCCTCACTTACTGTGAGAGCTCTTTTTTATCAGTACAAAATATGTGTACAAAAGCAATATTTTGAATTTAAAATGAAAAAAATGCAAGATTGTTCTATACCTCAATGTTTCTGATTGTATTTTTATTTGCCTCCGTCTCGTCTCGAAAATCATTAATTTTAATAAAAAAAAAGAATGCCCTGTACATCAAGTTTCATCACTAATCATCAATCCTAACTAAAGTTATTAGGCGGATTTTCTTTTCATTTTAAGTAGCCTTGACCTTGACTCTGACCCCACTCCCCCAAAAGCTATCCGAAGTTAGCTCTTCACTTAAGCTACCTATTCATCCAGTTTCACCCGTTAAACCAAACTGAAGTTTTTGGGCGTACCATTTTTAGTAACCTTTACATTGATACCATCCTACTCAAAAGCAATCCCAAGTTATATATTCACATAAGCTACCGACACCAAGTTTCTTCACTCCCCATCAATGCTTATTTATTAAACTCGTCATTTAAAAACGACAAAAACTCGGCAGAGCCTCATTTTTATCGCTTTTAAATGAACTCGTTTAATAAATTTAAAATAAACACGAATTTGAGATCCTCTATCTATTAATTGAATTTATTAAGATGCTCGAGCATGCACATTGCTAATATAAAGACATTCACGGGGCATTTCCCGTTGAAAACTAGGAGAGTATAAAGCATTTAGTTTTCGTCAACAATATAATGGAAAAAATCAATACACTAAAAACGCAAATACGCACGTTATATTTGCAAATGTTAATTGTATTATATTCCATTATTCCTTATATTCCATTATTCCCTATAATAGTATTCCTGTTGTCAACACAACGCGTTATTTTTTTCCGAATGTCATATTTTACACCTCATGGCCAGCACCTATTCGAGCGAGAATATGGAAAAGAACCTATGAATCAACTGGGAACGCTTAGACAGTGTCCAATAAGTACGTTTAATCGCCGCCTGCGTTTATGTAAGAGTTCATTTTTGCGATTTCTTTAGCCGCTTCACAATACATGTACCACCAAACCCTGTATATAAAACATTTGAGCCTCTACGTACGACTCAAAGTATCACTACGCCAGGGGCGTAGCTTCCTATAGGCCGTGTAGGCCGCGGCCTACACATTTTTCAGAAAAAAACGAAACAGTAAAAATGCCAAATCTGCAATACAAACTGAAGGCAAAGGGGGGGGGGGGTGGAAGGGAAAAGGGTCTAAAATATGAAATTCCGACAAATGCGCATTAATATATCGGAAACCGGGTATTTCAAATATTCAAATATATCGTTTTCCTTTGCTCTAAAATTCATTTTCACGCGACATTAATGTTTCGTATATTATTTATCGAAAGTTGCATATGGGCAGTACTCTAAAAAGTGGCCTACACATACATTTTCGTCAAGCTACGCCCCTGTAACGCCCTATATATAAAACATTTCAGCCACTTTGTATGCCAAACAATATCACCAAGCCCTTCATATATAAAACATTTCAGCCACTTTGTATGCCAAACAATATCACCAAGCCCTTCATATATAAAACATTTCAGCCACTTTGTATGCCAAACAGTATCACTACGCCCTATATATATAACATTTCAGCCACTTTGTATGCCAAACAGTATCACTACGCCCTATATATAAAATATTTCAGCCACTTTGTATGCCAAACAGTATCACTACGCCCTATATATATAACATTTCAGCCACTTTGTATGCCAAACAGTATCACTACGCCCTATATATATAACATTTCAGCCACTTTGTATGCCAAACAGTATCACTACGCCCTATATATAAAACATTTCAGCCACTTTGTATGCCAAACATTATCACCAAACCCTTTATATATAAATCATTTCAGCAACTTTGTATGCCAAACAATATCACCAAGCCCTTCATATATAAAACATTTCAGCCACTTTGTATGCCAAACAGTATCACTACGCCCTATATATAAAACATTTCAGCCACTTGGTATGCCAAACAATATCACCAAGCCCTTCATATATAAAACATTTCAGCCACTTTGTATGCCAAACAGTATCACTACGCCCTATATATATAACATTTCAGCCACTTTGTATGCCAAACAGTATCACTACGCCCTATATATAAAACATTTCAGCCACTTTGTATGCCAAACAGTATCACTACGCCCTATATATATAACATTTCAGCCACTTTGTATGCCAAACATTATCACCAAACCCTTTATATATAAATCATTTCAGCCACTTTGTATGCCAAACAATATCACCAAGCCCTTCATATATAAAACATTTCAGCCACTTGGTATGCCAAACAGTATCACTACGCCCTATATATAAAACATTTCAGCCACTTGGTATGCCAAACAGTATCACTACGCCCTATATATATAAAACATTTCAGCCACTTGGTATGCCTAACAATATCACCAAGCCCTTCATATATAAAACATTATACCACATGCCAATGATATCACATAAAACATCCGACACACATAACCTGGTAAGTCAATTCGTTCTACAAAATAAAGTCAGCGAGTTCGTATAGCCGAACATTCGAAATACTAACTATTGCAGACACTTAATATCTGCAAATGCGCAGCTTTTCGTCCGACATTTTTATATTGGATCATCATTTTCTCGAGAAATATAGGTATTAGAGTCCATTATTTCATCTGGCCTATTTACCAAGATCATGTGAGACAGACTCCATTCGTGCTGGCATATCGACCAGTCGTGTATTTTCATCATACCGCCTACGTTTTATACGCCTGAAATATATTTTAAAATAATTACGATCTATATAAAGAACCCTGTAAGACTTTGTCAAAGGCAGTCATTCAGCGATACCGTGTGACTCCGTTTAAATGTTTAGATTACCATAACATAAAACAGATTTTTATCACGTCTAAAAACGCACGACAAATATAGCTCCTGTAATGCCATGTTAGAGAGCGAGACAGCGAGTATTTAATTCCTCTGTTGGCGAAGGATGATGAAAGTGGTTAGTGTATGGGATTAATCCACTGTACTTAAAGATCTCATGAATGTATTAACAATTAACGCCCATCCTTTCTCTTCGTCTTATCTGTCTCACAGAGTTATTTAAGAGTTCTAATTTTGGCTTTTGTTTTTTCTAAATCTCGAGAAAATTAAAACATATTAGTATTTTGTCATTGGCCGGAAATTAAGTACATTGTGCAAGAGATAAAGTAAACTTCAAATGATGAACAGAACTTAAATCCAAATCCTTTTGCGCCATCATTGAAGTCACTTTGGGTCGGTTTACGAAGATAAGCATTATGTATTACTTTTCAGCGCCATCCTCTGGTCGGCGCACATTATCTAAATTTAATAGATATTATACTACAGTATTACATACATAAGGTATAGAAACTACGTGTTGTGCGAAATGTGTTTTTTTTTGGTAAAACGATTGAAAAAGTTGAATAAAAATGATATTTACTTGAATTTGCCAAGAATTTTGTCAACTGTTGCAATACCATATCCAGACTTACTGCAATAACTAGATATTATAGTACAGTATAACAAACCGCAGAAATTATAATACCACTGTAGAGTGAGAAATATGATTTATGAGGTAAAATGTTTGTAAAATTAAAAAAGTGCGATTTTCTGGATTATGCCAATTATTTAGCTTGAAGTTTGATTTAGTTTGAAAGAATACCGCCAGAATTACTTATTTGATAGGTATTATATTCCAGTATATCAAACCTAAGTATAGAAACATCGTATTGTGTGGTGAAATATTTAAACAATTAGATGACAATGAGAATTTTTAGATTTTGTCAATAACTTGTTCAAATTTGCAAAACAATTTCCAGATAAACTATATTCAAAAGTTATTTATTTTATAGTATATTTGGAATCAATCACTTTTCAGTTCAATTTACATATAACATTTTAACAATAGTTTTAAATGCATGCCATATATTGCTAAATACTTTTCTTTTAAATATAGAAACAGCTAATATGGCTGAATATTATATAAAACATAACAAAAAATAAATAAAATAAAGAAATATATTTGCGAATTTCTGGTATTTGCCTATACCTTTATTAAAAACTGAAAAAATGTTTTCACAAAAATGACTATTTAGTAGAACTGACATGAGCTTCATAACGTGGAAAATAACATAGGAAAATATTATGCTATCAGATCAAACGAGACATATGGTTTTAAGATAATAAGTTCTGAAAGCACAAACGAGCATGCTGATTTCCGGATTTTATCGTAAACAATGAATTCAAGCCACACATATGTAACTGTTTTACATTTCATGTCTTCATACTAAAAGTGATTTGTACATATTTTGTAACATACGCATAAGTGGTTATTTTTTACAGACATTAAACTGTTTTGAATTGATTAGAGTAGCAATGTCAGTTCTTTAATGTAGCGTAAGATATGCACAACCTTTAAACGCTGATGGCATGCTCACAGCATTTGCATGCGGAGCAGGCCTTACACTATCAAATCCAACTTGCAGCTGCATGCTACTGTATGTCAGCCAGTTTGACAAGCGCACCGTACAACTTCCATAATATGAGCATGAGATGTTGATCTTTCAGTTGTCACTGGATATAGTATGTTGTTAATCACTTGTTCTCAACCCCATTCTACCAGGCTCAAAACAGTTATTTCCAGTTCTGAAAAAAAAACCCGCAAACTGTAATACTTTAATAACACATAGTGTTTCATTATCACTTTTGACCCGAGCATTGTCATTCATTAGCACAATGGTGTCTCTCTTTCTAAACATGAATTCTTTCATAGTTTTGCCAACCATTCCATCTACCGCATGTTCACCAATCTGTTTTGCTTTACCAGCACTACTCTCATATGATGCAACACCACTGGTTATACCCTTCGTATATGACTCACATTGAATGGAGTTCTTTCTTGCAAACGCAGTGTAACCAGCTTCTGTCTTCAATTATGTCAGACCATGTAGGTCGCGAAAGAATCCCAACATCATCTTAAATCGCATCCATACCTCGACCCCTTGTCAAACCTCCAACACTTTCAGACTTCACATGAACATCTGCTCACTCCACATTAGCATCTGCTCAATTACTAAATCCTCATGATTAAATATCATAAAGAAGTTTATTATAGTTCAATGGTCTCAATAGTTAATATCTACAGGCTATTTAATTGAGTCACATATTAGTAACATGTTTGTCTATTATTATGTTTTTATTACAAATTTTCTATTAGGCTATATATCACTTGAGATCCATTATGCCTTTTAATACGTCCATTTGTTTGTGTCAATATCAAATTTATGTTTATATCCACGTCATTCGTTTTACTGCTAAACGATGTGCAACTATTAAACATTGTATGACGTTGACTCCACTTCCGTTATTATTATTATTATTATTATTATTTTTATTATTATTATTATTATTATTATTATTATTATTATTATTATTATTATTATTATTATTATTATTATTAAAACTTGTTTATGTCATTGTTGCCATATCATATTTTAATTTTCGAAAATTCCAGAAATTGCAACCTCTGTTTATATTTTTAACGTGTTTCCCTATAGTGAAATTTCTCAGTGAGCAATATTACTATACAATTGATATCCATGAATAAAATTAAACTAAACAGTTATTTTGATATGTCAATGCTAAATATTATTATGACATTTGGCAAATTCAAGAAATTCCCACGATCATTTATAGTTTAACCACTTTAACCAAATAATCACCTTTCTCATTTTATGATAATCTGCACCTTGTTTGTAGTTGAGCAGTTTAATATTCAGTTATTTAGGTACATATTTAGGTTAATTTCGTCCAGTTATTTGCAAACTCCAGGAATTCACTATATATAATGTATGTTATGGTGCTGTATAATAAGTACTAAACATAGTTATTCTGGTACATTTATTGCTAAATATACTTTTGATATAGACAAATTAGAAATTTCATACTTTTGTTTACATTTTTTAACATTTTAACCTAAATATCATATTTCACTATTTATATACATGATGTGATGTGTCTACGTATAAGGTATGTTATGGTGCTGTATACTATGCATTCAATACAGTGATTCTGATATTATATTGCTTAATCTAATTTTAATATAGACAAATCCCAGAAATCTATACTTTTGTTTACAATTTTGAACATCTTGCCCATAAAAACACATTTTGCAACGTTGGATTATAAGTATCTATCATGTGTTTCCGGTACGGATTGAAGAATCCTACACGAGGGCACGCGCGTAAGCCGGTAACGAGGCTTGCCGAGTTACCGGTCACGCAGCGTACCCGAGGGTCGGATTTTTCGTCGTCAGCTAGTTCCTTTAAAAATCGCACTTTTACGATAATTTATTTTCATTTTTAATTCAAAGCTTTGTAAACTTATATTTTTGATTTAGCTTTATTGAAATTGCATAATATACTTTTCATAAACCAAACAATAAAAGAAATAAGAAGTGGCGCGTTGCTGCGCGTGACTCATCTAACATGGGTTTTACGAGTTTTCCAGCACCGGTCACATGACCGGAAACACACGTCCGGTATGCAAGAATATTCTATATATTTTTTTCCACACACAGTAAATATAAAACAACACAAATATGCGAAAATCACTTTTATCCATTTTTTTTACCTTTATTTGCATTTTCAGCCACAGGGTCACTGGACTATTTATTCTCCAAAGAACTGATATTATTGTGTTATAATATAATCAATAACACTATTTCTTGCAATTACATTACTTACATAGTTTTCAAATTGTTTAATTGCTTTTGCTGTTTCCCTATCAATCCTTTTCAGTATTCAGGCTCATGCCTCAACCATGAGGTTCACCGGATAGACTCACATTTGATAATTTGGAATCCTCTGACAACCGCAAAATTTCCTTTTAGTAACGAAAACAACTACCATATTTCGATTTAGTCATTAATTTATTGACCAGCACCTATTCGAGCCAGTATATGAAAAAGAACCGACTGGGAGCGCTTAGAACATGTCGAATACGTTTTAATAGCCGCCTACGTATATGTAGTTCATTTCTGCGATTTTTGTGAGCCACTTGGTACAATACCACCAATCCCTATATAGAAAACATTTAGGCCACTTTGTATGCATTACAATATAGAAAACATTTAGGCCACTTTGTATGCATTACAATACCAACAAGCTCTTTACATACAAAACATGTGTCAATTACATTTACCTAAAGTATCAGACACACGAAATTTTGTCACTCAATTCGTTCTACAAAATAAAGTCAGCGAGCAAGAGTTCTAAACGGCGAACATTCGAATTAGTTATCAATTGTCATTGGTCCACAAACTAATGCAGACACCTAATATCTTTAAAATCTGTGCGGAAAAAGGTCTGATATCAAATACACTGGTTTTCTTCCGACATTTCTAATAATGGTTCATCTTTTTTTTTTAATAATGTATGTTGTTATATTCCATTATTCCATTCAGCAAAACTACCAAGTCCATTTGAGACAGACTCCATTCGTGCAGGCATATCGACCAGTCGTGTATTTTTATAATACCGCCTACGTTTTTACCATCCATATTAGGAACACTATAAGACTTTGTCAAAGGCAGACATCCAGCGATACCGTGTGATTCCATTGAAATGTTTAGATTACCATAAACATAAAACAGATTTTTATCACGTGTGAAAATGCTTGACAAATATAATTCCTGTAATACCATGTTAGGGAGGAACACAGCGAGTATTTAATTCCTCTGTTAGCGAAGGATGGTGAAAGTGGTTGGTGTGTGGGATTAATCCATAAGATCATCAGAAATGGATGTATAAACAATTAATGTCCGTCTTCGTCTTATCTGTCTCACATAGTTATTTCAGAATTCTATGTTTGGATTTTGCTTTTCTCTTAATCTAGAGGGTTTTTAAAAATAATAGTATTCTGCCATTGGCCCGCAATTAAGTACACTGTGCAACAGATAAAGTAAACTTCAAATGATCAACAGAACTAATATCCAAATGCTTTCGCGCTATCATTGAAGTCAATTGCGATCGGTTTACGAAGAATACGTATAATGAATAACTTTTCGGAGCCATCCTCTGGTTAGCGCACATTATGTTACTTTTGCTATAGAGTCAAAAACGAAAACAGGTTCTCACCAACCAGCACTTTCGCGGGTAGCTCCATTAACTCTCATGTTAGATTTAGGTCCCTAGTGACCCAATATACCTGGATTTTTTTCACCGATATGAAAAATAATTATTCATATATAAGTACATAATACACAAAAATTCGCAGATTGTATATTTTCTCTTTTTATTTAAATGAAACCGAACGACATGTTGTGCAATCCTCCTAAACTTGTTTGATATATTATTTTTTATAGCAAAACATTGCATGTTTTTATCTGCACACAGAATCCATTCAAATAATACCAAAATAATATGGGGTCATCTAGCATCTAAAATTCACATATTTGTTGGTCGGATACCTTAAGATTGTCGTTTTGTGGTTCCCTTTGGGCGTTATTTCGCGTAAACGTTACGACCTTCCATTTTGTTGAGACAAAAAGACATAACATCACTACCGCTCTTTTGTCCTTTCGTTAATGACGTAACGAAAGAAAAAAACAGGTTCACTGGTTTTGACATTTTATTTCTTATATCCGACGATTCTAGAGTAGGCGCCTGTTTTAGAGCGCTGCTTTTTCGTTCTAAATATCATACTAAGTTAATACTGATGTAGCGGCAACTGATAGTTTTAATGTTGTTGGTTTTAAATTATTGAGTAACGAACCTTTTTGTCACGTGAATACACTGGTGGTGGTGACTTACCCACGCTTTGGTACGTCTCTAAAATGACAGACAAAACCGCAATCGCGTATACATATATACTTGTATTTTGTAACTGCATCTCTGCATATAAATATATATCTACGATGAACTCATTTTAAGACAAGGGTTACATTTGCATTGGAAATTGAACTGACGTGAAATGGCTTCGATATTACATGGTGAAGTGCTGCACAGTATTTGGCTGTTGCTCACTGTATATGTCAACGTGTCAAAGAAAGTAATTTTGTTGGTAAACTCACCAAATAGACAGAGGTCTTGTTGAGACAAAGCATTAGTTTTTAGTAACATTGTCGTGGGTCATTTTTGGTGCGGCGCAGTGATACAAAATAAATGATAAAGTGCATTAAAAATATTCCCCGTCATAAATGACAATGACAAATTGTCATGACATCTTTTTCAGATTAAAACAATAATGTTTAGTAAGCCATGGCATCATTTTTGTCATCTTGGTAACTTGTTAGTTAAGTAGCATAAAAATCTCACAGATGAGTGTCAAAAGTGATTGATACTTTATTATTATTTTATATGTTTAATATAAAAAGATAAATAATAATTATTAACGGAAACCAATCGTGACGCCTTCCAGTACTACGAGTATAAATGTCAATAAGTAAATACAAATAACATTATTCGGTAACATATGTTTATTTGTTCATAAATTCCTACTTTCACTCTTAAGCCTACTTTAACCGTTGTTAATAGTTTGATATTGGCGCATTATGTAGCTACATATGTCTAATGAAAGTAACAAAGCTTATCATTGACCCCTTTGCTCTGGTTCACATTGGTTCATATATAAGCTTCCGCTTAACACTGCCGGGGTCTTTTACATAGCTTTAAGCGAACAGAAAGATTGACAACTACTGATTGGCGTTCGTCGTTCACATAATATATGTCTTGTCAGTCTGAAAGAGAAAAAACGACGGCAATGTAATTTGGTTTTAAAGGGGAAAATCACTGCACTTTCTCATTTATTGTAAATCACTGCGCCGCACGACAATTTAACTGAAAACCAGTGCTTTGCTTGAACAAGAACTTTGAGAAGAGAAATAAATAGGTGTCGAAATATAAATTGGCACTATGTATTTGTTGAGTTTTACAACTATTTGATCAATAAAGGAGCAGGTTCATAACTATATTTCTTCTTCAAGTTCAGTCTATAAACGGATAAAAAGTCAAAACCTTACTGTATTTCATCCAAGATGGCGTCTTTGTGTTTACAATTTGAATAGTACGGTGCAGGTCGGTTACCCGTCCTGTATAAAACCCAGTTAATGTTCTTTCATACGTTTTCTTCTTCACGATGTACTTCATTACGGGCTAATGACAATATATAAAACAATTTATATACTGAAACAAAGGCGAAAATTAAATCACCTAATAATTCCGGGATATAGATAAGGACGGACGTTAATTGTTTATACATCTTTAAGTAAAGTGGATTATTCCCAATCACCAACCACTTTCACCATTCTCCGTTGACATAGGAATTAAATACTCCCAGTCTCCCTTTCTAAGATTGCATTACAGGAGCTATATTTGTCGTGCGTTTTTAGACATTAAAAATTTATATTTAGCAACGAATTATCTAGAAGGGGTGTTCCTAATTAAATTGTTCTCTGTGGTTTAAATGTCCGAAAATTGCAAGATAATCTGAACATTTAAATGGAGTCACACGGTATCGCTGAATGACTGCCTTTGACAAAGTCTTACAGGTTTCTTTATATAGATCTTAATTATTTGAAAAGATAGCTTTTGGCGAAGAAAAGGTAGGCGGTAGAATAATAAATACACGCCTGGTCGATATGCGAGCACCAGTGGAATCTGTGTCAAATTGTCATACAAAGAATTTTCTCGAAAAAATGATGATCCAATATTAGAAATGTCGAAAGAAAAGCAGTGCATTTAATAACAAACTTATTCTCGCACATATTCTAAAGATATTAGGTGTTTGCAAAAGTTGCTATTTCGAATGTTCGCCTTTTAGAACTTTAGGTCGCCGATTTTATTTTGTAGAACAAATTGAGTGTGTTTTGAGTAAATATTAAAATTGAGTATGAATAGCAGCTAAGTTTTATATGTAACTACACATCAATGTACTATGCTGTAATTCACATGTGAATAATGCTTCATTGTAGTTACAATTTTGCTATTTAAATTTATACGGTTATTCTTTAAGTTATAATCTTGAAAGAACTAACTTTTTTCAGTGGTACATGTATGTCAACTAGCGGAACCGCGCGCGTGTAGATTGCCCGTACAGCCGGGGAAACTGATCGATGTTATCACCGTGTTAAGTGCTCAAATCCATCTTACTCTATGTGACTGTTTGCATGAATATGATAAGGAACAGCTTTTGTAAATACTTGTTCCAATATTTCTACCTATTTTAAACTGTATTCCTTTTCAGGTCACAAGCTCATTGTTGTTATGTTATGTTGTGTATGTTTGTTATTCATGTAGGAAAATAGCCCATTGAGGCAATGTTTCCTTGTCATCATACCCCCGACTTTAAATAAAAAATATTGTGTCTTGTATATTTGTTATAAAATTGAACGTAAATCTGATTGATTTGAAGTGATATTTACTCAACAATAGATGTATAGATTCGTATACATACATGTGTGTAAATCTTCGTTTAGTAAACGTCCATTAAATAATCAATGATTTAATTCTTAGATTTTTTTCTCACATTGGAGTAAAAATATAAACAACACATATAGTTTAACATTTCATTATAAATGAATATTACGATCCAGTGGCGAACTTAAAAGATATCCCTCAAACATGACCAGTACCCTAACTTTTGTTCTGTCAGTTGGTCAAAGGTCAAGGTCGTGGTGACCTTATGTTAAAAATCCGATTTCTCCAATAACTAAAGAATGCTTATATCTACTTACCTCAAACTTGGTATCATGAGTTTATACATCTTTGTCCTTAAAGTCATGTTACAAAACATTCGCGACCTCTTTGATGCTTAGCATTAAAATAGTCTTGTTATCAGTTTGGAATAGGTTTCAATAGTGTACAATGGAGGGTCATGTGATCAAAATGGACCAGCCCACATTTTTACTGTAAAATGAAACTATAAAATAAGTTCGATAAAAACTGTCATGAATAAACACTTATATCACGTGATACAAAAGTAAGAAACATCAACATACAAAAATGTATGTTTCATACCGTTATTTTAAACTTTAGGACACATTCAATGGGTTATTAATAACGCATATGCAACTTTTTTGTATAGCTTTTTCACGAACCTTAGAATCTTTTTCATCAAAGCTTAGGAAAATGGTCTCAGAAGATGTTTTGCTTGATAAAAATAATCTGATTTTTAATAAATGGATAAACTTGACAATTCTATGTAAATTCCTTACATATAGCAATATGAATGATAAAATTTAGGAACTGCACATAACCCAAATAACCCAAATATGCAATAATCATGACCTAAGCATTGTCTTTTCTCCCTTTCTTCAAATTGATAACGTTTACCTTTCAATTGAAATATTTTATGAAAATAAACGTTTAAGTATGATTATTTTCTTTAAAAATGATAAACGAATTACTTTTACTTTAATGATTAAAAGTATTTGTTTATAAAGCAATATGGTGTTTGTTGCATTAAGATAGTCACACGGTATGCAAATTTCGAAGTGTCATTATACGCGCTTAGTTAAAACATTAATTTCGGTTTTATTTTTTATATTTGTTATTGCGTCTCTTTGATCCGCTGGCGCGTGCAGGTCACAAAGAGGACACTGGACTCCCTAGGATGACGAGGTTAATAGGCAGCCGATGGAGCCCCGACGGGGTCCTAGAAAGAGCAACCTTTTAAATTGTCACTGCCGATGGACCACTCTAGATGTCATTCATCGCGGATCTGACAGCATTTTGGCTGCTAAATAATTTCTTTTACATAAACGGTGGGGGTCAGATTTCCCCTTTCGGCTTCAAAATTTGTTTTTGTCACATCAGGGGTTGTAACGGAGTCATGCCACTATGCAGTCATTATAAGCAGCTGGCAGACCATTATGAATTCAAAAGAAGAAGAAAGTTTGTTACTGCGAAGAATGTTTTTTTATCAAGCTTGGGATTAAAAATGTAAATTCTTTTAAGTGAACTCAGTTGGTTATACATACATTTTGATAAGATTACTAAAAGGGATAGGATTGGGACTTTTATACCACGTGTAATATAGTATATTTGTGATTAAGGTCTATAATTGATATTACTATTATATCTATGCTAAAGCAGTTAAAGTTCTTATATGATGTGGGAGTTATATATTTTTATATGATAAATTGAAAATATTTAAATTTTACTTAAGCTGCTTCTGTAAAACGGGCCCTGCTGTATATTTTTACATTCCTCTTATATCAGTAAAGTTTGATAAAGTTTTGAATAATGTGATTTTTATTTTCAATATCGTTAATATTCAATTTTAATTATAATTACCATTACACTTGATATAATTACTTTGGATTTCTTTTCCCATATTTGCTCCTTGGCTGATATTCATGAAATATCTTAAGTCATTTCCTAACCTGAGTCATTTCCTAGCTTAAGTAATTTTCTTAGGATATGTATCTCACCTGTCATATGATATATAACCTAATAATATCTGAAATTTTTTATTTTCATTTTTTTTGAATATTCAAACTTTTCACGTTCAGACCACTTTTACCTTTCTTTTATTATGGCTATACAAACCTAAGGAAATCAACTTTATACTTTATTTTACTTAATTTTATGTAATACCCAATACTTTATGTGAAAATAAACCTTTTATTTTTTCAGATTTTGACCATGAACATTTTAGGAAATCGACCTAAGTTAAGAATTGACTTATAAATAAGCTGTTTTATGAATAACAGCTAACTTTTTTTTTATCATACTCCTTCAATGATACACTGTAAGTGTATATAATTTCCCTTATTATACTAAAAACATTAAGCCTTTAGTTTATAATTGTTTGTATTACAGCTTTATGACCCAGGATGGCATATAGTTATCTGATTGTCCGTCCGTCCATCCTTCCGTCCCAATGGTTTCCGCAATATCTAAAGAATTGAGGTCGTTGTGACCTTAAGCTGAAAATAAGATTTCGTCCAGTTACTGAGAATGCTTATATCTAGGTACCTCAAACTTGTTATGCTGATAAACTGCATATGCGTCCTTTAAGTATTGTTTCAAAAACATTCTCAGCGTCTTTGGTGCTTTGGTTCAAAGTTTCATAAGTCTTGCAGTAATTTTGAGAGCTACCAACTAAGCGTTCGATTACTTTTTAATAAGGCTCGTTCTTCATTGGTTCTCAACAAATTTTATCTACAAAACATGAACAAAACATAATGGAAACATCATTTATTTAGACTTGTACAATGTACAATGTACAGGTCTTTGTAACAACATGTGTTTTAAACCCAAACACAAATGTGTTTGCAATTAGGTTTTGTGAAATAAAGAACCGTTCCAAGGCGGGACCTAACAATTCTTGATAAATATATCAATTATTTATTGGCCTCTACATGCAAACTCCTTGGTCAGAATAGGTCGCACCACTACACCCTTGGTCATTGGACGCTTCCTCTTTTTCTGACACTCCGCACAAAGTGACTTGAAGTGCTCTAGAGCCTTGGTAGTGATGTTCGCATATTTTCGTTGTAGTTCATTGGTTATGACTCAGATCATTTAACAAAACAATTAACGAAAATAAATAGGTGTTAAAATAATACCTAATTGTCAGATACATCCAATTAATATGTACAATGAGAGGAATATTTAAAATATATTCCATAGATTAAAGGAGAAACACTGTAATGATTAACCTATTATCTAAAAGTGACAAAAAAAGAACCTTAACAAAATTTAATAACATCACTTATTGGGTATCACCTATTTAATTATTCAATTAAACAAAAAACGTGTTTTATACATCATCTCCCTCTCCCTCTCTATTTATCTGTCTATCTATCATCTAGTAATGATAGCTGTTTATATTCTACATTAATTTTATAAAGACATATTTAGAAAATTCTACTATTATTCTTCGAGGGGATTTTGAGTATGCTGTATTTTACACCTAGGAGATTTTGACTACCTAGCCATTTTTGGACCTAAGGGATTATGAGCTAGGGGATTTTGTGGTACACTCGTTCCTGGTCATCTCTTTTCCAACTTTTCTGAGCATTTGGAAAAACAGACATATTTAAATTACTTAAATTAATTTACTTACTTGGATAACAGATAGTAGCTGCTCCTGATCTTTGTGTGATTATTGGTAGATGCCGATTTCAAGCTTTATATAATTCTGTAATATTCTGTCTTTGGAATCAGATACTTCTGACATACTTCATATCTTTTGAACAACTCTTGCCTGAAAACGTCTTCCATACCATCAGAAGACATCTTGCATGAAAGTAAATCTATACTGAATGGGCTGAACCGGGATGGGATGCCTTTTTGATAGGACAGGCCTCAGGTGAAGCCATTTGCCAGGCTCACACCTATTGATCTGGTGTGACTGGAAATAACTGACATATGGTCAGACAGACAACCCCTATTGTCCTGACCAACACCTTTTTCCTGGTAGTGCACATCAGTAGAAGTGACTTCCTGACACTGTTTGTGCTAATGAGTGATGTAATAATCAGAAAAAAAAACTGTATAGTAAGTTAACTAAAACAGAATTACACAGATTTACTGAAATCAGCCAGTAAGATAGTGTAAAATCCCTGCCCATATTTCAGGGATTTCATGAAATCCCTGAGTGAAACAGTAATTTCGTGAAATTACTGAAATTTTCAGGGATTTCATGAAATCCCTGGTTTCACAATCTTACTGTAACACACACACACACACACACACACACACACACACACACACACACACACACACACATATATATATATATATATATATATATATAGTATTTATGCACTGTGCTGTTTGTAGAGTTGTGTGCTGTTCTATGTTTCTTGTTTGTGAATTTGTGTTATGTCTTTGGCGTTTGCCCATTGCCACTAAACCGGGTTTATGTTTAAACTTTTTGCTACTGAGCATGTTTCTGTAGCTTTTTGCATATATATTAAAGGCACAGTATAAAATAGAATCTAGTATATGGACATGTTCATATTAGGCTTCCCTTGCCATCATAAAAATCTTTAGCACTGGCATCTCTGGAAACAATTACTGCCAATTTATGTGTTATCTTCGTAAGCAATATTGTTGGTTTCCCTTAACAATAACCGACCTTCTGATCATCCATCAAAGTAAAGTTACAGCAACCACTAGCTTCCTCAGTAAGAAGCTACCTCCTTAGCAATTTTGTTTTTGCAATTTGTTGTACTCCAATATCTTTATTAGTGTACCGTATGTATCACACTGGTCTGTTGTTGTTTTTTATAAAAGTAAGAGGCTAGGTATTGTCCTAGCCTTTGTGTCGTTGTGGTAGGGCTTGATGTCGTTGTTCAAACACTTTAACCGTTGTCATAACTAAAATCGCTCAAGGTCTTCAAATGTAACTGGTTTCACATGATTCTAGAACCAATTTGCACATGTAAAGCAAATATCAAAAGTCTGACTTTAATAATCAAGTAATGCCCTTTTTCAATAAAATAACGATTATTTGGCTTTCGCTGTGCAGCACTCCTTTTATATTGCACTAACGCCGTAGACATGATTGAATTCTCTGATTGCATTGTGCTTTTGTTTGACTAGTACTTTTATTAATTTCACAAAATTAACAAATAAAACAAATCATCAGTAGTACTGCTTACTGGTTATTGAGAAAGTTAAATGAAACAATGTTTCGAAAAATATAATTCTACATAAAAATACAGCTTTCTGTTTTCCTCAAATATGTATTAAATGAATTTGAATTGTAATTGACTATCATTATCTTATTATTTGTCATTAACATGTCATTTAACAGGATAGGGTTGCATTAACAAGTTAAACATACTGTTTAAGTTTACTTGTTTTGCTACACAATTATAATCATTATGTGTCTGGCAAAAAAAGTTTGTTTCTGGTCACGATGTAAAAAAAATATGGGATCGGAATATAGGGATTTTTAACCAGGTTTCCGAACCGACCGATTTTGGTGTCGGAGTGCGGCCGGGCGGCGTAACAATAAGTGTTTGGCTGTAGCATTGCCATGCATTAAATAAACTTGCCACAAATATTCTCCATGACTATGTGGTGTATCGCGTACAAGACCCAAAATACCAAGTCCGAGCTGGAACTTGACCGTGCATTTGGATTTTTTTTAACTTGACATAAATGTTCGCCATGACTTCAGTTTTGTCCGTATGATAAAGATGAAGGTCACACATACAGGTCATGGCTCAAAATGCTTTGTGAAGAATATTACTTGGTAATGCATTTAAGGTATTCAACATAATTTGGCGCCCATTTTCACTATGACTAGACTGTGTCACCAGCAGCACTCATGAGGACAAAATCATTCTTTAGTGACTTTGGACAGAATTCTCTGAAGTTTTGGTCTTTGGTAAACAAAATCCAAGTCAACCGCAATAATTAGCACCAAGATACACCCAAAGTAGGTTAGAGACGCTATTAGTTTTCCCTTTCTGAACGGTATTATTATCTATCACTTATTTATGCCCAAACGCTCTCTTTGCGAAAATGTTGAAAACCTTTTACTGTTTTTCTTCCGTGGGTTTTCGTTGCAAAATGACAGTCAATCGAAGATGTGTGTAACATTATCTCAAAGCACTTGGAACACAATTATAAGAGTGCGCAAAATGATTAAAGTGCCTGTGTACTTGTGATGTAAAATGGCAAAATACTTGCCTCGCATAGTTATGTCTCCCCCTCTCTGGGGGAGACATATTGTTTTTGCCCTGTCCGTCAGTCCGGTAGTCCGTCAGTCCGTACGTCACACTTCGTTTCCGATCGATAACTGGAAAACCGCATGACCTAGGATCACCAAACTTGGTAGGGAGGTTGGTCGTGAGGTGTAGAGGATCCCTATTGTTTTTGGGGTCACTAGGTCAAAGGTCAAGGTCGCGGCGACCCCCAATATAAAAACATTTCTGCTCAAAATCTTGAGAACGGTTTGACCTAGGTTCACCAAACTTGGTAGGGAGGTTGGTCATGAGGTGTAGAAGATCCCTATTGTTTTGGGGGTCACTAGGTCAAAGGTCAAGGTCGCGGCGACCCCCAATGTAAAAAACATTTCCGCTCAATATCTTGAGAATGGTTTGACCTAGGTTCACCAAACTTGGTAGGGAGGTTGGTCATGAGGTGTAGAGGATCCCTATTGTTTTTGGGGTCACTAGGTCAAAGGTCAAGGTCGCGGCGACCCCCAATATAAAAAACATTTCTGCTCAAAATCTTGAGAACGGTTTGACCTAGGTTCACCAAACTTGGTAGGGAGGTTGGTCATGAGGTGTAGAAGATCCCTATTGTTTTTGGGGTCACTAGGTCAAAGGTCAAGGTCGCGGCGACCCCCAATGTAAAAAACATTTCCGCTCAATATCTTGAGAATGGTTTGACCTAGGTTCACCAAACTTGGTAGGGAGGTTGATCATGAGGTTTAGAAAACTCCTATATTTTGGGGGGTCACAAGGTCAAAGGTCAACCTCGCTGTGACCTCTAATGTAAAAAAAATATTTCCGTGCAATATCAGGAGAATGCTTTGTTCGTTTCCGATCGATAACTTGAAAACCGCATGACCTAGGATCACCAAACTTGGTAGGGAGGTTGGTCGTGAGGTGTAGAGGATCCCTATTGTTTTTGGGGTCACTAGGTCAAAGGTCAAGGTCGCGGCGACCCCCATTATAAAAACATTTCTGCTCAAAATCCTGAGAACGGTTTGACCTAGGTTCACCAAACTTGGTAGGGAGGTTGGTCATGAGGTGTAGAAGATCCCTATTGTTTTTGGGGTCACTAGGTCAAAGGTCAAGGTCGCGGCGACCCCCAATGTAAAATACATTTCCGCTCAATATCTTGAGAATGGTTTGACCTAGGTTCACCAAACTTGGTAGGGAGGAAGTACAAATTTCATGTCCATCATTGATTATTTCTCACCTACGACCACACAATGGGGGAGACATGCGCTTTTTCAAAAAAGCAATCTCTAGTTTGAAGAAAAGTACGTCCTTGTCCGTTTGCAGTAAACTACTAGCGAGCTAGGAAAGCAACATTCGTTTCTGACCGTCATCCTAATACGCACATGTCCGTTATCAGTAGATTCCTCTTGAATAAAATACTCCTCTGTTCCCTTCTGTTCTATGATACAACCTTTCGTAAAGTTTACTAAATTCTCAACACACATAAACATACTGCATATTAAGAGACACGTATACTGCTTGCTAAGTATTGAAACTTAATAGATATAATACAATACTTTTTTGACGATTTTGTCTTTTGGTCCTTCTAACCCATTTTGGCACATTCCTTAAATACATTAGGAGCATAGATACTTAATCGGTTCTTAAGAATTGATCAGAACAGAAAGAAAAATGCAAATACCATTCCTTTAAAATTACAAGTGTAATATTTTTCATAGCATTTTTAGACCGTTTTATTGTATCAGAAATATTTCGGTGTAAGGTTAAAAAGAACGCAAAACTTTATTTTCTTATAATATCATGCAAAGCGCCAGTGACCTACAGGTCTGTGATAGCGTGATCGAAGTGTATGGGTATTCGGCTCTGCTTATCAGTTTTAAGATATTCTATGCATAAAAAGTAACCAAGCAGACGCGTTTGGACTTCTTAACGTATCCTTTTTACAATCGTAAGTAAAATTACAAACAATTATATACAAACGCGATTTATCTTGAATGCCAATTTCTGTGAGTGGCTGTTATTTTTTTTATTGATAACTGAATTTAATTGTTGGTTCTTGGAGATAGAATGCTTACCAATCCCGTGCTAAGCTGCACTCTTAGTAACTGTCAGTGTCTCGCTCATATTATTATACTTGAGACATTTGAATAGTAGCTGTTTCGTGTAAGAAATCGTTCATGAAAAAGGGTTGCTTATAATTATGACGGGCATCTTAAAATGACAGCGAAATATTCTGCGACTGCGAAACGACTTTTCGTAAGATCAGCTCCAAATTCGTTATCTTTTAAGATGGGTGGTTTAACGTTATATTTTGTTTCCTCTTGAATGTCAGGTTCATCGCCATGTACTGGACCAAATATATGTCATGCGTACTGACAGAATACAGACCGGAGCTGCTTCGTGCTGTTTATGTAAGAGCTTATTTTGATGTTTGCATTTTGCAGATATACGTATGTTGTCGATTGTATAAATATATTTTACATCTGTTTTGGTTTTTGCTTTCAGAAACAGTTATTTTTATATGTTTTGAAAATGACAAAAGTACAAAACGCACACAAAAACATGTGAATACGCACGGATTATTTTCAAATATCATATATATTATACTTCATTACTCGCTTTCAAAGCATTTCTGTTGCCAAAGCAACACGTTATTCAATATATTTTCCGAGTGTCATATTAAGTCTACTTCCTAAAGGCTCCGGTCTGTATTTTATCAAGCCATATCACATGACCAGTACTTGTTCTAGCCACTATTTTGAAAGGAAACTAAGAATGAGAACGTTTCAATGTCCAAAACTTTAAATAACCATACTTATGATATTTTGGTGAATTCTAGCTACGTAAGATAAATTAACACAATTTTAAAAATTTCTCGATTGTCATTGTCCGACACAAAAAGCTAACACCAAGTATATGCTACCTTTTGTTACTTATACCAATTTAACAACTAAGCATTGGTTTAACAAATAAGCTTTGAGGGTTAAATAGACTGACATAAAAATACTCCATGAAAATGTTTGGGTGCATTTGTCAGAAACCGATCTGCGTAAAATAAATTAAAACCAAAGTATAAACAATCTTCGATTGACATTGGCTTGGCCCTCTCATCAAAGCTAACACCAGCCTAAAAAAGAACAGAACAAAACAAAACTTGTATTCGTTTTAAACAATTCACACAATATACACAGCGATAGAAGTAAAAATGACTTTTGGTAATTATTAAATTGTATGATTGGCGACCAGTCAGAGGGTATGGCTTATAAATAGAAATATTATTTTAGGAATACCTGAAATTAAATGATAACATTTGACAAAATTTGGATAGACTATATTCTAATAATATTGCTTACCGTATTTTCCCGACTATAAGGCGATCCGCTTATAAGACGACCCCTTCACTTTGCCCATGAAATCTGGAGTTTTTGTCTAGACTCGTTTGTAAGATCGGGTCGACTTTCAAAGCAAACCCAGCTCTTCAATTTCTCCAAGTCAGTGGTAATGCTCAAGCTGAACAGTCAATTATCAACTAACTTTGTTCACTTGCTTGAGGAAAATAGCCGATGTCTTGCCAACTGTGAACTCTCTTATGTGGAGTTAGGTTAATAATAGAACAAGGTAACGCGGTTAAGGATATATTTAACGTATTGATTCGTACAGCCAAAGGTTCATTCATATTTGTAGTAAACTCAAATATATCGGTCATGATTTGAAGGTTCTTAGACGAGGATAATTGATTTTTTTTCTACGATCGTATGGTATGTTCCAACCAGCCTTGACGCAATCTTGGGAGAAAATGGGATCATACGGTAAAGACTCACAAATTTAAATACAAACCATTGTCATGCGCCTTTGATCATTACAGTACACAGCTCGTGCTGTGACTTCAAAAAATCTACCGTTTGATCTGCAGCCGACAAACATGACACATTCCAATAAACAATATCAAATTCTAATCTAATTACGTGCAATTAGATATGCTTATCGGTGAAACATAATAACATTTATATAGGAAATTTTGTTTATGAATTAGAAACATTACGGTGTAAGGTTACAAAGAAACGCTAAACATTCATTTCTTTAAAAACCATGCATAATGGGATCAAGTTAAAGGGGTATTCAGCTGTGCTTATCAGTTTTAAGATATTCTATGAAAAAAGGAAAGAAACCGACATGTTTTTCTTTCTTCTTAACTTTCTCTTTTTTACAATCGTAAGTAAAATTAAAACCAATTATCTATAAACTCGATAAATCTTGAATGCCAATCTCTGATTGAGTTATTGTAAACATTTTTAACAATAACGAAATTGTTTATTTTCTTGATAACTGAATTCAGCTGTTGGTTCTTGGAGAATGCTTGCCAAACACGTGCTAAGCTGCACTATTAAGTAACTGCCGATGTCTCGATTATGTTATACTTGAGTCATTCATATAAAAGCATTTTCAATTAAGATATCGTCAATGTAAAACGGTCGTTGATATGGCGGGCATCTTTCTATTGCAGTTAAGCAGTATAAGTGAAGACACAGAAATAAACTTCTACTGTTAAACGACTTTGCGTAAGATCAACCCCTTTCTGTACGAGGCGGACTGCGGATATTCGGTATGCTCATTTCAACAGCAGACTCCGTGGTTTTCAATTATTGCCATATGTCCAATACCTGAAGGACCAACATTGAGAATAATTTACGTAAGTAAAAGCGTCGAGCGTATCCGTTTTCAGCCGCTCCATATAATGTGATTTTTTTGTTCGTTGCAGTTGGCGTTAATTCGATTCAGGATGAGCCCTCGATATTTCTCATCTACCGTGCTTTCCTTGCCGTCAAAAATCACGTAGGCTACTTCAGCGGTATCTTTGTGTTTTAATGTATTGCATTGTTATAAGTTGAGTGTCAGGATCATCGCCATGTAGTGGCTCAAATATTTCATAGTAAGGTCATGCGGCTTGTCAGATTACATATCAGAGATGATTCGGCGTTGTAAATGTTAAAGTTCATTTAGGCGTTTGCATTTTTGTGTGGGCCAATGACAATCGAGAATTTTCAAATTTTCTGTTCATTTATTTGATGAAATTCGATTCCGAAAAAAGGAAGCATTTCGATTCTGACGATCAATTCTGACGAATGGACAAGAAACAGCACCACTAAATAAGTTTACAAGAGTCCACTTTTGACGATATGCAGAGAAAAGAACAGGCTACCTCGGACTGCGGTCGAGTGACGCCCATTCTGTTTGCTGTAGATCGCCAAAATTAAACTAACATACATTGTTTACATATAGTTCACTTGTTTACAAATTAACAAGGGGTAATATTTAAAGAATGTCGCTATACTTCACACGTTCAAACGGATTCTTCAAAGATTTTCCCTTATACTTTAAGATATAATGCTGTCGATAGTATATTTATTTTTACACGATATCAGTTTTGGTTTTCGGGTACATGCCTTCAGAAACGGTAATGCTGCTTGATTTGCTGTCATGATATTTGTGTTGTCAAAACAACGCAATTTTTAGTATATTTTATAATGAAAACGAAACTTACACAAACAAAACGCAAATACGCACGTACGTTTTGCAAATGCCATATCTAATATATCCCATTAGTCGCTATGATATTATTTCAGTTGTCAAAAAAAGCGTTATTGAATATGTCTATTAAATGAAAAAAACGCACACAAAACACGTGAAAACGCACGTTATATTAACAAATGTCATATATTTTATACTCCATTAGTCGCCATGATATTATACCTGTTGTCATACTAACGCGTTATTTGATAAAATTTCCGAATGTCATATTAATTCTTCTGCTTAATCGCACACGCAACACCTCATGACCAGCACCTATTCGACCCACTATTAAGGAACCTAAGACTCAAGTGGGAACGCTACATTGTTCAATTAGTAAACCAGTTGCCTACGTATATGTTAGAGTTCATATTTTGTGTGATCCTCGCCATGTAGTGGACCAAATCTTTCCTGGCTCTGTCTTGCGGCTTGACATAATACAGACCAGAGATCATTCGAAACTCCCGGGCCATTTTTATCGAAAACAACAACGGATGTATTTGGACGGTTTACATACACAGAAATTGGTATGTTTAAGTCCGCTGCAAGTAGATCGCGTAGTAATTTTATTTAGCAGTTAAACTATATGACTTAACTCTTGGGAATCTTATTTATGTTTGCAATAATACACTTCACTGGCAATCAATTTAAACTTAGATCAATAAATACTACTCTAAAACACTACATCTAATTAATAATATGATTCAAAAATTTACGAACTACTTCAACTGATGTACCGGCATACATCCGAGGTTGTTTTCGATAAAAATGGCCGAGGAGTTCCGAATGACCCGAGATTTGTTTGTGTTAGAGTTTATTATGATGTTTACACTTCTGTGTGGACCAATGACAATCGAGAATGTTGTTTTTATTATATTAAATCTATACTGTGTTAAAAATATATTACAGTTCGATGGCTTGAAACAAAATCGTAATGGTTGAGAATGATGGGTGGTAGCGTAGCAAACGAGCCCTTCTTAATCATGAAGATTTTAGTTCTGACTTAAAAAATAACCTCATTCACTGACAGATTGTCAACACAAAATCTGACCACGGGAATGTGTACCGGATAAATAGCAGTAAGCGGACCTCTAAACAACCGTGAAAGTTGAAATTCTTAATGGTTAAGCCTAGTATTTAAAGGGAATTGCGTATGTTTTCGAACCAATAATTAGTTTTCCCGATATTGCATCTTAAAACACTTAATTTATCATTATTGTACTCTATGATATCGAAATTGCAATTTCTTCCGTGAAACCAGACCGTCACCTACTGCTTTATCAATATTGCTATTTTGTTTTATTTCATTGTAGCTTCAAATGGAATTTGAGAGTTATTTTACGAAGGTCAATTTCGTCAGATTTCTAATAAAAAAGTATTTGCATTTTTTTCCAGAAATGTTTTTGATATTTACACTGAATAATTTTGTGTGTCAATATGGTCAGTACTAGCCACTTAAGAATGCATTGAGGCGTTGTTGCGTTTCACCTATTTGAAGAAAGATATTTGATTTTTTGTAACCAGGAAATGAATTAAATGCACTATTGTTCATTGTATTATTGAAAATCTTTCTTATTGATATAGATATATCATCAAATCATCTCCAGCCATTGTTAATAGGGTAGTCTTTGGTCATTCTGACACAAAAACATAGTGATATTGTTGACAGACATTTCCGAAAAAAATGCACATGCGTTTTTGTCCAAAATCTGATAAAGTCTTCTTTCGTAAATTTATTACCCCAAAATATGTCATAGAGGCAGGCAGGCAGGCAGGCATACAGGTATGCAGGTATGCATGTATGCATGTATGCATGTATGTATGTATGTATGTATGTATGTATGTATGTATGTATGCACGTATGTACGTTTGTACGTTTGTACGTATGTACGTATGCATGTATGTATGTGTGAATGTATGTATGTATACGCAATTGTGGCTTTGTTAGTTACTGAAGCGACGTGCTGAAGCGTGCGTTTAGGCACCTCTCGTATATACACGTGACAAAGTGGTGAGAGAGGTTCGTTATACAATTATAATAAGAAAAAAGTAACACTGTCGCTATATCGGTATTACATTATTATGATATTTAGAACCGAGAAGGCAGCTCTCTGAAACAGGTGCCTGTTCTAGCATCGTCGAGAACCAAGGATTGACCCAAAACGAAAGACCGCCAAGTTTCACGAAATAAAGAGCAAAAGGAACGACAATCATAAAGTATCCGATCAAAAAATATGGAGATTTTGATGCCTGATGAAGCCACATTATTTTGGTATCTTTTGAATGGATTATGTGTACAGAAAATAAGAGTAACAGCAAAATACACGGCACTTTACCGCGCAAAATCATAGTCATTTCACGTCTAATCAATTCCCATACAAATGTTACTTTTTTCCTAAAATGAGGATGTACTCAATGTAGGTACCAAAATGTTTGTAAACTTGAGAAGCAGGTTCATAACTATATTTCTGCATCAAGTTTATTCTATAGGAGAAATAGTAAAAAAACGTACTATTTTACATTAAGATGGCGGCTTTTTGTTTACATTTTGAATAGTACTGTCGGTTACCCGCCTTGTATAAAAGCAAGTTAATTTTCTTTTATACTTTGCTTTATATCTTTCACGATGTACGACACTATATAAGACTCTCATCACTCTCCATAAATAGAGAAATGAAGTACTCGCTCTACATGGTATTAAAGGAGCTATATTTGTCGTGCGTTTTCAGACATGAACAATCTGTTTTAGCAGTGAATACTCTAGAAGGGAGTGTTCCTTATGAAATTGTCCTCGTGGTTTAAATGTCCGTAAATTGCACGATAATCTAAACATTTAACTGGAGGCACTCAGTATCGCTGAATGACTGCCTTTGACAAAAGTCTTACAGGGTTCTTGATATAGATTGTAATTATTTGAAAATATATTTTAGGCGTATAAAACGTAGGCGATAGGATGAAAAAATACACGACTGGTCGATATAGTGCCAGCAAGAATTGAATATGTCTCAATTGGTCATGGTAAAATAATGGAACATAACAGCAAACAAACATTTTCTTGAAAACACGATCAACCCAATATTAGAAATGGCAGAGGAAAAGCAGTGAATTTGATAACAGTCTTATGTTCGCACTGATTATTAACATATTAGGTGCTTGCATCAGTTTTAAGACCAATGAAAATTGATTACTATTAAGTGAAAAATCATTTATTTAGACTTGTACAATGTATATGGTGTTTTAAACTCAAACACAAATGTGTATGCAAATGTTATGCACAGTGTAAAATAAAATCTAGTATATGGACATGGTCATATAAGACTACCCTTGCCATCATAAAAATCTTAAGCACTGGCATCTCTGGAAAAAATTACTGCCAATATATGTTTTTTCTTCGTTAGAAATAGTGTTGATTTCCCTTAAAAATAACCGACCTTCTGATCATCCATCAAATTTAAGTTTACAGCAACCACTAGCTTCCTCAGTAAGAAGCTAGTTTCTTAGCAATTTTGTTTTTGCAATTTATTGCTCCAATTTCTTCATTAGAGTACAGTGTGTATTACACTGGTCTGTTTTTTTTAGTAAAGTAAGAGGCTAGGTATTGTCCAAAAATGTACCGTTTGATCTGCAGCCGACAAACATGACACATTCCAATAAACAATATCAAATTCTTATCTAATTACGTGCAACTTATCTAATTGCGTGCAATTAGATATGCTTATCGGTGAAACATAATAACATTTCTATAGGAAATTCTGACCGTGTTAATGTATTAGAAACATTACGGTGTAAGGTTACAAAGAAACGCTAAACATTCATTTCTTCAAAAACCATGAATAATGCGATTAAGTTCAAGGGGTATTCAGCTGTGCTTATCAGTTTTAAGATATTCTATGAAAAAAGGAAAGAAACCGACATGTTTTCCTTTCTTCTTAACTTTCTCATTTTTACAATCGTAAGTAAAATTAAAACCAATTATCTATAAACTCAATAGATCTTGAATGCCAATATCTGATTGAGTGGTTGTAAACATTTTTAACAATAACGAAGTTATTTATTTTCTTGATAACTGAATTCAGCTGTTGGTTCTTGGAGAATGCTTGCCAAACACGTGCTAAGCTGCACTATAAGTAACTGTCGATGTCTCGATCATGTTAAACTTGAGTCATTCAAATAAAAGCATTTTCAATTAAGATATCGTCAATGTAAAACGGTCGTTAATATGGCGGGCATCTTTTTATTGCAGTTAAGCAGTATAAGTGAAGACACAGAAATAAACTTCTACTGTTAAACGACTTTGCGTAAGACCAGCCCCTTACTGACTGTATGAGACGAATTGTGGATATTCGGTATGCTCATTTCAGCAGCAGACTCCGTGGTTTTCAATTATCGCCATATGACCAATACCTGAAGGACCAATATTGAGAATAATTTACGTAAGTAAAATCGTCGAGCGTATCCATTTTCAGCCACTTCATATAAAGAGATTTTTTTTGTTCGTTGCAGTTGGCGTTAATTCGATTCAGGATGAGCCCTCGACATTTCTCATCTACCGTGCTTTCCTTGCCGTCAAAATCGACGTAGGCTACTTCAGCGGTATCTTTGTGTTTAATGTAATGCATTGTTATAAGTTAAGTGTCAGGTTCATTGCTATATAGAGGTAGCATATCGATTCTGACGATCAATTCTGACGAATGCACCAAACCACCAAATATGTAAACAAGTCTAATTTTGGCGATCTGTTTTGGTTTTCGGGTACATGCTTTCAGATACGATAATGCTGCTTGATTTGCTGCATGTTATTTGTGGTGTCAAAACAACGCAGTTTTAGTATGTTTTGTAATGAAAACAAAACATACAAAAACAAAACGCAAATACGCACGTACGTTTTGCAAATGCCATAAATAATATATCACATAAGTCGCTATGATATTACTTCAATTGTCAAAACAACGTGTTATTGAATATGTTCATTAAATCGAAAAAAACGCAGACAAAACACATGAATACGCACGTTATATTTTCAAATGTCATTTATTTTATACTCCATTAGTCGCCATGATATTAAATCCGATGTCAAACTAACGCGTTATTTGATATATTTTCCGAATGTCATATTAATTATGCTGCTTAAACGCACAAGTACCACCTCATGACTAACACCTATTCGAGCCACTATATGAAAAGGAACCTTAGACACAAGTGGGAACGCTACATTGTTCAATTCGTTAAATAGTTGGCTACGTATATATAGAGTTCATTTTCCTCGCCATGTAGTGGCCCAAGTCTTTTCTAGCTCTGTCTTGCGGACCGACAGAATACAAAACAGAGCTTGGTTTGTGTTAGAGTTCATTATGGTGTTTATTATAGTGTATGCTATAGTTCGATGACTTGAAACATAATCGTAATGATTGAGAATATGGGAGGTAGCTCAGCTTAATCATGAAGATTTTACTTTTGATCATCTAACTGACTTAAAATATAACCTCATTCGCCGTCAACACAAAATTTGACTCAGGGAATGTGTACCGGATGAAGGGTAGTAAGCGGACCTTTAAACATCCGTGAATGATGAAATTCTAGATGGTTAAGCCTAGTATTTAAAGGGAATTGCTTAAGTTTTTGAACCCCAATAATTAGTTTTCCCGGTATTGCATCTTAAAACACTTAAATTCATCATTATCATGTACTCTATGATATCGAAATTGCAATTTCTTCCGTGAAACCAGTCCGTCACCTACTGCTTTATCAATATTGCTATTTTGTTTTATTTCATTATAAAATCAGTAAGTTTTTTTTCGACGCTCAAATATTCATACCAATTAATAACAAAAGTAGAATATAAAGTAGAGTGAACAGAACAGTTCATTAAGATTTGTTTAAGTTACATTGTTTGTTTTACCCAATAAAGAAACACACGCATGGTGAATAAACATATGATAGAAAAATAAATATGAAATAGTATATGAAATAAGTAGTATGATCAAATAACGTGAGGATATACAGGAACAACGTTAAATTTCCTCATTAAATTTGTTCGCATTTTGTGACATGTGTAGCTTCAAATAGGATTTGAGAAAATTTTACGAAGGACAATTTTGTCAGATTTGTAATAAAAAAGAATTTGCATTTTTTCCATAAATGTTTTTGATATAATTATACTGAATAATTTTTTGTGTCAATATAGTCAGTACTACCCAATCAAGAATGCCTTGAGGCTTTGTGGCGATTTCACCTATTTGAAGAAAGATATTTGACTTTTGTAACCAGGAAATGAGTTAAATGCACTATTGTTCATTGTTTTTTTTATTGAACATCCTTCTTATTGATATAAATATATCATCAAGTCCTCTCAAGGTATTGTTAATAAGGTAGTCTTGGGCATTCTGACACAAAATATAATGATATTGTTGACAGACGTTTTCAAAAAAATGCACATGCGTTTTGGTCCAAACTCTGATTTAATCTTCTTTTGTAAAATTTGGTCAACTCCTTATTACCCCAAAACATGTCACAAAGGATGTATGTTTTACTCCCTAAAATGATTGTTCCTAAAAACTAAGTAAATCATGAACTTTTGAAACGTTTTAATATTTGGCCATTCCTTAACTGTTGAATGCCCTGAACATATTGTCTTCGAATGAGATCAAAACATTAACAAATACATATTTAAAATTTAATTCATTTTCGATATCTCTTTATATGCAGATATACAGCTACAAAATCCATGTATGTATGTATACGCAATTGTGGCTTTGTTTGTTATTGAAGCAACGTGCCGAAGCGTTAGTTTGAACACCACTCGTATATTCACTTGACAAAGAGGTGAGGGAGAGGTTCTTACTCAATAATTATAAGGAAAAAAAACAGTAACACTGTCAATTGCCGCTATATCGGTATAACATTATTATGATATTTAGAACCGAGAAGGCAGCTCTCTGAAACAGGTGCCTGTTCTAGCATCGTCGAGTACCAAGGATTGACCCAAAACGGAATACCGCCAAGTTTACGCGAAATAAAGAGCGAAAGCAACGATAAAACGACAATCATAAAGTATCCGATCAAAAATATGTGACGTTTAGATGCCTGATGACGCCATATTAGTTTGGTATCTTTGATGGAATATGTGTACAGAAAAGAATATGTAAACATTTTACCGAAAATAACAGAGAAATTAAGTGCTCACTGTCTCCCTCTCTAACATTGCATTACAGGAGCTATATTTGTTGTGCATTTTCAGACATTAACAATCTGTTTTAGCAGTAAATACTCTAGAAGGGAGTGTTCCTAATGAAATTGTCCTCTGTGATCTAAATGTCCGTAAATTGCACGATAATCTGAGCATTTAACTTGAGGCACATTGTATCGCTGAATGACTGCCTTTGGCAAAGTCTTACAGGGTTCTTTATATGGATCATAATTATTTTAAAATATATCTTAGACGTATTTAACGTAGGTGGTCGGATAAAAATAGACGTTTGGTCGATACGCCAGCACAAATGGAATCTGGCTCAAATGGTCATACAAAGAATTTCTCGAAAAAAATGATGATGTAATATAAGAAATGTCGGAAGAAAAGTAGTGCATTTATATCATACTTATTTTCGCACAGAATCATATTAGCTGTCTCCATGTGTAGACCAATTAGAATTGATAACTATTTCAAATGTTCACCTAATTGACAAATATTTGTATATATAAAAGACTTGTTGGTATTGCGAGGTATACCAAGTGGCTCATATGTTTTATATTTGTATAGCGCTTGATGGTATTGTGGGGTGTACCAAGTGCCTCAAAACTGTATGTACAACACGAAGACAACTATAAATTCATAGCTGTAGCCGTAAGTTAGAGCTTTAAATATGGAATAGAATAAAACAGCAGTCATACATAACAGCTATAGCTATATTTGTAGCGATATCTATACACTACAAAATACTATTGTAAAGATACATCTCTAGCTGTCTTTTGGCACCAATAGTATAGGTACATCTCTGTATTTAATAGCTGTAGCTATACGTTGAAAATACAACAGCAGCTATAAATTAGACTTAAAGCGACATAAACATAGCTGTAGCAACATCTTATAGGTCATCTTGTCATATTATAACTGTTGAGCCGCTCTATACACCATAATATTATTACCTACGTGGTCGTTTATCTTTTAACTAGTCGTATAAGGGCGCAACTAGGATTTTAACTATATATTTCGAAAGGTAGTTATCAGGAGCGCCACCATGATGCTGTCGAGGAACCCCTTTGACATTTAGTGATATTGAACGTCCCCATCCAAGCTATCAAGGCATTTTAAATAAGGATCGTTCCTCATTTGTTGACAACAAATTTTTATCTTTTTCTGTCGGTTTGGAATAGGTTTCCATATTATACCATGGAGGGTGACGTGATCAAAATGGACCAGCAAACATTGTTCCTACACAAAGGGCGTACTAATACTTTCACTGAGTTGAAATTTTAGCCCACTCTTGGTTCCAGATCAAATGTCAGCGCTCACAGGGCTGGGACACAATTTCAACGAAGTCATTTCCGAATTGACGCTACATGTGCATACTACTCGGCGTGTTTTGTTTCTTAAAAACAGTGTAAGAATTCCAATGTAAAGCATATAATAAAAACAAAACTTATTTGCTCACTCGGTGAAATATATAAGGATTTTACACTAAAAGAAATATAAACTCTCTATATAATATTTTGCTTAACATCATTTTTAAATATATAATTTCAGATCTTCAACAAAAAGTGAAAATAACGAAGGGGACAGCACTTACCCCTGCCTGAGATTGACGTCATAGTCTAAACAATCAGTTTGCGTTGAGCATAATTAAACACAAGAGTTTACCTTTTGATACATATCTCTTATTATTCTAAGCAGTTGATATTTCATAATATCGACGAATAAAACAATGAGTCTTTTATTTTCATTTAAATACTTTTGCAATAATTATAATAAATATTGTATCTACGGTGGAGCACCCATTCGAAATAAAGGAATTTTCCTCAAAATTTCCCGATGAGCTTATTAAGGTTGTAAACAGCTAAGCCAACAAACTAACCAGAGCCCCCCCCCCCCCCCCCCCCCCCTGTCATTATTAAAGATGCAATCTTACTCCGAAATAGGATTTTACTGCAATTAATGCATTTTTTGTTAAAATGGATGAATGAAAACAGTGGTACTTAATAAGGATAACATACATAATTTCAAGAAAGATGCAGATATTTCTACGTTATGAGACGATAGTTGATCACTGTAAATCTTATAGCAATCACCAATCATTTAATAGTTGTGCAGTTGTGCCATTTAATACACGTTTTCAATCTTGTAATCAGAAATTAAAATTTTCCATAATTTCATTATTTGGTAAATAGTTTTAAGTTTTATCACTCAGATATTATGTTTGTTATACATGTGTATGTATTGAATTTAAATATGACCGTCGGTATTTCCTTTTCTATACAATGGAATGATTACACCTTCGATTCCTTTCTCGGGGTAAAACCCGGAGTTCAAAAAGCCGTTTAAGATATACCTTAATCAGTGTGGGTAATCGGCCTACACCGTAGCATTCAAATTGTAAACCAAAAGCCGCCATCTTGGATGTAAAAAGGTATTTTTTTTACTATTTCCTCGTTTGAAGAAAAAAACTTAAAGCAGAAACATAGTTATGAACCTGTTCCTAACTTTGCTAAGGGCGTTTTTGTTGATACCAAACCAGTTTCAGTTTTGGTTGTTTTGATCATTTTGCTTGAAGTAACAGATGCAGGTAGCCATTATTTCTGAACTTCTTCAAAACAATGACACGTCAGATGTTCGTTTGCATGTTTTATATGAAAGGTGTTTCAAAACACGTGTTGGAGCACTGTCCGCCATGTTGTTTTTCAAAGTGAACTAGTTTTCGGATGGAACGAACCGATAAAACCGCCTCCGGTAGGGGTTTCGATAGTATTAGAAAATACGATAAAACTGGTTTTGGTGTTATTTGAAACTGTAACAACAAATACGCAGTTTGTGAAACCGATATAAAACCGAAAGCAGTTTATTACCAACAAAAACGCTCTTAATGTACTGGTGCCGGTCAACTTAGTGATAATCGCATGCGTACTTTCAACGTAAATCAAAATATTTACTATACCTAATAAACAGAACATTTTAACGATAACAAATTCAAACGCGGTAAGAACGCTGAACTTATGCTTTTTA
Organism: Mya arenaria; assembly: GCF_026914265.1. Classification (NCBI taxonomy): domain Eukaryota; kingdom Metazoa; phylum Mollusca; class Bivalvia; order Myida; family Myidae; genus Mya; species Mya arenaria. Next base: position 16,742,525 of record NC_069133.1, read on the forward strand.
AAACTACAAAGTAAAGATTAATTTTGCAAAATCACCAAAAGACAGTTGTTTTTTTAACTGATAGGAAAATGATATGTATTGACATGCGGGACTAATGGCCTAGACAAGAGATATGTCCAACTAGGCTAAACTTTGCCCGTATTATGTCGCCCAATGGCTCAACGTCAAACTGCCAAAGCATTTATTCCAAGAAATGAAAGCCGTGCCGACGGAATGTTCTCTGTGTGTTCTGTTGTCCGTTCCATGTCGTCCTTGTACTCTCGTTGATCCCTCTTCCCGATACGACGAGGGAAATTCTGGACCGGTTGAACGCTACTGCAAAATAGGTACAACATGCGAAAGCAGCCGTTCTTATTAATGGGATAATACTAAACTCTTTCATAACAGTGAAAGAAGGAATTTATGAACAAATATACATTTTATATAATTTCAATAACAAAAAGATATTGTCTATTATTTCTCATTTTTGTTTTAAATATCAAACAATTCTGCGACATGTATGTATTTTAAAAAGAAGGTTTTGGAATTTTACTGAAAAGGTCTTCATAAGCCTATACTGGTTTTTAGTACTGTGTGCTTTCAAATCGTTCTTATCTCGTAAAACTGAATTCCCACATCGCTTTTGATCAAAGAAAGCTTTTTATCAGACATTTTTTTTTAAATTTGTATACGGTTTATGTAATACCTACCTAGTTTAGAAACATGCAAAGTAATTGATTTCATGTTTGCCCGAAAATACGGTAATCGTTATGTGTGTCTACATATTCTCTTTATTAATGTAGTGACACGACAGAGCTAGTAGTGAATTTGTATTGCCCGTCGTGTTGTCAAAGACAATAGTGGTCTGTTTGAACAAGAACTTTGAACATGAAACTATATATTTGGCGAGTTTGCCAAAAACACTATCTTGGACAAAAACAGTGAGAAGCAACAATATGCACTGCGCTTTATCCCGAAAAATCGTAGTCATTTCACGTCGATTTAATTGTCCACACAAATGTGACTTTTGTACTTAAGTTCCCCTTGATGTAGGTACCAACACATTTGGAAAAGTGGGTAGCAGGTTCATAACTATATTTCTGCTTCATGTTTATTCTCGAAACGAGGAAATAGTCAAAGCCCTTTAACATCCAAGATGGCGGCTTTTCGTTTACAATTTAACAAGGCAGTACAAAGGACGCCTACGTCCAGCGCCACAGTTCTTTAAGAACATTTTGTTTTTCTCTGAACCTGACTGAGACGTTAAATCTGACCAAAACTGTGCACTACCACTGGTCAAAAGTGGGAAAATAGGAAGTACAAGCTGATCGGTAGCCTTAATATTCTCGGATATTTGAACATGTTATAGAATAATATTTGTTCAAGTTATTCAGATTGTGTGTAGTGTACGGAAGATCAATGTCAATGTTACTTTTGGTACACAATTAGAATGAAAATGAGTCTTTGATTGATAACATTGATGAAAAAGCAAGCCTTAAGTATTTTCGATAAATTGATTCACACATACATACATTGTGGTGATGTCATAACAATTTTAATGCTTTTGAAGAGAAAACACATGTTGTAAATATATGATCGCCTTTGTGTATATTGTTTATTAAAATATTTAACTTGTTGCACATTATGATAATGCTCGGCAGATTAAACAAAGTATCAATCTGTTCAAATTGTTTAACACTTTAAATTAACAAACACTCTTAATTGTGCACTCTGACCTTTAAATTTCGTGTGTGACCTTGACCTTTGAGGTATGGACCCGGGTCAAGGACCTTGCACATCGTCCTTATGAGAATAACATTTGTACAAAGTTATATGGTTATAAATCAATGTATAAGTAAGTTACAGCGTAGACACGAGCATGTGTACTCTGACCTTTAAATGTCGTGTGTGACCTTGACTTTGAGGTCACTGCACATCGTCTCTAAGAGGACATCATTTGTACCAAGTAATATGGTAATCCTTCAATACATAAGTAGGTTATAGCCCGGATAAGAAATGTAACGAACAGACAAACAGACGGACGGACGGGCAGACGGACGGACGGGCAGACGGACGGACGGAAGAAGTGCATTCCTACAATCCCCTCCCCACTTCGTGGCGGGGATTAAAAAGTACGTTGCAGGTCGATTAACCGCCCTGTATAAAAGCCTGCTAAGGCCTTTTTTAATAATTTGGTAAACGGATCCGCCGTCTAAAAAATACCAAAAACATTTGACAAAAATGAAAAAAAAGAAATCGCGTTTTTTTTGCGGGCGTGAAAATTGATGTTTGTTCATGTAAAACCTGCTGCCTGTTTCTTTGTAATATAAGGGTGCAGTTTTAAAAATTGTTTTCGAAATGGCGGCCTCATTGAAGCTGAGATCATACATAAAAAAATCTCATTTTCAACATATCATCTGCATTTAAACTATTTTTTGTAAAAACTGACAACTCATTTGTAAGCGATGTTATCGCATCAGAATCGGTGAAGCAAAATAACACACTATTTATGCGTCAACCGATTAAAAAGACTGGGCGGAGATATCACCAGAAAAGACCTGCCAGGAGATCTTCGTTTTTAAAACCGGTTCATCAAGGCTGATGTCTGTATCATTGGTAAGGATTCGCATATATAGTCAAACGCTGGTGAAGCCAAAAACTTATGCCTTCAACACAGTTGGTAAACTGTAATTCAAAGGTCACGGGTTCAAACTTGTAGTCTGCTGGCTACAGTCACTGTCATGATTTGATTCAAGTGAAGTGAAGCCGGGGAATGTACTGTTTTTATGTAGCCAATGTAGACCCTGCATAGACTGACAACACATGTGAATGACTTTTAATATTTATATTGTGTGTTAACCCCACATTAACTTTTAAAGTATTGTGGCAATAAAGTGGCATTTTATTACTAATATACTATGTATTTATAAATCTGTTCTTTAATTTGTAGCCCAAGTTCAAAGCTTCGCTCTCTGATCAAAGTATGGTGTAAGTGTCAAAATCTTGGATAACTTAAATTTTGCTAAAACTGCAGACAAATATCGTAACATCAAAAAAGCATTGCTGAATATATATTCATTTTTATTATTACATTTCCTTATTCCATTTAAAAAGTAATTGAGTCTTGTAGCAATGTAAAGTTTGTATATGATATTTATTACACTCCAGGTATGTCAGTGTGCCTTTTCTGTTGAGATGAAGTAGTGCCAAGCAATGAGGAGCCAATCGCTGGTCAGAAACAGGCATATTTCATTGTAAGGCCGATATGTTGAAATAATGTTGCAAAGAGGAAAACTCTTGCAGTCAGGATGCGCTTTAAAAAAACAACAACAAAAAGTGACATTTAAACTGAAAGATTGTAATAATATTGACTTTATGTGATATTATTTTAAGCCTAAAGATGAAGTGAATAAAATGATTACATTTATTTAATTCTGAAATTGGTAGGAGAGAACATTGGACTGTAAAGCCAAACATATGTGTATGACAAAGTAAGCATTTGAACATATCAATATTTATCTGCAATGCGCAGACATTGTGTTGCAAAGAAATTAAAACATACTTAAGAATTTATTCATGTCTTTGCTGTTTGTTGATATTTTGATCTTTGGGTTTTGCCACCAGTACTATGAAAACCGCATGTATTGTAAAAACAATTGAGTAACTTGTCTGGATTCCCTTTTTCCCCACCACCCGTCCAACAAATATTTAAAAAAAATCCGTTAACCAATTATTTTGGCCTTGTGTTCATTCATACTTGGCTTTATCTCTTGCACGATGTACGTCAATACGGGCCAATGACAATATCTAAAATCCTTCGCGTTTTAGAAAAATGCAAAATGCAAGAATAGAATCACGAAATAAATCCGGGTGACAGATAAGGGGAAGATAAAGAACGGACGTTAATTGTTTATGCATTCATTTCTGATGATCTTTGAGTACAGTGGATTTATCCCACACACCAATCACCATCATCAACATAGGAATTGAATACTCGCTGTCTCCCTCTCTAACATGCCATAACAGGAGTTATATCTGTCATGAAAAAATCTGTTTATAAACTAGATTGAAGTGTTCCTTATATATTTGTTCTCTGTGGTGAAAATATCTGTAAAAAAAAGATAATCTGAAAAGTAAGTCTTATGTGGGTCTTTATAGTTTATATAGATCGTAATTATTTGAAAATTCATTTTAGTCATATAAAACGTACGCGGTAGGATAAATATACACGACTGATCGATATGCCAGCACGAATGGAATCAATCTTAAATGCGCTTGGTAAAATGGTTAAAATGATGGAATCTAACAGCATACAAAGAATGTATCGACAAAATGATTAATCAAATATAGGACTGCAAATGTCGGAAGAAAAGCAATGGATTTGATAACAATCTTATGTTCGCACTGATTATAAACATATTAGGTGTCTTCATTAGATTGTAGACCAATGAAAATTGGTTCGCCGTATAGAGCTCTTGATCTTTGTCTTTATTTCAAAGAACGAATTGAGTGAGCTTTTTTCTTTTTTTATATTTTAGGTAAATTTAGTCATTACGGGCAAATGTCAATATATAATAACAAACTCTACTTTTAGAGAAAAACAAAAGCCAAAAAAAAATAATCACAAAATAAGTCCGGGAGGCAGATCAGACGAAGATAAAGAAGGATATTAATTGTTTAAACTTTCATTTCCAATGGTCTTTGACTACAGTGAAATAATCCCACACACAAACCATTTTCATCATCCTTCGCCAACAGAGGAATTAAATACTCGCTTTCTCAATCTCAAACATAGCACTACATGAGCTATATTTTGTTCATGCATTTCAGTTTTAGTAGCGAATAAACTTGAAGGGAGTGTTTCTTATTAAATTGTTCTCTGTGGTGAAAATGTCCGTAAAAGTGTACGATAATCTGAAAAATTAATTGGACTTATACGGCCTCCCTGAATGACTGCCTATGACAACGTCTTAAATGGCTCTTCATATAGATTGTAATTATTTGGAAATATATTTTAGGCGTATAAGACATAGGCGCTAGGATACAAATACACGACTTGCCGAGAACGGCCAGCATGAATTGAATATGTCTCAATTAATATTGGTCTTGGTAAAATTGCTAAATAATGGTATCTAACAGCATACAAACAATTTCTTGAGAAATGATTAATCCAATATTAGAAATGTCGGAAGAAAAGCAATGAATTTGATAACAGTCTTATGTTCGCACTGATTATATACATATTAGATGTCTGCATTAGTTTGTATACCGATGAAAATTGATTACTATTTCAAATACTCGCCTTTATATAGAATTTTTGATCTTTGTCTTTATTTTGAAGAACGAATTATTGAGTGAGCAGTTTCCCGTTCTTTCCTTTTTGATATTTTAAGTAACTGTAAACATTACGGGCCAATGACAATATTTGTAAAACTCAAAATTTAGAGAAAAAAAACTAGAGCCAAAAATAAAATCACTAAATAATTCCGGGAGACAGACCAGGCGAAGATAAATGACGGGCGTTAATTGTTTATACTTTCATTTCTGATTCTATTTGAGTACGGTGGGATCCCACACACCAACCACTTTCATCATCCTTCGCCAACAGAGGAATTAAATACTCGCTGTCTCCCTCTCTCACAGGAACTATATTTGTTGCGCGTTTTCAGTCATGAACAAAATCTGTTTAAGCAGCGAATAAGCTACAAGGGAGTGTTACTAATTAAATTGTTGTCTGTGGTGAAAATGTCCGTAAATTGTACGATAATCTGAAAAAATAAATGGAGTCATACGGTCTCGCTGAATGACTGCCTTTGACAAAGTCTTACAGGGTTCTTTATAGATTGAAATTATTTGAAAATATATTTTAGGCGTTTAAAACATAGGCGGTAGGATACAAATACACGACTGGTCGATATGCTAGCACGAACGAAATCATTCTCAATTGGTCTTGGTAAAATGGGTAGATTAAGTAATGGAATCTAACAGCATACAAACATAGTAGGTGTTTGTTTTAGTTTGTAGTCCAGTGTGTTCCGATTACTATTTGAAATGATCGCCTTATAAAACTCATGGTCACAGGTTACATTTTGTAAAACGAAAAGGTGAGCAGTTTTGTTTTGTTTTATATTTTAGGTTAATGTAATTGACATGTGTTTGAGGGTTTGATGGTTAATGAGGCGTACCAAGTAGCTTAAAAGTGTCAACGACAGTTAGACAATATTAAAGATACAGATATAAATTAATAACTGCAGCTATAAGTTACAATGTTAGCTTAGTATACAACACAACAGCAGTCACATATTATATCTATAGTTATATTTATAGCAGCTGGTGATAGTATTTCTGTATATCCAACAACTAACTGCTAATTGGCGGTTGTCGTTCAATGATAAACGCCTTGTCAAGCTGAAAAAAACGACAGTTTCATTTGGATATGGGGGAATTTACTGTACCATATCATGTATCTTATATCACTATGCGGTACCAAATTGACAAACGACAAATTTACTTACAACTAGTGTTTTTAAACAAGAAATTTGTCATGTGAAATGACCTTATTTATTTTCTGAGTTTACCAACAAAATTACCTTCCTGGACAAAAACAGTGAGAAACAGCAAAAATACACTGTACTTTATTTACCCTGTAAAATCGTAGTCGTTTCACGTTGATTCAATTTTCAATAAAAACGTTCGTCCTAAAATAAGTTTTCACTTGATGTAGGTACAAAACATTTGGAAAATTGAGGAACATGTACAGAACTATATTTGTGCTTCAAGTTTATTCTATTGACGGATAATAAAGACGTTATCTTTTACATCCAAGATGGTGGTTTTTTGTTTACAATTTGAATAGTACGGTGCAGGTCGATTACCTGCCCTGTATGAAAGCCCGTTCATTCATACTTTACTTTATTTCTTGCACGATGTTCTTCAATCCGGTTCAATAACAATATCTAAAAACAAACTCTAGATTTAGGGAAAACAAAAGCCAAACATGAAATCACTGAATTATTTCAGGAGACAGACAAGGCGAAGATAAAGGACGGACGTTAATCATTTATATATCATTTCTGATGATTTTTTAGTACAGTGGGTGAATCACACACACCAACCACTCTCATAATCCTCCGTCATAAGAGGTATTAAATACTCGCTGTCTTCCTCTCTAACATGGCATTACATGATCTATATTTGTCGTGCTTTTTCAGTCATGAAAAAATGGCCAATGACAATGTATAAAAACTCTACATTTAGAGAAAATCAAAAGCCAAAAAAATAAATCACTAAATAATTCCGGGAGACATAGACAAGGCGAAGAGAAAGGACGGAAGTTAATTGTTTATATAGTCATTTCTGATGATATTTGAGTACAGTGGATTAATCCCACGCACCAAGCTCTGCCATAATCCTCCGTCATAAGAGGTATTAAATACTCACTGTCGCCCTCTCAAACATGGTTTTACAGGAACTGTATTTGTCGCGCGTTTTCAGTCATGAACAAACTCTGTTTTCAGCAGCGAATAAACTAAAAGGGAGTGTTTCTTATTAATTTCTCTGTGGTGAAAATGTTCGTACATTGTACGATAATCTGAAGAATTAAATGGAGTTATAAGGTCTCGTGAATGACTGCCTTTGACAACGTCTTATAGAGGTCTTTATATATGTATTGTTATTATTTGAAAATATATATTGAGCGTATAAAACGTATGCAGGATTATAGAAAAACACGACTGGTCGATATGTAAGCACGAATGGAATTCGCCTCAAATGGTCTTGGTAAAATGGCTACAAATAATCTAAAAAAACAAACGATTAATCCAATTTATAACTGCAAATGTCAGAAAAACGATGAATTTAATAGCAGTCTTATTTCCGCACTGATTTTAAACATATACTAGTAATGTGTCTGCATTAGTTTGTAGATTAATGTGAATTGATTACTAATTCGAATGATCGCCTTATACAATTTTTGATATCTATCTTTATTTTGTAGAACAAATTGAGTGAGCAGTTTTCTTTTGATGATATTTTAAGTAATTGTAATTGAGAAATGTTTGACAGTTTGCTGGTATTGTATGGCGTACCAAGTGGCTCTAAGGTATATCAACAACAGTATATATAGTAAGTCAAAACTATGGCTGCATCTGTAAAAGTAATAACTGTAGCAATAAGTTACAACTGTAGCTATGAGTAAAAAACAGCAACAGTCATAGATAATAGCTAAAGTAATATCTATAGCGACAAGTATACACTAAAAATGTTGTAAAGATGCAGCTGTAGCTATTACTACATTTGTATTTAAAGCTGTACTTATACGTTGAAAATACCACAGCTGTTAATTACAGCTAAAGCAATATATACACAGCTTTAGCAATACTTGATTGGTCACTGTTATCATATTGCAACTGCAATTTGGTACGCCATAGTTTTAAAACCAACTATACCAGACTATAGAGGATAACTTTTGTCTACATGTAGTTGTATTCCGAACGGCTCCAAACAAAGCTATCGACGACAACTTTTGATGTACGCTTGGTAGTAATCCGCAATAATTCTAACTAACTTAAGGGGTGACTTGTAGTATTCTTAAGCGCTCCCAACTAAACTATCGATTATAACTTTTGACTATTAGTTTTCCGGAGAGCTCCCAACTCAAATATCGAGTATAAGTTTTGACTAGTAGTATTCCGGAGCGCTTCCAACTCAACTATCGAGTATAAATTTTGACTACATGTAGTCGTATTCCGAACGACTCCAAACTAAGCTATCGAAGACAACTTTTGACTGGTAGAATTCCGAACGACTCCCAACTAAGCTATCGAAGACAACTTTTGACTGGTAGTATTCCGAACGACTCCCATCTAAGCTATCGAAGACAACTTAGACTGGTAGTATTCCGAACGACTCCCAACTAAGCTAACGAAGACAACTTAGACTGGTAGTATTTCGAACGACTCCCAACTAAGCTATCGAAGACAACTTTTGACTGGTAGTATTCCGAACGACTCCCAACTAAGCTATTGAAGACAACTTTTGACTGGTAGTATTCCGAACGACTCCCAACTAAGCTATCGAAGACAACTTTTGACTGGTAGTATTCCGAACGACTCCCAACTAAGCTATCGAAGACTACTTTTGACTGGTAGTATTCCGAACGACTCCCAACTAAGCTATCGAAGACAACTATTGACTGGTAGTATTCCGAACGACTCCCAACTAAGCTATCGAAGACAAATTTTGACTGGTAGTATTCCGGGTTGCTCCCAGATAAGCGTTTAGTTGTCCGGCTAGCACAGCGGTTAGCGCACTCGCTTCTCACCAAGGCGACCCGGGTTCGATTCCCGGTCTGGGCGCATGTGAGTGTGGTTAGTGGTCACCAAGCCGGACAAGTGTGTTTTCTCCGGGTACTCCGGTTTACCCCACAACATAAGACCACACTCTCGCGCAACATCACGCCAAAGAGAGTGACTTAGTTTAAGCAAACATAGCTTTCTTCACAATCGTTGTAAAATATTTAATGTTTAAACTAACTGAACTTTACGGGATAAATGGTGACTATAGTATTTTTGAGCACTTCGAACTAAACTATCGAGTATAACTTTTGACCAACATTACTCCAGAGAGCTCCCAACTCAACTATCGAGTATTACTTTTGACTACATGTAGTAGTATTTCGAACGGCTTCCAACTAAGCTATCGAAGACAACTATTGTCTGTTAGTATTCTGGACGGCTCCAAACTAATCTTTCGAAAACAACTTTTGACTGGTAGTATTCCGGAATGCTCTTAACTAAACTTTATGGAATAACTGGCGACTTGTAGTTTTCTTGAGGGCTCCCAACTAATCTATCGAGTATAACTTTTGACTAGTAATATTCTAGAGCGTTTGAACCTCAACTATCAAGAAAATATTTAAAAAGCAGTATTCTTGAGCGCTCCCAACTAAACTATCGAGAATAACTTTTAATTAGTAATATTCTTGAGCGCTCCAAACTGAAAGACCGAGTATTATTTTTTGTAGTAATATTTTTGAGCGCTCCCAAATGAACGATTGGGTATAACTTTCAAAAAGTAGCATTCTTGACCGCTCCCAACTGAACGATCGGGTACAACTTTTACCTAGTAATATTCTTTTGCGCTCCCAACTAAACGATCGGGTATAACTTTAAACTAGTAATTTTCTTGAGCGCTCCCAACTGAACGATCGGGTATAACTTTAAACTAGTAATTTTCTTGAGCGCTCCCAACTGAACGATCGGGTATAACTTTAACCTAGTAACTTTCTTGAGCGCTCCCAACTGAACGATCGGGTATAACTTTTAACTAGTAATATTCTTTTGCGCTCCCAACTAAACGATCGGGTATAACTTTAAACTAGTAATTTTCTTGAGCGCTCCCAACTGAACGATCGGGTATAACTTTAAACTAGTAATTTTCTTGAGCGCTCCCAACTGAACGATCGGGTATAACTTTAAACTAGTAATTTTCTTGAGCGCTCCCAACTTAACGATCGGGTATAACTTTAAACTAGTAATTTTCTTGAGCGCTCCCAACTGAACGATCGGGTATAACTTTAAACTAGTAACTTTCTTGAGCGCTCCCAACTAAACGATCGGGTATAACTTTAAACTAGTAACTTTCTTGAGCGCTCCCAACTGAACGATCGGGTATAACTTTTAACAAGTAGTATTCCTGAACTATAGTGGATATTGTAAATAAAAACACGATTTTCATTGATGCACAATTCATTGTTTCCACTAAACATAAACAGAAAAAAACAAGATATGATTTATCTAGAAATTTACAATGTACGTCGTCTTCGTAACCAATTATTTATGAAATGTTAACACAAACGTGGATGCACAAGAGGTATAATTCCAGTATTTGGAGAAGATTAAATTAAGTGAGGCTGAACAAAATTTTCATTTTAATTCAACATTTAACATGACGGTTTATATATTGACGTAAGACCTCATTCGGAACCTGCCTTTAAATTAGTGTAAGAAGTTGAAAATATCAAGATTGTGGCAAGGGAGTCCGTAAACTGCAGTGAAATATGTGTTTTTCCATTTACTGTCCATGTTGATTGTCACGATCACATTTTTTTTATCCATTACATTGACTTTGGTTATTTATATTTATTTATTTATTTATTTATTTATTTATTTATTTATTTTTTATTTATTTATTTATTTATTTATTTATTTATTTATTGATATATTTATTGGTTCTTACCAGTATTTAAATAACCATCCTCAATAACTGAAAACATTTACACATGAAGATATGCAAAAGTGAAATATATGGAAGAAGATTCTGACGTTATGCAGTCAATTAAAGCTCCAAATTAGACGGTCTTATCACCACAGGTAAGCAGACGGGCTCCAAGACAAACGCAATTCATCAAATAACATCGGAATTTAAATGTATCCAAATTATTTCAAGGGTTATCTAACAATTGCTACTAAATGATTGAATTGCGGTATGTGCAACAACTTACTGCTATTGACGTCAATCATTCAATTAGTATACGTCTTGTCAGTCTGAAAAAAACACACGACAGTATCATTTGGTTTTAGGGCGGAAGATGCATTGCACTTTATAATGAACTTTACATGACTGCGCCTTACCAAGAATCACGCACGAACATTTTGACTGAAAACAAGTGGTTTCCTTGAGCAAGAACTTTGGCATTGAACATGAGATGTAAAATGGCACTATCTATTGGTGAGTTTATCAAAATAATACTTTCATGGACAAGTACAGTGAGAAACAGCTGAAATGCAGTGCACTTTATCCTGTGAAGTCGAAGTCATTTCACGTCGATTCAATTATAATTTTAATAGTGAGGTGCAGGTTGAATACGCACCCTGTATAAACCCTGCTAATGTTCATTCGTACTTCACTTTATTTCTTGCACGGTGTACTTTCAAACTGGCCAATGACAATGTATAAAAAACCCCTCTAGATTTAGAGAAAATCAAAAGCCAAAAAATTAAATCACTAAATAATTCCGGGAGACATAGACAAGGCGAAGATAAAGACGGAAGTTAATTGTTTATATAATCATTTCTGATGATATTTGAGTACAGTGGATTAATCCCACGCACAAGCTCTGTCATAATCCTCCGTCATAAGAGGTATTCACTGTCGCCCTCTCAAACATGGTTTTACAGGAACTGTATTTGTCGCGCGTTTTCAGTCATGAACAAACTCTGATTTTAGCAGCGAATAAACTAGAAGGGAGTGTTCCTAATTAAATTGTTCTATGTGGTAAAAATGTCCGTAAATTGTACGTCATCTGATAAACTAAATAGAATCATACGGTATCGCTGAATGACTGCCTTTGACAACGTCTCACATAGGTCTTTATATAGATCGTAATTATTTGAAAATATATTTTAGTCGTATAGAACGTAAGCGATAGGATAGAAATACACGACTAATGAATATGCCAGCACAAATGGAGTCTGTCTCAATTGGTCTAGGTAAAATGGCTAGATGAAATAATGGAATCTAACAGCATACAAAGAATGTCTCCAAAAAATTATTAATCCAATATTAGACTGCAATGTCGGAAGAACAGTATTAAATTTGATAACAGTCCTATGTTCGCACTAATTATAAACATATAAGGTGTCTGCATTAGTTTGTAGACCAAATGATAACTATTTCAAATGTTCGCCTTATAAAACTCTTGAACTTTGTCTTTATATTGAGTGACCAGTTTTTTTTTTGGTTTTTTTTTTTTGGTACATTTTAGGTAAATTTAGTCATTACTGGCCAATGACAATATATTAAAAAAAACTCAACATGAAGAGAAACACTAAAGCCAAAAAACAACACTAAATATTTCCGGGAGACAGTTCGATGAATATAAAGGACGGACGTTAATTATACATTCATTCCTGATGATCTTTGAGTACAGTGGATTAATCCCGCACACCAATCACCGTCATCGTCCTCCGCCAACAGAGGAATTAGATATTCGCTGTCTCCCTCGCTTACATGGCGAATAAACTAGAAGGAAGTGTTCATATAATATATGTCTTGTCAGTCTGAAAAAAAACGACGACAATATCATTTGGATATAGGGCGGAAATTCACTGCACCGTACCAAATATGACACACGACAATTATACTGAGAACAAGTGGTTTGTTTGAATAAGAAGTTTGTCATGGACCATGTGAAGTAAATGGCTATATATATTTGGTGAGTTTACTAAAAAAAAATACTTCCTTGTACAAGTGCAGTGAGAAACAGCAAAATGCAGTGCACTTTACCCTGTACAATCGTAGTCATTTAACGTCGATTCAATTTTGCATGCAAATGTAACTTTTGTCCTAAAAATGAGTAGGTACCAAAATATTTGGAAATTGATTAGTAGGTTAATAATTATATTTCTGCTTCAAGTTTATTTTATAAACGGATCAATTGTTTTACATCCAAGATGGCGGCTTTTAGTTAAAATATTGAATAGTACGGTGCAGGTCAATTCCCCCTCCTGTATAAAACCCTCCTAATGTTCATTTTAGTAATGAATTGCGGGATTGATGACATTACCGGGGAATGAACGCAGTTGGGGTGGTTCAAGTGTGTGAAGTCCAAAGGACTCCGCGCGTACTTTGATCAGCCCAATTGCGTTCATATCCCCGATAAAGACATCAATCCCGCAATTCATTACTTATATTAACACCAAAGGTTCCTTATTTCATTTAAAATTTGTTAAAAATTATTTCATTTTATTTTAGAAAACCTCACAGTTATCCTCTCTAACCCATTGTATTGATAGAACGACCCGACCGTATCCGGAAACAGTTTATCAAATGACGTCACAATTACGCGGGAATAGATAAATCACTTGAAATCACATTTGAATCATAAATTAACACATTCTTAAAAAAAACATTACGGGACCTGCTGACACATTGTAAACAATTACAAGATACACAATATCCATGTATATTGTTATGCAGTGATTCGCGATCCGGAAATATCCGAAGATGTTGCGCTTATCGGATGATAACCGCAATTACCGAAAGGCAGCTAATTTAAGGAATGAAAGTTGAGGTGTAAATATTCATACTTGACTTTATCTCTCGCACGATGTACTTCACTACGGGCCAATGACAATATATAAAAAACCTACAGATTTACAGAAAAACAAACGCCAAAACTAAAATCACTAAATATTTCCGGGAGACAGATAGTGCGAAGATAAAGGTCGGACGTTAGTTGTTTTTACTTTCATTTGTGATGATCTTTGAGTATAGTGGATTTATCCCATCTACCAACCATATTCATCATTTTACCGTCAACAGAGGAATTGAACACTCGCTTTCTTCCTCTCTAACATGGTATTTCTGTATGGAGCTGTATTTGTCGTCCGTTTTCAGTCATAAAAATCTGTTTTTAGCAGCGAATAAACTACAAGGGAGTGTTCCTAATTATTGTTCTCTGCAGTAAAAATGTCCGTAAATTGTAAGATAATCTGGATGGACTAAATGGAGTCACACGGTCCCGCTGAATGACTGTTTTTGAAAAAGTCTTACTGTTTTCTTTATATGGATCGTAATTATTTGAAAATATGTTTTAGGCGTATAAAACGTAGGCGGTAGAAAAATATACACTACTAGTCGATATGCCAGCACAAATGGAATCTGTCTCATGGTCTTTGTGAAATGGCTTGATGGAATGATGGAATGTAAAGAAAGAAATACAAAGAATTTCGAAAAGAAAATGATGGATCCAATATTAGAAATGTCTGAAGAAAATCAGTGAATTTGATAACAGATTTATTTTCGCTCTGATTTTAAAACATATTAGGTGTTTGCATTATTTTGTAGACCAATGTGAATTGATTACTTTTTCAAATGTTCGCCTAATAGAACCCTTGGTCGCTGGTTATATATTGTAAAACGAAATGACTGAACAGATTTCGTTTGCCTTATATTTTAATTAAATGTCATTGGCAACTGCTTGTGGGTCTGATGGAATTGTATGGCTTACTAAGTTTTCAACGACAGTAAGACAAACACATTCCTTCATTTGTAAATCAAGTACTGTAGCTTTAAGTAATCGTTACAGCTATGAATAACAAACAACAGTCATAGATGATAGCAATCGTTATATGTATAGCTACATTTATACACTACAAAAGTAGGTTGTAAAGATGCAACTGTAGCTCTTACTACATCTATATTTTTATAGCTGTACTTATACGTTGAAAATAAAACAGCTGTTAATTACAGTTTAAGCTTAAAAAACACACCGTATATTTGATAGGTCACTGTTGTCATATGGTTTTGCGTTAACTGTCCATGTTGATTGCCACGGTCACATTTGTTTATCCATAACATTTATTGACGTCGCGTGGAAACACGACGACAGATTGGAAAAGCTTTCAATGTTGTACCATCAAGGGCTACGTGATCAAAATGGACCAGCCAACACTGTTATTCTAAAATAAAACAATAAAATCTCTTTGATAAAAAACAACCCTTATGAACAAACAATTGTATAAACCAATTAAAGAAAAAAGAAACACTAAGATACAAAAAGTATGCCTTAAACCGTATTACAAAATGTTGGACACATCTAATGGGTATTCAATAACTTGTCCCCAACCTCATAGGCTACCGCTTTTTATAGCTTGGTTTACGAACCTTAGGACCGCATTCATCAAACCTCTAAAAAAGTTTTGGAAAACTAGAATATTCTTTTTATATATAACAGTATAAATGATGATATGTAGAAACTGTTCGTTACCCAACTATGCAAAAAGCATGACCGTATAAGTATCTTATTACCTCCTTTCCTTCAAATTAATGTAATTTAGCTTTCAATGGAAATATTTTATGAACATAACTGTAAGTATGATTATTTTGTTCAAAAATATAAAAACGGAAGCACGGATATGCAAATTGACGTAGTGACATTGTGCGCGTGAAACTTCCACTATATTTGCTGTTTTATGGTATATTTATTGCAATAAATGTTGTTGTTTTTTATTAGCTCGACTATTCGAAGAATAGGTGGGCTATACTACTCGCCCCAGCGTCGGCGTCGGCGTCCGGTTAAAGTTTTAGGGCAAGTTGGGATTTTCACTTATAAGTCCAATACCATTCATTCAATTGAGTTAATACTTCACACAGTTGTTCAGGGCCATTACATGATGAGGTTAGATAACTCCATATTATTCTTTACACAGATTATGGCCCCTGATTGACTATGAAACTTAGGTTAAAGTTTTAGGGCAGGTTGGGATATTTTTAAATAACTTCTATACCCTTTGTTCAATTCACTTAATACTTCACACAGTTGTTCAGGATCATCACACAATAAGGTTACATAACTCCATATTATACTTAAGGCCCCTGATTGACTTAGGTTAAAGATTTAGGGCAGGTTAAAGTTTAATGGCAAGTTGGGATTTTCACTTAAAACTCCAATACCATTCATTCAATTGAGTTAATACTTCACACAGTTGTTCAGGGCCATCACATTATGAGGTTCATAACTCCATATTATCTTTTATACAAATTATGGCCCCTGATTGACTATGGAACTTAGGTTAAAGTTTTAGGGCAGGTTGGGATATTTATTAATAACTTCTATGCCCTTCATTCAATTGACTTAATACTTCACACAGTTGTTCAGGACCATCACACAATAAGGTTACATAACTCCATATTATCCTTAATACAAGTTATGGCCCCTGATTGACTTAGGTTAAAGTTTTAGGCAAGTTAAAGTTAAGGGCAAGTGGGATTTTAATAAAAACAAACTTCTATACCTTTCATTCAATGCACTTAATACAATTCAAAAATATTTACGACCATCTTACAACAAGAAACATAACTCCATTTTAACCCTAAATACAAATTATGCACCTTGAATTTTTTTTATTTCTTTTGACAGGCACATTTTTACATTGAATCTTAACCAGTTTTTTACCAAGGGAAAACAAGGAGGGCTATACTATATGACCCTTGATTTTTTATTATTATTATTATTATTTTTTCTTTTTTTATTTCTTTTGAAAGGCATATTTGTATATTCTTTACCACATTTTCATAAAGGGAAATCAAGTTATTTAAATGACTTGCATCATTTTTCGGGTGGTGGGAGGGCAACATCAAAGTCACCTTATGTATTGAATAATTTAAGTCAGGTTTGACATAAACAGACCAAACTTGGTAATATTACATGTTATTGTATTCACTTCTAAGTCAAACCGGCAAAGTCGAGCGCGCTGTATTACGACAGCTCTTGTTAAACTGGAGGTTAAAAATGTCAAAAAGGTTAAAGAAGTAATTTACCTAGATTTCGATAAGTTTACATTACTTAAAGATACTGGGACTGGGACATTAAACAAATAGGGTATTTGTGGTTAAATTTAAACAAACAAATGTATATATTTACACCTCAACTTCCATTCCTTAAATGAACTGCTTTTGGCAATTTATCAATCGATGAACGCAACATCTTCGGATATGTTCGGATCACAATTCAGCGCATAACAATATACATGAAAACTATTGATCTTGTCGTAAAATATAAGAATTTAGAAAGTGTAAAAATATTATATTTTAAGCGTATTGTTGCTAAAAGTGTTTCAATTTCATGTTTAAAAGTGATTTCGAGTGGTTGATCTTTTCCCGCGTTATTGTTACGTCATTAGGAAAAATGTTTCCGGTTCCAGTCGGGTCGTTCTATCAACAGAATGGGTAAGAAAGGATTACTGTAAGGTGATCCTAAATGAAATGAAGTATTTTTTAAACAATTCTTGAATGAAATAATGAACCATTGGTGTAATTATAAGGTATAAATTGCGGGGTTGATGTCATTATCGGGGTATAAACGCAATTGTGCTGTTCAAAGTACACATGAAGTCCTTCGGACTCCACACATTTTAAACAGCCCAACTGCGTTCATACCCGATAATGACACCAACCCCGCAATCCATTCCTTAAATGACCATTACTTCTGTGCTAAAGCAGTTAAAACATCTTGAAGGTCTTATATGATTTTGGAAATCTTATCTTTTTATAATTATTTGAAAGTATTTAAAATTTACCTAAAATGAATCTGTAAATCTTTTGTACTTTTAATATTCCTCTCAATTCAGTACAGTGTCTTTAATCAGACGATCGTATTCTTGCTAATTGCATACAATCATAGCAGCCACTGGACTGGTATTCATTAAACATCAAGTAATTTTCTAACTTAAGTATTTTTCTTAGGTTAAGTATCTGGTCATATGACATAATACCCATAATTCTACGTTAAAAATCCTAAAGTTCAAAGATGACTTAAGATGTTTTATGAATACAAGATCAGTTGTTATTATATATACCCCAAACAAGCTGGAAGAGTATATAATATCCCTTATTCATCGAAAGCTTAGGCCCAGGGTTCTTGTACTTTGTAGGCATGACCAGCAGATAAAGACTTTCAGGTCAAAGGTCAATGTCGTGGTGACCTGGTTCCCGATCAATATATGAAGAACACTTAGGCTCAATGATCTTAAACTTTCCATGTAGGTAGTAGGTCATGACCATGATATGAAATCTACTGATAATGAAGTCAGGAGGCCAAAAGTCAAGGTCTTCAGTTGAAAATCGGTTGACCTTCAATATCTGAAAAACGCTTTGGCTCAGGAACCTTAGACTTGGTGGGTTGTATGATTGGTTATGACCAGCAGATGAACCATATTAATTGTGAGATCAGTGGGTCAAAAGATAAATTGCTGGTGACCTACAGCTTTAAATTGGTTTCCGATCAATATCTATAGAAAGCTATTCCCCAAGAACCTCAAACATCGTAGGCAGATTGATGATGACCAGGAGATGAACCCTATTGTTTTTGAGGTCAGTATGTCAAAGGTCAATGTCAGTGTGGCTGTAAGCTGAAAATACGCAGTTTCCTATCAATAATCGAAATACGCTTATGCTTATCGACTCTAACTTGGTAAAGGTCCCTCAAACATTACCAGCATCCTAACTATTTTGACGTCAGTTGGTCAAAAGTCAAATTCGTGGTGACCTTGAGCTGAACATTCGATTTCGTTCAGTAACTGAAGAATGCTTGTATGCAGGTTCCTTAAACTTGGTATGTTGGTGAACTGCATATGCTTCATGCATTAAGTCATGTTTCATAAACATTTGCGGCGTCTTTGATGCTTTGCAACAAAATTAGTCTTGTTGAAATATTTATTGGTTCTTACCAGTATTAACATATTCATCCACAATACCGGAAAACATTTGCTACTGCAGCTCTGCAAAGCTGAGATACACAAGAAGGTTCAGACGTTATGCACTCAATTAAATGGCCAAACAGACGGTCTTACCGGCAGAGCTAACCAGGCGGGCTTATGGACAAACACCAATTCATCAATTCAACCTTGATTTTTGCACGATGTTCTTCAATGCGGTCCAATAACAATATCTAACAACAAACTCTAGGTTTGGAGGAAAACAAAAGCCAAAACTGAAATCACTAAACAATATCGGGAGAGAGATAAGACTAAAGGAGGGACGTTAATTGTTTATACATTCATTTTTGATGATCTTTCAGTACAATGGATTAATCCCACACACAAACCACCTGCATCATCCTTCGCCAACAGAGGAGTTAAATACTCGCTGTGTTTCCTCTCTCTTACATGGTATTACAAGAATTATATTTGTCGCGCGTTTTCAGTCATGAACAAAATCTGTTTTAGAGGCAAATAAACCACCAGGGAGTGTTCCTAATTAAATTATTCTCTGTTGTAAAAATCTAAAAATGTCCGTTAATTGTACGATAATCTGAAAAACTAAATGAAGTCTTACGGTCTCAATGAATGACTGCCTTTGACAACGTCTTAATACACGGGTCTTAATATAGATCGTTATTATTTGAAAATATATTTTAGGCGTATAAAACGTAGGCGGTAGGAGTAAAATACACGACTGGTCGATATGCCAGCACGAATTGAATCCGTCTCGATTGGTCTTGGTAAAATGGCTAGATTAAGTAATGGAATCTAACAGCATCCAAACAATGTCTTGAAAAAAATGATGAATCCAATATTAGAAATGTCTGAAGATAATCAGTGAATTTGATAACAGATCTATTTTCGCTCTGATTTTAAAACATAATAGAGGTCTGCATTAGTTTGTAAACCAATGTGATCCGATTACTTTGTGAAATGTTCGCCTTATAGAACGCTGGTTATATTTTGTAGTAACAAGATTTGGTTTGCCTGATATTTTAAATAATTGTAACTGACAAGTGTTTTTTAAAGTTGTACTTATATGCTGAAAAAAACACACCAGCAGCTGTTAACTACATCTTAAGCTATCCATACACAGATGTAGCAATAGTTGATAGGTAATTTTAAAATCTACGTGGACTATCAACGATAACTTTTGACTACATGTAGTAGTATTACTAATGGCTTCCAACTAAGCTATCAACGACGATTTGTTTCTGGTAGTAATCTGGAGGGATCCAAACTAAGTTTTTGACGACAACTTTTGACTGGTAGTATTCCGACACGCTCCCAGCTAATATTTAGGGGATAAATGGTCACAATTAGTATTCCGGAGAGCTCCCTTATCAACTATCGAGGGTAATTTTTGACTAGAAGTATTCTAGAGCGCTCCCAACTATATTTTCGAGAAAACCTTTTATAAGAAGTTTTTCATCTAAACTATCGAGTATAAGTTTTAACTAGGAGTATTCTATAGCGCTCCCAACTGAACGATCGGGTATAACTTTTAACTAGGAGTATTCTTAATCGCTAGCAGTATGGTGTAGCGCTCCCAAATAAACGATCGGGTATAACGTTTAACTAGCAGTATGCTATAGCGCTCACAACTGAACGATCGGGTATACTTTTTAACTAGGAGTATGCTAAAGCGCTCCCAACTAAATGATCGAGTATAAGTATTAAATGATTGGTGAATGCTAAAAGATTTACTCTGATCTTCTATCATTTCACATGGTAGAGATACCGTGTTTTCAGCACCTTTTCATTCAAATCAAACTTGGTATCCCTCATAAAAAAACATTGTTTTTGGCATGTATTCATCCTTTTTGGTATTTTAAAACAATTGTATTAATTATAGTAATTATATCTGGGAGTAAGAGTGCATCTTTAAATTATCTGAGGAGGAACACAAATATCATTTTAATTCAACATTTTACATGACGGTATATATTGTAATGTTTAGACCTCGTTCATACCGTGCCCTCACTTTGGTGTAGGATGTGAAAATATTATGCTTGTGTCAAGGGTTTCCGTGAAGTGCAGTGAAATTGCGTTTTTCCTTTATTTTCCATGTTGATTGTCACGATCACATAAGTGTTATCCATTACATTGACCTTGGTTATTGATTTTTTGACACGATTTATTTTTTGTAATGATGTGTTCTTGAATATTAGAAATAATACTACATCTGTAATTACTGTTAATTTAATTTACAGTTATAGCCATGTTCGTGTCAGGTTTTGTAAAGGACGCGTATGTGTCGAATGCCAGCGCACTGAATATGACTCACTTTCAAAGCGACATTTATGTGCCATGTACATAAGTGTTTGTAAGTCCGTGCGTGTGTGTGCGGAGGCGGAGGCGACGGCAGAGGATGCTTGCATCCGTGTCCTATGAACTGAATTCATGTCACAGTTGTGAGACGCGAGTTTGGCAAGCAGCTTGCATAAATACTGTTCTTAAATTGTAAATGTTTATTTGTAGGCCTCAATAGTCTCATACTTCAATATTGGTCGTTTAATGTTCAGGTTGGCGCCATCTGACAACCCAAAATCCATCAACACGAGATGGTATACTCAATATTGGTCTTAATTAGATATGAGATTGATGTAGCGTATCGGATTGAGTGGTATTAATACCCTACCAATACAGTGATTGAAGTCAATAGTGTATGACTATGTACCTTGTTGGTAAACGTCGAATAAAATTATGTTCTGTTCTGTTCTGCTTTGTTCTTTATGGCCATATGAGTGAAGGTACATATTGAATTCCACCCCTGCTGATTAAGTTTGGTATTAAGAAGTTCTTGCATATAGTATAGTGTAGGCTAGTAAAGAGGCATTCGATAGACATTGTGCGCTTAACACCAAAAACTTACCTTTTTACCTTTTGTCTTCTAAACGATTACATATTACGTGCATACGTGCATATATTGAAGCGAGAATAAGTTGGATATTAGAGAGGTTGTCAAACATTACGTGTATAGGTACGTTTGTACGTGAGGACTACTTTGTGTGAACTACGTCATCCAAGTGTGTGTACATTGTACAACTAGATGTACGATAACACAAGGAAAGTGATTTATGCAGGTATCAACGAGCCCACAAATACGAGTCAGGGTGGATCCAGAATTAGACGTTGGGGGGGATTTAGGGGCTTCACCTTTTGATCTGCGCCCCTCCCTCAGATCCGAAGTTTATATGATAAAATGTTTAGCAGGGGAGGTTTAGGGTTCCGCCACAAAATACAAAAACAATTTCGAGTCCGAAATGGTCTATTTTGGGCGTATTTTATTTCCTTTTTTATCTCCTATATTGAAATTTAAAGTTAACTTGGACGATCATAGTGGGTAGGTGGGGGCGGGGTGCCGGGGCGCCATGGCATTCATTTTAGTGAATGCAAGTATTGGTGAGCCAATGTTTCACATCACGCTTCCGGGTCTTAGCCATATTAGTGCTAATTCTGTAAGGTTCGATAGCTCAGTCGATATCGCTGTTGACTGAAAACCACAGTATGTAGGTTTGAATCTCATCAGAACCAAACACTTTTGTCCAAAAACACACACATACGCGCGTTAAAATCAGACTTAGAAATCGTGCAATCGTGAAAGTTGAATGTGTATAGCAGGCAATACGTTCTACAAAATATAGCAGCAACTAAATCGCATTCTACAAAAAAGACAGCGGGAATCCAGTAGAGTATTTCAATAATACTCGTTTCTCAGTGATCCAAAAATATATTCATACACTTATCATCACTAAAGCATACTGTAACAAACTAAGCTTATTCGAACCATTTTCAATCAATAAAGTTATGTTGCGTGCCGTTAGCTTTTCTTGAATTTCTGTACTGTATATTGTGCTATTTTTAATTAATACCTTTATAGAGTGATATTTTGTGATAATCCGTGTTAAGCCTATATGATTAAATCAGTCTGATTAAACAACACATAACAAATCTCATGATAATATTACATCCTCGTTTCGATCTGTTTTT
This sequence comes from Mya arenaria, assembly GCF_026914265.1. Taxonomy (NCBI): domain Eukaryota; kingdom Metazoa; phylum Mollusca; class Bivalvia; order Myida; family Myidae; genus Mya; species Mya arenaria. The sequence continues at coordinate 16,765,762 of NC_069133.1, forward strand.
AAACATACTAAAGGCGTTAAGCGGTGAATCATCCTTCATTGCTCATTCATCGTAAACAACAAGCTACTATGACATCATTCATGTCATCCTCTATTTATTCGCTACAATGGCAAAAACTTCACGGATAAACAAAATATTCCGAATTCCGAACGCTGCGCTGTGCGCGAGATTCATCAATGAATCCGTCTGCCTCTGACGTCAATAAATACTATCGTACACACAACTTTATTCATGAAATCGGTTTTGTGAAATTCAACGATGTGTGCGTAAATATCATTGGATATGACATGTTACAACGGATTTGATTGGTTCGTTAAAGTTCTGTGGGAAAATTCTGTTTCGAGGCATGAATGAAGCAAGCTGTTAAGTATTTGGAGGAAATATTTAATGGTGATTAGTTTGATGCTTATGTGTACTATGAATTAACACTGTATATATGTTTATTCTTATGGAATACCTTTCTCTCAAACTATATTAATGTGAGCGTTTGTTAATTATAAATCAATGCCAGTTCTTGTATTTTATAAAACAATGAAGTGCTTATAATTTCGATGTATTACTTTTAATCAAGGCGTAATTTAAGTTTTAACCAAATTAAAGTTGAAACGGATTTAATTTACCATTTAGACAACACTGGCTTTATAAATGTGCGGGTTTGAGTAACTGTCAGAGGGCGTGGTCCACTACAGACAGTCGGACACACGGACATCCACAAGGGGACAGGGGACTCCTCGGTGTCTGAATGAGTGATGATATAAAGTACTCGTTCACGTGCACTATCAAGGGTGAACAGGCACCGCCTCGTGACTCCACAAGAAACATTACGGGTAGGTCTGAATTTAAAATCATTTTATACGTAGCTACACAAACCGATTAAACGTTGTTTGCAAAATTTTACTTTAAACTTGCAATAGCGGCTCCAGATGGGGGCGAACCTGGCACCCCCGCCCCCCTTAAATCGTCAAAGGTTACTTTTTATTTCAGTATAGGAAAAACAGATAATGAATGCAAAAATTGCATCATTCGGACTAGAAATTGTTAATTGTAAAACTTTTAGCCATATAAATTTCGGTTCTGGGGGAGGGGCGGATGTCCAAAGGATACGCCCTTGAGTTATGCCCTCTAACTTCAAATCCTTGATCCGCCAGTGACTTGTACGTGTAGGCTCGTTGATACTTGCATAAACCACTTTCCTCGTGCTATCCTACATTAAGTTGTACAATGTATACATACCTGGTTGAAGTAGTTCACACAAAGTAGTCCACATGCACACGTACCTGCACAAGTAGTGTATGGCAACTGTTCTAATATCCAACATACTTTCGTAAAGCAGTATCTCGTGCGTTCTTCTTGTCGAAATGAAGGTGTCACCTTACTTTTTTTTAAGAACGTGTTAATTTACTTATTCCGTGTCACTTTACTTCCTTCGTCTGGCCAAATGGACGTGTCAGTTGTTCTTTTCCGTCTGTGTTATTGGCTAAATGGACGTGTCACTTTACTTTCTTCCGTCTGGCTAAATGGACGTGTCAGTTGACATTTTACCTCTGTGTTATATAAATTGCTAAATGGACATGTCAGTTGATCTTTACCGTCTGTGTAAATGGCTAAATGGACTTGTCAGTAGACCTTTACCGTCTGTGTTATTGGCAAAATGGACCTGTTGGTTGACCTTCTCCGTCTGTGTAAATGGATAAATGGACGTGTCAGTTGACCTTTTCCCTCTGTGTTATATAAATGGCTAAATGGACGTGTTAGTTGACCTTTACCGTCTGTGTTATTGGCTAAATGGACCTGTTGGTTGATCTTTTCTGTCTGTGTAATTGGCTAAATGAACGTGTTAGTTGACCTTTACCGTCTGTGTTATTGGCTAAATTGACCTGTTGGTTGATCTTTTCTGTCTGTGTAATTGGCTAAATGAACGTGTTAGTTGACCTTTACCGTCTGTGGAATTGGCTAAACGGACGTTTCAGTTGACCTTCTCTGTCTGTGTAATTGGCTGAATGGACTGTCAGTAGACCTTTACCGTCTGTGTAATTGGCTAAATGGACGTGTTAATTCACCTTCTCTGTCTGTGTGATTAGCTAAATGGACTGTCAGTAGACATTTACCGTTTGCGTAATTGGCTAAATGGACGTGTTAGTTCACCTTCTCTGTCTGTGTAATTGGCTAAATGGACTTGTTAGTTGACCTTCTCCGTCTGTGTAATTGGCTAAATGGATTTGAGTGAGTTGATCATTTCCGTCTGTGTAAATTGGCTAAATTGACGTGTTAGTTGACTTTCTCCGTCTGTGGAATTGGCTAAATGGACGTGTTAGTTGACCTTGTCCGTCTGTGTAAATTGGCTAAATAGACGTGTTAGTTGGCCTTCTCTGTCTGTGTTATTGCCTAAATGGACTGTCAGTAGACCTTTACCGTCTGTGTAATTGGCTAAATGGACGTGTCAGTTGACCTTTTCCGTCTGTGGAATTGGCTAAATGAATGTAAATTTACGTTCAATTGCAATACAATTTTGTCAATTTCTTTGTCAAGTTTGTTCACGTTGTACGCAGTTTCAACACTCTGCTATTGGTCAGGGTACCTTCGAGAGAAGACTAGAGTTTACGTCTTCCCCACGTGACTAAATATTGACATTTGGGAAAGAGAAAGTTTAGAGGTATTTACTTTGTGATAATACTCACATAGCTGCACGTTTGTGTTGTTTATACTGCTACTGAGGTCAGTTGCGTTCAGTGTGATCATTCTATATTAATCACGGTCGCTGATCAAAACGCCTTTTCTACGATTTCCGATTTCTAGGCCATTCCGGACGTAGGCAACTGCTATCCCGTATTGGAATTTAAAACTGATATGACAACAAAATCACCTCATAAGTAGAAGAATGTCTAAGCTCGGTTAAAATAGTTCATTACATCTGAGGCCCCAATTTCCCGAAACGTATTTATTTCGTTATAACAGGTATAGGCTACTGTCACTATTTTTGTTCTTGGTTTATTTAGGTCATATGTACACTTATAGGCCTTTTTGGACTTAGAAGGAAGTTATCTGGTAAACTAATTTTTATTGATTCAGAATCCAGAGTAAGTCAGTAATTCGACCTAATGAAATAAGCTACAATAGCTTGTTTTGTCAGATATTTCGAGAAATTGAATCCAGGGGCAATATTTACGAACAGTCTTAAGCATGAGTTCAGACTTAACACTCAATATGGAAAAAACTTGATTTCATTGTTACCTTACTTCTAGCAAAGCATTGATAGTAAAACTTGCTAAAATTTATCATTATTTGAATGTGTAACCATGTTTCTTCATAAAAATGCTTTTCTGAGTCTGAGTATGCACTATCACTTGAGACTGTTCGTAACCAAGGCCCGATGACAACATCAACATCAGAGTACCTATAGATTGGTCAGTCGAGCTATTTTTGTCGATTTTCTCGAGCATTTTTGATCCCCAACGTGATATCTTGGCCTGATAATTTAAAAACACGGTTCTAGAAAGTTGTGATGCATGGAACAAATTATTAATCAACTGTGTTTCTGCAAACAACGTACAATGTACTTCTAATGTCTTTGATATCGTATCATTATTTTACAGAAAATATGAAATATTTGAAAGAGGGTTTTTGCAAAACTACACGAACTTAAGTTGATTTTTGTATTAATATACGTTAACAGTGTTATAGCTACTTTTTCATTATCGTTGTAAAGTAAATCCGTTATAAGTTAACCCTAAAAAGGGAGCGGGCGATCATATCGTTTCGTCTTTTCTCGACTGAAAACACACACGAAAAGACACCAATGTTACGCTTAGTCATGAACCAAATGTCATCCTCTCGTTTTGTAGCATACTTTATTTTCAGTTCGTCGTAGATTGGTTATTTTTTCATAACTTAGATGACGTATTATCTTCTGATCTTGACGTTTTGTTAGGGTTTAACTGCCGCGAAATTCTATGCTCTTATGTTCGCTTTCGTCAGGGTTGAAATGAAACTTCAGATTTCTATAAAACTGTTCATTGAGATTAAAACATCAAAGCAAGTTGGACGTATCGGTGTCCTGACAATACGCCAATATATTGTTTTTCGTATTTTTGACATCGAAAAGAGTTCAAAAAGTTCCAATCTATCTGGGCAATTAAACAGAATTGAGAAGCTTTACAAATTGTTCAAGTTAAGCAAAAACGAGAGTTTTCCTGTTATTAGGGCAAAAAGACAAAAGTTAAAGCGACTGGAAACCAGGGATATAAGACAGCTGACAAAAGATCTGTCGCAGTTTATCGTAGTTAGAGAGATTGTATGCGTCAGAGTCGAAATGAAAATTCTCGGGCTTCAATAAAACTGTTTATTGATAATTAAAATCCACACTAGGTTGAATGTCTCGGTGTCCTGACAATACGCAAATATATTGTTTTTCGTATTTTTTACATAAAAAACAAGTTTAAAAAAGGTCCAAACTTTCCGGGCAATTAAACATATGAAATTAATGAGCTTTACAAATTGCCATAGCTATGTAAAAAGTTGAGTTTTCCAGTTGTCAGGACAGAGGTTAAAGCAGCTAGAAACCTGTCATATAAGAATGCTGACAAAAGATCAGATCGCAATTTATCATAGTTACGGTCGAACATTGATGATTTATGCCGAAAACTCATTTTTTTTCTGAAAGCTTTTAGCCATAAAACTTTAATTTTCGAACGTAAATTTCAAAATATTCGATCTGATATTATGTCACCAGTTTTATATAGTAATGGTTTCCAGGTATATACCAAAAAAATGTTCATTCCAAGACAAAAAAATTGGAAAATTGCCAATTTGTGAGAGTGCAGCTTTAACGCATTCGCTTCTCCTCATAGCGCCCCGGGTTTGATATCTGAGCAGAGTCTGTGGCGTTCATGTGGTGGTCACCAACGAGTTATTAAAATCTCTTGTTGGCAAGATATATGACGCAATAAGAGCATATAATCTTAGATTGTGTTTGAAACCGGAGTAACGGAGGTCGCTTAGTTATCACATACCAAATATCTCTAAGCTTCCATTTTCGTTCACGATATAACAAAAAGACGTGTAAAAAAATGGTATATATCACGCCTCCACCAGATGTCCGTTTATTCCATTAGGCAAGACATGTCACGTCATCGACATTTGACAATACCATTAATCTTACAACACCCAATCTTCATCCATATCTACGTGCATGTTTAAGGCGTAACACGGATAAGTACTTTTGCTGCCTTTCTGGGTTCTGGAGAGAGTGGGCTTTAAGTTCATATCCAATTTCAAACCTTCCCACATGTCTGCCATGCACTAGATTACTTCTAGTAGCTCCAATCCTCTGCGTAGTTATTTCACTTTAATACCAAATAAAGCAACATGCGCGTGTAAACAATGTGTGACGTTTTTGCCACTGGCTGTTTTTGCAACAAAATCAGATATTTTATCAATAGGAAGAGCGTCAAAAGAACGATGAATATAAGAAAATATCGTAACAATTCCGTTTCTCGGGGAACAGCAGTTGTACCATCTGGTGTCCAGTCCCTTTAACCTTTAAAACTCATGATAATGCATTAAAAACCTGTCAGCAACCTATATTGTGCGCTTTAAGGTAAATGCTACGTCGAAAAAAAATCTAAGTGAATCATGTTTCTTTTGAACCTGGGTTTAACAATCGTAGTTTAAGATAAGATGAACATGTCCACAAGATTGCTCTTGTAATCCGTGGGTCTTCGGTTCGAGCCCAAAACTTAGCATATTTTTGTACAGTTAAAGGGTTAGCATATGGAACACATTTGTTGTTTGTATGAATGACGGTAAAGTTGGAAGGTAGTTTGTAGTTGGTAGTTGGGGATTTGAATATTCAACTACTTACCAGTTGCCAGTTGGGAATTCGAATATTCAACTACCTGCTAGTTGCCAGTTGGGGATTCAGATTATGTCTATATGGTTTTTAAGGTCACATATGGGAACCATATAAAACCATTCATATAGACATAATCTGAATCCCCAACTACTGACTGGTTTGCAGTTGAACATTCGCGAATAATCGACTGGAAATGGTCGAATATCCGACTGGCGAATAACCGAATAAAAGTGAATTAAAACAGTGTTTGTCGAATCCCCAACTGGCAACTAGCATGTAGTTGAATATTCGAATCCTCAACTACCAACTACAAACTACCTTCCAACTTTACCGTCATTTTTTATGAGCTGTTATCCAATGCAGAAACACTGGAAAGAGAGCTGTACTGCTTTTTTGTAAATAATCAAAATATACAAACACAAGCAGGTATATCTCTAGAACAACTTTACCGGTTGTTAATATAAGTATTCCGATACTTTTTGAGAGCTAGATGTTTACTTTCAGCTTTTCTTTTTTCAAAAATATATCAACGATAATAGAACCACAACTACAATGTAATAGATTTGTTAAAACAACAAATACATGTAAATAGCTGTTTTCTGTAAATATATTCCGAATTGTAAATGGCCCATAATCAAATGAGTCAAATTTGCCATTTCTCACATCCAAATACCTGCCGGTATTTCAAAAGCTAACCTAGCAATTGATACAGGATTTTAGACAGAAATAAATCCTCTACATGTTTTTATTATCAACACTTGGTGAAGTACAGAACAGTTTTGAGAAAAAAAACAGGCTTTCGTCAGAATTTTCTGTTTTGACCATACATTGACAGCAATCATCCAACCATGTCGACGCATTTCATTATGTTGGTGTTTTTCACCCGAAAACGCGACCATCTTGAATAACTAACCTTTGTAACGCCGCATAGCGGCATCGCCGCATAAACGTGTTTTTTTTCGTTTATGCGGTGATTTTCAACGCATAAAAAGCAATTAAAACATATACTAGTACAATAGCGGTTGATAAAGTTTCATCAAGATCGGTCTTAGTTTTTTATGTCCACTTAACCAAGCTTTTAACTAGACTTAAAGACGTAATTTTTGACAAAGATTTAGTAAGATCGGTTTAAATGTGAACCAAACCAATTGATCTTTCTGCAAAAACGTTTGAAATGACGTTTAACCCGACTAAAGGATGGAATAAATGTTACGACAAAGCACAACACCGTCATTAGGGACATTCAGAAAACTGAATCGTCCTATGACGTAGCATATGTTCTTGCCTTGTTGTCAGACTGACGGGCATGTTCCCTTGATAATGCGCCCTTTCAACATATACGTGAAGTAAGCGGCCATGCGTCCTAGCGCCGTGAATTTATCGGCCTAGCGGCGTGAAGTTATCGGCCTAGCAACTTGAAGTTAGCGGCCTGCGGCTTAGCGGCGTGAAGTTGGCGGCCTAGCGGCCTAAAATTGAATCCTATTTCAAAGAATGTATACATGCATTCTCTCTTAAAACAATGACATAGTAACTGTTTTTATGCACAAATTAACACATTGAAAATATTATCAACATTTTTTTTTCAAAAATGTCGATAAAGTAGTTAGCAATTTTAAAGCATTAAACATGCATGTTCTTCGAAAACCATGTTATATTTACTGTTTTATGCACAAATAATCACTCTTAAGTAACTACATTTTTTTGAAAATAGTCGATCAAGCAGTTCAGCGGCCTAGCAGCCTAGTGGCCTAGCGGCCTAAAAATGGTTTCTAATATAAACCATTTATACATGCCTTTCCTTCTCTAAAAAATGACAAAGTTTTGGTTTCTATCACAAATCAACATCCTTTAACGAATGTCTGCATTTTCCCCCCAAAACTCGACCAAGCTGCCTAAAAATCCATTATAGCGAATATCAGCATTTTTATTTTTTGTATTTAGCAAAATTGTTAAATCATAGATTTATCATTGATTTGGAAGAAAACGCATGTATGCATACCATTTTAGGCTGCTGGCCGCCAGGCAGCTAACTTCACGCCGCTAGGCCGCTGAAGTGCTCGATCGACATTTTTTTAAAGGTTTATACTTGCTTAAGAGTGATCATTTGGGCATAAACACAGAAAATATATTAAAAAAATAGAAGAAGAGGCATGTGATAGTGTGTGCTTAATACTCAGTTAATATTTCTTTGTTTTATAAGAAAATAGGATATCATTTTAGGCCACCAGGCCGCTAACTACATACATGTACTTTCAACGTCATTTCAAACTTATAATAGGGTCATCATGGACTTCTTTCTTTCATTAATTGTGTTTTAATGCACTAGTCATTTGAACACTCTAAGAGTTTATTTTCAACTTTCGTTTTGGCTCAACTTGCATGCCAACTTTTCCCATATTTTCTTTAAAATGACAGTAATATGCCACGCCCTAATCTTAATCATTACCATAATCAACAACATCATCACAACCACTGTCATCATCACCACAATCACAACCACTACCGTTTTTATAAATATTTTTTTAGCTTTATAATAAATGGTTAGGTTAATCCTCTTTATGTGGCAAAAAGGCAAAGTTGCACCCCATATAAGCAATTTCTGCTTTATACGTTGAGCGTCGCCGCATAAACGTTTATGCGTTGAAAATCACCTCATAAACGAAAAAAAAAAACACGTTTACGCGGCGATGCCGCTATGCGGCGTTACAGACCTTAACAATGTTTTTGAAAAGAAAATCTCTAAAATCTTATTTTACACTAATTTTAAGTCTGTTTTAATGAACATCAACGTTCAATACCACCCCCTTACAAACAAAAACTACGACGTTGATATTGCTTTAATACATTAATGTCACAACACAGGGTCGCCGCGGCCAGTGGCGAATCGATCAGCAACCCACCAAGGGATCAAGCATGTGCACGAGTCATTGGGCCTCCCGAAACCCAAAGGCGCAATGTAAGTGAAGGCCGCCGCCGGCTGGCCTAGACAGGATCCCAAGCCCTCGTTGGGCGGGCGTAATATTATAAGAGACAACGAAATTATTATTCATAGTATTAATAAATATTTATTTTTATTTTTGCGTATGTACAAAACATGAAAGGAATCACACCAATGACTCTCGTCGGCTTGATATGTTACTCGACAGTTTGTTTTTGCGTTGTGATGGACACCAGAGTACCCGGATGACGCTTGGTGACCGCAAACCAAACTGCTGTGAATCGAACCCACGTCTTTTTTCGCCCACGACCTTTACGAAAAGACGAATTGGCAATATATCACGCCTCCAACAAATGTTTATTTCACTCAATGTCGATTTACATCGCGTCATTTTCAGATATAATGCTATATCATCATATATAATTCTAGGTAGTCAACGATCATATTGGTAAGAATAGAGCCGGTTTTATTTTGATATCCAATTTCAAACATTTCCACACCTATCTGTCATTTTTATGCTGCTCATCCCACGCTTGGTATCTCTCTTAATTATAAATAATAAATCCTTTTAACAAGGGCCGTTCAATAAGTTATAGACAACTTCAAGGTAATTCATTCATCATTAAAGGGGCTAGACACCAAATGGTCCAAACACCGGCAAATACAGTATTTTCTCAAAAAAGCCTAGAATTGACAATGCGAGCTAATAGGAGGCCGATGATACATTACTTTTCATTGTTAAAATAATGAACGCAACAACCGTGTTGCTGTCTCATCTGTGTGTCTCTGTTTAAAAATAGCACATAGTGGTTTCCCAGTTCAAATCATATCTGTTTATGGGTATACATATAAATATACCGACGCTTTTTTAAATTACTGGAATTAACATGGTAGACATGCGCAAATGCTGAGAAAGATGCATGTGTCGTAAGCGATTTAATACATTAGTTAGTAAGATCCAACGCGTTGTACACAAAGATGTCAATTTTATGTGTGGCAATTTTCTTTTTTTTCTTGCAATTGTATCATCTATCTAGCTCATTTAATACAAAATTTACTACTGGTATGATTTCATTTATGTTTCAATATTTTAGAGCTTTTTACAGAGAGTTTTTTGATTTAGGCATTATGTCATGTCAAATATATTAAATAAATATTAATAAAATTGCTGTCATAGTAAAATCATAGTTATTCCTGTTGTATTAACTCCCTTTAATATATATACCTTTTATTAGTAGCGTCGTCATGGTGTTGTTCAAAAATGTAATCCTTACAAAAATAATATAATGGGTAATCAATATAAACTAATCACACAAATGACCCGATGTTAATATCTAAAATGCACTTACATCTTTGCATCCGATTGATGTATGGCTTACCTGATAACGGTTATTTTTATGCCGTATTAAACGGGCTGTACTCCGTATTATGAAATGGCGAAAAAAAGAGAAAATTGTCGGAAACTGACATAAATTTGGTATCGATGTGTACAATACATTGAAACTTACTAACTGAAGTACCACATAGTTTAGAATTAATTTGTTTTTCGCAGTTTATTCGTATTTTTCCATTAAAAAAGATTACTAGGTATGTCTACCTAGTAGAACACGTTCCTTATGCATGATTGGCTAGTCGATGTTATCACGTGATATTACCAAGTTAGGTATTTAGCTTAAATATTCCAATTGCAAAAAGTAAGCCTTCGTAGCGCAGTGGATACAACACTGAACTGCAATATTGGCGACACCGGTTCGAACCCGGTCTCCGACTCCATTTTTTTTTACATTTTGCCAAAATGTTAAAAAAAAATGGAGTTGGAGACCGGGTTCGAACTTCGAATTTTGGTATGTTTTTACAATTATGATATCAAAGAGTAATACATTTTATTAAATAATTGTCCTGAAATTCGTTACAGAAAAAAAACTTTTTTGGGTGCCAATCTGGTGTACAGTCCCTTTAAGAAAAACTGTGGGCTTGATTTACTTCGACATGTTCTTTATCACATAGAAAATGCAAAATGCTGCAATTGTACATATTCTTTTGTAAGATAGACAATAAATGCAACAATGTAACGCTGAAGCGACGTACGTCACGTAAGATTACGTCTAAGCCTACATAATTATCTGATAGATGGAAAGACATTCATATCTGATGAAAACCTCAAAAGAAATAGTGATTAAAATGTGGATCTATGTGACGTCAACACGACCTCATGAAATCCAGTTTAGCACTTTTTTTCTTACAATATCGATAAATCATAGAAAGTGCAACCAACGGCTTTAATATATAACTATTACTCCTAATAAATGTCATATAAAGTAATTCGATTCGATTGTTTTATAATTTCTTGTTTTATAATGCAAAGTGATATGAACGACTCAGTTGAAAATGAAAACTACTGGCATTTCGGCGTTCAACACAATGTTTTTGAAGTGAGGTGTAAAAAAATGAAGTTATTTGAAAATGGAATCAATTGATGATTGTGATGTTTTTATAATAATTTAAAGTAATTTTCAATTAAACAAAAGTTTATTTTTTAATCTGAAATAAGTAAAAGCACAAGTATTATGTTAAAGATTTAAATTTGCTTTCGCGTCATCAAAGGCATATATCGCATGACGTGATATGGGGTGCCCAACATGACTTGCCTCTTTGGTATTGCAGAAGTAATCATTCTATGGAATGTTCGCGTATGAAGCGCAAAATCTCTGACAAATATCATGATAAAACTATTTTGCTAAATTCCACTTGGTAAAAGATTTATGCAAAAAGTCCAAGAACTCATTTATGTGACGTTAATAAAGATTCTTTTGTTTTTCTAGTCAAATCAGGGATTCTATCAAAACGTATGCGTGACTGTGTAACAACGTCGATTAGAAAATAGGGTAACTGTTCAGTGTGTCGAGGGAAAACAGTTCGGTTTCTCTGGTAAAAGTTCGGTTTCTCGGATAACGTCTCGGTTTGTAGGGGAACAGTTCGGTTTCTCGGGTAACAGCTCGGTTTGTCGGGTAACAGCTCGGTTTGTCGGGTAAAGGCTCGGTTTGTCGGGTAACAACTCGGTTTCTCGGTTTCTCGGGTAACAACTCGGTTTCTCGGGTAACAACTCGGTTTGTCGGGTAAAGGCTCGGTTTGTAGGGGAACAGTTCGGTTTGTCGTGTTACAACTCGCTTTCTCGGGTAACAGTTCGGTTTGGCTGGAAAAAGCTCGATTTCACGGTTAACAGTCATCAAAATGAATTTACGTATTTCGTTGTCGACGATATATATAAGAGTTTAGAAACGAAGTAATTCATTCATTCATGTTAAGTTCTGTAAGTTATTGATTTTGATGAGACTACACGACGTAAAACTTTTGCGTCACATCGAGTACTGTTTATGTCTTATATAAATATGTGTAAACCAAATGCCTTCAAATTTCAATATGTAAATTACGATTAGAACATTTACATTCTGCATTTGCAATTTTATGCTTAATTGACATTTCTATCAGAAGATTTCTTTTGATGTTCAATAAGCTCCAAAAATGACTGTAATGATTATATCTCCAAGCATTACTAGCACTATCATGACAATCTTAGGAATAACAATCAATTAGCTTATCCCTAAAGAGTTTAAAGAAAACATTACAATCATCAGCCGTTTGGGATATACATGCATTTCCAAAACCATATGACTTGTAAATATATGATTTTAACTCTAGTAACCCAAAATATCCTTCCAGCGTTATCTAGCGATAATATTATGAATTACGGGGTATGTGACTCGATATGGGATATATTGGGTTTCGCTCTCATCCAATATGGGTTTTTTTGTGCCACGTATAACCCATATCGGGTCACCTGCTAACCCCGTAACCTATAAATCAACGTCGACACATTGGTAAAATTATGGAAACGTTTCATTTATTCATCTGACTCGGAACATAGACGCCATTTCGATACGATATAAAGATTAGTAACCAAATATGGAAAATATGGGGTCACCACGTGATCAGTCCTGGACCAATGGCATTGCGTCTCATATGTTGGAGGCGTGATATAGCATATCTTAAATAGTTTTCCCTTGACGAGGTTAACAGTTTATGTCACACCTTCAACATAAATGACGCATTGCTATTGGTCCAGGACTGGTCACGCGGTGACCCCATATTTTTCCATATTGGGTAACCAATTTATTTCGTACCAAAATGGCGTCTATTTTCCGATTCCGACGAATATTCCGATGAATAAATGAAACATTTAAACATGTAAAATGGTTGTCGACGTGATGTATACATAACAGGGTTAGTAGGTGACCCGATATGGGATATTCGGGGCAAAGGAAACCATATCGGGGGAGATATATGATTTTCACATATGTTTCAATTGTTTTAATATACCAAAAAGGATTAAAAAATCTCGAAATCAACAATTTTTATGAAAGATAGCAAGTTTAATTTTGAAAAGTAGGTGAGGGAAGATGATATTTCTACCTTATGAGACGAAAGTAGATTGTAGTAAATATTTTAGCACTCACCAATCATTTAATATTATCTGCTGGTTCACGCGAAAGTTCCGGTAAATAGGACGCGTTCCTTAATGAAACACCTTATTTTTAATTATAGTAGGTTTTAAAAAAAAAGACATTTATTGAACTATACGTTTATTGACAAATTCAAATATCTGAATGATGATTATTTTTCCCAATTGAGTAACTTGCACAAACTGATATTTTTAGTTTTTTTACTCTTCCAGCCGGCAATATCTTTTACTGCTTCATTCACCATTTTTTAAACCTCTTGTCGCCAATGTTACCCCTCCCAGTCGCGGTTGTTACACCTCCGAGCGCCGTTGTTCTCATTCCTGACACTTATATTAACCTTCTTTTCGTCGTTGTTGTTGGCATTTCTATCGCCGTTACATCCCAATACAATGCCGTTGTAGCCACTTCTATCGCGATTGAATCCATTCCTGTCGTCGCTATTATAATTCACTCTACGAAATCCACACAACATGACACTTTACAAGAACCACACAACGTGACACTCAACGAGAACCTCACAACGTGACACTCAACAAGAACCACACAACGTGACACTCAACAAGAACCACACAATGTGACACTCAACGAGAACCACACAACGTGACACTCAATGAGAACCACACAACGTGACACTTAATAAGAACCACACAACGTGACACTCAACGAGAACCACACAACGTGACACTTAACAAGAACCACACAACGTGACAAGAAAGCAGACGCTTATCGAGAACCTCACAACGTGACAAGAAAGCAGACACTTATCAAAAACCCCACAACGTGACAGGAAAGCAGACACTTATCGAGAACCCCACAACGTGACAGGAAAGCAGACGCTTATCGAGAACCCCACAAAGTGACAAGAAAGCATACACTTATCGGGAACCCCACAACGTGACAGGAAAGCAGACAGTTATTGAAAACCCCACAACGTGACAGGAAAGCAGACACTTATCGATAATCCCACACATATATCGAGAACCGCACAACGTGACAAGAAAGCAGACACTTATCGAGAACCCCACAATAAGACAGGAAAGCAGACACTTATCGAAAACAGCACAACGTGACAAGAAAGCAGACGCTTATAGAGAACCACACATCGTGACAAGAAAGCAGACACTTTTCGAGAACCACACAATGAGACAAGAAAGCAGACACTTTTCGAGAACCACACAATGAGACAAGAAAGCAGACACTTATCGAGCACCACACACCGTGACAAAAAAGCAGACACTTTTCGAGAACCAAACAATGAGACAAGAAAGCAGACACTTTTCGAGAACCACACATCGTGACTAGAAAGTAGCCACTTATCAAGAACCCCACAACGTCACAAGAAAGCAGGCACTTATCGAGTATCACACAACGTGACTAGAAAGCAGGCACTTATCAAAAACCACACAACGAGACAAGAAAGCAGACACTTATTGAGAACCACACAACGTGACTAGAAAGCAGGCACTTATCGAGAACCACACAATGAGACAAGAAAGCAGACACTTATCGAGAACCACACATCGTGACAAGAAAGCAGGCACTTATCGAGAACCACACAACGTGACTAGAAAGCAGGCACTTATCAAGAACCACACAACGTGACAAGAAAGCAGACACTTATCGAGAACCACACAACGTGACTAGAAAGCAGGCACTTATCAAGAACCACACAACGAGACAAGAAAGCAGACAGACACTTATCGAGAACCACACAACGTGACTAGAAAGCAGGCACTTAACGAGAACCACACAATGAGACAAGAAAGCAGACACTTATCAAGAACCACACATCGTGACAAGAAAGCAGACACTAATCGAGAACCACACAATGAGACAAGTAAGCAGACACTTATCGAGAACCGCACAACGTGACTAGAAAGCAGGCACTTATCAAGAACCACACAACGTGACAAGAAAGCAGACATTTATCAAAAACCACACAACGTGACAAGAAAGCAGACACTTATCAAGAACTACACAAGGTGACTAGAAACAGGCACTTATCAAGAACCACACATCGTGACAAAAAAGCAGGCACTTATCGAGAACCACACAACGTGACAAGAAAGCAGACACTTATCGAGAACCACACAATGAGACAAGAAAGCAGACACTTATCGAGAACCACACAACATGACAAGAAAGCAGACACTTATCGAGAACCACACAACATGACAACAAAGCAGACACTCGTAGAGAGCCACACAACGTGACAACAAAGCAGACACTCATAGAGAGCCACACAACATGACAACAAAGCAGACACTCATAGAGAGCCACACAACGTGACAACAAAGCAGACACTCGTAGAGAGCCATACAACATGACAACAAAGCAGACACTCATAGAGAGCCACACAACATGACAACAAAGCAGACACTCGTAGAGAGCCATACAACGTGACAACAAAGCAGACACTCGTAGAGAGCCACACAACGTGACAACGAAGCAGACACTCATAGAGAGCCATACAACGTGACAACAAAGCAGACACTCGTAGAGAGCCACACAACGTGACAACAAAGCAGACACTCATAGAGAGCCATACAACGTGACAACAAAGCAGACACTCGTAGAGAGCCACACAACATGACAACAAAGCAGACACTCATAGAGAGCCATACAACGTGACAACAAAGCAGACACTCGTAGAGAGCCATACAACATGACAACAAAGCAGACACTCGTAGAGAGCCACACAACATGACAACAAAGCAGACACTCGTAGAGAGCCATACAACGTGACAACAAAGCAGACACTCGTAGAGAGCCACACAACATGACAACAAAGCAGACACTCGTAGAGAGCCACACAACATTACAACAAAGCAGACACTCATAGAGAGCCACACAACATGACAACAAAGCAGACACTCATAGAGAGCCATACAACGTGACAACAAAGCAGACACTCGTAGAGAGCTATACAACATGACAACAAAGCAGACACTCATAGAGAGCCACACAACGTGACAACGAAGCAGACACTCGTAGAGAGCTATACAACATGACAACAAAGCAGACACTTATAGAGAGCCACACAACGTGACAACGAAGCAGACACTCATAGAGAGCCACACAACATGACAACAAAGCAGACACTCATAGAGAGCCATACAACGTGACAACAAAGCAGACACTCGTAGAGAGCTATACAACATGACAACAAAGCAGACACTCATAGAGAGCAACACAACGTGACAACGAAGCAGACACTCGTAGAGAGCTATACAACATGACAACAAAGCAGACACTTATAGAGAGCCACACAACGTGACAACGAAGCAGACACTCATAGAGAGTCACACAACATGACAACAAAGCAGACAATCATAGAGAGCCATACAACATGACAACAAAGCAGACACTCGTAGAGAGCCACACAACGTGACAACAAAGCAGACACTCATAGAGAGCCACACAACATGACAACAAAGCAGACAATCATAGAGAGCCATACAACGTGACAACGAAGCAGACACTCGTAGAGAGCCACACAACGTGACAACAAAGCAGACACTCGTAGAGAGCCACACAACGTGACAACGAAGCAGACACTCATAGAGAGCCACACAACATGACAACAAAGCAGACAATCATAGAGAGCCATACAACATGACAACAAAGCAGACAATCATAGAGAGCCATACAACGTGACAACGAAGCAGACACTCGTAGAGAGCCACACAACGTGACAACGAAGCAGACACTCATAGAGAGCCACACGACATGACAACAAAGCAGACACTCATAGAGAGCCACACAACATGACAACAAAGCAGACAATCATAGAGAGCCATACAACATGACAACAAAGCAGACACTTATAGAGAGCCACACAACGTGACAACGAAGCAGACACTCATAGAGAGCCACACAACATGACAACAAAGCAGACAATCATAGAGAGCCATACAACATGACAACAAAGCAGACACTCGTAGAGAGCCACACAACGTGACAACGAAGCAGACACTCATAGAGAGCCACACAACATGACAACAAAGCAGACACTCATAGAGAGCCATACAACGTGACAACAAAGCAGACACTCATAGAGAGCCACACAACGTGACAACAAAGCAGACAATCATAGAGAGCCATACAACGTGACAACGAAGCAGACACTCGTAGAGAGCCACACAACGTGACAACAAAGCAGACACTCATAGAGAGCCATACAACATGACAACAAAGCAGACACTCGTAGAGAGCCATACAACGTGACAACAAAGCAGAGACTCATAGAGAGCCATACAACGTGACAACAAAGCAGACACTCATAGAGAGCCATACAACGTGACAACAAAGCAGACACTCGTAGAGAGCTATACAACATGACAACAAAGCAGACACTCGTAGAGAGTCATACAACGTGACAACAAAGCAGACACTCGTAGAGAGCTATACAACATGACAACAAAGCAGACACTCGTAGAGAGCCGCACAACGTGACAACAAAGCAGACACTCGTAGAGAGCCATACAACATGACAACAAAGCAGACACTCGTAGAGAGCCACACAACGTGACAACAAAGCAGAGACTCATAGAGAGCCATACAACGTGACAACAAAGCAGACACTCATAGCGAGCCACACAACATTACAACAAAGCAGACACACAACATGAGCCACACAACATGACAACAAAGCAGACACTCATAGAGAGCCATACAACGTGACAACAAAGTAGACACTCATAGAGAGCCACACAACATGACAACAAAGCAGACACTCATAGAGAGGCACACAGCGTGACAAGAAAGCAGACACTCATAGAGAGCCATTCAACATGACAACAAAGCAGACACTCATAGAGAGGCACACAACATTACAACAAAGCAGACACTCATAGAGAGCCACACAACATGACAACAAAGCAGACACTCATAGAGAGGCACACAGCGTGACAAGAAAGCAGACACTCATAGAGAGCCACACAACATGACAACAAAGCAGACACTCATAGAGAGGCACACAGCGTGACAAGAAAGCAGACACTCATAGAGAGCCATTCAACATGACAACAAAGCAGACACTCATAGAGAGGCACACAACATGACAACAAAGCAGACACTCATAGAGAGGCACACAACATGACAACAAAGCAGACACTCATAGAGAGCCACACAACATGACAACAAAGCAGACACTCATAGAGAGGCACACAGCGTGACAAGAAAGCAGACACTCATAGAGATGCACACAACATGACAACAAAGCAGACACTCATAGAGAGGCACACAACATGACAAGAAAGCAGACACTCATAGAGAGCCACACAACATGACAACAAAGCAGACACTCGTAGAGAGGTACACAACATGACAACAAAGCAGACACTCATAGAGAGCCACACAACGTGACAAAAAAGTAGACACTCATAGAGAGCCACACAACATGACAACAAAGCAGACACTCATAGAGAGGCACACAACTTGACAACAAAGCAGACACTCATAGAGAGGCACACAACATGACAACAAAGCAGACACTCATAGAGAGCCATACAACGTGACAAAAAAGCAGACACTCATAGAGAGCCATACAACATGACAACAAAGCAGACACTCATAGAGAGGCACACAACATGACAACAAAGCAGACACTCATAGAGAGCCACACAACGTGACAAAAAAGCAGACACTCATAGAGAGCCACACAACATGACAACAAAGCAGACACTCATAGAGAGCCACACAACGTGACAACAAAGCAGACACTCGTAGAGAGCCATACAATGTGTCACGAAAGCAGGCACTTAACGTGAACCACACAGCGTGACAAGACAACAGACTTTCATCGAGAACCACACAGCATGACAACAGGCAGCTAACGAGAACTACACAGCGTAACATGAAAAAAGTGACAGATTACATAAATATATCTGATAATTTATAGTGGTATTGACATGCGAATAAAGACTTAAGTAGAGTAACCGTTTACAACGACTTTGTCAGAACCTAGTTTGATTTAAGCCGATTAGCTGATTTTATCAAGGAAGAGCGACAGTTAATTTCAGTGCAGCGTAGAAATTCGTTTAATGTGTTGTTCATCAAAAAATTATTAATCATTCATTAAGTTTTAACTTGCTTGCTTCCATATTCTAGGCCAATGAAGCTTCTTTTAGAAACAAACCTCATAGACAACAGATTAAAATGCGTCCTTATATAGAATTTCTGGGATAATTATACTCGAGCGATACCAATATGTTATCTCTGTAGAAACCGCGGTCAATGTACCGTTGTAGGAAGGATTGGCTGGAAATATTGTTGTTCAAAAATGATTCTTTAAAGCTGCACTCTTACAGAATCTTGCAGATAGACTAAATGAATTACTTGGATTTTATTTAAACCGTGAATATAAAGGCAATATTTTGAAGAGCACTTGCCTTCTTGTTTTTGAAGATGAATACCTGAAACAAAATATTGGGTTGAATATAGCATCCTTTCATAACTAAACTTTCAGTGCTTTGATTTTTATGAAGAATTTGCTAATTCATGTTATCTTTAAAAACTTTTTTGGCGGCCACGTGTTGACTGACTCCGATTGTTTTGGCTGTGACTTAATATTCTTCAAATATTTTACGTTTTCAGATCATTTGGAAGGAGAGAACGGCATATACAAGTCGCTTTTATTTTTAATAATGTTTTTCTTTATTTGTTCCCAGTTTTAGTACAATGATGCTTTTTATTATGAAACTCTATGATCACACAGTTTTAAACCTTTTATTTTATAAGGCAGACTGTGTGTGATGTTTTTGGTTTCTAACGATGACTGCATCGTATCTTTGAAAAGTATTTGCATTAGGTGCTCTGAATTGTTTCCCTCCGTCTGCAGATAGAGTTGGGATCTCTAATCATTGAAGTACTTGGGGTTTACCTTTTCGTTTATTATTATTATTTGTTTTATTGATAAGTTTCCTCAAGTTAATGCCTACTTTGATAAGATTTACCTTTTACGTTTATCTTTATTAAGAATTGTTGGGATAAGAGTGAGGCTTGTGCACATAAACTGGTTTAAACCCCCAGTAAATTTACATTTTACTGACCGTTCCAAGGCGGTACCTAACAATTCTTGATAAAAATACCAATTATATATATATAGTATTTATGCACTGTGCTGTTTGTAGAGTTTTGTGCTGTTCTATGTTTCTTGTTTGTGAATTTGTGTTCTATGTCTTTGGCGTTTGCCCATTGCCACTAAACGGGGTTTATGTTTAAACGTTTTGCTACTGAGCATGTTTCTGTAGCTTTTTGCATATATATTGTACGTTTTTGGTTTGTCGTTTGTCTCAGATTCAGCAGATTGTGGAAGCAATGCCTTCAATTCATATAAGATAACTCACAATGAAACAGATATCACTTCTATGCAAACCTGACATAAATTGAATGTTTCTTAAGGCGCTAGTAACGCTTTAAGCGATAAAGCATCAATTTTCGAGCCTAAATGTGTAAAAATTGCTATCTGATCTTTTGTCAGCAGCCTTGTATCACTGGTTTCCAGACAGTTTCGCAAAGATTGGCTCATTCTAAAACTAAACGAAATAAAAAAGTTTTCAAAACGGTCATAATAAACAAATATATTGGCATGTTAGATGAATTAAAACCATACAAATAGAAGATTGTGCTTCTCAACAGACACAGTTTAGGGACAATTAACTTTATAAATACAATCTAAATACATATATTATATTATTGTAAGAGATCCGTTGGTAGCAGACAGTGCATAAAAAAGTCATTGTCAGGGGTTTAACGATATTCATATTTAAAGCTGCACTCTCACAGATTAAAACTTTTTATTTTATGTCTTGGAACGAGCCAATTTATGCGAAAATGCATGTAAACCAGTCATATAAGACTGCTGACTAAAACATAAATCGTAGATTTTTATATTTAAGTTAAAAAATAAATGTTTTACTCATTTTTCTTAAACAGTTAGTGACGCTTTTAGCCATAAAATATTAATTTTGGAAAGGAAATATGAAAAATTGCGATCTGATCTTTTGTCACCAGTCCCTATCACTGGTTTGCAGATAGTTACTCAAAAATTTTGGTCATTCGAAGACAAGAAAATAAAGAAGAAGTTGTAAAAACGGTAAATCGGTGAGAGAGCAGCTTTAAAGGGACACAATATAGGTTTAGGGCAAATTACACCAATTCGGAAGTGCCTACTCATTGTTACTTCGTTTAATTGACACATGACAGTGAACCAAAGCATGGTTATACCATCTCAGACCGTTGGCTTCTCCTCATATTTATATAGGTTTTGAATCTGAATGGTTTGTGTTTTCAAAAGTAGGCTGAACATGCTGGATCTATTTGATCTACTTTTTGTTGTTTACATTTTCACCGCATTGTTTGTCCTCGTTCACCGGATATTGTATTTTTTTTTTCCGCATTCGGAACTCCTCGGCCATTTTTTTAAAAAACAACCTCGGATGTATGCCGGTACATCTGTTGAAGTAGTTCGTATTTTTTTTTATAAAAGCATTAAGTAAATGTAGTGTTTAAGAGTTGTATTCATTGCTCTCAGTTTAAATTGATTGCCAGTGAAGTGTATTATTGCAAACATAATTACGATTCCCAAGAGTTAAGTCATAAATTTTAACTACTAAATAAGATTACTACGCGATCTATTTGCAGCGGACTTAAACGTACCACTTTTTAAGTATGTAAACCGTCCATATACATCCGAGGTTGTTTTTAAAAAAATGGCCGAGGAGCTCCGAATGTTTTTTCCGATTACACAGTGGTTACGTTCAACCAATTTCATTTTTCTTAGGACGTTAATTTTTCACGTTGTTAAATGATTAGTACACGAGTGGAGCTTTCATCCCGTATATGGTTTGGTGGCTCGCTAAGTGCTAGAAATCAGTGTTATAATTTACAATTGCTAGATGCACACAAGAAAATATAAATTTTAATGCATTATTATCTTTAACTCATTCAAAACAAAATCAAACATATGATTTAGCATATAAGGTAAAAATATAAACCTTAATAAGTGGGGTATTCAATTTATAGCTACGTACCAGAACATTCCACATTCAACAAAGCGCCAAAATATCGCTTTTCGTCTCTACACAAATCATATGCTTTTTTATCACTGAAGTCAAATGAATTTCACATAAGAATGCAGGAAAAGTTATATGTTTCCTCTTTTAGTACCACTAAATGATACATCTGAATGTATATGGGCAAGAAACGTAGCCAAATCTTTTACACGCGCACCCTATGGCCACGCCCCCTCCTCCCCCTCACCCTTCCAAAAAACAACAACGGGACAATATCCCAATATGTTTCATGAATTATTTGCTAGCGCTGTATTGTATTGTGATAAAAAATATTGTTCACCTTTCCCCCAGGATGAAAAAAATTATTTCAGATGTTTTATCAATGTTATTCGATTAATATTTCCGTTTGCCTTTCATGTGTATATAAGAAACTTGTCATTCACATTCTATAGTCCCTAAGGGGTTATGACGTCATGACTGATTTCAATATTTTACTTATATCAATCAAGCGCTACGTCATTTGAAATGTAAATATAGGGATTTATTGCATTTGTTCGTGTGGTTATGCTGTATGAACACACGCGAGCTAGCTACATTCGGAATTCCTCGGCCATTATCCATCGTAAACAACCTCGGAATGTATTTACAATCTCAAACATCTTGATATATAAATACGCAGTAAATCCGATTTAGCAGTTAAACCTAATGACATTACTCTTGAGAATTATAATTATTTATGCAATGGTAATCAATTAGACTTAGTAATACACAATACGCGTTAAGACACTACAATTAATTAATACTATTATTTAAATTGATACGAACTATTCCACTGGTGAACCGGCATACATCCGAGGTTGTTTTCGATGGAAAATGGCCGAGGAGTTCCTAACGGGCTAGCTAAAGCGAGTCTTGAAATTTACCGGCGTTCCCTACCACGTCTATCCAGCATGGACTGGCACTCGAACAAATACGATCAATCATTGAAATCGTAAACATAGCAAAACGTTATGTTTGTTTAGCCGGGATAGTGTTCTAGTACATGCTGGTATGTTGTCGGTGCGTTTCAGAAACCAAACGGCTTCGTATTGTATTTCTAGAAACATTGTGAGTCGTAGGTCAGACGGATATTCTTTTATCTATCTTTTTACTTATTGCCTCCGTGTCCAAAGCGGTAAAATATTCGCACTGTCCCCGTAACTAAATTTATTTCAGTTGGCATGGTCGATTTAGCATATCAGAAGTCGAGTTTTATAAAAGCCAATCCATTTAAAGGATTCTCTTTGGGCCCCCCTCCCCTTGGGTTCGAATTGAGATTTAGTCACACTTGGGGATGTGACGGGTCAAGCCATAATGCACCCATTATGGAGCGCGGGCAGACCTTTTTAAACTCAACAACAACACCACCACCACCACCAACAACAACAGTGGGACTCTTGATAGAACGTGCGCTTCTGTCGCAAAAGGTCCCGGTATAAATCTAGGACCCAACCATACCGTATGACGTCCAAACGTGTTACCAATATTACACTTGCCTAACACGTGGCAGGGGAGAGT
The DNA here is from genome assembly GCF_026914265.1 of Mya arenaria. NCBI lineage: Eukaryota > Metazoa > Mollusca > Bivalvia > Myida > Myidae > Mya > Mya arenaria. The sequence continues at coordinate 16,789,645 of NC_069133.1, forward strand.
AATACTGGGAGTTTAGACTACGCAATACTGACTAACCCCAATAAAGGTTGTTTCCCTTGTATCGGTACTTAACACCGGACAGATTGAAGCTGCACTCTCACAGACATACCATTTTTACAACTTTTTAAATTTTGCCTTGGAAAGAGCAAATTTTTGCATCAATATCTGCAAACCAATAATATAAGTTTGCTGGCAAAAATCAGATCGTAGTTTTTCATGTTTCCGTTCGAAAATGTTTTATGGCTTAAACCATTACTAACGGTTTAAGAAAAATGCTTAAAACATCATTTTTTAACTTAAATATAAAAATCTGCGGTCTAATTTTTTGTCAGCAGTCTTATAAATTTGGTTTCCATGGATTCTCGCAAAAAATGGCCAGTTCCAAGACATAAAATAAAAAAAGTTGTCAAAACGTTCAATCTGTGAGAGTGCAGCCTTTAAGAACCAAGAGATCTGTTCGAACAAAGCTAGGGTATCGAACCCGGATTTCCTTGTGACTTACTCTGTTTTTTTCAACTCTGCTTAAATATATGTGTGTCACTACTATTTGATTGTGACACGCCGGGGTCAAGCGATAATGCCGCCAACGGGCGTGGGAGGACCTTCATAAACTCTGTGAATACAAATAAAACAGGGATTCGTTAGGTTCCTGTACAGTGGGATAACTTTCCGTATTTAGATCTGCATATGACATGTGTATTTAAATCATTTGAGAGAAAAAAAACGTCTGTGACCTGTTCAGAATTATAAGCTCATTTGTTTAAAAAAGAAACATTTAATCGATCTTCTTGAGAAAAGAGTGTACGAATTTAAATAATCAGCAGGACATTTAAGTATTATGATAACATTCTTTACGACAATGTGAGAATAAAACAATCCTTTGCATATGTTATCGGTTTGACAGAATGACCCTTTGTATGACCCTTTAACCTAATGAAGCCGGAACCGCAGTATTCTTGTCAGACACCTGTCCTCATTCACATCCGGTTAAAATTGCTACTCCATCGCTGACCACCGCTCCTTACACTTTTAAGAATTTCGTTCAAAGATTTAAAGGCGTAGGTTGATGCAAACTAGCTACGTGGTCACAAAATTCACAGATAAAAAACGCCCTATTATTAATATCCCTATTATTATTTTATTTGTAACTAAATCATATGCCTTTTTTATTCTGATCATTAAATTCAAATGAGTTAAACACGATAATGCATTAAAATTAAACAATAAATGGCGTTATTCAATATTGTGCGCATAGGGTTAAAGGTAGGGTTTAGGTGTCGGGAACGATTATTTGAATCAAACTGTGTTGAATTTGATTTCTTTAACTTGCTTTTATGAACAAACGGCAATTGGCACATATGCATTTCGACAGAATAACTTAACTCCAAGAACAGTGTCACTAATGTTTTACGGTAAAATGGAGCCTTGTCTGTAACATTTTAATAAAAATTAACAATAGAGATCCATTTTGAACGTTGCATGTACTGTCATTGAATCTATTTTCTCACTTCATTTATTTTTTCGATGTATGACGCTATGAAATGTGAGCGAGCCCCTTTAGCATGATGAGGCCGGAATTTTAGCCGTCTGCCCTTCACATCCGGTTGAAGGTGTTGTCAGAGCGTCGACCGCCGTTCCTAGCTTAAAGGGAGTAGACACCAGATGTTACCATTGCAAGAATAAAAGGAAATAGTAAAAACTTTACATACAATTGATAACGTTGTGTGCAACGCATTGAATCTACCTTACTGATGTATCACATCGCGTACGACACATGTATCTTCAGAGTGTGTATACCACGTGATAAATTATGTCATATATGCTACATCGGAAGGCAAATTTTTTCTTCAAATGAAGACTAAAAACAAAGATAGCTTTTCATTTACAACACCATTTTAAATGAAACAAAGGGCAGTCTATGCCGCTTAAAGAGCCCAGCATTTGTTTTATTTCCGAAATTTGATGAGGTCATTAGTTTCATCAAACACTTCGACAAACCTGTTTTCAAAATAATGTTTTGACAGTGCTTCGTCAGACGGCCGTATTGTGAAAAGGTTTGTCGAGGTGTTTTAAGAAACTAAACTCGCAATCAAATTCTGGTAAAAGACCGAAGGTGGGGCTCCATAAGCGGCGTAGGCTGCGCTTTGTTTCATTTAAAATGGTGAAGAAATAGTGAAGTTATATTTGTTTAAAGTCTTCTTTCAAATCAAAATATTGCTTTCCGACGTAGCATTTATGACGCAATTTATCACGTGGTATACACACACTGATCTTGCGCAGTTTTTTTTTTGTATTTTCTAATTAGAAATTTACTGGGTCTGTCTTCCGAGCAAATCCGAGTAAATTAAAAAAAACGTCGGTATATTTATCTGTAATAATCACGTGATTTTACATGCTAAATATGCACACTTTAAACTGGGAAACGAGTATGCGCCATTTTTAACGGGTAAAACTAGCAAATATACAGCAACAACATATTTCCATAAATCTTTAAAATTTCTTTAAATCATGTTTAATGATGTATTATCGGCATCATAATAGTTCGTATTGCCAATTCTATGTCTGTTTTGAGGAAATACTTTAAATGCCTGTTTTGAGGAAATACTTTTTTTTGGCGATTTTGGGAGCATCTGGTGACTTGTCCCTTTAACACATTATCACAGGAGTATTGTTAATGGGAGGTAACTCGCAAAAATTTATTGATTCGAAGTTAAACTAGTTACTGGCCCACGTTTCTCGAAAATACTTTTATCATTGTATTAAAATATTAACGGTTTCTGCCCTGTTAGAATCATATAATATTAACCATTACATTGATGTTCTATAAAAACAAAACAAATGACGTTTTTGAGCAAGAAACGCCTTGAGTAATTACTTAAATATTTAAGGTTATACTTCACTATATTTTACATATTTAATGACCTAATTCCGGAAGAACAAACAAATGTTGGTTATTAAGCATTTAGAAATAGAAATAAAATCAGAAACGAAATTAATATGATTGATGTTCATTCTGTTCACTTTCTATATACATGTTTGTTTGTTTTTTAAAATGCGTTCTCAGCCCTGCATATTTATAGAAAAATACGCGGAAGGCGGTGACGATGACCTATTTTACTGAATTGTTTGTGCTCCAGTTTATAGAAGCTTTGATATCATATATCTTTCTACAAATTTTATTGGATTTGAACAGTGGGATCAGAACAAAAATAATCCTGATTAGATTGTATTAGTCTTTATAATTAACGCATTTGAACATAACATGGTTTTATATGTACTTTATGGCTAATATCTGATCTCTAGTTGTTACGGTAAGGGACACAACCATTTAACTGAAAAGTGTCTTGACAGGATTGCCGTTGTAAGAGTTATTTCCCTTAGTAAAGATGGAGACGTGACATATTGCATCAATTTGCATAATTTACATAATACATAACGACCCCCCCCCCCCCATAAAATCGACCAGATTTACTTGATGTATTGATGTCAATATCTGAGAAAATGGGATATAAATACACTCAAAATGCACCACTTCGGAGTAGAAATTGTTAAAGTTTTCTTGGGTGAGTATCCCCTCCCCCCTGCCAACATTTTAAATTATTTAATTTGGGTTCTGAAGATAGGTGCATGTCAAAAGGTTTTGCCCCTAAGTTACGCCCCCTATATCGTCAATTCCTGGATTGTCCCTTGTTTAATTTCCTTGATAAGTTCGGCTACATTAACAGTGTGAGTATACCACGTGATAATTTGCGCCATACATACTACGTCGGAAAGGCAATATTTTGTTTTGAACGAAGATTTTAAACAAAGATAACATCACTATTTCTTCACGGTTTAAATGAAACATAGCGCCACTTACAGAGCCACGCCTTCGGTCTTTTACACGAATTTGACTGAGAGTTTAGTTTTTTAAACACTTTGGCAAATCTTACCGCAAAACCGCCTACCTGACGGAGCACTGTCAAAACTTTATTTTGAAAACAGGTTTGTCGAAGTTTTTAAAGAAACTAATCACCTAAACAGACTCCGGTAATAAAAATGAAGGTGGGTCTCTTTTAGTGGCATGTGCAGTCCTTTGTTTCGTTTAAAATGATGTAGAAAAAGAAAAGTTATCATTGTTTTAAGTCTTCATTTGAAGCAGACTGTTGCCTTCCGACATAGCATATATGACGTAATTCATCATGCGGAACACACACTGTATACTAAGAAAATGGCATGATTACAAGCTGTTGCGGAAAACTGACTAGATATGGGTTTTTTTGTGCATTCTTTAATGAACTGTCATGCATTGCTTGTGGTATTTTGTAACAGGCCAGAACATTAAGAACTTCATTCCGTTTTCTTTCATTGGCGTTTATGATGGTCTGGCTGCAAATTATGACTAAACCCCGCCACTTCTCCAAAAGTGACTTTACCCTGCCGCCTCCCCAAGTGTGACTTAGCCCCGCCATCCCCCAAGAGTGACTTAACCCCGCCATCCGCAAAAAGGTGACCTAAGTCCGGGGCCTCCCAAAAGAAAGACTTAACCCCGCCACCTCCCCAAGAGTGACTTAACCCCGCCATCCCCCAAAAGGTGACTTAACACCGCCGCCTCCCCAAGAGTGACTTAGCCCCGCCATCTCCCCAAGAGTGACTTAGCCCCGCCATCTCCCCAAGAGTGACTTAACCCCGCCATCCGCAAACAGGTGACTTAAGTCCGGGGCCTCCCAAAAGAAAGACTTAACCCCGCCACCTCCCCAAGAGTGACTTAACCCCGCCATCCCCCAAAAGGTGACTTAACCCCGGGGCCTCCCGAAGAGTGACTTAACCCCGCCGCCTCCCCAAGAGTGACTTAAACCCGGGCCACCTTCCCTAGAGTGACTTGACCCCGCCGCCTCGCCAAGAGTGACTTAACCCCGCCTCCTCCCCAAGAGTGACTTTACCCCGCCATATCCCTAACAGTGATTTAAATTGATGAACATTCACCCAAAGTATAGTACTTAATGTTGAAGCCAATATTCTTTTATGTTTTGGAAACCGCAATTTATGAAAATTTGACGGTCCGACAGCGTCGACATTTGTACAGAAGTTGATAAAAAGGCTACCCTTTTTGGATGTTGAAAAATATCATTGTTTAGTCTCTGATGTATACTGCCATCTGCGGTTGTATCAGGAATTGTTGATATTTATATTGACGTCATATTTGACGCTTATTCACTTGAAACTGAACTCACCGTTTTTCGTGGACTATGTATAAGGTCGAACCAAGCATAGTCAATGTCTTGTTTCAAGAAAAATAATCATTTAACCGTTGTATTAGGCCTAAAAAAATAAATTGTGTGGTTCGGGTAACATGGTCCCCAAGAATAGGTAGGGTAGGTCGGGATTTTTTTTTTTTTTTTTTTAGTTTGGTACAGGTTTGTTTGCTTTGTTTTTAGTTAGGAATTATTTATAAATTGTACAAACGGCAACAGACTCAGTTTCCAGTTTAAAGGAAAGTCACATTTTGTCAGGCACCAGCCTATGCCAGAACTACCAGTATTTTATATTTCCTTTCAATACTAGTAGTATGTTTGCCCTGCTGCTATTTTATTTAAACTATTTTTTATGATTGCATCTGATAACATGACAAGTGAAAAGGGTCATGACTTGTCCTGCAGTGGTGGGTAGGGTATATTAAAATTAGACCGGCATTCAATCTTATGTGTGGGAAAACTTATACTTTTATCCAGATACATTTTGTTCCATTGTATATACCTTACTCTGAAGAGCGAAAAGTCGGAGAATTTCTTGATAAATTGTACGACAGGAATATCAGCTGCTCTTACTATAAACGGGTCCATGGCCCCTTGTCGGATGTTGACATGTCAATCTCGGATACAGATCCCGGCTCGAACAAAAACATTAATTCTACATCTTCGAAACTCATCTTGGGTGTTATGAGCTTAAACTCCCGACGTTCTGGATTTTTATTTTCGCAAGTCGCACCAAAAAAACAGTAGGGTCGGCGATATTTTCCAGGTAGGGTCGGGTGACCCGAACCACACAATTTTTTTTAGGCCTTACCGAAATAATCGTGTTCTATCTTGTTACTACAGCAGGGAGCTGCTGCAATATATGGATTTTAATCGTAACTTCAATTATCTTTCATCTGTATGGCAAAACATCGATCGTTGTATTTCATCAACTTTGCGTTCATTTTCAATCAGGGGCGTAGCCAGGCTTTACTGAATGTTACGCCCGAAAAGGGAAGGTTGTGGGAGGGAGAATATCCCTGTAGCCCGTTAGGGGTTCGGGGGGGGGGGGGAAACATGGAAAATTGAACTAACATGTTGAGCACTAATGTGTATTTGGAGGGATTTATAGGTTCGACTTTGTAGCCGCCGACTTTGTAGTTACCAACAGAGAAACAATACTTACTACAGCTGATGTCCCCTTTATTCTAATATCAATTTTTAGCTTAGCCCTCGACTTTGATGCCATTTTTGGCCTTAAATAAAAACAAAACATTTTTTCAAATTGATGTTACGCACATGCATAAGTGCGTAACGCTGGCTACGCCCCTGTCAATGTTTGCTAAGTAAAGTTCAATTCAAACAGATATATGGCAAAATAATGAATCCATGGCACTGAGATATGTTCAACCTACCACTGAATTCGACTGAGATATTTATTGAAATGGTTGGTTGTCCGATTAGCGCAGTGTTAAGCGAACTCGCTTCTCACCTAGGCGACCCAAGTTCGATTCCCGGCCTGGGCGCATGTGAGTTTGGTTTGTGGACACCAAGCCGGACAAGTTGGTTTTCGCCGGGTACTCCGGTTACTTCCACAACACAAGACCACACTCTCGCGTAAAATCTTGCCAACGATATTGAGTAATATTATGTTGTAACAACTTGTTCCACAGTCGTTGTTACCCCCCCCCCCCCCCCCCCCCCCCCCCCCCACCCCCCCACCCCCACCCCCCCCCCACCCCCACCCCCCCCCCCCCCCACCCCCACCACGGGCACGAATCCCGGGATATCGGGGTATCGAACCCAATCGTTACCAACTGATTAAACAGCATAAAATGACACAGACTTTATCGCATTACCATATATATTATTGTTGCAGCATGTGGGTGGGTTGTTTGAACTTTTCAAGATGTTCATCATACAGCTTATAAAATGTCACCAAAGAAAAGCGTGGTCATTTATTTACCGTAAATGCAAATTTACCGTTCGGATTCAAGGAAGAGAAGGTTCTTAAAGCTGTCAGCCAAGTTTTCAGTGCTAATTGAAATTTGCTTAAGGAGACTGTGTCCCCATGTATTCTGCAAAACATAACGCTATCAACTGGAAGTGTAGTGACATTTGGAGATTACAGGAGGCTTATTGGCACTACTACAATCATCTTTGTAAGTCTCTTCTTTTTTATCAGACTGTGCAAGGTGTAATTTACTATCATATCTCATTTCGTTAATTTAACGTGCATTGAAAGTGATGCTTTGTTTCTTGTTACTGAGTGTACTTGTTTCTTTTTGCTTAAATGCCACCCTGCCCTGTTCCTCCATCTCGTGATTGAACGGAAGAAATCCATCATCACGATTAATATCATCTATCACAAAAATTTATTGTATAACTATTTATGATGATGATGAAGTGATGATGATGATAATAATAATGATGATGATGATGATGATGATGATGATGATTATGATACTGCTGCTGCTGCTGCTGCTGCTGCTGCTGCTGCTGCTGCTGATGATGATGATGATGATGATGATGATGATGATGATGATGATGATGATGATAACGACGAAGACGATGACGACGACGACGATTATTATTATTATTTCTATTTTTTATTTTTTTATTATTAATTTATTATTATTATTATTATTATTATTATTATTATTATTATTATTATTATTATTATCATTTTTATTATTAATATTAATATTATTATTATTATTATTATTATTATTATTATTATTATTATTATTATTATAATCATCATCATTATCCTCATCATATTCATCATCAGCATCTTAATCATTTGTTGTTATTATTATTTTAATTATTTATTTATTTTTATTATTTTTATTTTTATTATTATTATTATTATTATTATTATTATTATTATTATTATTATTATTATTATAATTATTATTATTATTATTATTATTATCAATATTTTTATCAATATGATGATGGTGATAATTAGTTTCCAGACCTCAAAGATGAATCATCTTAAGGATAATCACAATAAGCCATTCTTCATGTTTAAATCAATTTAAATCATGAGTTGCAGCTAATTGAAATAATGTCCCTTGTTAAGCTTAACAATTTTCGAGAAATTTGGGGCCTATTTTTTTATAATTATTTACAAATACCAAATCGATGTTCCTTTTCGTAAACCAAATTTATCATTCTCAAACCTCTGATGAATGAAAACGCAAATACGGCGTTAAATGCATTTTTGGCAAAAATGGCAGAAATGTTAATTAATTGCTTTACGGTAATAAATCTCAATTCGATTAATGACGTCAGTCGTGGTACATCTTCTTCATCAAGTGTATACAATTGTATTGTGTTCTTAAACTAGTTGATGAATTTGCTTCCTTTTCTTTGAGAAATAACTTGAATAGATACTACGAAAACCTTTTATAACTTCACCGATTAACATATATAGTGTTCATTCTTACAAAGGACAATATAGAAAGGCCGTTAAAGCAGTCATTAAGTGTGACGCAAATAGGACGCTGACTGTAAATTTTAAGCTTTGCTGACAGATAAATAACATTCAAAAAGTTGCAAAAAATGCGGCGCCATAAATCATAAATACAAAATGTACAATAAAGGTTAAATAATGTCATTCAATCTCGTTCCAATGATAAGATGATAACACATTGTGGTGATTGTATATGAAAATATTATACTACGTAAATACGGGTAAAAACTCAATCACTTATTTTAGTTATTATTTGAGAGGGTGGGGTCAGAATGTATTGGGATGTAAGAGAGTGGTGTAAGATTACATACAGGGATGTAAGGGAGTGGGGGTAAGATGTCAGGTGATTTTAGGAAGTGGGGTAAAGGTATTTGGGATTTTGTCGGGTATAGGTCTGGTATTGTGATCTGAGGGGGTGGGGTAAGACGATATTGGGGTATTTGGATGTGAGGGCTGGGTTCAGATGATATTAGGACTTTTGGATGTCAGGGGTGGGGTCAAATGGTATCGGGATGTGAGGGTGGGGTCGGGTATTGGGATTCGAGGGTTGGGGCCAGTGGTATTCATATGTCATCAGGTTTGCATTTAAAAACACCTTATACTGTATAACACCAATGCAATAACATTTTGTGTTATATAAAACATCTGTTGAAGATTATAATCACCAAGAAGTGCATTAAATTACCCTTTTAGAGAATTTTGGTGGAATTCACTTCCGTTTGAATTAATGTGTTTCCCCAAGCAATCCTCCTTTTCCCCTTTTGATAATCATACTACTTAAATTTGACAAACGTTTCCGTAAAAATTGAGAAAAAAATAACAACACAAAATAAACTTATTCCTTGCAATTTCCAAGTGTTAAAATATATAGTTTGTTTTTTGAAAATCATACGTAGGCGGTTAAGAAAATGCGGAAGAAATCACTATATCTGAAAGCATAGGTTTCAGAAAAGGTGATATGTTTAATATATACTAATATATTTATACATATCACTAGCGGAACCAAGTAGGGGGATGTTCGCACTCGTCAGTGTTTACTTTTAATGTCAATACCGGAGAAAAAAAGGTAATAAAGTACGCTCAAATTGCATGTTTTCGTAGTATATATTATTACCACCACATCCCCCCGCTAACATTTTAATCTATTTAAATTTCTGTTTTGACGGAGTGGTTTGTCTCCAAAGGTTGTGACCCTAAGTTACGTCCTCTCTAACGTCAATTCCTGGAGCCGCCCCTGGTAAGTATATTTCAAAACACTGCCACCTAAATCTTAGACGCTGACTGGCAACATGACCACAAAACATAATTGTAGGATAATACAACTCCGTAGCCTAGAGGTTAGGGCATCCGTCAATGGAGCGCGAGGTCGAAAGTCGTAATATAATAAGTTCTTTTAGCTTGGTGTAGCGGAAGTTGACCGCTTATAGAATCACCTTAGAGTCCATGTCCTGGGCAGAAACCAATACTGGTGTCCATTTTTAGAGGTCATGAGAAGACTTCTCATGTGGGGATCGAACCCACAACCTCTTGAGCGAAAGGCGGACACATATATTGCGAACAATCTACAAGCCCTAATAACAGGAATAAAGTTAAGCTGACTTTTTTGTTTGGGTATAACTTATGTAATATTTACATTCTAAAGATGTTTTCTGTTTCTTTTACAAGGAATTTTACTTTATGATAATCACGAATAATTAATTTCCATTTTGCAAAAATTGAAAATCAAGATTACTCTAGAAATTCGGCTTTATGAACTACGCTTCATAAGCTTGTTACACTATTTCCAGAAATTGGGGCCAGTGGGCGGTTCAATAAAATACTTTAGTTGTAAATTTTATTATCTCAAAAATCTGTGTAAACGTCACGAGTGGCAAAACATTGGTGGTTTTTATTTCCTCCACTTTATGTTTATTAATACTGGTTCAAGGTCAATATACACATATATGAAGCAAAAAAACCGAACATATGATAGCACGAAATAGTTCAACGTACGACTAAAATTGACTGAGGCTTTTTTTAAACGGCCCCCGACCCCTATTTCAAGAACAAGCTAAAAGGTGCACTCTTACTCCCAAATAAGAACTATCACAATTAATACAATTCTTTTGGTATACCAAAAATGATGAAAACACACGTCGAAAACAATGGTTCTTATGACACCACTAAGATAATTTCAACGTACGAATAAAATTGACTAAGGTCTTTATTGACCGCCCCCCCCCAGGCCCCTATTTTTTCGAACAAGCTTTAAGATGCACTCTTACTCCCAAATAAATAGTATCACATTTAATACAATTCTTTTGGTATAACAAAAAGGATGCATGCATGTCGAAAACAATGGTTCTTATGAAGGACACCGAGTTTCATTTGAAAGAAAGGTGCAGATAACATGGTATTTCTACCTTATGAGACTATAGTAGATCACTGTAAATCTTTTAATCTTTTAGCACTCACCAATCATTTAGTATTATTGCGGTTTCAGCTATTAAATACACGGTTACAATCTTGTTATCAGTGATTAATTTATATTTTCCATAAATGCATTATTTAGTAATTAGTAGTATACCGGGGATAGCCGGGGAAATGGGCCGTGTTTTTACCTTTCAGGTGGCCCCGCAGTGCCGGGTGAATGCGGTGGTTTTGTCTTCGCTTTAAATATAGCGGAGAATGGGCCTTACCTAGGGTCCTTGGGTGCGGGGGCATTTGGCGGGGATTTACCATTGGTTTGTCCACGCAGGGCGGGGATTTTAGCCGGGCTTGGCTGGACCGAAAGTCAAAGTCCCCGCTATTCCCCGGACCTGGGGGGACCGTGGTTACAATTGACTGGTGCATTATGCACCAGTCAATTGTAACCACGCCCCCCCCGCACTGATGGTTAAACCCCGGCCAAATGCCCCCGCAGCCCAGAGACTCTATATAAGGCCCAATCTCCGCAAAATTTGGCGCTATGGCAAAACCACCGCGGTCACCCGGCCCTGCGGGAACACCTGGAAAGTAAAAACACGGCCCTTTCCCCCGGCTATCCCCGCTTTTCCCCGGACCTGGGGGACCGTGGTTACAATTGACTGGTGCGTTAAAGTTTCATTAAGCCTGATCATGATGAGCCCAGTATTTCTATGTTGGTAAAACTGTGTCATGTACTCGTTTTTAATTATTTTGAAACTTTTAAATATAATCACGGTTGAATATTTTTTTGGGATCAATTTAAAACCCTCGCCAAATGATCTCAACAAGCTGCAGTAATTGCTTACATGGCTTTGGTGACGGATCAATTTTAAAATACCTTACCAGAGGCAAAGACATACAATAAGAAATTGATTATAATATCCCCGGTCACATCAAAGGAACTGAACGCTGCTCTGTGTTGTTCTTGTTGTTCATGAAAGTTAAAATGTCCATTTATCAATTGTCAATTTGTTTTCCACACAGTGTCGATGAACATACAAAAAATAAGATCAAACGTTATAAAATGATTTAATTTAAATGCATGACGCCATGAATACGAACAGTTTCAAGTCCAGAATCAGAAAAGTACTTTAATATAATTACACAGAATCATTCGTCAATGTGAATAATTGTATAATCTCGAATATTAATAAAATTGAGCACATTTCAACATCAAAACTCAACGAGAAGGAAGGGGTACAACCAAATGAAGGTTTGCAGTTTTGTCACATAAGTCCGGTCTGAACTCAGACTTGCGACTGTTCACAATATCACGCTAGTAATCAAGACATTTCCCAATCATAAATATATTTTTTAAACTAAAAACATGGTATGATACAAAAATATAAAAACATAATCTATGAGAAAAAAACGTTTCAAAAGAACAAGTTCACACAGGCATACATGTATACACGAAAAAGATCCAAATGCACTATGCACCAGTCAATTGTTACCACTGCCCCCCCCCCCCCCCCCCCCCAGGTCCGAGGGTATACCGGGGATAGCTGGGGAAATGGGCCGTGTTTTTACCTTCCAGGTGGCCCCGCAGTGCCAGGTGATTGCGGTGGTTTTGTCTTCCCGCCAAATATAGCGGGGAATGGGCCTTACCTAATGTCCCTTGGGTGCGGGGGCATTTGGCGGGGGTTTCACTTATCTTATAACAATTAAATAAAAAATCTTCACCTCCCCCACGTATATACTACATTGTAGAAATCTTGAAACTGGATAACAGGCCATGTCATATCGACCAGACAAACGCCTTATAGCGTCAATAAATTGTTCGATGTCAGATACATGAGGTAGGATTAGGCCTCGGATTTGACGGAAATTTGATACCGAATAATCAGTGTAAAACCCTTAATGTCTTATTTCAGTCAATGTATTGATGAGCAGTCAGTGTATGCAGCATTCAGTTTTAAAATAGTTCCATTCCTAATATCATAAATGATTCATATACTATTTTACAAACTAATTAGATAATATGATAAATGCTTGTTTTACTCCACGTAAAATTCTAATACATGTGCTATACGTAACGTAAGCCTTTAAATATATACATGCTTGTTTACAATGATTTTGCTAAATATTTACAATTATGACTGTTCCCGCCACAAAACCACAACCTTGAACTAATTATCTTCGCTTCACTCCACCTAACCTACGTTTTTTCGCAGATTCAACAAAAATCGTAGTAAAATTCTACTATAACATGCCCACGTGATCATGTGAACTTTCGAACCAGATATCCAATCAAATATCACTAGTACGCATAATAAAACACCGTAAAACCGCCGAGAACCTACGATCGTAACTATTTTTATCAAAGTTCACGGAAAATTCTATATTAGGCAGCATATGTTCCGGTTTACGAGGATAGCCGATGTTCACCGAACGTTTACGATCGCTCCATATTTGGTAAAAAGTCTCTCGCTTAGACGAAAAGTCGTATGACGTCAATAGCCGGAATGCGACCTTGCTAATCGTATAAGGCAATGTAGTATCCGGCGTAAAATGGCGGTTAACTCATACTATTGAAGTTTACTGCAAAGTATGATAATAATTGTAAATATTTTCTATTGCAATATACGCAGTTTGACATGATGTTCATAGCATGTAAAAGAATTTCGGAAATATTATGTAGATATTGGAATATTATCGTTTGACCTAGTTATCTGCGGTAAAATTGTATTGTAATTTGTGCCTACGTCAATGGCTTTCGTAGTTGTCGCTAGGGTGGTAACGCGTCGCTGATTGGCTGACTGTTATTCTGATTGGCTGAGAGGGAATACTATTGTGTCTTGATTTGGAAGTGTAGTACTACAGTTTCATTCATAAATTTGTGAGATACGTTAGAGAGATTCATTCATAACTTTTGAGAGCTAGAGTTAACTTGGTTCTGACTTCGCAAAAGAGTTCGATTGTTTAGCATTCAATAATAGATGGACATTTAATGTTGGATTTAAATGTTGTAATTGTTCGCATTGGATAAAACGGTGAACACTTCGGAACCTTCCGATATGATTATGGACGGTTTGGACACTCTTTCCCAAGTCGCCTTGGCGGAGACAATTTGTTTTGACAGCTATCACGATGCAGGATTTGGTTCATCCAGGCTCCCGTCGGAGTCTGTTGAGGAGCTGAACACCCCTGTCACATCGTCGTCGGACTTGGCATTCTTTGTTGATACTTTGGATGCGTTACCGATCTCGGCTTCGGGTAGGTTTCACTTTGAAAACATTGATAGTCTGTGGTTAGTGATCAGCTGTTTTGGGTTACATGTACATGTCGAGTTTTGGCTTTATACGTTTGGTTTGCGGTGTAAAACGGTATGACATTTGATGTTTAATGACTACAATACTATTAGGAACTATACTTGAGTTATTTCAAATGTTTACAATGAATGGAACAAGAAATATTCAGCATTTTTTCGCGTACACCTTAGATGAATAATACTTGAACGCTAGATTCTATTTATAGACTATCTGCGTCACAGTTTTGATTGATGGTGGTATAAAAGCTGTACTTTTATTGCCGTTTATTGCTTTATGCGCCGCGCTACTAATAATCAATTAGGTTTATACGGTTGATAGGGTTTGTTATTAGTGTATTGTAGTGGTCATTTGTGAAAATATAGTAGTAAATTTGTTCAAAGACCGTGAAAGCCTCTGATATCGATCATCTCATCGGAATGCGTTTACGTCATAGGACTTCATTATGGGCGGTGCTTAGCAATGTACGCTCTATTAATAAAGTGCAATGACGTCAATTGATGGAGTTTTCCGTTTCGCTGTTCTATTTTTGGATACAATCAATTACATGACGCACTGAAACCTCAATTACTACAACATAGAAGCCTTCATTCATAAAATTCTTTCTACGAGCGGAGTCTGGAAAAATGATAGATAATATACATGAACAAGATGCGCGGAGCGTATTACATAATAAACCACTGGTGTTAAATATAAGCGGTAAATGATATTAAATTGCTTTAGTATAAGTGATTGTCCTGAGACAATATGATATTACGTAATAGAATTTAAAAAAATACTATTGAAATTTTTTTAAAAGAAATTACAATTATAATTTGGATGCATTGTTTCAAATTTTTCGACTTACATAATAATTTATAAAAAAATCTTTGATTATTTTTAAGCTTAGAACTTTAAGCAATATAGCATAAAAAAACTTAACCATTTTTTCATTTCTCATTTCAGCTACCCTTGAGGCATCGGTCAATTTACCGGATAAGTTGACGGAGACCCTGTTTGGCCAGTGTCAGTACTTCCGACCGCAGCCTAACCAGGGATCCCCGTCTCCCGGAAGCTCATACAATGGTCCTTCCTCCTCGGGGTCCAACGTGTATGGCACCGACTCGCAGATGGGAGGTGGGTGCCAGCAGCGACTTCACTATACCGGAACTCTGGTCACTAAACCCGGGTTCACACCAACCACTACGGGATGCAGCGACCCGATGCAGAATCTTGGCATACTCGGGCCACTCAACTTTTTTAACACGATTATATCGCAGACCATGCAGGCCGGGGCTATTCAAGCACAGGTGCCACAGGGCTCGTGCAACGTTCCTTGCCAGGGCCAGCAGCAAAATATGATGAGCCAACAAGACATCAACGCGATCATCTCCACACTGTCGGACTATCAGCAGAGTGGATCAAACTCACTTTTCAGTTCTGCACCCACAACTCCTTCACAGCAGTCACAGGCCGGCTCTCCGCCGCCCGACACCGGAAGTCAAAGTCCCATTGACACTTACTCAACGGGCTTTGCCTCCCCGCCTTTGACATCCCCTGTGACACCGTGCTCACCTCATTCGACGCCTGAGCCCGCTTCTTCCGGGTGTGACAACCTGGACACAATTGATAACGTGTTTTCCATACCACCGCCTCCTTACAGCGCCTCATACTGTAACACCATCAACTTTCCACTTAAACAACAGAAATCTACATTCAGCAGCTGTTCGCAACAACAAGGGGAGGCCGTGCCATTTTCCACCGGAAATCTAAGCGGGCTTAGTTTTTCTAATACCGGTATGGACACATTGCAGAACGTGCCACAGTTTCAGGCTAATGACATTACATATCAGACTCAGTCTTCGAACATTGGTGCTAGTTTCAAATGTACAATTCAAGGCAGTTTAACAGCCCAGAATCAACAACAACAACAACAACAACAACAACAGCAACAGCATGCACAGTTACCGGACTTTACCGCGCTGCAGACTACACAAAATCATCAAAGACTTAGCGTTACCCCACCCATGTACAGTAACGTGCCAATCAAAACTGAACCAATGTGTGATATGAGCCCAACGGACTCCTTTCTCTTGCCTTCTTCTTCTCATGTGAGCTATGATCAAACTCAGTCGGCATCAAAAGTTCCAATTACCGGCATTCTTAATCAGCCGTATCAACAAGGTCAGTTAAAACTACTTCCGGTGAAACCACGCAAGTATCCCAACAGGCCGAGCAAGACTCCGCCGCACGAGCGCCCATACCCGTGCCCCGCTGAGGGCTGTGACCGACGGTTCTCGAGGAGCGATGAGCTCACGCGGCATCTCCGCATCCACACCGGCCAGAAGCCGTTCCACTGTCGGATCTGCATGCGCTCCTTCTCGCGCAGCGATCACCTCACCACGCACGTGCGCACGCACACAGGCGAGAAACCATTCTCGTGCGACTCGTGCGGACGGAAATTCGCGAGATCTGACGAGAAAAAGAGACACGCTAAAGTGCACTTAAAACAAAAGGCGAAAAAAGAGGCGAAACTTATGGCCGGAAATGTATCCATGCCCGGCACACACACGCCATCACTTATGGACAGTATGTCTTATGGTTCGTGCTCAACCAGCGTTCCAACGTCGACGGTGTCTTCTATACCGCACGTGGTAACAACGGTGTCGTTGTAATCATGACGTCACTATAGGCGGTCGGAAAAAAGGCATTATCTCATCATATCTGCTTGAACTTTTGACTTTAAGACATTTGAACAAGGACCGTTTTATGGGCAAAGGAACTGTTGCAGTAAAATTTTCTAGTCAAGAAAATTTGGTCGTATACATATTTTCATGTGTAAAACTTTTATAAAGCTATATTACTACGTTTAATCATAGACGTATGTATAATTATAATTGCCATATTCACAAAATTGAACGCATAATCAAGCAACATATGTTCATATATTAAAAACATTTTGCTAATAGTCTTATGTAATTGTAGTCGAATCTGTTACTCGATCTTTTGTATAAATCGGCAATGTGGATAACATAAGTATGGTTAAAATTGGCACTTTCGGTACAAATGTCGCCTGGTTAAATGATCTTTTAAATGAATGCTTCAATCTTCAATTATCACTTTCGCTTTGCTTCGTTTAAGCTAGCTTTAATGTCGTTCATATATTTTATTTTCATTATGTGAGATTATCTTTATACATTATGAGCCAAAGACCAAATTATATATTATGTTCACAACCGATTGCGTAGTTTTAAATTATAGCTATAATCTCAAGTAGTGAATTATATTTTTATCTAATAAATTGTCTCCATGGTTTTCATTAATGAATAATTACTTCATTAATATTGTGGAAAATCATTAGTGTTCTATTTGATTTTCTAAATCAGTTGAAATAACTGACTTTAAGTAGATAGATTACTAGTATATTAGTAAATTTACTCTTATTTACTGTTGTAAATACATTTATTTTTCTGATAACAATGTTTTGGAAGACCTCGTTAATAGTTTAATTGTCGTTATACTATTGTTTTAATGTGCTTATTCTGTTGAGCAGAAATATTTGTTTATATTTTTTTTCAAGTTTAATTGTTACATAAAGATGCCATACATGATTTTTAAAAAGCTTTAACAGGTATTATTTATAGCTTTTTGCTTGTTTTTATCTCGATGCGTAGATATCTTGTTTTTCAGTCTTTATCAAAAAAATAAAATTATAAGTAAATCGATATTATATTTTCTTTACTTGGTTTTAAAGACAGCCTGGCGCAAATGATTCTATAAGCTAATAACATTCAAAATGGTGAACTGTGCGTTTGATACCATTATCAGTACTAAAGCTGTGAGAAAATTACTAAAAAGGGACAAAAATGAAACTCATTTAGAAAAATCCCGTACGGAATTTAGAATGGAAATACTACGTATATGCGCTAATACCAAGCATATTTTAAATAGATTATTTTTTATCTTAGTCACTCTTATTGTATGAGTGGAATTTGGCTGGTATCGATATATTTTTTTGTAATTTTGTTATACTTCAAACATTACCGTCGCATAGGTAGATTTTTATTGATGTTTTCTTTTTTTTAAATAAACTTGGCTGCCTTTAACGCTGGGTGTGTCTTTAATCTGATGCAGCATGCTACTTATAAACACCAGAATATACATTTAAAGCTGCACTCTCACAGATTGACAGTTTTTAGGTGTGTTTTTTCATTTTGTCTCAGAATCAGCTGATTTTGGCATCAGTGCCTTTAATTACGTCATAAAAGATAACTCACAATAGAACTGATCTCATCTATTAAACTACCAAATATATCAATTTTTCTTAAAGCATTAGTAACGCGTTCAGCCTTAAAACATCATTTTTTGAACAAAATATAAAAAGTTGTCAAAACGATCAATCTGTGAGAGTGCAGCTTTAAACTGATGCAGATACTTATATGTAATAGGGCATCTTTAAATTTCGTTCAACATGTGATCTTGTTATAAACTGTGCTAGTTATATGTTGTGAATTTTTGACATTTACATTTTCTTGTTATGAATGAGATACTTATTTTTCCATTTGTTATAAAACTTATTTTTCTCTAAAATCACTTTGTGGTGTATATTGCCCCATCAAAAATCGATTTAAAGGGATATACATCTACACATGAATGAGGCATAGCTTTACTGGAAAGGGCCATTTCTAGAAGCGGCCAAATACAGAATATAGGTGGAGAATATCCCTTTGAATCTATTTTTCATGGAATTTGTTATGATAAAAGTTGCATTTTCTTACTGTGAAACAGTCTACACTATTTCAAATAAAAATGAATAGAAAACTTTCATTTGTGTTTTCTTTTAAATTGTCGATGTAGAGGATGATGATGATGGTGATGATGATGATGATGATGATGATGGTGGTGGTGGTGGTGGTGGTGGTGGTGGTGGTGGTGATGATGATGATGATGATGATGATGATGATGATGATGATGATGATGATGATGATGATGATGATGTTGTTGTTGTTGTTGGTGATGATGATGATGATGATGATGATGATGATGATGATGATGATGATGATGATGATGGCAAACTGATAACAGAAAGCTGACTAACATGTTTGAACACATACACATAACACTGTATTTGCCAACTTAAAAAAAGATCCGCTCATACATTGCTAAAATTAATACCATCTCCAGGCAATTATTATGGCAATCCCAGATCATCTCGCCTTAGAGAAAGCAAATTATTTCCTTACATGACATAGAAACTGTCTATATGCCGCCCAGTCTCATTTACATAAAAGGCCATGTTTCTGAGATCCATTGAGATATTTTTCCAAATATAGAATTTCTCCGCATTAACGTCGGTATTGGCATCCACGTCACAGTGACGCTTGTGTCTGCAGTCCCGATATAGCAGGCGCTTACCTAATAGCTGCCAGGAATCAATGCTCTCCCCGGGAATTATCCAATGCCATTTACAGATTTATTTCTGTGGGAAACTCGCGGCTGGCTTGTATTAAATGGCTGGATAATGAAAAAATACATGTTTTATAACTATTTTATTAGTTAGTACTTTTGATCAGCAAAAACTACCGCCAGACAAGAACTTTGTTCACGAAACTTGTAAGTGATACCAAACACCAGCTGGTAACTCCATGTATGTATGTTTCGTGTCTTAAACAGCATGTTCTTACCTTCTTTCATTGTATGTAAGTTTTGTATCTGGAAATATCCTTCTTTCTAGATGCCACTCGAGATGTGGAGATTCATGATTTCCTGAACAAAGAGGGCTCTAACCACAGGTGTCCGTCATATTGCTTGATCACTTAAATAATTATATAATGATGTTTTTCAAGTTGTACTCTTAGAAATTTATTGTATTTTTTAACAATATCAAAGGACAAAAGGGCCATATTTCAGTGATCAAGTTATGTGACGGGCACCTGTGGCTCTAACTGGCCATGGCTGGTGTAAGTGTCTGATGTTTTGCATTACGAGGTCAAGCTTTTACCAACTGGTTGGGCCAAAATTACAAAATAGCTTTTTTCTGTATATGGTACAATCACAGGTGCCGGTAGTATCTAAGTCAACATTCAATGATAAATAATTTAAAAACATCAACATATATACTGGTTGGTCAGTGCGGGGTATAACCTGAATAACATACTAACATGAGCTAATACGGTCATTCGGAACACCTCGGTCATTCTCCATCGAAAACAACCTCAGGTGTATATGGACGGTTTACAATGTCCGAAATATTTACATTTTACTACGTTGCAGAAGATCGCGTAGTAATTTCAATTTAACAGTTAGACTTTATGACTTCACTCTTGGGAATCTTACTTATTTATGCAATAAAACACTTCACTTGCAATTAATTTTAACTTAGTAATACAAAATACACGTTAAAACACTTCTATTAATACTATTATTTAAATTCAACTACTACTTCAACTGATATATCGGCATACATCCGATGGAAAATGGCCGAGGAGTTCCGAATGCCTCTAACATTTCCAAGTCTTATATTGATGTTTCTCGCTCCAGCCGCTATTCCCACTTACCATTCCAGTCCATAGAAGTCCTGCTCCAGGGCTATGGGTTACAGGAAGGCGACAAATATAGCACCTATAACGACCGAGTAGATCCATATATGGAACGCTAACGAGGCCGTCGGCCCTGATGGTTAAAAGACATGCAGAAATGTCTGGAGACATACTGGTATACTGATGGGGTGAAGCGATATAATTCTACTGTTTGATGCCAGCGGTTTACAGACACATTAGCACTCAGTTAACTACTCCAGTGATATCTGTAGGTGGCCGCCTAGCTAGTACCAAAGAATACAAGGGCTGGAGCCCCACCTTCGGCGACGAACTCTAGGTCCCATAAAAAAGGATAGCAATACACATATCTTCTCCGAAAACAGTCTCGAACGTGATTCGTATTTGTTTTCACAATTATGCTTAACTAGCGGACCCAGGGGTGGGGGTAGGGGGCTCCTTGTGTTTGTATAAAATGTTTAACAATTTATTGAACACGGAATTTCAATGCAAAGAGAACGATATAATGAAATACAACTATCAAACCAACGATCGTTGATATTGTTTTTTCAAGAACCGGTATTCATAACATCTATTTAGACATTTATCTTATTAAAGTTATTAAGAAATAACTTAAATTGTCAATTTACTGTGTAAATATCAGTCCTGTTTTAATCATATTGAAAAAGAAATTGTTACTTTTATGAAGTGTGTAATTGAAACTAACTAATCTTTATCGTGTTGAATGTTAATGACCTGTAGAAAACAAGAGAATATGCAAGATTATATTTGCCACTAGCAGATACTTCATATCAACAGTTAATACAATACAAATAACTGACTGCAGATTTAGTGTTCGTGATTTATGACCCCTAAGCCACAATACACGGCGCGACAGAGTGTCGCTTCAGATAATGTGTAAAATGAGCATATCGTTAGTCCATGCAAGAATCAAGAATTGACTTATATTAATGGTACAATCGTAACAACTCGGCCATCTCCGGCAAACTTCGAGATATACCAATTCTGTTGGAAAATGCCCGATCCGATTGTCGATCGTATGCATACGTTTTGGTCACATGTCACTTTATTTCACCACAGATGCTTGAAAGTATGATGCCGATCCCAACAGCTGCATTGGCTTAATTTGAATAGTTGCATGTTGCCTCAGCTGGGTAAAATCAGTCTTGACCCTGAAAAAAAACTACATTCAATATTCAACTTAAGTAAATCTTATGGCCATACGTCATTGACTTCATTAACTCTATTGGCCATATGTTAATAACAAGTAATCCGATTAGCTACATCGTTCTTAGATCCAATTAAGATCAATATTGAATACCAGCCCAGGTCTGTTTATCATGTAATGGGACAGAATAATTATGATTTATCGACGATATTACAACATATTATCAAAGTTAAACATATATAATATAATTGACAATTATATAAACCCAGTGGATTTTAAGATTATATGACACTAAGGTTATATGACACTAAAAAATAGCAGTCAATACACTTCGCTAATAACGATAAATAAAATTTAAAAATTAATTAGTTAAAATAAAATCGTCGTTAAAAGTTTTTCGTATGATAAAATCTGTCAAAATTTGCAATAACCGTTTTTTTCATATTGGGTAACTTTAAATTATTGGATTTCTGTTAAAAGGTAAAAAAAATGCTGATTAAACTAAATAAATCTTTCGGATTACCAGCCCACAATCTAATGACCTTGTCGAGGACGCACGGTTTGTCCCAGATAAAGAATACCGCCATCATCCACCCACGCCGCCCGCACTAACCGCAAAAAATGTTATCGAAATAGCAATCCATTATTCACTCAAATGACAGCCTGCGAGGTAACCGCAATTGTCATTACTGCTGAAAAAAAAATATGTACAAACAAGTTAATTGCCTCCCCCAACTTCGATCCGATTGGTCGAACCGTTGAACCAATTTATCTCCGCGAGCCTGAAATAGTTTTCCCGATGCAGTCCATATTGAAAACGTCTGTTAGCGTCACAGACAATATTACAGTTTTTTTTATCCAATTTCATTTCAGCTTCCAGCTGAGCTGTGGAATATTGCTCCATATATCTCTTGGAAGCCTTAAAGCAGCTCTAAAATTCCTGTAAAACAAACATTCGGAATTTATTGTTTAAATTTTGTTTCTAACAAATTGTTAACCACAAAATGTTTTTATTATGTAAACATCCTAGATTTACCCTTTATTGCAAAATATTTCACTACTACTTTTTAACAATAATTCATCTTGTGTTGACGTTGTAATTTTATGGTTTCGCTTATTTTCCTGTTTGCTCGTAAACTGTTTGTTCGTTTATTTAAGCATAATTGCCTGAATGCATTAAAAGTTGTTGTTTTTGCTGTTGTTGTTGTTGTTGCTGCTGCTGCTGTTGTTGGTGGTGTTGTTGTTATTGTTATTGCTCTTGTTGGTGTTGTTGATGTTGTTATTGTTGTTGTTGCTGCTGCTGTTGCTGTTGTTGTTGATGTTGTTGTTGAATAAACAGTTTATTTATGCTCACCTAGCCCCAATTTCTCCAAACGTCTTAAGTCCGTTATAACAGGTTCAAGCTAAGTTCACTATTTTTGTATATGGTTTCTTTACAATTTACATTTTTAGGAGTAAAGGAAATTACTTTTTTATTTAGTAAAATCAAGATTAAGTAAGAAACTTGGCTTAGTAAAATAAGGTACTTAAGCTTGTTAAGCTTAAGAACATTCGAGAAATTTGGGCCAAAACTCGACATATTCGGTCAGGAGCATGAAATCACTGAGTTTCAATATGTCCGCGGTCTTCGAGTATGGATCCAGTCAAGCTACATGTAGTTCGACCTGTAACGAATTTCAGGGAACATGTATATAAAATGAATGAATGAATTGTTCCGCATAAAAGATAACTTCACTCCTTAGTCTTAAAAGGTTTACCGTTTCAGACCCCCAAGGCCCATACGCACCTCTGTCTAAGATACAAGACGTTTATAACTTATACTACTCAATATATAGAAATAAAAATATTGTGGTCGAAACGTCATCAGGAGAAAAAATACTGCAGAAAAGGATCGATTTTTTTTTTTTTTTTCTCTCTTTTTATGTGTGTGCTTTTTTTGGAGGAAATTATCGTCAGTCTTAAGAAAAAGTAGAAAAAATCGCTATTATTGTGTCTCGAGTTTTTACCAATGAGTATATATAACATCCCATCGAACGTTTGTAATGGCTTCATCCCAAACAATGACCAGTGGGGGGATTTCTTGGCCTTATTTGGCATTGCCTTGCTGGAGACTCTTTGGGAAGGTTGAATGGATTTTTTAAGGAAAGAATCTCGTTTGAAAAAAGAAAAAAGAATAAAATGCATACGTTTTAAATTTCGTTTTATAGATTTAAGGATAAGTTCTCCTTATTTGGAAATACTACTTAACAGAAACATATATTATGATAAAAACGATCATCTACCTTAAAGTTCCATGGGTATAAGTTCGTGATATATTTCCTGAATGCATAACTCATGATCAAAGTACTGTAATTTTAAAGATAAAAACACGAAGCTTTAAGGATCATGTTGAGTTGTTTAAGAAATACACCAGGATATGCTTATGCTTTCACTGTATGGTAATGTTGCATACATGTATATACCTCTTTTTGTCTCCTGTTTTTGTAGACTGTTGTATTTAGTTGATACTGAGTTATATGATACAAAAATATTCGTAACACAGCTTGACCTAATTATACTAAGTGTTCAGGTTCAGGCCTCGGCCAATGGGATCATCAGACAGTTTCAGATTAAGGCCTCGGCCAATGGAAACATCGGACAGTTTCAGGTTCAGGCCTCGGCCAATAGGGTCATCGGAGAGTTTCAGGTTAAGGCCTCCGCCAATGGGATCATCGGACAGTTTCAGGTTCAGTCCTCCGCCAATGGGATCATCGGACAGTTTCAGGTTCAGGCCTCCACCAATGGGATCATCGGAGAGTTTCAGGTTAAGGCCTCCGCCAATGGGATCATCGGACAGTTTCAGGTTCAGTCCTCCGCCAATGGGATCATCGGACAGTTTCAGGTTCAGGCCTCCACCAATGGGATCTTTGGACAGTTTCAGGTTCAGGCCTCGGCCAATGGGTTCATCGGACAGTTTCAGGTTCAGGCCTCTACCAATGGGATCATCGAACAGTTTCAGGTTCAGGCCTCTACCAAAGGGATCATCGGATAGTTTCAGGTTTCAGATTTCAAAATACGTTCTGCCTTTGATTCCAGTTGAAATAAAAACTGCTTAAACTTTGAGCCTTGTTGTTGGCGTCACACAAAAACTGCAGCGTACGAGCGTCAGACATCTGACCTGAACATATTTGAAGAACAATGTAGCTTTAAAGCTTTTCCCCAGCCGCTGCCACCTCGGATCAATGCTGCAGCCAGGCAATGCTGCCTCATAAGTTCGCCAAGCGCTGTATCGACCTCATGAAAGCTTCTCAACTACCCCGTTATAGATCAGACGCTTAATCGACGTTTTAAATGGCAACTAGACTCAAATATAGCTGCCCGAATTCCCTTGATGTCCGCCCTCAACTTTGAGTTTATTGGCTGACGAAAGTAGAACAGACTTATATGGAAATGTTTCATTTTAGAACATCATGGCGTGTTTCCGATACCATGGTGATAGTTTAGGACATTGCTTGTTCTGTACCTCTGTAGTATTACTTCCAAAACCAGCAGTATCATTTGTATCCATGAAAGGCCGCGATAATCTTTCATTATTAATGCCGATCGCTATGTAAGTGCTATGGCTTCAAATAGATGCCCTACAGCACAGCCGTTTTTATATCAGAAATGTTTTTAAGTGTTTGCTATAGAATTAAGTACACACAAAAAAGTCATATACATTTTGTTCTTTCAGAGTACATGTACTTGCTTTTTTACTATGAGACGCACGCACGCACTTAAAGCATAGATATAATTAGAAATGCGTTTTAAGTCCTCTTATAGTTTCATTATTGAATAATTAAAAATGTTTACAATAATAAGTTTAAAAAAAAATGATAACACTAACGGGACCCGGCACACGTCCCCCCCCCCCTCCATATCGTCCAGGTTTACTTTTTAGTTCAATATATGTGAAAAAAGTACTATTATACCCCCAAAATGCACCATTTCGGACTAGAAATTGTTAAAGTTTCTTTGGTACGAACATCGTGGGTCAGACGTTTATGCTTGAAACTGTGCGGTAAATAAGTTCAAATATATATGTGTGTACATGGCTTAACATAGCCGCATTAAAGCGAAGAGTACGCAATATTTCTATGAGCTGAGCTGCAATGCTTCAGTAATGGAACCCAGTTGTTTATTTGGACATTAATATTAAGGATGCGATAAATATATCTGGCTAAAAACCTAGACTTAAAACAAATATAGGGTTCACAGCATTTCTGAAAACTATCCGAGTTGCGAGGCTAAGTTCCTGACTTGTTAATTTGAACAATCCTCAAGACATTTATAAATAAAAGTACAGTCGAACCCCGTTGGCTCGAACTCCCAGGGTGTGGCGAAAATACCTCGAGCCTCAGAAACTTCGAGCCTAAAGGGAATGTTTACCTTCGCTCTTTATAAAGAAATCGGTCTTTGACGTCTATTTCGAGCCAAGCGGGATCGAACCAAATGGGCTCGATTGTATACGATAATTAAATTCAACGAAAATGGCTTTACATAGACAGTTATTTCTAAGAAATCGAGGAGTTGCCATGCTCCAGTGTTTGCATCAAGTTGTTAATTTGGACATTCCTCTAGACGTCCATAAATAAAGTATGCGATAATAAGTTGAAATATATATGACTTACATCAATGAATAAGGAAGAGTTCACAGTATTTCTGAGAACTGGGCGAGTTGCAATCCTTCAATGTTGGCCTCAAGTTGTTAGTTTGGACATTCCTCAAGGCGTTTATTAAAAAAGTATGCGACAATTAAATTAATATATATATGGCCTAACAAATAGGCACAACGCAGGGAGTTCACAGTATTTCGAACACCTGCTAGTGTTTGCATCCATTTGTTAATTTGGACATTCCTCTAGACGTTTATAAATAGGACTATGCCATATATAGATTCAAATATATATGTCTTGCAACAGGGGCTTTGGAGCACATGTTCTGCTCGAGTGTTTGCACCAAGTTACTAATTTGAACATTTCCTTAGACGTTGTTGTTCTTGTTTGAGTTTATAAAGGTCTGCCCCCGCCCTATAACAGAGCTGTGTATTGTGGCTTGACCCCGTCACATCTCCAAGTGTGACATATACAATATTTTGAATCCAAAGGGGAGTTTCACCCCAACGGTTGGTTGGATATTCGCCAAAGGAGTATTTTTTCACGGTACCAAAAAGCCGCAAAACCTGCGACGAATGACATCTAGAGTGGTCCTACAGCTCTTTAGACATTTACGCACCAATTGAAATATAGACATTTATTACAAGGTGCCATGAATCACGTGACCACAAGCAGCGCAAGAATACATTCCTGATTCGGAAGACCTCGGCCATTTTCCATCGAAAACAACCTCGGATGTTTATGGACGGTGTACAATGTCAGAAATCTTTACATTTAACTATGCTGCAAGTAGATCGCGTAGTAATTTCAATATAACAGTTAAACCTTACTTATTATTTTACTCTTTGGAATATAAATTATGTATAAAATAATACACTTCACTAGGAATCAGTTTGAACTTGGTTAAATACAAAACTTACGTTAAAGCTACAATAAATTAAAAGTATTAACTAAAAAATAGGAACTACTTCTACAAATGTACCGGTGTTTTCGCTGGAAAATGGCCGAGGAGTTCCGGTTGCGTCAGAGACTCAGAGTAGTAATTTTTTGCTGGAAAATTTTAATCGGAGAGACAACGGAGGTAGTTGATTATATAATATATGAAAAATACATGAAGACATGTATGTATTGTTGACGTATACTTTTTACAAGCCTAAGTGATATTAGTATGGTGTTAGTAGGTGAGCCGATATGGTATATACGGGGCAAAGGAAACAGCGCCCCATATATCCCATATCGGGTCACCTACTAACCCTGTAACGTATATATCACGTCGACAACATGTTTACATGGTTCAAATTTTTCATTTATTCATCGGAATATTCATCGGTACGAGGCCATTTTGGTACGATATAAATTTGGGAAAATATGGGGTCACCGCGTGACAAGTCCTGGACCAATGGCCTTGCGTCGTCTATGTTGGAGGCGTGTATACGGCTGAACCCGATGTTAACTTTAAAATGTATAATTTGAATTATGTTGCATTTAAAATTGAGTTTCGAAATAAAACAGAAGCCATGCGCGTCACAGTAAATGTGTGTATTTCTTAGGACATACAAGTTATTAAAGAAAACAACTCATAAATTAGTCAAAATGTCAAACGTGTCGCTTGAAAGGTCACAGTTTTCCCTTGAGGCTATTTAAGGCAGCGGACACACAATTATCTGTTCTATATGTGACATTTCTTAAAGGCATTTCTTTCATCTTCTAGAAAAGAGAAATCCTATAAGGTCTGAGTATATTCAATGTGTTCGTAAACTATTGATTCTAGTAACTTTCCAAGCGTATTTAACTGCAATTATGCCATAAGATTTGAGTACGTGAAAACGACAAAAAATAACAAAAAAAATATTACACGCTTACAGGTGGTAAATAGAGATTCACCAGTGAAATAAAATCGATATTTCATTGTTTCGAACAGAGAAAATATCAATATGTTTATTCAGTTCACTCGTACAAATCAGCAAACGTCACCTGCTGACGTAATGAACGAAAATACCGCTTGCATCGTCGAGATAAAGTATTCATAGCTGATTCTGAGTCTAAAATCGTTAGTGAATATTTCTTTCAAAAAGTCTGAGTATAGCCTGAGTCTGAGGCTGAGTCTGAGTTTGAGTTCATAAAAAATGTACGTGAATACAGCCTATGTCTGGCACACAGGCGTCTTGCTCATTGCTTGTTTCTAAAATCTTGTCATTTTAATAAATATATTCAGATATGTTGTTTATCTCTTTATATGTACTCAAAATGATAATAATCAACATTTTAGAAACAATGAACCCGACGCCTGTGGTCTGACACACAAAATCAACGACATCACGGTCATTTCCGAAATAACACAACTTTCGCATACACTTTTTATACATTATTAAAGCATATTATACAAATAATAATT
Organism: Mya arenaria; assembly: GCF_026914265.1. Lineage (NCBI taxonomy): Eukaryota > Metazoa > Mollusca > Bivalvia > Myida > Myidae > Mya > Mya arenaria. The sequence goes on from NC_069133.1 coordinate 16,818,783, forward strand.
GTTTTAGAGTAAGATGGAAATATATTTTACCTAGTAAGCATTAAAAACAATTATGATAGGTCACTCCTATTATATTATTTAATTTATTTTGATGTTGATATGCACATTTTTAACCAGTATGACGCCGTTAAACATCCGGTGTATTCAGGGGCAGTTCCAGGATTTGACGTTAGAGGGGGCGTAACTTAGGGGCGGGACCTTTTGACCACGCCCCTCCCCCAGAATCGAAATGCATTTGGTTTAAAGTGTTGCAAGAGGGATTAGGGGGCACTCCCCCATGACATTTTAAGCAAATTCTAGTCCAAAATGGTGCATTTTAGGTATTTTTATTACTTTTCCTCCTATATTAATATAAAAAAGTAAACTTGATCGATTTCGGAGGGGGGGGGGGGGGGGGGGCGCAGAGTTTTAATTTAAACGGTATAGTTTCAGTGTGCACATAGGCAAAGATCCACCGGGTGATTGAAATGTTTTGTTAAAACACATGTAAGCTTAGATATCGTATGCAATTTTAAACATAAAAGAACTGTAGGATGTCATTGTATTTTAAGGAAGTTTTTTTGCATACATTTATTTGAATTATGGGCTCTAAAGTACACCACAGAAAAGGTTTTGAACATCTTCTCGTGTATCATTATAGGAGAAGGTTGCAGATCTGCATTTCAACAATAATTCATACTAAAATAACTGCTGCACATATGTAATACAATAATGCGTCATTTAATGCTATACTTGGACGAAACAGGATGCTTCTTTTGCGACTATTATCAGATGAAATCATTCAAATAAATCTAAAAGATAAACACAATGACGACAAAGAATGCCATTAAATAAAAGGTAGTACTTTCAATTTTATTTTTTTCCTTTCACAGAACAGAAATTAGCAATAATAGCGTTTTGGTGCATTAGCGGGTCCCGGGGGGGGGGGGCACCCTCGCCCTTACCTTCATCAATTTAATTTCAATATAGGAAATATTGTGAGGGAGGGGGTACAAGTCAAAGGTTACGCCCCTTAGTCATGCCCCCTGTAACGTCGAACCCTGGACCCACCCCTGGGGTGTACACATCAAGAAGTATGTTAAAAACGTTGGGATACATACCTGTCCCGCATATGACCAAAACTACTAGTTCCTTTAAGAAGTCCATGTCTCTTAATAAACAAACACTGCAAACCAAAAATCATTTTTTTAATTGAGTATCTGCATGGTTACCCGGGGCAGATTCAGAATTTGACATTAGAGGGTGCGTAACCTTTTAACTTTCCTCTGAAACTAAATGTAATCTATATAATAAAGCGTTTCCAAGGGGGATTGAGTGTACTCCCCTATGAAAATTTGAACGATTTATTTTCTGAAATGGTGCATTTTGGGCATATTATATTTATTGTATACTCCAAAATTGAAATAAAAAGTAATTGTAATTTTGGGAATCAGTTGGTGAACCCCCCCCCCCCCCCCCGCCTTGCTGTGCTAATGGTAGCACTATGACATTGAATTATCCTACATGTGGAAATACAATAACGTTTTTCATATGCCAGTAAAACATTCAAACATCGATCAATTAAATATTTGAGTTAATGACCATCAACAAGTTCTTCCAGAAATCATTTTCTCTGATAAAAAAAAATATTAAGAGATGCAAGAAACAAATAATACAAAAAGGATAATCAAAAAAAAATTTTTTTTTATCAAACTATTGCTGATGGGAGTTGGGAACAGTCAACCAAATTAATACCATACAATAACATAATTTATAAAATTATTTTTTTATAAGTTGATCTCTTCAGTCAAATGTTCCGAAGCTTACCATTTAGCCCTTAAACCACACGTGTAGAACTAATAACACACCATCTGCTAGACATTACATCCAATCAAGGGAAATATCATTATCTCCTTGTTCATAAATTCAAACACAATTTTTTTTTTCACTCTAGTTTTCATGTTTTTTTTTAATTATGATAATTTCTACATTTCTCATCAATTTGGGGAGGCAATTACTTTACTTAAAAAATGCTATGTAGTGTAAGTGTGTCGCCTTGAGCAAAAACTTCAGATTAAACCATTACCTATATCCAATATGTTACCATTACATAACTTACAAGTCATTAACGATGACTGATTACAATGGAGATATGAAAAGTGACTGCAACAGCATTTTGCAAGTTCCTCACACCAGAATCTGAAGTAGTGCTCAGGCTTATGCACAAGTCAGTTAATTGTAACCAGGGCCTCCCCAGGTCAGGGGAATAGAGGGGATTTTGACTTTGGGTCCAGCCAAGCCCGGGTAAAATCCCCGCCTTGAGGGGACGAACTGATGTTAAAATCCCCGCCAAACTCCCCGGCACCCCAGGGACCCTAACTAAGGTCCATTCCCTGCTATATTTGTAGCGAAGACAAAACCACCACATCGACCCAGCACTCCTGGACCATCAGGAAGGTAAAAACACGGCCCATTTCCCCAGTATACCCGCGGACCGGGGGTGTGTGTGTTGTTGTTGTTGTTACAATTGACTGGTACATTATGACTTGCTAATGGTATCGCTGGAAAGATTCATATTGAATCATTTAGAAGATTTACCAAGTGAGTTATTTAGAAGCTGGTGCATGTGCACTGACTAGTAAAGAGGCATTTTGTGCTAAACACTAAAAAAGTGAGGATTTAGTTTTAGACTTCTAAACAATGAAGTTCGCCTCAGCCTTGCTGTCTTCATTGTTAACATGACCAAAAATAAACGTTTATACAGTCTGGTTTACATGTTCTTGTCAAAACCAACATTGACCAACCATAAATAAATTTGAATCCTAAATATGTCCAGTTAGCGCCACTCACTTCTCAACCAGGGGACCTGGAGTGGATTCAATATTCAACTTAAGTTAATTTTATGGTCATACATCATTGACTTTATTCAATCTATTGGTCAGTTATTAATAACAAGTGATCCGATTAGCTACATCGTTCTTAGATCCAATAAAGACCAATATTGAATACCAGCCCTGGGGTTCCATTCCCGGCCTGGAGTCATGTGGGTTTGGTTTGTGGCTATCAAGCTGGACAAATGGGTTTCCTCCGGGTACTCCAGTTACCCCTAAAACACTGACTCGAGTAACATTGTGCCAAAGAGAGCAATTAAAATAATGTGCAATAACTTGTTTTACAATTATCGTAAAATAAATAAGTTTCAACTTAAAAATGAATCATATGAAATTGATCTAAACCTGTTTACCCAAGTAGATATTGTCCTAATTTAGCATATTTGGCAAAATATCAATGAAATAAACAATGAGAAATGTAGAAATCAGTTTTAAAATCTGTACTTTTGGTTTCACATTTGAACTGATTGCAATTTCCAAGACCCCTCTGTAAAATTGTCACACCATTCAATATTAATTGTGTAACAACATTGTTTACCGATAATGCTCATTATCTTTTGACTGTTCTTCCAAAAGCATTTAAATCTTTTATGTGATTGTCTTTTGAAATGATATTTATAGTACTTTCAGAGATTTGTTTTGAATACAGATGTTTTTTATACAGCAAACCAGATAGGGTAACAAGTACAATGATAAATGAATATTATGAATATTAAACTTTATTCCAATCAGATTCTCCCATTATTGTATATTTTGTCTCTTAAATTTTGAAACTCATTTTTTACCAAATGGAATTAGCATTTTAAAGCTTTAGGTTTTTTTTTAAGAAATAGTAAAATTCAAAATTTTACAAAAGTTGAAATATTTTTAAAAAGTTCTCAAGATGCTTTGTAATACCTTCCCGAGAAATTTTTGTTAGTTTTAATTTTTTATAGCCAAAAACATTAATATGCTTTCATGAATTTTAATCATTTTTTTTAACACTTCATATAAATTATACGGAGGATTGTTTCAGTGTAGGACGTATTCATTGAGTGAGAACAATTAATTAAATCTCATAAATGAAATATTTTTTTGTGTTTGCAAGGTAAATATATATGAATTAATTTAAATAAATAATTTATTAATAATTTTAAATTGGAATCACGCCTAATTTTAGCCAAATGACATCATACAGAAATGATGTCACTCATTCATCTTCCCAGCAAAGTGATTTTGTTTATTTTATTTTTTTATAGTGAAGTGAAAGTTTGAAACGATTGAAAACAACCAAAAAACATAAAATTAAATGTTTTATTCATAAAATTGCTTAATAATCAAAATAAAACATGATGGTATAATAATTATGATTCACCCTATTAAATGAGAAAATCATGTCGACATAATGACAAAAGGCAGCGAGGTGTTTCAAACTTATTGAATTAATTTCATACCTTTTCACATATACGCCTTCAGTTTCAAATGATTATGTTATTTATAGAAGTATGTGGTATAACTAAATGTAAACCATTTCATGGGAAGGTGTTTTACTCCTTCTATAAATCTTATTGCAATTTTAACTTTTCAAAAACAATACATTAATAATACTGAACATTTTCGATGAAAATATATACAGTATATACTTACAGTTAATGTCAGTATAATTCATGAATTAATTTGTCTTTTAACAATTTCAAGTCTTTAAACAATTCAAGTATTTCAAGTCTTCTAACAATTTCAAGTCTTTTAACAATTTCAAGTCTTGTAATAATTTCCAGTCTTTTATCAATTTCAAGTCCATTTAACAATTTCAAGTCATTTAACAATTTCAAGTCTTTTAACAATTTCAATTCTTTAAACATTTCAAGTCCTTTAACAGTTGCAAGTCTTTCAAGAACTTCAAGTCTTTAAATAAGTTCAAGTCTGTCAAGTCTTAACAATTTCAATTCAGCATTAACAACAGCAAAGCATTCTGAAGCCTAACTGCCAAAAACTAGTTACACTTGTGCTCTTTTTTCAATAACCCCTGTTATAAATTAAAACTTGATGAACAATTAATATACAAAATGATATTCTAAAGGCTTTATTCAGCCATATGTAATTCCAAGAAAGCTATATCAATTAAGACCCACTATTGGTGGCGCTGGGAAAGAATCTGGAGTTTGAGCGAGTCTGCAAGCTTTTTACCTGTGTTCATCTTTGACCATTAATTTTATTTCCCAGTAGATCAAGGGGCATTATCTAAGATACAATTTATTCAGAGTGACAAACCTTTCACAACAATTTTTCAATAATTTATAATAGACACTTAAGCCATAGTTGCCCAATGTAACAAACAACCACTATTTCTGTGACTTCAGTGATCGAAAGCATGCCCGGGCTAGAATAATTATTTGGGATTTTGTCATTTGCTTATAAATTCTGGCTCATGCATTATGATCATTACATACACTTATAGTAATCGTTCTTGTTTTTTAAAAAATCTAAATTTCTAGGACAAATGCCAGTTTGTGCCGAACACTCGACATTTCATGAATATCTCGTAGACATTCAAAATACATTAACAAAGAACGTCATGCATTACTGTGTCAAGCATTTCAACTCTTCATAATCCTGTCCCAGGTATCCATCTATTCACAATTCAAAAGCACACATTGGCATGAGAATGTTTAGTTTGTCATTTCTTGGCTCTTCCAGTTTTCCTCTTCTTTTTCATGCCAAGTCCTTCAAACTTTAAACTCTTCAGGGGATCAGACTTCCGCTTCTGAAATATAAATGAAAAAAACATGATTTCAATGAATTAATGTACAATAGGGGATGAGAGTTGTCACGTGGAAAGGTGCCTGCCTCTCACACATCAAGACATGGGTTCTAACTGATCCGTTACATCAATTATCTTAAGGGCAATTGTCAAAAAAACATTCCTGAAATGGAAATTGCATCTAGAGTTGTACCCCGTTTGCTCAAACTCACCTACCTCGACTTCCTCAGTGGCTTCCTCAGTGGTTTGATATGGATGTAAAGGACCAATTTTATTCTATTAATATTAGCATTACAGCTTGGCTCAAATATCCTGAGGCTCGAGGTATTTTCGCCAGTTCCTGGGAGTTAGAGCCAACAGAGTTTGACTATAGTTGTTGATGGAACAGACCCTAGCCTTGTTTTCATAGCCTCGCAATGTGGACACAAGTATTGGAGATAGTTTCATCAAGTATTATAAGAGCAGTTTTACAACAATGAAGTACTATTGTTGAAAATCTCTCCTATGTAAGAAAACATTCCTTGGGGTTCTTGATGCAAGCTTCCAGAGATTTCAAACCTGGACACTTACTTAGAATACAACCTACATTGACAGCCAATGAAATTGCCGATAGGTAATCATTAAGTTCTAGGCTTAATCATTAAGAATTCCAACTTTCTTACAGATGTTTTAAGGTCCGCCCACTGCCACTCACCCCATACACAATCCCTGCGTCAGATTTTGCATTGACAATGCATCAGCAAATGAGGTTGTATTTTAAGTCAGTAAGATGACCCGAATTAAAATTTTGATCATAGGGAAAATATTTTAATTCATGTCCTCTAACTATTACTTGGGAATGATTAATTAACAGTTTTAGTTATCTTCACAAAAGAGCAAAAGTGAAACATCATATATAGGACAAAAATTGTCTTACTTCTTCAGGTTTACCAATATGACCTTCCTTGAACTATATTTGAAAAATGCCTTTGATCATATTAACTTCGTCAAGGTGCATCTACCATGCAAAATTTGAGTCAAAGTATCAGATAAATTGTTCTCTAAAGGTTTTTCAAACCACAACAATCAAAGTGTAGTATGAACATATTACTTTAATGTCCATTGTTCACAGAATTTGGGATGAAAAATTACATGTTTTTTTTTTTTATTAAACTCAGATTTAAAATCCCATAAAAACCCTTCCTTGAAAAACAAACCACAATTTGTTAGAAGAAACTTAAGTATGCTCCCATGGCTAAGCTACAATTGTCCTTTAACCTCATGGATAAGTAACAATTGTCCTTTTACCTCATGGACAAGCAACAATTCCCATTTAATCTCATGGATTAGCTTCAATTTTCCTTTAACCTCAAGTATTAGCTACAATTCCTTTAACCTCATGGATAAGCTACAATTTTCCTTTAACCTCATGGATTAGCTTCAATTTTCCTTTAACCTCATGTATTAGCTACAATTCCTTTAACCTCATGGATTAGCTACAATTTTCCTTTAAGCTCATGAATAAGCTACACTTTTTTCTTTAACCTCATGGATTAGCTACAATTTTCCTTTAAGCTCATGGATTAGGTACAATTTTCCTTTAACCTCATGGATTAGCTTCAATTTTCCTTTAACCTCCTGGAATAGCTACAATTTTCCTTTAACCTCATGGATTAGCTACAATTGTCCCTTAACCTCATGGATTAGCTACAATTATCCTTTAACCTCATGGATTAGCAACAATTATCCTTAAATCTCATTGATTAGCTATAATTTTCAATTAACCTTATGGATAAGCTACATTTTTTTCTTTTTTTCCTTTTAACTCATGGATAAGCTACAACTTTCCTTTAACAGATACCTTTTTTTAATTGAGACCCTATTAGTTTCTTGTCTAGACTTCTTTGATTTGTCAATGGATAAATATTTAAACAACTATTATATTTCAATATAAGTTACTCAAGCAATAAAGAAATTTCATTTAGAACTTACAAACTGCGCCACAATTATGATCATTGAACTCATGCTATGTAAACATTGCTTTCTTTCCATATTGAAGAAAAAAAAAAATCAGTAAATGATCAGATTTGCTGAGATGTACCCTATTTATACTAACCTATTAATACTCATATTGAAGTAAAACTCTTATAATATCACTTAATTTGAAAGTACTGAGATGTAATAGGAGCCCTTTTTGTAGACATTTGAAAAGCATAAATACATTAAACCCCTTGGAGTCTTAATGAATGCCTTTATAATAGTGCAACAATAACCGTCAATCACATCGTTACCGAAAATCTAGAACACGCATGACGTAAATGAAATTCAGCATACAATACAAATATGAATTCACTTATTTTTCTGACCCAGTTTTGTTTCAGTACTTTACCCTCCATGCTCAGACTACCCTAGGTCCCGCTGAGCCCGTAAAAGCCTGCACTTGAGTGATCCTCTTAAAACACAACTCCTTGTGCAAATAGTTACCCAATATGTGCGCAACAATGAGTAAGGCAAAGCGAATGGATTTTTTTGGCTTAACATCATCATGATTTCTGTTCTTGAAGGGAAAGTTTTTGTTAAATTGATAACTGTGTATACATTTCGCTGTTATAGTTTCAAGTTCTGTGATCATTACTGTGAGAACATAATTACGACTCTGATAAAATCTATTTGTACATTAACTTGTTTAAGATAGTCATTGGGAATAAGCTGTGAATATTGATTAATGAAGAGATATCTGGATACATCAACTATGTAGGCGCAAATATTTGAACTAGTGATGGATGACATACAGCTAATGCAAGAGACCGTCCTCGTTCATCCTACATTTAAATACATAAAAACTTATAATCTTCCTTTAGTATGTTCACTAATTTTGCAGTCAATGGTATATAAGTCATATCAATTTTTTTAACAAACTTAGTGGAGGACTTAACTTCATGTTGTGACTTACAATAAATCAAGTGTCTGGGCTTAGCAGTTTCAGACAAGAAGATTTTCAAAGATTTCCCTATTATAAGTGTCAAAACTTGTTATTTCGAAGTCCTTTGGACCTCAAGAATTACTTTGAGAAAACGAACATTCAAGATAACCGAAATACAAACAGTGTAGAACTAAACCCAAAATATTCAAAAAAAGTTTGACATAACTAGAACATTGAGATAACAGAGTATGACATAGTGAGTTCTCACTGTATATAACTATGAAATAAACATGTCACTCCTGGAGTGGGGCCAGTTTTGACCCCAGGGGCATAACTTGAACAAATTTGTTTTATCTTTTGGTTGTTGTGGCAACCAGACTTCTGATTGGAATTAAACAAATTTGAAAGGGCACCACCCAAGGAACAACCCTGTGAAGTTTATAATAATAATAATAATAATAATAATAATAATAATAATAATAATAATAATAATAACTTTATTTAAAGAAGGTAACACATTAAGACATAGGCATCATATTATAAACAAACATAACACACGACTTATTTACAATGTGGCCTTCTGAAAGAACATACACACGCACACACACATAAATGCTTAGAATGAAAACGTAAGCATAAATTTATGTTATTTCAAAAGGGTACGTATTAAAATGTTATACGAAAACATAAAGAAACATGAATATAATTATTAATTATAAGATCAATGCCGAACAATACATCAATTTGTACATAAAGGTTAACAAATCGTATCATTAAAATTTATTAACTGAGAAAGTAGGACAGTCACACATGTATTTAACACCTTAATCGAGATATATATAATGTAAAAAAAACAATAGTCATGGAATTATGCGTACAATTCTTACAACGGTTTTTGCAATTGATGATGTAAAAAGAACTTCTTGCAGCAGGCTTTAAATGTATTTTCCGTGTTCGATTTACGTATTCGTTCTGGTAAAGAGTTCCAAACTGTCCCGCTGTAGCATGCAAACGAGTGTTTCTTGTATTGAGTTTTATGTCGAATGTGGGCAATGTCTTGTCGCGTAGAAGATCGTAATCCATATCTTGTATTGTTTGATAACTTTATAATGTCTCTTATATAACTCGGTGTAAGATTGTTAATAGATTTATATACCATAACAGCCGTTTGATATTTGCAACGGTATTCAAATTGAAGCCATTCTAATTGTTTAAATAATTCATGCGATGGCGTTCTAATAGGCTTAAAGAGAATAATTTTAGCAGCTCTTTTTTGAAGCATGGTTATTCGTTTCGTATGCGTTTGCTTGCTTTTCCCCCAAACACTACAACAATAGTCAAACATAGGAAGTATATACGATTTATAAAACAAATGTCTCATTTGATCCGTTAAAAAGTAATTAAGTCTTTTTAAAAGAGCTATCTTTGCAGTAACTTTCTTGCAGACAAAGTCAACTTGCAGGTTCCATGACAATGATGAATCAATAACAATTCCAAGCAATTTCTTCGAAGTTACATTTTCAATAAGTACATTGTCTACGAATAATTTGAGTGCACATGCATTTCTTAACTTTGCATTTGAACCCAGCAACATGCAATTCGTTTTCAATGGATGTATTGCCATGTTGTTTATTTTGCACCATTCCGATATTATATCTAAATTTATTTGCAACGTACGTTCAATTTCCTGCGTATTTGAACTTTTTGCATATAGGGTAGTATCATCAGCATATAAGTCAATCAAGGAATTTTCTATTTCAAAGGTAATGTCATTAATATATATAAGAAAAAGAATAGGTCCAAGAATGGATCCTTGAGGAACTCCAGACCTTATACATCTTCGTGAAGATTGGAAACCCCCAAACTTTACAATTTGGTGTCTATCTTTCAAGTACGAAGTTATCAGTTGAACGGTATTATCACTGAAATTGTATAATTTCAATTTATGTAAAAGTATTTGGTGATCTACTAGATCAAAAGCCTTTCGTAAATCAAGGAAGAGAGCACCTACATAGTTTCCATTGTCAATTCCATCAATCCAATCATCAATTATTCTTATCAACGCTGTGTGACAAGAATGATTTTCTCGAAACCCAGAAATTCATGTATGATATTCGTATTTTTTAAAAATGTTTTGATTTGATCTGCCATGTGCCGTTCAAACACCTTTGACAGTGTTGGAAGGATAGAAATTGGTCTATAATTATTTGGATCATTGCGACCAGAAGATTTATATATAGGCAAAACCTTAGCCTCTTTAAATGAGTCTGGGAATATTCCTAGCCGTATGCTATTATTTATAATGGACGTTAGTGGTATAACAATACAATCACCACATTGTTTTAGGATATTAGGCCCTATTCCATCTAATCCTGTAGCTTTCGCCGTATTAAGCTTATCAATATACATTTTTACCTCTAATGGGGTGATGTAAGATATATCAAGGTACTGACCCTTTAGCAAACTATTTAATTTAGTACCAAGTTTTGAAAAATGTGTTTCATCGAACACTGATTTACTGATACAATCGGATATGTCAGTAAAATGCTTATTGAACATGTCTAATATTTGTGCATCGCCAACAACTTTGTCTTATCAGTTTCATGAAAATTGGCCAAGTGTTTAAAGAGAAGAGATGTTTTTTAAAGCAAATGTTGACGCCTGACGATGGACACCAAACAAAGACCGATCACAAAAACAACAAAGTGGCAAGGCACATACACATTTGGTAGCTTTAGAAGCTTAATGATACAATAAATGATGCCATGGTGTTATTCATCATTAAGAATAGGTTATTGTTTATTTCGAAGCCTTAGTGGACATGAAACGTCCAAGCCAAGAGCATCTACTATATATACTATAGCATCCCTTTGGTAAAAAAAATAATTTCAACCATTAGAACACCCATAATTGTCATGGGCTTCTCATTTTACACTGTTAAAAGAAATATGTTCAAATTCTACCCGGTATTTTTTTACCATGCACAATATATAACAAGAACCTAAAAAACAGATATTTTTTCTGTGGCCTGCTGATAAATCAAGTACCAATTATAGCTGACAATATATTGTTTGAGCATGCTTGCTGACAGGGAAATAAAATATGCAGTTTTTAAACTAAGGAGAACATAAACCTAAATCAATAGTCCTTATATAATTTTCATTATTCAAAAATATCTTTTAAAATCGAATGATGCACTTTAGCGTTCTGTTTATTTTTCGGCAAGTGATTTCATTAGCAACTCTGTTTGCACCTGATAAGACATTGACTTGACATCTTTAACGACTTAACCATATCATAGCATTAAAGTGACACTCTTACTGATGTCATATGGTGGGAATGGACTGTTGCAAAGTTTGTTTAAACTGATTATTTTATTTATTTTGTTTAAATTGATTATTTCATTAATTTTAACAATTTAACACCAAGAAGAAACAGTCAAATACTTATCTAAACATATTTTTCTATCTGCAATTACGAGCCTTAAATCACATTCAATTTGAAAAAAAAGTTAGTGATATTTTTAGGTAAAATAAAGAATTTTCTGTCAAATGTTCAAGTAATTTTGAAAGTAGATCTCTCTCTGAAACTCCTAGTGACGATTTATTCTTATTGCAAGCTGTTTTTTATATAACAAAAACTTTTTTTACATCTATAGAGTTTTTGCTTAAGAGTTATAGAAAGATGAAACACACTTTCTAGTTTTGAAACCCTAATCTGCCCCTATGGAGACCAGCATGAGTACCCTTCTGCCTTCATAGAATTAAATGCTTAAGTTAAAAAAAATACTTTTTTTTGTTTTAATTAAAATTTAAACTACGATATAAATACATATACACTTTACATATTTGGCACTTGAAACCTAATATATTACTTCAAATCAAACACAATTCCAACAATTTCTGTGAAATTCATAACATCTTAGTACTTCACAGCCTTATACAATGTGCCCTTTAAACCCATATCTGACCCAGTCCCTTACAAAGCCTGGCTTAAACCTTATGTCCGTATTACAGAAGCATCTTACGACAATATTAAAATGTTTTAACCTTAGATCGCAAAATATGGAATATCATATTTCTCAAAACAAATCTGATTTAATTTATAACAAATTAAGTTTCCATATTTCAAATGCAGAATTTATACTAACCATAACACTTTCTAGGAGTGAAATAAAACAGATAAAGAAATTGTTGAATTTAAGGAAATGGTACATTAATTTTACTTGATATGCTTTTGTAATATGGCCCAAGTCTGATGAAGTATAATATAATTTAATTCTGCAATTACTGATAAATGGTCGGCAGAGTGTGAGGCTATGTGCAAATGAAACAGTTGAAAAATCCTACAAAGTGTGAGAGAGTGTATTTAAACTCCACATACATCATTGACTGTAAACTGACTAGGGCAAGGTATTAACAGATGACTCTTGTCCAAAATACTGGGTATGCACGATACTATTTGCTTTAGCGACAATATCTATCAGTGATTTATACTATAAATGCATTATCAATTGGGTCAAATATGGACAACGAATTGTCATTTATCAAATTTATCACCTTAATTATACCTGAATATTTACATCATATGTCAGCCCTTATCAATAACTATCCTAACAACACATACAAATAAACAGTTGCGTTTAAATGTTTTCATTTTGTTATGGATGCAACAGGAACTGTGACATAACATCGTAATGATGGTTGTTATTTACATCAACTGTTTTCTTTGCTGAATAGTTTAAAACTTGTAAAACACAAAATTGATGACAGAGTAATTTTCTCCAAGCCATAAACTTGACAAGACAGACATTAAGCGAGTTTAAAATACCGGGTAGTAATTTAACATATAAAATACTAAGTACATATAAAATACTAAGTACATATAAATACTAAGTTCAATGACCGCCAAACTGCTCTAAATCAAAGAGAAGTTTTTGAACGGATCAAACATTTTCAATATTTGCTATCAGATTGAATAAAAGTCTTCTTTAGATATTTTGAGAAAAGGAATTCGTGCACTGGGTCAATACAATTGAAGAAGGTGAGAGAGTGGTCTAGTGGTATAAGTGTCCACCTCTCACCTTAGAGGTTGTTGGTTCAATCCCAACCCTGGATGAGAGTTGTCTAGTGGTATAGGTGTCTGCCTCTCACCTTAGAAGTTGTTGGTTCAATCCCAACCCTGGATGAGAGTTGTCTAGTGGTATAGGTGTCTGCCTCTCAACTTAGAGGTTGTTGGTTCAATCCCAACCCTGGATGAGAGTTGTCTAGTGGTATAGGTGTCTGCCTCTCAACTTAGAAGTTGTTGGTTCAATCCCAACCCTGGATGAGAGTTGTCTAGTGGTATAGGTGTCCATCTCTCACCTTAGAGGTTGTTGGTTCAATCCCAACCCTGGATGAGAGTTGTCTAGTGGTATAGGTGTCTGCCTCTCAACTTAGAGGTTGTTGGTTCAATCCCAACCCTGGATGAGAGTTGTCTAGTGGTATAGGTGTCTGCCTCTCAACTTAGAGGTTGTTGGTTCAATCCCAACCCTGGATGAGAGTTGTCTAGTGGTATAGGTGTCCGCCTCTCACCCAAGAGGTTGTTGGTTCAATCCCAACCCTGGATGAGAGTTGTCTAGTGGTATAGGTGTCCATCTCTCACCTTAGAGGTTGTTGGTTCAATCCCAACCCTGGATGAGAGTTGTCTAGTGGTATAGGTGTCCATCTCTCACCTTAGAGGTTGTTGGTTCAATCCCAACCCTGGATGTGAGTTGTCTAGTGGTATAGGTGTCCATCTCTCAACTTAGAGGTTGTTGGTTCAATCCCAACCCTGGATGAGAGTTGTCTAGTGGTATAGGTGTCCATCTCTCACCTTAGAGGTTGTTGGTTCAATCCCAACCCTGGATGAGAGTTGTCTAGTGGTATAGGTGTCCGCCTCTCAACTTAGAGGTTGTTGGTTCAATCCCAACCCTGGATGAGAGTTGTCTAGTGGTATAGGTGTCCATCTCTCAACTTAGAGGTTGTTGGTTCAATCCCAACCCTGGATGTGAGTTGTCTAGTGGTATAGGTGTCCATCTCTCACCTTAGAGGTTGTTGGTTCAATCCCAACCCTGGATGAGAGTTGTCTAGTGGTATAGGTGTCTGCCTCTCAACTTAGAGGTTGTTGGTTCAATCCCAACCCTGGATGTGAGTTGTCTAGTGGTATAGGTGTCTGCCTCTCAACTTAGAGGTTATTGGTTCAATCCCAACCCTGGATGAGAGTTGTCTAGTGGTATAGGTGTCCGCCTCTCACCTTAGAGGTTGTTGGTTCAATCCCAACCCTGGATGAGAGTTGTCTAGTGGTATAGGTGTCTGCCTCTCAACTTAGAGGTTGTTGGTTCAATCCCAACCCTGGATGAGAGTTGTCTAGTGGTATAGGTGTCCGCCTCTCACCTTAGAGGTTGTTGGTTCAATCCCAACCCTGGATGAGAGTTGTCTAGTGGTATAGGTGTCCGCCTCTCACCTTAGAGGTTGTTGGTTCAATCCCAACCCTGGATGAGAGTTGTCTAGTGGTATAGGTGTCCGCCTCTCACCTTAGAGGTTGTTGGTTCAATCCCAACCCTGGATGAGAGTTGTCTAGTGGTATAGGTGTCCATCTCTCACCTTAGAGGTTGTTGGTTCAATCCCAACCCTGGATGAGAGTTGTCTAGTGGTATAGGTGTCCATCTCTCACCCAAGAGGTTGTGGGTTAGATCCCAACCAGGGTGTGAGTGGTCTAGTGGCATAGGTGTCCGCCTCTCACCCAAGAGGTTGTGGGTTAAATCCCAACCAGGGTGAGAGTGGTCTACTGGTATAGGTGTCTGCCTCTCACCCAAGAGGTTGTGGGTTCAATCCCAACCAGGGTGAGAGTGGTCTAGTGGTATAGGTGTCTGCCTCTCACCCAAGAGGTTGTGGGTTCAATCCCAATCAAGGTGAGAGTGTTCTAGTGGCATAGATGTCTGCCTCTCACTTAAGAGGTTGTGGGCTCGATCCGTATCAGGATAAGAGTGGTCTAGTGGTATAGATGTTCGCCTCTCACCTAATAGGTCATGGCCTTTCAATATGGACACCAGTATTGGTTTCTATGCGGGAAACATAATCAAGCAGGATGCAACAAGCTATCAGCTATTGTCACAATCAGGCTAAAACAATTTAGTATAAATTAGTATAAACTCAGGGTTCGAATTTAGCACTCGCACACTCGCAAAATGCGAGCCAAAATTGAAATATGCGAGTTGAATTTAAAGACACTCGCAAAAATTTGCGAGTTCAAAATTTGCAGAAAATATGCAATCCTCGAAATAGATATGATCATAATCGATGATCAATTCCTGCACAATAGATATAAAACTAATTTTAGAAATGCCTACTATCGTTTTCCCATAATCACGCAGAAATTGATGACGTAGATTAACGTAATGCGCACAGACAGGTACTCGTTACTATGTGGCAGGTACTTGTTACTATGTATTTTTGTAGACTGGTCTTTCGTTTCCATTTTTGGTGGCGGTATTTAGCGATAATCGTATCGAGACACAGTCTGTATAATGATGACAAGCTAAAAGATAAGGTTTTTTTACGCATGTTGATTTTAAAATCGCCGACAGCTGATGGCAATGATCAATCAGTTCCAAAAAAGAAGCCAAAATGAAATAATTCGTCCGTTTAAACTGTTACTATGTGGAAGAGGGAGCGGAACATTAAATTGACCCTCAACACAGATGACGAAAGGAACGTTTTGCACAGACCAATACTGGCCTGATCAGATTTCCGCAGTTTGTACTGTCAGTGTTACATATATGATGATATCGTTTATTGTACAATTACATGATCATTCATTAAAACAATTAAACTATACCTTAAGCCATTGTTTTCAATTAAATATATACTTTTTCCTAGCAAACATAAAGGTTTGCCTTAAAAAATGCGAGTGAGTGTCTGGTTTTGCGAGTTGAAAATTTGAGCACTGACAAAAATTTGCGAGTATCAAAAAAAGTTAAATTTGAACCCTGTAAACTAATATGGTCTTTCAATCAGAGTAGCTAGAAATAATGAATAACTTGCCTTGAACTTCATTTGACCCTCTGTGGGTCCCTGTTTCCGTGCATTTCCCCGGCGGGACTTTTTACTGCCTCGACCCTTCCCCGCCAACCTCTGTAGAGTGGCCGGAACTGAAACAGATGATCACACATGTGATAGGATAATTGAATTGCATTCTGGGTATAAAATTGTCCTGTTAGCTGTTTGTTTCCACAGCAAGGGCTGCAACTCTACATTAAAATAATAATATAAGATATTTTCTCTGAAACCTGGATTATGTTAAGGATGATAAAGAAAGCTTTATAAATTGGAGACGCTGTATACCTTAACTTCACTTTCAGCATTTTTAAAAGGCCTACAACTATAAGGCTTTCCGTAATTTTTAAGTCATGCTGTAGCTAGTAGCTTACTATTAAATACATTTAGTGGTCGACATTATAGTTTGTCCAATGAGAAAGCAGTAATTTCTCCAGTTTTCTAATACATTATTTTCAGTACATCAGCTGACAGCCATCATTAATTTTAACCAGGTGAATCAGTTCATAAAAACAGAGGCTGGCCCAGTAAAGATGTTTTTATGTTCTAACACATAATAAATGGTTATTTGACTGCATCTCATCAAACCATTTATTTCTGTACATTCAAGCAATCTTTAACCATTACTTAATGCCAAATGGATAGCAAAGTCACTATACTGAAACAACTTGTATACACTTGAATCACTGAGAAAAGTTTGAATAAATTCATTAAGAAAACACATCGAGTTGTTTACATGAATGGTAATGAACATTTTGATGTAATACAATTGCGAAAATTTATAATTATGTAGTATAATAGAAGTGTTGCTTTGAATAAAATACAATGTCAGGCCCATACCTGATGCATTTTTAACAGTACACCTGAAAATGCTTTCATAAGTTTGCTCCAAATATGATATATGGGGTTAGAGCGGCAGGTGTCCCCTCTTGTTCGGTATTATTTTAGTCAAGTTCAAGCATTCTCACAATTCAAAATGCCGTACATTACATTTTTATATATAAACCATAAGCTTTGAAATTTCATTAAAATGTACAGCACATGCCATTTCGGAGAAACCAAAAATTGTTTGAATGCGGAGCATGCCTAGGTATGCTCCTGAATAAATCATTTCACTGCAATTTATAACCGCCAAGAAAGTGCTTCAAAAAAGAGAGAAGAAATTTGTCACGTTGACAGCTCATAGATGTATGCAACATCAGAATCTACTAGTGCAGAAAAAACAACATCCTTACATACATGATAATTGTAAACAAATGAATCATAACACAGCCTCATACAAATGAGATAACGCATAAACTATACCACCTTCTTAGAAATGAAGTTATTAGTCAGTCTGATTACACAATCACACGGACCTATAAACCGGACCTCAGGAAGCTTTAAACCAGTCCCTGATTATAAGCATGAGTTAAAGATGAGTCTAAGCGTAAATTAAAACACAAACAAAAAACTAGGCAATAATTCCATTTTCTTGAAAATTAATAATACAAATTAAATTAATCGGCATTGGCGGATTTTTTTTTACTATTATTATTATGTTTTTCTACAAGAATAAAATATTTATCAAAAGCAAAATCAAAACAAAGACATGAGACTCTCAATGTTATACATTTCATAGAAAACAGAATAAACACAATCTTAAAGCTGCTCTCTCACATATTGACTGATTTGACAAATTTTCAATTTTTATCTCAGAATCAGCTGTTTTTGGAATCAATGCTTTCAATTCAGTCATATATGATAAATCACAATAGCATGATCAAAATTCTTTGGAATAATACCGAAAATATCAATATATTTATTAATGTGTTAGAAATGCTTTTGGCCATAAAACATCAAATTTCTAATGTAAAATTCACAACTGCGATCTGATCTTTTGTCAGCAGTCTTATATCACAAATTTTCAGACATTGACTCACAATTGTGCTCATTCTAAAACAAAAAAAATAAAAAGCTCTATATCTAAGAATGCAACTTTAGCACTTTAATAAAAAAGATCAACCCAGCAAAAAATGTACGAATTGTTTTTATTAAAATCAGCAAGAGAATCCTAGATATAAAGATTACATACCAACCTTAAAGAAATAATACTAATTATGCAACAATAACCTATTAATACTGTCCAAGGCCACGAGGTAAATAATAAGCTTGGATTATCCTGTTTCATGACTTATAAATACTTAATACTCAAAGAATGTGATTTTTTGACATCAAGTGACCCATTTTATTATTGTATCATTTGTAAGGATTTTTTATGTAGAGAATGAATATGTATATTTAACACCAATATATATATATATATATATATATATATATATATATATATATATATATATATATATATATATATATATATATATATATATATATATATATATTACAAACAAGTTTTTTATGCCTTGAATGATAGCCGGTGTTTTTTTTCACTTTCAATCGAGTGGTGGCACGGCCCTTTGATAGGGGAAAATTTGCACTGTTTTTGGAAAAAGGGGAAAAATACTAACATAATTTGTATAAAGTTCGCTATATGACAGGTGTGTTAAAATCTAATAATAATTAGGTTATAACCTACAATGAAATTGCGTTCCAGCCTACAATAAATACTATGCTAAATCTTTAAGAATTGTAGTTTTACAACTTAACAGGCAAGAGGTCAAAATTTGGTTCTCAGCCTTTACAATTCTTATTAAAAACATTTAATTCATATTGATAAAATCTTAATGACTTAGAAAAGCTGGTTCACTCGCTTCAATAAGCCCACCTTTCACAATTGTTAACATTTTACATAATATGTTTAAACCATTTCTTTGATCTGTGAAGAAGTCAAAAACTGGAACTTCACTTATTTTACTAATGCAGAAGAAAAATTATCAGGTATTAGAAAATTTAATTATTTACTAATAAATAGAGAAATTGTCAAATCAGCTATAAATTGTTGTTCTAACAAATTAAATAAGATTAAGATTACATGAGCATGGGTCAAAAGAAGTACATGATCTTCGTAACAACAGCTTATATTCCGCCTGCCACATAAGATTTGAGGCATCCTAAAGGGAGGGTATTATGGTGTGAAATGGAGTGAGCGAAATAAAAACTACTTGAATGTATAAAATGCAGACAATAAAAAAAATAGAATTGTTTAGGCAAATATGAAAGTAAAATTACAACAATATTCAGGTGCAGATCCTGGGTTTGGTCTTAGAGGGGGGCCCGAATCTTTTGGGAGCAACTATGGACATGCACCCCTCCCATAGAACCAAAAAATATGTCGTCTGAATGTGGATAGGGTGGTTTGGGGGTTCTCCGTCAAGAATTTTGCTATATTAGTCTGAAAATTAATGTTGCAGTCTGGTGTATTTTATTTATATTTTTTTTCTAATGATATGAAAAAGGTCACTCATGACAATTCAAGGTCAAGGGGAGGGCAGCTTGGGGTGCTCTTCACATAAATCCCCAAGTGTTGTAAGAGTATTGTTCTCTTACCATAAAAAGGTGTATTATTCTAGTCACTACTTACCTAATAGAAATAGTTTTCACCGTAAGTAAGATATGCCCATGAAATGGAAGGCTCAAATCCTTGACCTAGTACATTGATTTTGACCTTGAACTGGTCCACCTCTAGAATGAGCTCTACACATCGCCTTGATAAGTAGAGTGTGTGACCAAGTTTCATAAAGCTCCTTCCATAGCCAAAGGAGATATAGAGCCAACATCAATATCTTACAGACTGAACATGAATAGAAAGACAGTATTCCTACTCCCTGGGGGATATGAAATGTGTAAACAAGAACAGTGAGCACCTTATGGGGAGGTTTTATGCTCATCTGTTTTATTAAGTTGATCAACGCATAACTCTGGACAATTTTTAAAAAAAAGAATGGGACTTGCTACACTGGGGAATAATGATATTTTGTGCCAAGTTTCATGATTATCATTATCAACAGTTTCCGAGTAAAAGGGGCCAAATAGGTTGATGTTATGATAAAACTAAAGTAGTTTTGACCATTGACCTCTAGATGTGTCCTAAAGCTTGACCAATAGACCTAGCACTGGCTTGCATTACCATCCAGCCATGATGAACATGTGTTTCAAAACACAAGACCCCAATGTAAAATCTATATTAATAGAAATAGACATTTGCAAGTTTTGTGGCAATGTCGTATGAAACAACTTGTCATTATAAGCTACAAAAAGAATTGTAATACTCACTAAGATAGTCTGGAACATGTTTCATGTGCGGCTGGGACTTGACAGTGTGGAGGTTCTTGTCATGTCGAAGAATCTGCAGGTCCCGTGGGTTGTCCTCAAAATGACTCTGAAAATATTAAACCTGTGAATAAATGCTGAGTCAAGGGAAACTAGATGCCAATAGAGGTACTTGTGGGAATTATGTCCAGAGCACACTCTAGTTAGATTTATGTTGGAAGATTTCTGGAGTTCCTTTTATAGCGACAATAGAGAGTTGGCATCATAGCGGTTACAACAGTAACCAAGACATCATCTAAGATGGCCACCATTTTCTCAGCCCATGACAATTCCTACCTCATTTATTATAACCATTAAATGCAAACATCACCGCCATTGCCCATCTATTTGTCTATTTGTTTTATAACTACCTGTAATAAATAATAAGCTTTAGTTATGGGCATTGCCTTCGATGTGCTTAAAATCACTGGTAACAATTGTACAAAGGTTCATATAAATATCTTAATAAAGTTATGACTGGTCAAGTCTTAGCACAACTGTTTAAGCTCAATTTTTGAACTACTGTTTTCAGGTGATCAAGGGGCATAACTCAAGCACTTTTTTCCCACAGTTACAGGCCTTGCTACATATATGTATATTGCCATCGATAACATGTGTATTAATGTATCAATTGTTTTGAGAAATGGCCAAAGGATGAAGTTATTGCATGATGCATTGATGACAATTGGTGACAGCTGGGCTATGACAATCTGTACCTAGCTTTTTTTTTTCAAAACAAAAATATAAAACAGAACAAAACATCTGTTAAGTTTCATTATATTAGTTCTTAAGGCCTAAATCTTCAGCACTTTTATAGAAGTCAGAATTAACAAAACCCGGCAAGGCACTGCACTGGTTAAATGCTTTCCAGACTTGCTCAAATTTTGAAATTTTATAACAGGGCTTCTTGGAATTTCTTTTATGCATGGCATTAGAGTAAGAAGTTGTAATTGTTAATTTAAAAAGCTCCTTTCCATGTCTATTTCAGAGCTTGTTTATACTTGTTATATATGAGAGTTTACGATGTTTAGTCACATGTGTAAAGTGTAAAGAAAAATTAATATCTGTATCAAGTCAGATTATTTTAACACAGTACAATATTATTTTGCCAGAATAAGAGATGGATGCAGATCACATCAAACAAGGACAAGATGGCAGGAACCCGTAAAGGCAAATAGCGCGTAACATGGCCATGCCCAAATCCTTTGACGTATAAGGCTTTACTGTATAGGTAACATCTGCATTTGCACATGTAAGACTTGCATAATTGTCGACAGAAAGCAGATGGCAGTTACATATTACAGTATCATTAAAATATGTAAAAGTGTGAAGCAATGTATCTGTCCTAAGGTATGAAACAATACCATCTGGCCCCAATTTCATAGAAATACTTGTAGTATTGTACAGTTTTATCCAGGTTTTTAAAAGGACAAGGTGCTGCAGAAAAGGGACAGTGTGCTAAAGGAAGGGGCGCATTTTTTCAGGCTGTAAGAAATTGAACGATTAAAATTTCACTGAAAATGTTAGGAATTATACTAAATTGAAGGTTTCAAATGCCAAATATGTTAAGTTTATATGAATGCTTAATATTTTAATTTTCTTGAGTATTTTAATTCAATGAAGACAGAAGGGTGACCATACTGGTCTCCATGAGGGCAGAAGGGTGCTACTAAAAAAGGACAGGGTGCAAAACCCTTAAGCTAAAAAGCTATATTTTCTCAACTAAGAATAATCTTTAAATATTGTTTGAAATGTACAAGGACAGAAAATGCATGGTTATTTTCATCTCTTTTTTATGTATTTATCAATATTATAAAGCAAAAATAAGTGTATGCTATTTAGATAAGACCATTAACTATGCATACTGTTGTCAAAACTGTCAATCTGTGAAAGAGCAGGTCCAACATCATCATCTGTTACTTTTGAAGTTTTCTTTAAGTACTGGGTTGTACTCACAGAATTTTCTAATTTTTTTTGGCCGAAATCATATTGTGGCTCATTTCCTTCTGTACACCAGTATTTATATCTGTATATCAGTTAATTGTTGCAGCCTTATGTTTAACAGACTTATATGTATCTAAGGGAGTTGATATGTTACCTTAAGTTTCTGTGAGTTAAGGATCTCCTGTTTAATTTCCTTGAGTCGAGCCTCCCTGATCGCCACTCGTGTAACAGCCGCCATCGCGTCCTGTAACAAGATATTCTTAATGTACACGTTGCAGTTGAGTTTATAAGTTGTTTGCATAATTTCTGTTTAATTTGGTTGTATACCAAATATAATGGGTTTGCCAACACTTCCATAAATCACTTTCTTTGTGGTTTCGTGCAAGCAGTTTAAAACATGTACAATGTACACGTCATGACCAGGATGATGTAGCATACAAAACAGTAGTTGACGGGTACACATGCCCTTACTAGAAGTACTTTAACATGAAACTAGCAGAACAAGCTATAGTCAAGTGTGTGTTGATTCTAGTGTCCCCCCTCCCGCTTCAATTTACTGGACTAAGAATTCTTGGTAAATGGAAATCTTTTCTCTGGACTTCTATCCGAAAGCGTCAAACCAAAAGACGTCCAAATATGGTACTAGTAGCTCCCTTGCCTGGTGCTTGGCATTTAAAGGGTAGTGCTTGGAAAATTGGTGTACTCAGTTCTGGTTCAACCCAGGAAAGTTGTACCCCATGTATCGATGCTTTACACTTGAGCACATTAAAGAACCAAGAGGTCTCTTTTCAAAGAGCTAGGGTATCGCACCCGGATCTCTTGTATTTTACTCTGTTTCTTCAAGTATAACAATAAATAAATTTGACTGCAAATTGCTGTCACTTCTATTTCATGTCACTTATGGAATTTAAACACAATTTAAGTCGTAATGACGTCATGGCGAGGTCATACCATAATGCAGCCAATGGGCGTGGGCAGACCTTGATAAACTCAAATAAACTCAATTTAACTGAGGATTCCCATCCTATATGGCAGGCAGGAAGGTAATTATACTAGCTGCTTGGTCAGAAAACTGGCCATATCAGCCCAAGCCTCGTGTTGGACTCAAACCTTCGACCTCCAACTTCGTGGGCAGACACCCTAACCACTTTACCACAATGGCGCAGTATTCAAATATAGGTAAAAAATGAATCCTGTCACTTCTCTGGTGCAGAAAATAGAAAAATAAAAAACGGTAGCTCAGTTTAGTCATTACAAGAGAATGTAGAACAGAATCTTTTATTATAACAATTAATTACCAAGATGATTCTCAAAATAGAAAATACACAATAAAACTTACAGAGACAATTTTGCAAAGAATTTGCGTTTGTCAGCAGATTCATCGGTTTCTATATGATATTAATTGGAAATGACTGCCAGCCTATTACATATATGTGGAATAATATACCCTTGAGGTGAATTTCATGAGGAAAGGCCATTACTGGAACTATTCCTAACTAAATGGGAATATGTGTCCACTTTATGGTTCTGAAAATGTCTACCTAAATTCTATCATGGCTTTGTTAATGCAGACACTTGTGTAAAGATGGAATCAAATTGTCCTCGTATTCCTTAGTATCAAGTTTATATCTTTCAGTCTGAATATCACAATTTCTGGAGTTTTCCTGTTGTATAACTCCCATTAATATATATAAATATATACATTTATCTGATGGGTTAATTTATGAGCTTTTTAAAATATCTATAATATCCATTAGGGATGGCAACGAGTAGTAAAATTGGTACTCGAGTACTCGGACAATCTTTCGATCGAGTACTCGGGTACTCGATTAGTCGGAAAAAATGAATTCATTTTTTAGAAAGACAAGATAGTTTATGCATGTATCGTTCATGACGCATATTGTGCGTTGGTCGTATTATTGGACATTTTCATCTTTAAATTAGACTTTCATTATGTACTTTAACAGAAAATTAAATAAAAGGAAAACAAATGCTGTTTCATGCTTTTAATTTTGTCTTTTTCATTTCACTTTAATGATTTTATATAAGAATGCACTGCAAATTAGCTACAATAAAGTTGGAAAGTTAAACCCGGATTTTATTCGAGCGTCTAGATAGTCGAGATTTATAATGAACATCAATCAGAATTACTAATAGCATACATAAAAATAATGAACGAAATACTTTGTACAGTATTATTGTTGTTTACCTCATTAATATTCATAATTCTTAATTTAAGATATCAACCAATCAATTGTGATAAAAATTGCAAAAATATTCAAAATACGCCCATTAAGAAATAAATGCTCATAATGGTCGCTACTGGTTCGCTCGTTAGCGTCCATTGTTTGGTGAAAGGTCTCTAATTGGTAAACAATAGAATTGTGTAGGTGAAAGTTCCGCTATCAAAACTTCGCTAATTGACATCAGTGCTAACTGGAAATAGCGGCCCTTTGTTGACAGTTTGCAACTCTCAACTAATTTATTAGGGTCAATTGTGTACACAGATTAGAGGGACCTTAAATTGTCTTCTTGGCAACTAACCAGATCTGTTACTTCGTCTGTAAATCGTGTATTTTGTGATTTCTATATATATTTTTTACTCGAGTAGTGATTTGGTACTCGAGTACTCGGACGTTTGATCGAGTACTCGGGTACTCATTGCCATCCCTAACATCTATATATGGCAGATGTTATTTAAACCCATAAAAAGTAATGTATGGTATCTTTTAAAGGCGCACTATAAAGGTTGATGCAAATATATTTTTTAATTTAATGCATTATCATGTTAAACATATTTGGTTTTAATGATAAAAAGAAGAAAAAAAGGATATGATTTAGGTACTTTTTTTCTTAGCCGTTATAAATTTTTGTTTTTTTAATTAATAGTGGCCACAAATTCCACAATTAAAAAAGTGCCAAAACAAAGCTATTTTTTTTTCCATCTGTATCTAACTAATTTTTTTTGTTTTATCACTAACGTGATAATGCATTAAAATAAAAAAAGTTGTTTGCATCAAATCTATATTGTGTGCCTTTAAAAACTTATTCCATAATATATATTACATTATTTAGTGTCAAAAAATGAATGCAATGAATATTTCTCTTTACATAATACGAGTACATTAAATTTCAAAATTTCTTCATGCGCACACAAACACACACACAAATGGTTATTTTTTATAGTTATTTACCAGATATCAAAGAAACATCTAAATGGTTTATAATTGATATTTAAATACAAAGTCGTGTCAAAATTTAGCCAAATAACTCGTACCAGATATCACCATTGGTTGTTAGTCCTAGCACTGTGTGAGATTTTATTTGGACATTTACAATGAAACAGGCTCAAGAGAGTAAAACTAAATTTCCTTAAACTAATGGTATGAACATGTGTCATGCACACCTGCTGAAACGATTTAAGACACTATTTAAATAAAACATCCAGTAGTCAAGAATAAGGCACTTACAGGGTAAAAAATGAAAAATACCTGATTTGTTGATGTTTTCATAAACCGCATGGAATCGTTTCAGCAAGTGAACATGACATACAATCCAACCATTGTAAACTTACTGCTTGAAACATCATACCAAAAGTATGAAACAAGCACATATCTGAAAATGGCGTTAAAACCCCCATCAAGTCGGGATTACCTTTGCTCGGTACTTGAAGCCCTCAATCTCCTCCATCTTGAACTGGTACGGCTTGAATACGGCAGACTCATGGCCTGAAATTGAAATAATGAACTTGCCATACAATCTTGGGTCAATATTCTAATGTCCCATATGTAAATAAAAACGCAATCCCATGAAAGGTCTCCATAAAATCTTCTCATATACTAAGTTTGGTCACCTTTTGTCAAACCTAACTCAGATTATTCTATACAATAGTTGAGTTTGACGCCGCCCTTATGTCGGCCTGCCAAACCATGGGCGTACAACATTCTAATAACCAGGTATCACTTTGGTTAAATATATTAAAAAATGTGCCTGTCAAAAGCAATAAAAAAAAGAAGAAAAAAAGTCAATCTATGGCCATAATTTGTATTTAAGGTTAGTTAAGAGTTATTGAACCTAAATGTGTGATGACCTTGCACAACTGTATGAAGTATTAAGTCAATTGAGTGAAGAGTAAAGAAGTTTTAGTGAAAATACGGAATTGCCCTCTTTTAACCAGATAATATGCGCCCGAAATTTAAAATCTTAGTCAATCAGGCGCCATCATATGCATTTGTTGGATGAAATGGTGTAATGTAACCTATTTTTAATATGGTCATCAATATTTGTGTTAAGTATAAATTCAATCGAATGAAGGGTATAGCAGTTATAAGTAAAAATCCCAACTTTAACCTGTCACATGCCTTAAAACTTTAACCTAAGTTCCTAAGACAATCAGGGGTCAAAATTTGTATTTAGGATAATATGCAGTTATGGAATCTCATTTTAATAGTCCTGAACAACTGTGTGAAGTATTAAGTGAATTGAATGAAGGGTATTGGAATAAGAAGTAAAAATGCCAAAGCCGACGCCAGGGCGAGTAGTAAAACCTTATTACTTTGATAGTCAAGCTAAAATGGTATATCACGTTTCTCTGAGAAAATTTCACTCACTTTGAAGTGTAACACTTGTTAATTTTTCAAGAAATCCATGTTGCATCAGGCCAAAAGACAGCAAAGTTCTTGTCCAGCAGGTAATAAAGAATTAAGAATAAAACCAGAAAAAGCAGGAAATATCTAATATTTAATCTGAGATATTTATGAAAACAATTCTCTCTGAGTGCAGGTATTGGACTAAATTTAAAGTATAACAACTATTAATTGTCTGCATTGCTCAGCAATATAGAGAAGGCATCCTGGACCACATCCTGGTACTTACATTTTTGTTATAACATACCTTTAAACACACTTCTTACAAAAATGTATTTTTTCACTTCAAATTTTGCAATTGCTTAATACTGAGATTTGTTTATGTGTGTGGGGTGAAATTCTGCAGATTTCCTAAAAGAATGCTATAAATATGATCTCACAAGATTTGTGAGCTTTTATAGTAATTAACTCATCTAAATTAGGAGGAATTTAGTGTTAATGTATTGTGGTCAAAGGGAGACAAATCTTATAAAATTAAAGTACATTATTAACATAACTTAAAGTGCACACAACAATGTGTTAACCGCAGATGAATTCATCACTTGTGGGAGGAAAACTGAAAGGTGAAAGCTAAATATATGCTATAAACAGGATATATTTCATCATTCAAAGCATTGAGGGGGACATTTAATCCTTTGTGGTTATAGATTTGTATTTATAGAACTGATCTGGGTTGGTATTCGTTATGCAACTTAAAGTAATTCAATGGTCATACATCATTGATTTCATTCACTCCAATAGTCAGTTATTAATACCAAGTAATCCGATTAGCTACATCTTTCTTAGATTCAATTAATATGGACCACAGGGTTCTCAAAAAGATTCGGTTGAACCGTCTAAAAAAGTAATCGACCAGTTACTACTTATTTTACTTAAAGTTCACATATTTTTCTTTTTGCTATACCAGCCCACAATATCTGGTCTGCGTTGGTAAAGTTTAAAGTACAATTGAAAATTCAATATAGATATAAAAATGAAGAGAGACAGACCGGTGATTAGCATAAGGCAGCCGTAAATTTGTAAAAAAACACTCCATTAACAACTATCATCATCTTCTTAGCAGGATGGTTTTTTTTTTATTGCACACACCAGCTGCCATTAAAGGTTGCTTTCAATTTAGAAAAAAAAAATCACTGAAATTATGCAGTCTAAAAAAAACTTGATTAAAGATTCATTGTTATTTAATAAAGAAAACATAAATTTAATGACTTTTATAATCGGCATGACGTAAGTAAAGAAATACATGCACTCGGCGTGTCGTGATTTTACATTATTCTATTTTTGAAAACAGCAAATCAACAAACTTCGGCAAACCTTAAAATTTCATGCCAACGAAAATATATGACGTCAAATATTTTGACAAACAGCATCTCAGCCTCACCCATAGTTTTATATTACACATTTCGCACCAATGTTTTCATCCCTACCTTCATGCCCGGCCAGTTCTGCTTCGACATTTTCCAACAATGGCATCTCCTTAATGGAAACAAACGATAGTGCAGTCCCCTTGTTTTCTCCCCTTGCCGTCCTGTGAATGAGAATGGTAAAAGTTTTTTTTTCATTTTACTGTCTTTGCGAAGTGTTATAACAACATTATATAAGTTTCAACCTATTTATTTAAACAACAATTGTGAGACAAATAATGGCAACATAACATTAATATTAATAATGACAACATAATATTAATACTGGCACAATGCTACGTGAGAGTGTGGTCTATTGTGTGGGGAAAACCAGATTACCCAGGGGAAACCCACTTGTCCGGCTTGGTGATCACTAACCAAACTCACATACGCCCAGGCTGGGAATTGAACTCAGGACCTCTAGGTGCAAAGCGAGTGCGCTTAAACCTAACATCATTATATTAATCATTCTCGTTGGCACAATGTTACGCGGGACTGTAATCTAATGCCTAGGGGGAAACCAGTCGACGAAATGGTCAATATTTATGTTAAGGTCCCATTTCAAGATTGAAATATCATCAACTCATAAGTAAACAATTTTTGACAATGTTGTCATAGCTTGTTTTATTGAAAAAGCCATTATTTTAATTATGTTATACTAAGTAAAGGGAAGCAATTGCAACATGCTTAACATAAATCTTTAAACCCCGATTTTTCTTGTCATATCTGTGCAGTTTTCAAACCTGCTTGAAACACCTTACCCTAAGCCTGAGACAAGTAAAAATTGCTGCAGACAAGTATGAATTTTAACATGTCTGCTCAATTTTGCAAGTTTAGAAATATGATAGGAAATAAAGAAAACTGAAAATCGAATGAAAAAAAACATCAACATTCACTGACGATCATTTGCGTTCGGATAGCCTTTTCTTTTTATAATTGATATCAGTTTCTCAAGCAAACAACTCTTTTTGTTTCTACTAGCGTAATCAGTCAATTTGTATATATTTTATAAGTAACTGTATGACCTTCACATTGAAAACGTTAACATACATCCATAATTATAAGATTACGTATTAATGTTCAGTCTACGATATGTAGAAGGGGTTTAGCCCGTTGCATAAATAAACAAATAAGCTACATTGCTAGAGTTGATTCTGGCAAGCTAAAAAGCTTCAGGCAAGTATGTTTTGAAAGCAGCTTTCCAAACTGGCAAGTTCTGCAAAAACATTATTCGAAAGACTATGTGAAATTCTTTATGTTGTAATTTTCTTATTTCAGATAACAACCAAAATACCTACCGCCCGACTCTGTGAATGTACGCCTGTACGGTGGTTGGGAAGTCGAAGTTGATCACGTTAGACACATTCTGGAAGTCCAGGCCCCTTGACACGCCAAACTCCTGATCCTTCTTACGCCCACTGAAATGAGGATTTGGTTGAGATTTTAAGCCCAAAATCACTTTATAAGAGTAAACGTTTGCTCAGTTATGACTCACGTACTCAAAGAAAGTAAAAGCAATTGTTTCAAAGAGTTTAACATTTAATTTGTTAAACAATGAACTATGTTAAATAACATGTTTAATGTGATTCAAATGAAGTAAATTGACCATACATTAAGACATAGCTGACGAAAGGGTCTAGGCTATTTATGGCACTGAATGGCCGCTGAGTGTTGGATGAAATACATGAATACATGAATTCCATCGAACGATTTTGGACCTTCAGACATAATTATTACAAATTACAAAAAAAATGAAATAATTATGTATTTTTAATTTGTTTTAATTTCAACTAAAGTTCTCCGCCTCATTTTCTTGACAATTTATGACAATTACTTTACTCATGTTTCCATTACAACCATGACTTTTGTCCAGACTAATTTGGATAACTTCTTTGATAAATCTAGAGGGATAGGATCATGTGGCATTGTCTACATATTGGTTCGGAATGAGAATCCACTCACCGTTTCTGTGTGTTATCTTGCTGTGGTTTATTTCTGGGGTCTTGTAGGAGGTTCTCGTCACTGGCAATAATGTAATCATACAGGCCGTTGTTAAACTGGCTCACAATGTGGCACCTGGAAAAAACAACAACATCAAAATCTCAAAATGTCTATAAAAAAATTGTGCATTTATGCGAGGTTTACACATCGTGTGTCTTTTTGTTTCTAAGGATGCAGCGGTATCCATGCATTCGAAATGCTCCAGAACACATCACGAATGTTATTGCGCATGGTGTTATTAATCTTCCTAGCAAAATGAGCAGGCCTCTGTCTCAATAAAGATCTTGAAGCTTAAGATCATAAATTCCAAGTCAAAACCCTGTATTAGGAGAAAACTGTGTTTCAATAAAAATATCATAAAGACATTTATCATATAGATTCTGCCTGTAACTGTCCACCGGTACTCTTAAGAAGTGTAAGGTTTACTAAGAGTGGTCCATAAGGTCGCAAAATTTCAAACCATATGTAGGTATTTATTTTTGCTTTTCTAAACTAAAAAGTATGCATTGACAATGAGCCAACGTTACCACAGTCTCTTTTGAATGTAAACTAAATCATTTTTTTTTCTGATGAACTAGTTAATATAAATATTTCAGCTTCTCTGTTCAGACAGCCAAAAGCTGTTATAAATCACTCTCCAAATTGGTTTTCTGGGTAAAAAAAAGTACCTTGTCCATTTTGAGATGCTTCGAGTATTTAGTACCCCTGGTGGGGATCAAACTCACAGCCATTTGGGTGATAACAGGACACCTACTCGTCAATTGATAACCAGAGGCCATAATTTCGAACAGTCTCAAGTCTGAGTTCAGAATCTTCATTTCATTGCAACACTCCTTCTGGTTACATACTGATGATAAAATATGTTGAATTTTATTACTACTTGTAATTATAAAATTATAGTACATATTTATTTTTGTGAAACAAATGGAATGAAGATAAATATTTGTAACTTGATAAAAGTGCTTTTCTGTCTAGATCTGGACTTGAAACTGTTCATAGTTATGGCCTGTGAAACCAGGCCTTAATTTCTCGAAATGTCATTTATAACAGGATTAAGTTATGCTGACTATTTTTGTTTTGATATAATTTTTGAATATTTACATTCTTAAAAGTTTTTGGACTGAGAAAGAAATTTGTCACGTAAGCTTATTACATTTAAGAAGTTCGGGCCAGGCTATCAGATGACATCATAATCTAACTGGTATGTGCTTTATCTTTGCAAAAAATACAGAAATTATTGAAAAGCAAACAAACTGGTAATCAATATGTGGAACATGTTATTTTAAAGGATTATATATAGGAAGGGTTAAGTAGGTCAAGGTGAAACCACGTCAATCTTTCTTTCAATGCCAGGTACAGACCACAAAGAGGTAGTAGTAGGCGTATTGTGTGACGGTTGCGTGGGCCAATCAAACCACATAATTTTTTTTTTTGCAATTCCAGATACTTATACGTACATTCATATTGCCCACTTTTGAAAGAATGTTCACATACACCCATATCAAAACAGATCGATCTCTCAATATCCGGGTTTGTTCTATCACCATGCCTGCATTAAGATCTCTAAAAGGAAGGTGATTTGACGTTATCACGGATTCTAACCACCGATAAATGTCAACCCTGAGTTTGAGGGATTCACGCCCAAAACAGGGTTAAGGGACTTACACCCCTTTTGAAATGGTTTCCAAAGTCATAAACATTTATTTAGTCAAGGTACCTCCTACCCCTTGGGTCTTTTACGTGCTTGGTGTAAAGCACCGATACACGGGGTACAACTTTCCTGGGTTAAACCAGTACTGAGTACACCACTTTTCCAAGCACTACCCTTTAAATGCCAAGCACCAGGCAAGGGAGCTACTTGTACCAATTTTTAACATCTTTCGGTATGACGCGGCCAGGGATCAAACCCACGACCTCCCGCTCTGTAGGCGGATGCTTAACCACTGGGCCACGGAGACGGTAAATGATGCAAATGTCAAAGCGAAAAAAATATTCTTAACAACTGTACAAAATATTTTTCTATTATTTTTTTGAAAGCTGCACTTTCACAGATTTAACATTTTGACAACTTTTTAATTTTTTGTCTTGGAACAAGCCATTTTTTGCGAAAATGCATAAAAACCGGCTATATAAGACTGTTGACAAAAAATAAGACTGCAGATTTTTTATATTCAAGTTCAAAAATTGATGTTTAAGGCATTTTCCTTAAACCGATAGTAACAGTTTAAAGCTGAACTCTCACAGATTTACCATTTTTATTTTTTGTCTTGGAAAGAGCAAATCGTTGCGTAAATATCTGCAAACCA
The DNA here is from genome assembly GCF_026914265.1 of Mya arenaria. Lineage (NCBI taxonomy): Eukaryota > Metazoa > Mollusca > Bivalvia > Myida > Myidae > Mya > Mya arenaria. The sequence continues at coordinate 16,851,918 of NC_069133.1, forward strand.
ATGATATAATATTGCTGACAAAAGATCAGATCACAGATTTTCATATTTCCGTAACACTTACTACTTACTAAATAATGCATTTATGGAAAATATTAACTACTGATAACAAGAATGTAACTGTGAATCTAACAGCAGAACGTGCAAAAATATTAAGTGATTGGTGAATGCTGAAAGATTTACTGTGGTCTACTATAGTCTCATAAGGTAGAAATACTGTGTTTGATGCTCATTTCTTTAAAATTAAACTCGATATCCTTCATAAGAACCATTGTTTTTGACATTTATTCATCTTTTCGGGAAAATTAAAACAATATTAATAATTGTGGTGAACCTTATTTGGGAGAAAGAGTGTATCTTTAAAGCTGCATTCTCACAGATATACTATTTTTACAACTTTTTTTATTTTTTTTTTGTCTTGGAAAGAGCAATTTTTGGCCTAAATATCTGCAGACCAATGATATACCGTAAGATTGACAAAAAATCAGATCATAGATTTCCATATTACCGTTCGAAAATTAATGTTTTATGGCTTAAACCGTTACTAACGGTTCAAGAAAAATGCATAAAACATCATTTTAAAACTTAAATATAAAAATCTGCGATCTAAATTTTTGTCAGCAGTCTTATATAACTGATTCCCATGGATTTTCACAAAAATTGGCTTATTTTAAGACAAAAAATAAAAAAGTTGTCAATACGTTCAATCTGTGAGAGTGCAGCTTTAATTAATTAACATTTTCTTCTATGAATAAATAGATGAATCCTATGCCCCATTTAATCTTAGTCTTAAACCAGAGTTCCCACGTCACCCTGTAAAGTAACAGGCATTATCTTGGCAAAAAATGTCCTTACAATATTTTTTTTACTGAAAAGCATTTGACGCAAAACAAGTGTGGTTACGCCTGGAGATTTATGATTTCAAGCCTTACAATATTTAGGATAGAAGAACGTCAGAATGTGAATGTTATCTTCCTGCTGTGGTTTTGGGAACCAATAAAATCATTGTTATAGATTTTCACATTTTCAATGGTTCATGCTGGTCGAATAATTACGTGTGCATTAAGAAAATGAGTCACATTATGACGTAATAACATCACCTGTAAGTATATTATCATAACATAGACTTGGGAACAAAAATCCAGATAATGCAGCAGATAAGTATGACCAAATTTAATAACTTTTAATCTTGTGATAATGATAAAATATTGAATAGCAATCAGGGGCGCAGCTAGCCCTCTATTCATGTGGATTCATAATTGTGCTACGGGGGTCCAGGGGTATGCCGGAGAATGGACAGTTTTAGGATCATGTAGTCAAGTACGCATGATGCAACTTTAGCTAATTTAAATTTTTTTTTGTCAGAATCATGTGGATTCAGCCACGTACTTGCGTATAGGCAGTTACACACCTGGCAATGATATAAATTTATCGTTTGCTACAGATAAAGGAAAAACTTAGCGTCACTTAATTAACATTTTTAAATATATGCCACATTCAGTTGTGATTCACTCTTTTTTAGCCCATTGCATGCCTAAAGTGTCCCCAAGACCCCTCGCTGAAATGGTTTAGTCCTTTCATCTGCCAGATCAGTCACAACCATGACATTATGTCAATGAACATAATATTATTTTTCTCATCCTTAGTCCTTTCTGTAGCTCTTCTTTCAAAACATATTGAATTATTTCATGTTACAGACAATACCAAGTTAATAAACTTTTATTTAGCATGTTAATCCTGCCAAGAGACAAATCTGGATTTATTCCTTTGAGGGCTGTTCTTAAATTTGAAGCAAACTGGAGTGTCAATACTAACAACAAATAATTGGAGACAACAAGATACACAAGAGCACCACAAGGGGCATAACTTAACATGTATTTAAGCAAGAGTTATTGAGCTTGCTATACTAATGCATATTGTCACTGGTTACATGAGTTCTAGGACAAAAAAATAATATGAAAAACTAGAGGCACCACAATGCCACAAAACCAGGTTTTTAATATGGGTATCAGTGGCAGCCTTTATCTTTACTTTAAAAAAAAAATGTAATTGAAAAATACTATTTTATGTGTTTATTTTCCATCAACTCGAGATGTTGGGTGGAAACCATCTTTCTATTTTTAGTAACAGTGACAATCCCAAGCTAGCACTCCACATACGCTACCAACACAAACTTTTATTACTATCCATCAATTCTTACTTAAGTTATTGGGTGGAAACCATTATATATTTTTAGTAACAGTAACCTTGACCTGGACCCCCCCCCCCCTTTAGAATCCCAAGCTAATTTTTCACATAAGCTACCTAGGCACCAACTTTTATTACTATCCATCAATTCTAACTTAAGTTATTGGGCAGAAACCCATGTTTGAGGACCACCATTCCGTCCACCCACTGACATCCCCATTCTGCTAACCTGGTTTTTGCTGAAAACCTTGTTAAAAATGGGAAATGCATATTACACATCAACACATCTATAGCTGCTTGAAGGTCAATTGAAGTGATAATGAGTATTGTTTAAATAATAATACGGAAATGGTTAATTTCTTACAACTTTCAAGCAAATCCATTTAAGATATTAATCAGTGTACAATTTTTTATTACCTTTTTTGAAAGCTGGCCTTGGTTTTTCTGGTGACCATGACCTTCAATATGTTGATTTAAATATCAATAAGTGTCTAAAGGTCATGAGTCTAATGACTAACCTCCCAACAAAGTTTGAAGACCGAACGTCCTAATGTTCTGTTCATCTTGATTGGCCAAGGTTTTTGTGTTCAAGGTCATTGTGACCTTTACTTTTGACCTGCTGACCTTCATATCAATAGGATTCATCTGCAGGTAATGGTCAAACTCCCTATCAACTTTGAGGACCTTAGGCCTAAACATACCCAATTGGACAAGCTTTTGTGTTCAATGGCTCGCAAATCTTTTAACCTTTAATCTATTGAAATCAAAATCATCTGCTAGTCATAGTCAACCTTACTACCAAGTTTGAGGAAAAAAGACCAGACACTGAAGTCATCAATCTGACAAATTTTTTGGCGTCCAAAAGAATATATCCAATGCGTTTTTTTGAAAGCCAAGGTGAATATTTTTGCCTGAAGACATCGCCAATATTTTTGCCAAAAGATAACAAAGGATTGGCTAAACCTTAAGGATTTTATTTAAACAAGCTTTAAAGCATAAACAGACTATGTAGCTTGTCAAATCCTCACTACATGTCATGTTGAAGATTTAAATTATGCACGGGTTTAGACTTGTATTTGCGGTTATTCCCGAAATGATCACGCAGCGAATTGAATGCTTAACCACAATATCAATGTAGATGAATAATTTTTGCAAACTTTTGAAAATGGTGTCGCAAGTTTTAAACCATTGCCAAACATAACATTAATTTTATTACCTTGAATTTACAGGCAACTCAGAGTTGAGAACACAGGCTGGAATCCCGAACTGCTCAAGAAACAGGCGTAACCTGAAACAGGTTACGTAGGTCACCATTATACATTTTTCAACATCCATTACTACTTCAATAACAGTCACACTGTAATGGTAGATATTTCTCTGCTATAAACAGTTTTTCAATATCATGAATAACTGTATAATAAATTATGATTTCAAAATATCATTAACATTATTTCTTACATCAGCACAAAGGGAATTTAAATATTAAAGGTGAAAGGGAGGTAACTCAATACGCAAATGTGGCAAATACATTTAAAATAATAATAATAGCTTTTTAATAATTGATTACCCTGAGGAAACTCATTTGCCTCGCAAGGTGACCACAAACCAAACTCAGATGTCCTAGGACCATAATCATTAACTTTCTGAGTCTGAGTATTTAAATTTTAGACTCAGGAAAGCGATTTTTTAATATTTCTGAAAATCTTTTATAAAATTGTCTGCAACAAAAGATGAATATATAATTGCAACACAAGTTATTTATGACAGATCCTGCAAATGTTTCAATTGTTGCTTAATTCTCATATACAATATAATTGAACTGTGCAGTTTTGAGTTCCATACTTGGACTCAAGAGAATAATGAATATGGGCCCTGAGTGAGAAGAGAGCATGCCAAAGCCAAATTAAAATATTATTGTGGTTATTGTGAGGTTACATGCTGACATTATTAACAGGCTAGGTAGGCCAGGAAAATATTTTAAATTGGATTTTAAAAAGCGACAATTTTCCAGTCTTGACCGATTTTGACCTTGCTAAATCGATTTCAGTAACAAACAAGAGCCGTCGTAAGACAGCGCGCTCGACTACGCCGCTTTGACTTAGAATACAATAACGATGTAATAATACCAAGTTTGGTCTCTTTATGTCAAACCTAACTAAAATTATTTGATACATAAGGTGACTTTGATGCTGCCCTCCCACCAGCCCGCCCAAACAATGACGCAAGTCATTCAAATAACTTGATTTCCCATTATGAAAATGTGGTTAAGAATATACAAATATGCCTTTCAAAGGAAATTAAAAAAACAAAACAAAAAAAAAACAACATTCAAGGGCCATAACTTGTATTTAGGCTTAAAACGGAGTTATGTTTCTTGTTGTAAGATGGTCGTATATAATTTTAAATTTTATTAAGTGCATTCAATGAACGGTATAGAAGTTTTTTTTATTAAAATCCCAACTTGCCCTTAACTTTTACTTGCCTAAAAATTTAACCTAAGTCAATCAGGGGCCATAACTTGTATTAAGGGTATGGAGTTATGTAACCTCATTGGGTGATGGTCCTGAACAATTGTGTGAAGTATTAAGTCAATAGAATGAAGGGTATAGAAGTTATTAAACAATATCACAACCTGCCCTAAAACTTTAACCTAAGTTCCATAGTCAATCAGGGGCCATAATTTGTATAAAAGATAATATGGAGTTATCTAACCTCATTATGTGATGGCTCAGAACATCTGTGTGAAGTATTAAGTCAATTGAATGAATGGTATTGGAGTTTTAAGTGAAAATCCCAACTTGCCCTAAAACTTTAACCTGCCCTCAAACTTTAACCTAAGTCAATCAGGGGCCATAACTTAGTATTTAGGATAATATGGAGTTATGTAACCTCATTGTGGGATGGTCCTGAACAACTGTGTGAAGTATTAAGTTAATTGAACAAAGGATATAGAAGTTATTGATAAAAATTCCAACTTGCCCTAAAACTTTAACCCAAGTTCCATAGTCAATCAGGGGCCATAATCTGTGTAAAAAATAATATGGAGTTATCTAACCTCATCATGTGATGGCCCTGAACAACTGTGTGAAGTATTAAGTCAATTGAATGTAGGGTATTGGACTTATAAGTGAAAATCCCAACTTGCCCTAAAACTTTAACCGGACGCCGACGCCAACGCCGACGCTGGGGCGAGTAGTATAGCCCACCTATTCTTCGAATAGTCGAGCTAAAAATGGCTTCAAAATCGGTGTGAAATTTATTCATTTTTTTTTTCAATTTCACCTAAGTCAGTAAAAAATGTAGAAATTGTAATACACAAAATGGTGTTTGTCACTCACCCATCCCTCAAAAACCTGGTGACATCCTTGAGAGTGATATGCGCGATAACAGTCTGTGTTAATTGATTTCACTGTTATTATAACATTAAAGAGATGTCGAATTTTCCATCTTTTTCTTGTGTGAACAATTGTCACACAGTTGCTACTAAGAGCCATTATCATTAACAACTGGTAAAGGGCATGTGCACATTGAAATTTTGACTTTTAGAAGCCCTGATTCTGACATTAATCTTGCAAAGAAGGAAAAAAAAAGGAGAAAAAAACTGCATCACTTTGTACAAACAATTTTGCTAAATAAAATCATAGAATATTATATATTTTTTTTTTTTTTTTAATAAAATATAAAAAAATATGGTTGGTTGGGTAAACATAGTAACAACATTATTTTTATTTGGCATTACAACTGTGGTAACCGAATAACCCACAATTTAGGCCAGTAATGACCATTCAGCGACTTGGTGCATCTCATTAGGCTTGGTGCAAACAATACAGCTCCAACTTACTTGTAACACCTGTCAACATTGTTCACAAACAGGATAGTTTTCCCTCGTACCAGTCGAAGCTTTAACAACGCGTATACCAAGGCAAATTTGTCTTCCTCTGCACATCTGTAGTCAAAAGAATGCTGCCATGTAATAAGATAGTTCTTATTAATTTAAAACATCATTTTTTGAAAATGTTTTAGTAGATTTAAATTACTTTTGTTTACAGTTGTCTATTGGAAATAAACAAAATTATTTAAGAAATTCTTGAAAAAAAACAACAAAACTTACTTTATGTGATACTGAGTAAGCTGGGATGTCTGTGGAAGATTAGTTTCATTTAACTTCAGTATCACCTGAAACAAAAACACCAGTATACAAAAATTGTCTCCAAACATGATAAATTACTAAATGGTTTATTTTATAACAATGGTCAAATGAATAAAAAATCCCTAGTCCTATAACCTTTTTTGGAAACAAAGATTGACAAAAAATGATTTTCTTACTGCAAATAAATATGTTTCAATGCTTCCTGATGTCAAACAATTGTTTGTGTAAAAGAAATCCTTCCGATGAATCAATCAGTTACACAGACAAAGGGAGAGTAATGCAACATCCATAAGTGTCAATGTAATTTCATTCCCTGCTTGGACCAATTTTTTTAACAAATATAAAAAGATTTAGGCAAGCCTAGTTCTCCACTGTGAAAAAATGCTATCATTTGAAAACCCTTCCATAAATGGATGTGTTAGTGAGTGGTTATGAAAATAAGACCCTAAAGGGTAACCTTACACTTCATAATTGATGTCCTTGACATGATCGCTACTTGATAGTTGTGAACACTTGTGCAAAGTAATTTTGAAATTCTTCCACCAGATGAAGAGTCATGGAGCTGTCACCAAAAATCTGACCTTTGACCCGTAAGTTTGACCTTGACATTGAAGATATCTGGTTGGAACATGCATTCTGCAAGTTGACTTCATGTGTTTAAAATCTGTGCATAGCGAATTTAAAAAAAATTTCATCGCTTGAGGAGTTTAGGAGTGAAATAGGGGACAGACAGACGGACAAAGTAGCAACTATATACTTCCTATCATGAGCATAAAAACTTTACCGAAGTACATGAATGTACATTTATATAAGGCACTGACTTTATTTTGTCATTTTCACTTGTCACGGATGCGCAAATAAGTATAAGAGTGAAATGCTGGTCACTAAGTACGTCCATGCTAAAACATGATAGGAAGTGGAATCCAATTCTGCGCTGATGTTTATGTCCACAGGGTTATGTCTACTGTGTTATGTACATAGTGTAATGCCCACAGTGTTATGTTGACTGTGTTATGTACATGGTTGATATTGCCATAGTGTTATATCCATGGTTTTATGCCGATGGTGTTACCATGGTGTTTTTTATATATGGGTACAAGTATACATGTTCCTTCCTTGCTTACAGCATTGTGTAGCACCATCTTCTTGAGAGCCTTAACATCATCCCCTAGTGTTGCAGACATCAGGAATGCCTGGTATATCTTTGGCATGTGACTGAAATAAACCAACACACTGTTATACGCATATGCATGTTATTTGCACAGAATAAATACTGGCAAGTTTTGTTTACATTTCTTGTCTGAAAATAGAACACAATGAATTTGTATGTGGTACAAAAAATATGAAGTAATGATTGAAATAAGATGTGAAATGACGGTGTATATTTTTAATAAAACCATTACATACAATAGTGAAAAAACTGCACAAGCAAAAGTTAATGTTTGCCAATGAGATAACATGACAATTATCAAGGCCAGAGTTATGGACCATGCTATACATAGGCTTGTTTTAACCTTTAACATGACTGGGTTTCCTAATTTGACATGGATCTCTTTTGTATGATTTTTGTGTGTGGGTAAACTTTAACACTTAACTTAATGAAACACAGACAAGACAATAAGACCATTAACCACTCCATGATAGTTTACCACTTACTTTAGTATAGCTTTCACGTTATCTTCATATCCGAATGAAAAAACCAGGTCAGCCTCGTCAATGACGATCATCTCTAGTGATTCGCTGACATCAAGGTTCCCTGCTTGTATATGGGCCAACAGGCGAGACGGGGTACCAACTACGATATCTGGTTTCTCTGACAACATTGGCCTAAAAGGGAAATGGGATTTTGTAAGACTGTGTATACTAATTGTAATGGTATCATACAATTGAGTATATATAGGTGTTGCATTAAATAAATGATAAAACAATTTACATGTATATATATCATGGATTAAACTTGATTTGAATATCAAGAACTTTGGAACTTGAAAATAAATCTTGAATAATATCAGAAATATATTTTTGAGGTTTGTAAAATCAAAGTAGAGAGTCTTACAACAGTGCTCCAGTCAGAATTTGAAAAGGGCAGGGTGCTAGGTCAGAAAGGGCAGGGTGCTAGGTCAGAAAGGGCAGGGTGCTAGGTCAGAAAGGGCAGTGTGCTAGGTCAGAAAGGGCAGGGTGCTAGGTGAGAAAGGGCAGGGTGCTAGGTCAGAAAGGGCAGTGTGCTAGGTCAGAAAGGGCAGGGTGCTAGGTCAGAAAGGGCAGGGTGCTAGGTGAGAAAGGGCAGTGTGCTAGGTCAGAAAGGGCAGGGTGCTAGGTCAGAAAGGGCAGGGTGCTAGGTGAGAAAGGGCAGGGTGCTAGGTCAGAAAGGGCAGGGTGCTAGGTCAGAAAGGGCAGGGTGCTAGGTCAGAAAGGGCAGGGTGCTAGGTCAGAAAGGGCACTTTTGATGCACTTTGAATGAGCCTTAATGGGGCATTTGCAAGTGCCAATGTTCAATTCTTATTGTTTATGTGTTGTAACTACATTTTATACTTTCAATACTAATAGTTTGTAATTAGTACCTATTAAAACTGTTATCTTTACTTTAATTTCAAAATTATTTATTCATTATTTTCATATTTATTTCTGATAATTGACTCTGTCAAATAAAATGGCTCAGCGGGGTGAACCAAAAAGGCAACAAGGTGTTGGAAAAGGGCAGCTGGGTGCTCCAACCTGCTATTTAGGCATAGCTGGAGCACTGTTACATCCTTATTTCTATCTAGGAAACCAATTTGAGCATAGTTCTATAAGTTTTCAACTTTTGTTGCAATCAAGTTAAAAGTTATAAAAATAGTTATGAGAACTTCCAACCTCTGTGATGGCAAGGGCACCTGAGGAGAAACATCGACACACTTCACCTCCCGGGAACAGCATGATGTCAGCTCCTGTACATATACAAATTTCCATTATAGATGTTCCAAATTTTAATGCTTGAAAGATGCGAAGGCAGAGTTATTCAGGTCGGGATGGCTCAGAGGAAGAGTGTCTGCCTCCTGACCAAGAATTCCTAGGTTCGATCTCCAGTCACATGGACTCTCAGTGAATTTGATCCAGGAAGCAGACTCGTGAGTGTTAGCTTTCTACACAATCAAGCTAAAGAAAATTGGAATGAACTAATCAAATATGTGTTTAAACCATGTTTATTAATGTACCTAATATGTTCAGCTGATACGAATCAACTGAGTTTGCTAACGGACCGACGAATACCCCCACACACAATAGTCGTTTTCAGACTGATATGCACCATTGTCAACAACAAAATAGCCCCAATAAACTAGGTAACAAAAAATTAAAATACCCTAGTCTAAAATTCCCGGAACTTAATATTGCAATGGAATACAGTTGTTTTTTAGTTATATTAACTTACTTGTTATTATAACATATCAAAGGAATGTTAAGCGTACAAGTAAATAAAGATAAATTTCTTAGTACACGGTCCAATGATGGACATGTACCGGTTATTACAAAGACCCAAAACTTCATACCTGTATATTTCTGTAGGCCTGACTACATAGCTCCTTTGTTGGGGTCATAATTACTGCCTTAACACACTGCTCTGTTGCTGTCTACAAACAATAAGCAACCAAACAGCTAAAAAATATCTAAAACAATCTCAGCATTTTATGATGCTGTATAAACAATAGCATGAAATGAAAATAAACATATTTATAATATTAAGAAACTTTTTATTTTTAAAACCATTTATCATATCTTAAAGAAAAAGATGAATAATTAATAAGTAAATTCTGAAACTCCTGTGTGTTACATTTTCATAGGCTGAAAGATTGAACTGAAATTCATATGAGGAGCATTTAATCAAGCAAAAGCTGCACTCTCACAGATTGACCGTTTTGACAGCTTTTTCATTTTGTCTTGGAACGAGCCAATTTTTGCATAAAGTCTGGAAACCAGTGATACTGTATAAGACTGATAATAAAAAATCTGATAAATAAAAATAAAATGACCATATTTCCAAATGACTAAAGCATTACTAACACTCAAAGAAAAATGAGTTTATCGGTATAAAACATCAAATTTCAAATGTAAATATGAAAAATTGCGATCTGATACTTTATTAGAAGTTTTATATCACTGGTTTCCTGACATTCACAGAAAAATTGGCTCATTTCAAGACAAAAACAAGAGCTGTCACAGTATGTGACGAATGCCCCCGAATGTGACATTGACCTATGAACAAGGTCAGTACATGAAAAGTTGATCTTGCCTTTATGTGTCAAATACATATGGCAAGTTATTTTAAATTGCCTCTGAACATAAAAAAATACCACCCATACTTGACAACCTACACTGTTATGTCCTTATATTCAGAATTCCCTTGTGAATAAACACTTAGAGGTAGGGACATGGGTCTTGCACACGACACGTCGTCTTCGTATGTGGAACACATGTAGCAAGTGATTTTAAAATCTGTCCATACAAGGGAAAGTAACAGCCCTGATACGACAACCTAAACACTATGTCCTTATATGCAGCACTCCATTGTGAATAAACACTAAGTGTGACCTTGACCTTTGAGGTAGGGACATGGGTCTTGCACGTGACACGTCGTCTTGGTATGTGGAACACATGTGGCAAGTTATTTTAAAATCTGTCCATACAAGGGAAAGTTACAGCCCGGACACGACAACCTATACTCTATGTCCTTATATGCAGCATTCCATTGTGAATAAACACTATGTGTGACCTTGACCTTTGAGGCAGGGACACGAGTCTTGCACGCGACACGTTGTCTTGGTATGTAGAACACATGTGGCAAGTTATTTTAAAATCTGTCCATACAAGAGAAAGTTAAAGCCCGGACACGACAACTTATACTCTATGTCCTTATATGCAGCATTCCATTTTGAATAAACACCTAAGTGTGACCTTGACCTTTGAGGTAGGGACACGGGTCTTGCACGCGACACGTCGTCTTGGTATGTGGAACACATGTGGCAAGTTATTTTAAAATCTGTCCATACAAGAGAAAGTTACAGCCCAGACACGACAACTTATACTATATGTCCTTATATGCAGCACTCCATTGTGAATAAACACTAAGTGTGACCTTGACCTTTGAGGCAGGGACAAGGGTCTTGCACGCGACAGGTCGTCTTGGTATATGGAACACATGTGGCAAGTTATTTTAAAATCTGTCCATACAAGGGAAAGTTACAGCCCGGACACAGCAACCTATACTCTATGTTCTTATATGCAGCATTCCATTGTAAGTAAACACTAAGTGTGACCTTGACCTTTGAAGTAGGGACACGGGTCTTGCAGGCGACACGTCGTCTTGCTATGTGGAACACATGTGGCAAGTTATTTTAAAATCTGTTCATACAAGAGAAAGTTACAGCCCGGACATGACATCCTATACTCTATGTCCTTATATGCAGCACTCCATTGTGAATAAACACCTAAGTGTGACCTTGACCTTAGAGGTAGGGACACGGGTCTTGCACGCGACACGTCGTCTTGGTATGTGGAACACATGTGGCATGTTATTTTAAAATCTGTCCATACAAGAGAAAGTTACAGCCCGGACACGACAACCTATACTCTATGTCCTTATATGCAGCACTCCATTGTGAATAAAGACTAAGTGTGACCTTGACCTTTGAGGTAGCGACACGGGTCTTGCATGCGACACGTCGTCTTGGTATGTGGAACACATGTGGCAAGTTATTTTAAAATCTGTCCATACAAGGGAAAGTTAAAGCCCGGACACGACAACTTATACTCTATGTCATTATATGAAGCACTCCATTGTAAATAAACACTAAGTGTGACCTTGACCTTTGAGGTAGGGACACGGGTCTTGCACGCGACACGTCGTCTTGGTATGTGGAACACATGTGGCAAGTTATTTTAAAATCTGTCCATACAAGGGAAAGTTACAGCCCGGACACGACAACCTATACTCTATGTCCTTATATGCAGCACTCCATTTTGAATAAACACCTAAGTGTGACCTTGACCTTTGAGGTAGGGACACGGGTCTTGCACGCGACACGTCGTCTTGGTATGTGGAACACATGTGGCAAGTTATTTTAAAATCTGTCCATACAAGGGAAAGTTATAGAGCCGGACGGACGGACGGACGGACGGACGGACGGTGCGATTTTAATATGCCCACCTTCGGGGGCATAAAAAGAACAAACCTGTTTAGAGATGAGGACTTTCTGTATAACTGGTATGGCAAATGCCCCGGTCTTCCCTGACCCTGTCCTAGCCTGGGACAGTATGTCCTTCCCCTCCAGTGCCAGAGGTATGGCTCTCTCCTGTATTGGAGTTGGACTCGACCAGCCCAGCATGGATATGGCCTGAAAATATTAATACAACACTTTTACAACAATTTTTCAGTTCTAGCACCCAGGGTTTTTTAAATCTCAAACGTCAAAATTACTCTTAAATCCAAAAAAAAACCCACAAAAACTATCGTTGAAACTCATTTTTGCCTATGCAATTCATGTTTTTCAATAAAGAAGAAAAAGTTGCAAAATACACCCAAAATGCATCGATTCTGACTAGAAATTGTTGGCATTGTCTTGAGGGAGTCCACCCAAACCGCCTACCAGTGCTTTTAACCAAATAAATTACTGTTCTGAGGAAGAGGAGTAAGTAAAAGGTGACATGGATTTTCCATATCCAGTTGGCAGCAAAGCAGTCACATCTCTGTTTTCCAACAATGCCGTAATAATATTTACTTGTTTGTTCTTAAGTTCATAGTTAAACTTTTACCTAACCGAATTGTACAATATTTTAACAGTATCAGCAATCGCAATGATAATGAAATAACAAGTTATCCACAAAAGGGCCCGGGGTGGTCAAAGCAGGAGCCGTGAACGGTTTCCATGGCAAATGGTGTAATGTTGTCAGTGTAATGTATTTAACAGACCCAAAACGGGAGGGTTTTATATAGCTTTATTACATTCATACTCATACGCACATGATCTTGAATCCAATCAATAACTGAACTATCAACATACATGCAACTGTTAGCCAGAGGCGGGCCTATCATACAAAAAGATTGGCGACTACAAATGGCCCCACTACAAATGGCCAAGTGGTACCGAGTGATTAAAGAAGCAGCCGCCAAAAAACACTGGAGAGTATTCGCTTCACATGCCAAAATTGTTTGATGCTGGTACCTGCATCAATTGTTTTCATCTTGGTGATCACACTGAACATTATTTATTTGTTCATGTTCCTTTAAGATTTCTTAGAATCGGAATAATGCAAGAAATATATTGAATGGATAATATTTAAAAAGTGCAGTGTGCTACGTGTTCGAAGATAATTTCTCCAAGAGCCAAAGGGTACAAAAGAACACCATTGGTGATGAAGAAATGATCTGGTGATGACATTGAAGTGATGACATTGAAGATGTTTTTGATATTTTGACTCCATCCACATCCGAACCGCTTCGATCAGTATTTCTGTGACATGATATATGTGATATGCATTTTTTTGTATGTAGGTTTTAATTGAGAGTTATCTTATAACTATATAAAACATCAGTCAAATTATTCTTATAGCTGGAGTATATATGGACTCCTTAAAAAGAAAGAGTTCAGATAGCATGCAAATTTTTCTTGTACATCGTTATATTGTCGATGCTACTGCAGCTGCTGCTGCATGATGATGTAGATGATGATGATGATGATAACAGGATGATGATAACATGATGATGATTATGACGGTGATGATTATGACGGTGATGATTATGATGGTGATGATGATGATTATGAGAATGATGATGGCTTTACTGTGAGAATAATATTTATTATTTATCCTCTAAAATTAATGTAATTAGACAAATTAGGTATCACCCTTATTTTGAACACAGGTTGTGTTGCTCTGCTCAATTCATAGAAAAGCGAGGATAACTGTTACTGCGCGTTTGAGGGTTATCTATCATTGACGGATGGGTACAAATTTATTCGATAAAAATCAACATGTATACAAAATGGTGGGCTGCAACAATCCAGAGTATATTTATGTTAATATAACGACTCTAACAACAAATTTAATCCAGATAAGATCACTGTCAGGTACATTTGTAACAATTATATCATTATTATTTAACATCGATGCATAATAATACTATATATTCTTTCACCCAGCGTTAAATGGTAGAGAGTTGTAGCGTTACAGGGATACACATGAAATGTCAAAATAATAAAAAAGTATCCCTGATCACTCATTATTGTAGCTAGTGTAAACCTGTGCTTGTGAACACTACAGTTGTATAGAATGTATTTACAATTCTATGTCATGTTTAAAACTGTATATTTATTGATTCAGTGACATGTAAATATGCTTACCTTGGTAGCCTTAGTTAATCTATTTTCTGTTCCCCACAACCCAAAAAAATAGCTTGACCTTATTGAATGTTCCTTTAATGCACCAGTCAATTGTAAACCCCCCCCCCCAGTCCATATAAACAGCCGCTTCAGAGATCCCATCAAAGTATATTTAGCACAAAGATAACGCGCACCTGTTTCGATTAAACTCCACTAATAAAATGCGCATTTAAAATCAGGTAGTCATCTTCAGTTAAGGGCATCAATATTTGATAAAAATGTGAACACATATAAATAAGGTTTTTTAAAAGCTTTAATAAAGCAAATATATTTATATATATATATATAAACTAATCAGGAAAACAGTCGAAAAAAAATCAACCTTATGAATAATGTATCAAGAATATCGATGTCCCAACAGGGGAGGTCACTGCGTAGGATAAATATACTAATAGTGGCTAACCCAATATGGCAGTGAAAAGTTGACAGAAGCCGATCAGCGTCAGTTTTTCATGGAACACTTACGTTATAAATAAAAGGTATTAACCAGTATATCATTTATGTGTCCCTTTTATGTTTTCTTTTAACAATTCAGTGTCGTTGAAATATAATAGTCTAATATTTTATTTTACACTGATATAAATAAATCGACTTGTGGCATTATAGGGAACACAATAAATATCCAAATGTTAAAAAAACATTCCCTAAACGCGCATTATTGTGGCTACCCCACCCTCCCCCCCCCCCCCCCCCCCCACCCGGTCCAGGGAATAGCAGGGACTTTTGACTTTAGGTACAGCCAACCCCAACTGAAATCCCCGCCCTGCGGATACGAACTGATGGTAAAATCCCCGCCAAATACCCCCACACCCCAGGGACCCTAGGTAAGGCTCATTCCCCACTATATTTAAAGCGAAGCTAAACCACCGCATTCAACTGGCACTGCTGGGCCACCTGAAAGGTAAAAACACGGCCCATTCCCCCGGCTATCCCAGGTATATACCCCCGGACCTGGGGGGCCTTGGATACAATTGACTGGTGCATTAATCAAGAATCTTATTTATAACTGGAATGTAGTTTTGTATATTTCACTAAAAAAGTTAGTTTTTCTTACCTTTAATAGTCTGTCATCTAAACCCATTTCATGAAACTCAAGTAATTTACTATCTTCTTCGTCAGACATTTTTTTAAGATTTATTAAATTCAGCAAAAACTGCCAAAACAATAAATAAATATTAAATATTTCCCCAACGTGTGTTTGTTTTTACCGGAAGTGTCAACTATTGCCCCAAAGATATAAAAAGAAAAAGAAAATGGTCATTTATGTCGTATAGGTTACAGACCACTCACTACAGTATCGCAAATTCGATGCAACGATACTACTCCTTCCAAATTTAATACTTGAAGTGATTGTGCAATCGTGGCATATGTAATAGCATCGATTTACAAAGTGTACTTGATGAAAATAAATGTAATTATGCACAAGACAGGAGACTGTAAAGACAGACGAAACGTTGGTTTCGTCGGGCAAAGACGTCTGGCTCTAGTACGGCCGGGATGGATACACGAAGATAAAACGCTAGGCTTAACGTACATGTAGGGAAGTTCACAATAACCATATGTAAATGGTACGTTTTCAGAAGACCATAATGGCCCCAAGCTGTTCTGGAAATACATATAGTCAAAGCGAAATGACAAGTATTTATCTGTGAAAATGATTTCCGCACATTTTGCGATGCGCAACAGAAAGCTGACATCCTTCATGATCAGAGTTCATCATGGAAGACCTTTCACACCGTATATCTCTACCACCAGTCCCAGTATTTCCATAAAACCCATCACCATCACGGTACCAGGCGTTAAGAAATTTCTACTGAACCTGAAACAACACATAGCCGACTCATGGGCGTCTTCTGAAACTATAGCGGTTGACGCCAGTTCTTACGAAACTCCTTCAACTCCTTCCGCTTGACAAATGCTAAATACCCACTGACAGGAAGTATGCTCGCGTCTCTTAAATGTTATAGCCTGATATTTCCTCAACACCTCCAAACTACCGTACGATATCACTGACTTCTATATACTCTTTAAGGCCATGTCGACATTTGGTACCAATAAAAAATCCTACTCCCAGAGTTCATGTTATTTATTACATTGAAAATAAAATTATCTTATTTGGGTTAAAAACAAATCGCCGTTCGTACTTTGTACGTTTTGACTAACTGTGAAAAGGAAAAAAATGTCGAAACGACATCGCATCGATGTTGGGGATTCTTACAGGAAAAGGTATATAAAATGACAATTTGTAATATGCAGATACAACCTTCATATACTTTCTGGTCTACTAATTATCATCAATTGTTTATAAAGAGTCATTGACATCATTGTTCATAACTTTTTGAACCCGAAGCGTGGTAATCTTGTCGCGAAAATGTATGTCTTTGTCCCATACAATGACATTTCATAATGATTTTCGAAAAAAAAAACACGTTCTATCAATGATATTGTCAAATTGCTATTTCTTCACAAATGTGATTCTGTTTTCGGTAGTGTAGATGTCGGAATAAGTAGGTATTTAATTTTACTTTGTTATTTATTGTTTGATTGTGCGGATCGAGTAATAGGGAGCGAGACAAATCGGCCCCTTACCAAATAGGCCTACTACCGAATCGGCACCTAAGACGTTTCGGCCCTGCCATTTCGTCCCCTTAATTTTATTGACTCGAGACGTTTCGGCCCCTTACTGATTTTCATCAGAGACATTTCGGCCCCTTAATTTTATTTCATTTTGAATATAAAGAAAAAACATCATTTGTCATATTTATTTCAAAAGATGTTGTAAATGAGATCTATAAATTTACAAATAGACAAATATTGAAATACATTGATAAAAAAATCATTAAAGTATAAATTTAAACCGTTATTTTTAATATAAAATGTTAAAAAATGTAAGAAAGTAATTTGTGACTGTGAAATATTAATTGATCAATATAGACTTAGCTTGTAAAGTGTCACAGATTCCAACGCCTGATACCTGTGTGGAATGTGACAATTCGCCATAAGACCGCCTGTCTCGAAAAAAATAACATCTTATAACTATCAGATTTCGTTTTTTTTTTTTTTTCATTAATTATTATTCATCTTAAAAGGCATCCCTATAGAAGATTACTTCAAAGTAAGGAAAGAGATAACTAAGGAGTTTTTGAGAAATGTTGGTGCTATCTACGATGGGTGATAGGTGCTTGATACAGTTTTAGACAGTGGACTTGATATTAAACACATATCATTATACCTCTTGTAAATATTAGCAGCATGCTTATGTTTATTATTTCAAGATTTTTTGAAGTTGAAAGATTTATTTTTTTAACTTGATTTACTTTTTATAAAAATAAATCTCATGAATGAATATCTTTGTTCAAATCATCTGATTTATATTTGTGTTCAAATATAAAGATTATTTTTTTTTAATCATTTTTTTATGCATATATATAGCATGTGAATAATTAAAATTTTATGTTTTTTTCTTATATTTAGAAATAAAAAACAAAATAAAAATAAGGGCCGAAACGTTCTTGTTATCAGGGGCCGAAATGTCTACAGGATGGGGCGGATTTGGTAAGGGGCCGAAAAAGTAACCGTTTTAACTAGGGGCGGATTTAGTAAGGGGCCGATTTGTCTGGTAGCCGAGTAATACTGCCCGATGCGACAATTTTCACTGGCCTGTTGATTCTGCTTTATGATGAACGAACAGATTGAAACTAGCACAAGCCCACAAGTCCTGCATTTGTAAATTCCTAACCACTACCAGGTTTGCTGAAATTATGCATTTTATACAGCAGGAAATGCTACAAGTCTGGAAATAAGTTCACTAGTGCTCAATTTGTTTGCTTACTTAGTAAAATGCACATATTATTTAACTTTTTCTTACCTATAAAAACATATAATATAAAATATATTTCTTTCAGGGAGGATGATGGGAGAAGGGACAGGTCACGGTCTCCGGTCAAGGAAAAGTCACAGTCCATCTTTGAACAGTTTAACATTCCAAAACCACAGTTACAAATAAATCCATTTACAGGTAAAATTATCAGTGATAATCACTTTAGATCAAGTTTCAAAGAGTTCAATTAAGGAAAAGATTCATACTTGTTTGCTTGTCTGTGACTTTAGGTTTGTTTGTTTTTTCAAGGAAAAAAGATGGGAGTTATTGCCAGTGTACGCGAAAATACGTCGGACAGTCTGACATTGCCGGTAGATTTTCAAACTGTCCGTCGTATCTTCAAAGAACGTAGGACAGAATTGTCCGACGTTTATGTCAGGGTAAAACTGATATCCAAAGTTGAAATATTCTTTTGAATGAAACCTTTGACAACTGTCATTTTAACCAGATGTTTATATTCCAAATCTGTATAGTACGCATGCACAACAGATGGAACTAAAATACGCCTTCCCGGTATTTCCTGAAAAGACGTAATTTGCTACGTTAACCAGTATTGCCAAATTAATTTTAAACTATGACAGTTTGTTGACATCAGGTCAGGATAATGAACATGTATTAACATGGATTAGTTTAATGAACTGTTTTTGTTTTAAAGCAATTAATGGTACATTTTCGACCGGATGAAATTTTACTCCAAAATTGCAGTGTAATAAGGCCTAAAAAAAATGGTTTGGTTAGGGTTACATCCTTTTCAAAAATAGGTAGGGTAGGTTGGATTTTTTTTTTTTTTTATTATTTTTTTTATTAGGCTTTATATAAGAATATCATTTTCATCATTGGAGAATGGTGTTAAAGCTATCAACTATATAAGCGTTTAAGGATTAAACTAAATATTGAAAAGCAATTAAAAAAAAAACGAATTTTTTTTTTTTTTTAGTTTTTCAATTTTTTTTTCAAACTGACTATAAAAACGGTAGGGTCGGTGCCTATTCCGTAGGTAGGGTCGGGAAACCGAACCAAATGTATTTTTTTTTTTTAGGCCTAACTCAATTCTGCACTTTAAACTGGCTGTCACGAGAGATTCTAGCGTCAAGGTGAATGAGGTCATAGTATCGTTATTAGTCTCTTTGGAGATGTCAACAAATATGTTGGGGTTAAAATATATAAATGGGGCTTAACCTGGTAGTAGGAAAAGAAAACAGTCTGATAGTGAAAAAGTAAATCCTTCGAAAGTAACAAGGCACTTCTTTGAGAAGTGGAAAATCGGTAGACCTTAGCAATATTTATGACCACATATCGGAAAAAATATCCTGCAGATATTGTGTAAATCAAAACATGCTTTCTGAAAAATGTCCAATGTAACATGAAAATGTCCTGCATATACTATAAAGACGTCAGACAAAATTTCCAGCGTGTCCAAAAAGTTTTCACGTACACTGTATTGCCATAGCCTTGGTGTTGTTTTTGTTGGCAGCTTTTGAGAGCAAATGCTTTTAAACCTTGGCCATAACTGAATATACTTGATAATTAAGACCCATAACTCCGGTTTAAAAAATTGTTGAGTTATTTCCCAAGTTAATTGAAAGAACATCTGACAAATATTATAGCGCCTTTTTTATACTTTGAAAAAACGTTGATATGTCTTGTTATAAATCTTGTTATAAGTGTCATAGCAATTGAACACCTTATCAAAGCTCTATAGTGGCTTGGTTGAAATATATAAAAAAATAAATTGCTGATTTGTTGCAGGCTTGCCACATACACCACGCTACCTACAACTGCTGGCCAAGAGGAAGAGTCTGCCAGTGTGGGAGTATAAGGAAAAGTTTGTAGAGGTTCTTAACAAGCATCAGACACTTGTGCTGGTGGGAGAGACTGGCTCCGGAAAAACCACACAGGTATGTAGTCATTGATATCAGGGTTTTGGATGAACCAAATTGAATTCTTACATTAGTGCTTAGGATGAAAAAAGTCAAGAATTTGAGCAACCCAGAAGAGCTTTTTATCAGTGCTTTCACTTATTTTTACCACTGAGGTATGGTGTAAAATACGCTGTTAAGTGCACAATGATGGTCAATTCAAAGACAAATGACAGTTCTGAGCAATTTTGAGTGATGATGGAAGAAGGTATATAAACAGATCATATTTTAATTGAAAATAACACTATACTATAATGTTTCCCACAGATTCCACAATGGTGCCTGGACTGGGTACGGGTGCGGTACAACAAGAAAGGAGTGGCGTGTACCCAGCCCCGAAGAGTGGCAGCCATGTCAGTAGCCCAGCGTGTATCGGAGGAAATGGATGTCGGTCTTGGCCAGGAGGTCGGATACAGTATACGATTTGAGGACTGCACCTCATCTAAGACTATACTGAAGTAGGTGACTTTAAACACAGCACATCTATACCATAAATCATTTATCATGTTAAAGTTAATTTTTAGCTCGACTATTCGAAGAATAAGGAGTGCAATACTACTCACCCAAGCGTCGGCGGCATCGGCATCGGCGTCACACCTTGGTTAAGGTTTTGCATGTAACCACATTTAAGTCAATATCTCAGTTAATACATCATGTATTGCATTGAAACTTTAGATATGTTTTCCCAACTATCTAACCTACTAAATTTATGAAGTTAGATAACACTTTTTTGAATATAATGCAAATTATGGGCCTTTTTTATTTGACTTAGAAATTCTGGTTAAGGTTTTGCATGTAAGCACACATAGGTTAATATCTCACCAACTACTTGATGTATTGCATTGATACTTTATACAATGGTACTCAACCATCCAATCTACTAAAATAATCAAGTAAGATAACTCTAGTTTGCAATAACTTCAAATTATGGCCCTTTTTTATTCGACATAGAAATTCGATTTACATCATGTATTGCATTGAAACTTTATACACAGGCTCCCAACTATTCAACCTTCTTAATTAATCAGGAAAGATAACTCTTCTATATTATATCATTTTTGCCCCTTTATTATGCGACTTAGAAATTCTGGTTAAGGTTTTGCATGTTAGCACACATAGGTTAATATCTCAGCAACTACTTCATGTATTGCATTGAGACTTCATACAATGGTACTCAACCACCCAACCTACTTGAATTACCAAGTTGATTAACTGTATTTTGCAAAAAATGGCCCTTTATTATTGGACTTAGAAATTCTGGTTAAAATTTTGCATGTAACCACATTCAAGTTTATATCTCAGCAAATACATCATGTATTGCATTGAAATCTAATCTAATTTTTCAGTGATCCATGTTTCGCCAAAACTTTTCAATCCTTACACTGAAAAGCGGCGCAATAGTCGAGCGCGCTGTCTCTGTGACAGCTCTTGTTTTATTTTTTGTCTTGGAACAAGCAAATTATTGTGTGAATATAGATCTGCAAAGTAAAGATCAGATCGCAGCTTTTCATATTTCCGTCCCAAAATTGATGTTTTATGCTTGTAAACCGTTAGTAACGGTTAAAGCCATAAAACATTTAATTTGGAATGGAAATATGAAAATCTGCGATCTGATTTTTGTCAGCAGTCTTCCATCACTGGTGAGCAGATATTCACGCAAAAATTTTCTCATTCCAAGACAAAAACTAAAAGATTTGTCAAAACAGTAAATCTGTGAGAGTGAAGCTTAAAGGAATCCAGTTCAGATGGATTGTATACTTTCCTTCTGTTATACAATCATATACCAGGAATGCCAATTTTGCTCTTTGCAGCTGTTCCTCTTTTTTTTGTAGCCACACAACATTTAAATTAATTGTTGCCTTTTATTTGATCCTTACAAAAAAACGATCCTTACAAAAAAACGATTTTTTTGTATATATAGTGTGATGGGGTACTCATATTTTCTACTGGTTTCCTCTTCAAATTTGCATTGGCATCCTTAATAATGTCATTATTGATTATGTCTTCCCCATTCAAGCTAGTACATGTCTATTTTGTATTATTCATCCAAATGTAGAAATTCGGGAAATTGATTGAATTTTTTTTTTCTTACACTAATATTAAATACTGTTGTTTTTTTAACCTTACAGGTACATGACAGATGGTATGTTACTGCGTGAGGCGATGTCTGATCCTCTTCTTGAGAACTACGGAGTTGTCTTGCTTGATGAGGCCCACGAGCGCACCCTGGCCACCGATATACTGATGGGACTGTTGAAAGAGGTAGCCAAGCAGAGGTCTGACCTGAAGATCATCATCATGAGTGCTACTCTGGATGCTGGCAAATTCCAGGTAGGTAATGTTTGTAGGACTTAATTGACAAGCTCATCTCTGTAATATTCAGTTTTCTCAGTTAGAACTGGCTGCATGCCAAAATGGACTGTACATATCATTATGGCAGTTGGGCCTGTTCAAATTAAAAAAAATAAGTGAATTTTAGGTAAAATAAGTAGTAGCTGGTCGGTTACTTTACTATTTCAGACAGTTCAACTGAAACTTATTGATACCCTAAATATCAATTATATGTTTAAGACAATATTATTTTGTTCAAGTTTGAAAATCATTTATACTTTTAATTATTATCAACAGCCTAGTTGCTCTTGTATTTTTTTTACTCTTCAGGTGTAAAAACCTTTCTTAAGTTATCTTCTTTAACTGTTTCCTATCAGAACTACTTTTACCCCATGTTCTGAGTGTGTCAGGGTATCCCCTCCTATGAATATTTTCTACACTTCAAGGCCTCAACTATTAAACTCTCTCTTACAGAACTACTTTGACAACGCCCCATTGATGAGTGTGCCAGGACGTACCCACCCTGTGGAGATATTCTACACGCCCGAGCCCGAGCGTGACTACCTGGAGGCGGCCATCAGGACAGTGCTGCAGATTCACATGTGTGAGGAAATAGAGGGAGATATTCTACTCTTCCTCACTGGACAAGAGGTCAGAAGTAGTTTAGTTTAGTTAAGTGTATACAGATTGCTTTTACCTTGATTGTGACGAATGATTGCTTGAATAGAATTATTCTCGAGTCTGTGATTGGGAACAAACCCATAACCTCTTGGGTGAGAGGTGGACACCCATACCATAAGGACACTCTCACCTGCATAGAATTTTATAGGTGGTAACGTAATCCATAAATATTTAAGTTAAATGTGGTTTAAACATAAGAGCTCTTCAATTTTAACACATAATCCACCTCATGAAAGCACTTCCAAATTAGACCGACCCCCTTTAGAAGTTTTTACAGAATGAGATGTAAAAGATTTTGTAAATGTGGCTGTATGTTGATAGAGAAAAATAACATGCCTAACACAATGTGTAACTATATATTGTAGGAGATAGATGAGGCATGCAAGCGTATACATCGGGAGGTGGAGAACCTGGGACCAGACGTGGGAGATATGAAGTGTATACCGCTCTACTCCACCCTCCCACCCAACCTACAACAGAGGATCTTTGAACCTCCACCGCCCAACAAGCCCAATGGAGCTATAGGTGGGTGATGTTGTCAGTAGGGCATAGTTATATGGATTATTGTCCGACAAAGTTACGTGTTTTATATCCGCCCAACAAGCCCAATGGAGCTATAGGTGGGTGACGTTGACAGTAGGGCATAGTTATATGGATTATTGTAGTACAAAGTTACGTGTATTATATCCGCCCAACAAGCCCAATGGAGCCATAGGTGGGTGACGTTGACAGTAGGGCATAGTTAAATGTATTTTTGTAGGAGAAAATTATATGTATTATTGTAAGTAGTGATGGGCAATCGGTTGAGTTTTACAATCGATAATCGGTTACAATCGGAGACCATCAACCGATTAGACATCGGCTATAATCGGATATTATAGAGCAGTGGTTGCTAGTGATATACTTGAAGGTAATGGGTATCACTTCGTCTATGTAAGCTGAATTGAATATATAAACCAAACAATAGAACTTACGTATTCATTTTTCAGGAAACTAACAAACATAAAACATATTTTTTTTATATTTTTAAGTTAAAAAGAAAAAAACATTAAACTGAAATGTATACATCAGAAATTTCAAAGTCACCAGTATGAATCTACCAGTAAATGTTTGTTTAGAAATATTGTCTGGTCAATGAGATATGGGTTCATTCTACATCTCTTCTTGCTCATCACCTGTGATCTAGTTACTGTATACCTATTTTGCGTAAGCCTTTTTGCAAAGGCAACAATACGCCTTGCTTGTGTCAAGGTTTTCTTTGGTTGGAGGTCCTGGTTTGATTTTTCTAAATGCAAAAAAGAGCCAGACTTTAGATTTTGCTTTCCCACCCGGATAATTGTACAGCATATCGTCATTGTCGTCTGCCATTCTTACGAATTGTACCCAAAGAAAAATGAGCGGAAATGTCGGCAAGATAAAAAAAATCGTAAATGAATACTGAGTAACCTCCCTTGATAAATTTGTATGATGTTCCGCGATAATCGATTATGATAATTTACAATCGATAATCGCCGATTTTGAAGCTTTCCGATCAATTTTCGATTATAATCGATCATCGGCCCATCACTAATTGTAAGACAAAGTTACATATATTTTTGTTGGACGAAATTATATGTAGGATAATCATAAAGTTAATGTATTAGTTAAGGACAGAGTTACATGTATTAGGGTAGGACAAAATGACATATTATGTTGTAAAACAAAACGATATATGTTGATTTAAGAACAAGTTACATGTATTTTTGTCAGTAAGGCAAAATTACATGTATAACATGCATATCATAATGTATGTAAGTTGACTGGTAGTACAATAGAAGTACCTCAGCTTCTGAAAAGAACATTATTTATGATTGCCAAAATCTTTAAAGACAAACTTTTGAGCAGAAAATCTCTTAATGTTCACTTAACTTTTAAAAATAATGTATAAAACTCATCTCGTGGAATTTTTCTTTTCAGGACGTAAAGTGGTGGTGTCTACAAACATTGCGGAAACATCTCTCACAATTGACGGTGTGGTGTTTGTGATAGACCCAGGATTCGCCAAACAAAAGGTATGCATGACATTGTGGAAAAAGCCACCTTTCTGCTATGGAAATATGTGTAATGAGTGTCAGTTGCAGAAACTAGAAAATTCATGTACACAAATTCCACTTTTTATTGGCTTTTTGCAGTATTTTACATCTGTAGTCTTTGTAAAAAGAGAAAACAATATTTAAAACCATATCTAATTGTTCATACAAGAAAAGGGTTGGAAGGTGGACTACACAATGACAATGAGCTATTTTGAACTTTTTCATAAACAAAGGTTTTGATATTCACTAGGGATTGATCAGGTTCACAAATAAATTTCTGAAAAAGTTCATACAAATACAAAACTGGAGGTGTCTTTTATCATGTGACTTAGTTTCTAATTATAGAATGTAAAAAATAGGATGGTACTACATGTATAAATATAATTATATTGGGGGGAAAAAAGGACTAAAAAGAAAAATAGAGGTAAATCATATCTAAAGGCTGTCCGGAATGTTACTTTCTGATATAAATATAGTTTGATTCTACACATTCAATATTTTAAAATATGATTTAGATAAAATATGATTTAGATAAAATATGATTTAGATAAAATATGATTTAGATAATTATATTTTTTTACTTTTTTCCCGCAAGGTGTACAACCCTCGTATCCGTGTGGAGTCCCTCCTTGTGACGGCCATCAGTAAGGCAAGTGGCCAACAGCGTGCCGGTCGCGCTGGTCGTACAAAGCCTGGCAAGTGTTTCCGACTCTACACGGAGAAGGCCTTCAAACAAGAAATGCAGGAAAATACATATCCCGAGATCCTTCGTTCCAACCTGGGCTCCGTTGTTCTGCAGTTGAAGAAGCTTGGCATTGACGATCTCGTGCACTTTGACTTCATGGACCCACCTGGTATGTTGTGTGTTTAATTGAGAGGACTTGCTTTCTTTTAGGAAGATATTGCTGAAAATGAGTCACGTTGAGGTATTCACGTTAACAACAAAAACAAATTTTAACCAAGAGGTTAGATTACAAAAATATCTTATAGCAATGTGTTAAATTAAAGAACATTTTTTAAAAATATGTTAAAAACTGGGATGAATGACTGCTTTTAAGAATGAAACCGCGCCAAATTAAAGACATTACTGTCATCAGCTGGGCCTGTTTTCGATGATGACATCACATTATTAAAATAGTGTTTATGAAAGTCGACAGTATTCCCTGATTGATACATGCATAGTGAGAAATTAAGATTTAATGCTGTAAAAATGATATAAAACTGTGTGTGCAGCTTTTTGGTTGGTGCATACTGGTATGGTCTCAAATTTCCATCAAAGTGTGTTTTTTCCAACTTTACTTCTAACATGAAAAACATGATAATGTATTGTTGTATGTATATTTTTTTTTAAGCTTGTTTTTCAATGGAACATGTTACGGTATTATCATAGCCTTCATATAGTCTTAGTGTCATCGATGGCATTATAGTATTGGTGCAAATACTTAAACTATATGTCAATAACCATTCAGGAAACTGAACTAATATTCAAATGAAACACTGAAAATGTTGCCATGGTAGACAATATGCACTTGTATAGCAAGATCCATAGCTGTGGCTTTAATAATTGTCAGGTAATGGTGTTTTTGACTGAGTGAGTATGAGCGATGGCATTTGAAGATGTTGACATGGTTTTAAATGTTCTTAATTTTTTTCTCTAGCTCCTGAGACATTGATGAGAGCCCTGGAGTTGCTGAACTACCTAGCTGCCCTTGATGATAATGGAGACCTGACGGAGCTGGGCTCAATGATGGCGGAGTTCCCTCTTGACCCCCAGCTGGCCAAGATGGTCATCGCCAGTACAGACTTTAGCTGCTCCAATGAGATTCTCTCCATCACTGCCATGTTGTCAGGTAATCGATGCTGCCTGAGATGGTAATGTAGAATAGAGTTAACTGACATAATGATAAATGAATTAGCTTGAATATTTCGTGACATTTATTTTTGTAAGCTTGGTACTGTCATTGTGCTGTTGTCTGACAGCAACAGCATATGTGTTGTACTAAAGCTTAAACTTTCAGCAGCTGCTGTAAGCCTTAAATTGTTAAAGGTAAAGACATGAAACTTGGTACACACGTCCAGCTGCACCGAGTTTAATATTCACAGCAGTTGGCCAATAAAAAAGGTACAACTGCGACATATCTCGACAAACAAAATGACACCTTGACTTGAATTCAATAGGTTCCTTTGTTAAATAAATTAATTGATTTATTTGATTTGAATGTCAATTTAACAATTAAATAAAACGCATAAGTATTGTCATATGCTTGGGGTGTCCTTGTTAATAGTAGTTATACAGTTTGTTAATAGATTTTACAGGTATAATTATGGCTAGTAATCTGTAAAGGTAGGTATTAAATATGCATTTACTGGTTTTCCTGTTTGCATGGACATTTATGTATTGTCTTTTGTAGCAATCTTTAACTTGTCAGACAGAGGGGATTAAAATCGTAAATCTCTTAACCTATTAATATTTGACCATATAAGAAATGAATTTGTACAGTGAGGTATTTTGATATTTCAAATTTTCAATGAATAAACAAGTATTTTATGGGGTGGCAATTTCACCATTGTAAATCACAATAAGACCCATGTCTGACGGGCTAGCTGTTTTTAGTTTTCATACACTGATCAATATGAGATCTAATGGAGCGGGACTTGGGCTCGCCTTGGGCCCGACCCTCGACCTTCTGCTTAGTGCCGCAGTGTTTTGTGCGCCCGACGGAGCTCCGAAAGGCGGCCGACGAGTGTAAAATGAGGTTCGCACACATCGATGGAGATCATCTTACGCTACTCAACGTCTACCACGCTTTCAAGCAAAGTAAGGGAATTTTGACTCATACTATGTTATGTTAATTTTAAATGAATTTTGAACGATACTTTCTGTTTTAATAAACACAGGTTTTACCGTGAAGTAAATTGTGCTCTTTATTCGTCTACAGTAAGAAATTCATTGTCACAATACATGTTTATGAGCTATTTGTAGATGAACTTAAAAAAAGCAAGTAAGGTGAAGATCGGTTTCAATTCTCATCTCACTTTCAAATTGATAATCGGTTTGCTTAAATGATCATATCATTGAAATATATTATCATATCAGTAGAACAAAACTTGAAAAGAAAAATTGATTTAAAGTAATTTCTGTCAGAGTTTAAAGGGTGATGTTTTAGAAAAGTTAGTGTCTTCCTCTCATCCAAAAGCTCATTGGTTTCCATAATATCCCGATTTATTCATGGCCTCACAAAATATCAAATGCGCTGTCAAAGCTTAAATGAATACAGTTTGAACCGTGATAAGCAGGATTTTTTTCATATTAAAAATAACGTAAGCCAAAGATATTACATTATGGTTTCTTGTTATTATGTCTCCCCCTCTCTGGGGGAGACATATTGTTTTTGCCCTGTCCGTCAGTCCGGTAGTCCGTCAGTCCGTCCGTACGTCACACTTCGTTTCCGATCGATAACTGGAAAACCGCATGACCTAGGATCACCAAACTTGGTAGGGAGTTTGGTCGTGAGGTGTAGAGGATCCCTATTGTTTTTGGGGTCACTAGGTCAAAGGTCAAGGTCGCGGCGACCCCCAATATAAAAAACATTTCTGCTCAAAATCTTGAGAACGGTTTGACCTAGGTTCACCAAACTTGGTAGGGAGGTTGGTCATGAGGTGTAGAAGATCCCTATTGTTTTTGGGGTCACTAGGTCAAAGGTCAAGGTCGCGGCGACCCCCAATGTAAAAAACATTTCCGCTCAATATCTTGAGAATGGTTTGACCTAGGTTCACCAAACTTGGTAGGGAGGTTGATCATGAGGTTTAGAAAACTCCTATATTTTGGGGGGTCACAAGGTCAAAGGTCAACGTCGCTGTGACCTCTAATGTAAAAAAATATTTCCGTGCAATATCAGGAGAATGCTTTGATCTAGGTTCACCAAACTTTGAAGTGAGGTTGGTCATGATGTCTAGATGATCCCAATTGTTTTGGGGGTAACAAGGTCAATAGTCAAGGTCGTGGTGACCTTCCATGTAAAAATCATTTGCGTGTAATATCTTTATGTCTCCCCCATTCATGGGGAGACATATTGTTTTTGCCCTGTCCGTCAGTCAGTCCATCAGTCTGTCAGTCAGTCAGTCAGTACGTCACACTTCGTTTCCGCCCAATAACTATAGAACTCTTAGACCCAGGAACTTCATTCTTGGTATGCTAGTTGGTCATGACTAGTAGATGACCCCTATTGAATTTGGGGTCACTAGGTCAAAGATCAGGGTCAACGTGACCTTGAGGTGAAGAAACGGTTTCCACTCAATAACTAAAGATCCTTTGGGTCCAGGAACTTCATACTTGGTATGCTAGTTGTTCATGACTATTAGATGACTCCTATTGATTTTGAGATCAAAAGGTCAAAGGTCAAGGTTACCTTCAGGTAAAAAATGTTATGTTGGCAGTGACCTTAAGCTTAAAAATGGTTTCTGCTCAATAACTAAAGAAAGCTTGTACCCAGGAACTTCATATTTGTTCATGACTAGTAGATGACTCCTATTGATTTTGAGATCAGTAGGTCAATGGTCAAGGTCACCGTGACCTTGAGGTGAAGAAACTGTTTCCGCTCAATAACTAGAGAACGCTTGCAACCAGGAATTTCATACTTGGTATGCTAGTTGGTCATGACTAGAAGATGACCCATATTGATTTTGAGATCACTAGGTCAAAGGTCAAGGTTGCCATGACCTTGAAGTGAAGAAAAAGTTTCCGCTCAATAACTAAAGATCCTTTGGTTTCAGGAACTTCATACTTGGTAAGCTAGTTGTTCATGACTAGAAGATGACCCCTATTGATTTTCAGATCAAAAGGTCAAAGGTCAAGGTTACCTTCAGGTAAAAAATGATACGTTGGCGGTGACCTTAAGCTTAAAAATGGTTTCTGCTCAATAACTTAAGAACGCTTGTACCCAGGAACTTCATTCTTGGTACGCTAGTCGGTCATGACTAGTAGATGACCCCTATTGATTTTGAGATCAGTAGGTCAAAGGTCAAGGTTGCCATGACCTTGAGTTGAAGAAATGGTTACCGCTCAGTAACTAAAGAACACTTGCACCCAAGAACTTAATACTTGGTATGCAAGTTGGTTATGTAGATGATCCCTATTGATGTTGTGATCAGTAGGTAAAAGGTCATGGTCACGATGACTGTGAGCTGAAAAATGGTTTCCGATCAATAATTGAATAACGCTTGCGCCCAGGAACTTCATACAATGCAAACTTCGTTTACATTTTCCATGATTAATCAACAACACTTTCTTCTCTTCACTATTTAATATAATCGAATAAACCAAACTTCACTGTTGGTTTGTCTCCAGTCCAAAGTTACAAATTTCATGTCCATCATTTATTTTTTCTCAGCTACGACCACACAATAGGGGAGACAAGCGCTTTTTCAAAAAAGCAATCTCTAGTTTAAAATAAATGTTGCAATCCCTATTATTTGATGTGTATTAAAGAGTATGGTTGCTTATAAGGTAATATACATTTCTTTAGGTGTAAAGCATACTGGTATGTAATATGATGCCAAAAAGCTAATAAATTCCTCAAAATTATAAGTCTGAATTTTGATTTTTGCAATTTTTATAACCTTATAAAGTTTTAATGTCATGCCTGTACTTGACCTTCAGACCAGGAAGATCCTCAGTGGTGTTACGACAACTTCATCAACTTCCGATCCCTGAAGAGTGCAGACAACGTGAGACAGCAGCTGGCGCGCATCATGGACCGATTCAACCTGAAGCGCTCCAGCACGGAGTTCACAAGCAGAGATTACTATCTCAATATACGCAAAGCGCTTGTGTCAGGATTTTTCATGCAGGTACAACCAGTCATCTAAATAAGACTTATGGATAAACAAGCTTGAATTCTTATACTATTGCTTGGCATCAACATTTTGAACCAGACCTGCTATATAAAATTCAGAATTTCAGAAGTTCGGTA
This sequence comes from Mya arenaria, assembly GCF_026914265.1. Lineage (NCBI taxonomy): Eukaryota > Metazoa > Mollusca > Bivalvia > Myida > Myidae > Mya > Mya arenaria. The sequence continues at coordinate 16,883,518 of NC_069133.1, forward strand.
GACATTTTACCAGTGCAGAGCTTGTGGACTTGTGTTAATTTCAACCCCTGTACAAATAAAGATTATGAACAAAATAAGTCCCAAGTTTTGTTATTGCCTTAGTGTCATAGTTTTTATTATCATCATGCTAAAACTGCTTGCATCAGGTTTGTCCATGCAGGGTTGATTAACAATTGATCCTATATAATAAACACAGCCTTTTTTCTTGTTATTCTTTTGATAGCTTGTGTTTTTTAAAAGAAAAAGATATATGAAGAAGAATTTAAGGAAAAATTGAGCTTAGGGCTAGAGTCTCTGGTCTTCTATTGCTGACATGGCATAAATATGTATGTGTCCTTATAAGGGACTTGCTCACGTTTGATAGAGTCAGACATCTTTTTTAATTTTGTGTGAAATTTAAGAATGCTTGTAACAATTACAAAACAGCAAAAAGTTTAAATAAGAGCCTTGTGTTTTTAATAAAAAATTAAAATGTGACAGAAGGCTGCCATATATTTGCAGAAAAGCGTTAGTGACACTATTAAAAATTGAATGACTTCAGGGTTACATCTTTAAAATTTTGTTAAAATGAGAATCTGTCAGTTGTTTTTGGTACATAGAATTAGGCCAAGTAACTTGATTTGTACAAAGTCGAAAAGGGGGTTGCAAAACATACTATCTGTGAGCAAGTCACTTTAACATTAAATTCTTGAAATAAAACAAATAATTTATTTTTGCACCTGTTTGACAGATTGCCCACCTTGAGAGGACTGGTCACTACCTGACCGTGAAGGACAACCAGATTGTCCAGCTTCACCCTTCCACCTGCCTCGACCACAAGCCAGAGTGGGTCCTCTACAACGAGTTTGTACTCACAACCAAGAACTACATCCGTACTGTCATTGACATCAAGCCGGAGTGGTGAGTTGATTATATAAGGAATCTTACCCACGAATATGCTAGCTCTCTCATAGCTTGAGGAGGACGGTAAAGTTGAATTTGGAAGCCTGGTGAACGCATTTAATTGTGTTATGTTTTGAAAGGTGTTTAATGGTGAATTTATAAGTAAAATAAATTACCATATTTAAAATGATACGTAACTGCTACAGTTTGTATATTTGCTCTTTCTTCAACTGCCACCATAGCATAGCGGAGTGTTATTTCTGGCCAGATATTCAGATTTTCCATACTAAAAATGAATGACCATTTTCCATACCTTAATTGTTATCGACACCACCAAAATACCACAAAGTCATGGTGTGTCAATAAGTGAAGTAACACTCAGAACCTTAATATTTAGTGGTGTAGGGATCAAGATTTTCCCCATAGTCAAAACGTGAAACATTTTCATTGATTATTTCTTTATCATTTTCTAGGTTGGTACAGATAGCACCGCAATACTACGACATGTCAAACTTCCCCCACTGCGAGGCGAAGAGACAGCTGGAGAGGATTATAGCCAAGGTCCAGGCCAAGGGCTACGAGTAATACTGACCAAGAAAGGGAACTTGTACAACTAGCGGAAAAAGTTTCATATCCAGGGGATATAACTCTTCAGTGACTGAATATTTGAAAAACTGGTGACAACCTTGGCATCTGTCCGAGTGTCATTGGTGCTTTTTCACTAAAAACTGAAATGTCTGAACAATATTGTGAATTTAGTTAAATTCATCTGATACATACATGTATATTGTCAATCTCCATACAGCAGTTACTTCCCTTTGCCATACAGAGTTCACTGCCACCATGCATGCCAATTACCGTAATGATCAAAATAATGTGATGCTAATGTGACGCAATTCTAAAAGTTTCATTTTATATCAATCATATAACTTTGAAAGCAATGGTATGATTATGAAACAGAATAAAATACTGCATAAATATTTCTAATAAACCCTATTTTTCAAAAACAGTTATTATACACTGAAATCCAGCTCTTTTACATATTTAAAGTGGTATCAGAAACATTCTCTACTTGTCAGGGGAGATAACTGTGTGGGAGATTGGTATATTTAAAGGGACAGTGCTCTATGAAATGTTAACTTTAAAAGTCATTGTGAATTATTTTGTACTATTAACTATTGTTGTACTTAATATAAACATATTGTCATGACATCCCGAACAACTTATTCTTTGTTAGTGCTATTGTAAGAAATAGAAAAATGGATATTTATATATGAATGGAAGATTATTTGGTAACAATTTTAAATTTTGCCTTATATTCCATAAGATTCACACTACTTGAAACAAAATTATTGTCACTTTTGTTGAATTGTAAAAATATTGTATATTAAGTGTCTGATCATGCAAAATAAATTTAGAAATGGTATTTATTTCTTGCATACGGTTACTCAATCTGCAAATCATCTGTTGACATGGAAATAAAGCGGTTTGCAATTTGCAATCAATTAGTAAGTCATTCCCTAGAGAAAGAAGATATTTGATGGATGAATGGATGTTGGAAATCAGTAACTGATCAAATAAACATTTATTTTGGTTAAAGGCTTATTATTATAGATATTTAACTTTTTTTGCAAAAATGGAACATATCAAGATGAAAAGTAAGAATATAAAATTATTTAAAAAAATGATATTTTTTTATTAAAATAATAAGGATAAAAAGGTCTGTCGACAGTAGGATTTATTCTAGATCTGCCGTTGGGGGCCATATCCAGTACACAACAGTACATAGTTACTCAAACCGGGTTCTATTTAAGATAATTTATAACAAAATTTAACATTGTGGCACAATTTTTAACATTGAAACAAAAGTTGTCAACATTAAATGATGATCCAAAATAAACAGTCCTCATGTTTGCATAACAGTAAAGAGTTGTAAAGTGTAACAATTATAATACTGTTATAACCTGCAGTGCATTTCCTATTGTTTTATTTATGTGACAAATGAGTTTGTATTGCCCTAAATGGCCCCTTTTGATACCATGGTAACGTGCACACGGCGCAGTACAATGTGCAGTAAAGATATATTTAATGTAACTGTAATTATCTAAACAAGTACTACTCAAATGATAATCAAGATGAGCCAAATCGTCATTTGAAACGTTTATTGTTTTTTAGGGTTATTTGAATATAATTATTATGAAAAAAAACTTTAATTAAAGTTGACATTTTAGCTCTCAGGTAGAGTATTGAGAACCTTGAAAGAGGACCTATTCAACCTACTATTAATTTCCTTCAAGCTTTTATGTGTTGATATCATTAGATGTAAATCATTTAGTGATTGATATTTAACCTAAAATACCGTATTTCCTCAAAACAAGCATAGAATTGTCGATGCGAGCTAGTTTGTGGCCGATAATATATCATTTTACACGATTTTAAGAATATTTGAATGCGGTGGTTTTTGTCTTCGCTTTAAATATAGCGGGGAATGGGCCTTACCTAGGATCCCTGGGGTGCGGGGGCATTTGGCTGGGATTTTACCATCTGTTCGTCTCCGCAGAGCGGGCGGGTTTTTAGTCGAGGTTGGCTGGACCGAAAGTCTAAGTCCCCGCTATTCCCCGGACCGGGGGGGGGGGGGGGGGGGGGGTACAATTGACTGGTGCATAACTTGTCAATAAGTGTTTAAGCCAACTCGCTGTCATTGTCAGCAGCGTTAATCTCTTTCAAATGTTTCCTTTGATCAATTTTCATCACCGATGTCAATCTGCCGTCTGTGTCGACGTTGTTTTGCAGCAGTTTTGTACTTGCATTGCCCGTCCTTTTGGGAAGTCATAAATTGTGTATATTTAGCATTTGAAAGTCACATGATGAGTGTGGATAGATATACAGACGCTATTTTAAACTTACACACTTACTAGGTAGACAACCCAGTAAATTTCGAATTGGAAAAAGGCTCAAAAACTGCGAAATTGAATGTGTCGTAGTCGATATGAGAAGACAGTAAAGAAGACTCAGTGCGTACATTATATTTAAGTTAGTTTTTTTTTCTTGCAATTGTAACATCTGGTGATTAGTCCCTTTAAAGTTAAACTGGTACACATATTTATTATGAGTTCACTCAAGTGTAGTTAGTCACATGCCGATAATTCTGGTACAAGTATTTGTCGAATTGTGCTTCCTGATAAGGAAAAAGAACTTGGACGCGCGATGACGTCCACTTTCGAAATGATTGTAATTGAAGCTTGGATTTTTTTAACAACTCGAACTGCCATTCTGCAGAATAATTATGCTTTGTTCTACTGCCTAATTACTTAAACTGATTTCTGCTCCTGTCAAACGTATTTTTAATACAAGCAGTTAGTTATTTGACACAAAGGATCCTACTTCATGTTTTGATAGCGAGGCGATGCTTTTTTCACAATATGTTACACCATTTTGAAATGTTAATGGACCACTTCAATGCGTGGTAATCAATAAAAAAAATTTTAAAACATTAAAAAGCGGTTGCGGATATAGGAATGTACAAACTGATTCTAATAATCAATTCAATATTTTTCGAGGGCAAAGTTGTCTTTGGTTTAACAAGTATTTATTTTGATAATATAATAAGTTAAAAACACATATAATAGCAAGGAGACAGCTACTCACAAAGTAATCATGATACTAGTAATATTTTAAATATGAGACATCTTGAATTAGCCCTACTAGCAGTTAAGTACATATTTACAGAATTGAGAAGTAAGCATAAATGGTTTTTCCATGTCTCTCTTCTGTATATCATTAGAAAAATAAAAATGTGGTGTGAAATACAATAATTGACATGTTGACCTTTATTTGTCTTTGATTTACGTATTCGAAACAACTCGGCCATTTTCTACGAAAACAAGCTCTTTATGTATATGGACGGTTTTCAATGTCAGAAACGGGTACACTTTATCTACGCTGCAAGTAGATTGCATAGTAATTTCAATTTAGCAGTTTAACTTAATGACTTAACTCTTAGGAATCTTAATTATGTTTACAACAATACACTTCACTGGCAATCAATTTAAACTTAGATCAACATATACAAGCTAAAACACTACATCTAATTATGTCCCCGAAGGTCGACATTATCGACGTGTCGCGTGCAAGACCCGTGTCCCTACCTCTAAGGTCAAGGTCACACTTAGTGTTTATTCACAATGGAGTGCTGCACATAAGCACAAAGAGTATAGGTTGTCGTGTCTGGGCTGTAACTTTTCCTTGTATGGACAGATTTAAAAAAAAACTTGCCACATGTGTTCCACATACCAAGACAACGTGTCGCGTGCAAGATCCGTGTCGCTATCTCTATGGTCAAGGTCACACTTGGTGTTTATTCACAATGGAGTGCTGCATATAAGGACATAGAGTATAGATTGTTGTGTCCGGGCTGTAACTTTCCCTTGTATGGACAGATTTTAAAATAACTTGCCACATGTGTTCTACATACCAAGACAACGTGTCGCGTGCAAGACCCGTGTCCCTACCTCTAAGGTCAAGGTCACACTTAGTGTTTATTCACAATGGAATGCTGCATATAAGGACATAGAGTATAGGTTGTCGTGCCCGGGCTGTAACTTTTTCTTTTATTGACAGATTTTAAAATAACTTGCCACATGTGTTCGACATACCAAGACGACGTGTCGCGTGCAATACCCATGTCCCTACCTCTAAGGTGAAAGATACACTTAGTGTTTATGCACACTGGAATGCTGAATATAAGGTCATAAGAGTGTATAGGTTGTCAAGAATGAGCGGTATTTTTTATGTTCAGACACAATTTAAAATAACTTGCCATATGTATTTGACAAGTAAAGGCAAGATCAAGTTTTCATGTACTGACCTTGTTCATAGGTCAGTGTCACATTCGAGGGCATTCGTCACATACTGTGACAGCTCTTGTTAATAATATAATTCAAAATCTTACGAACTACCTCTACTGATGTACCGGCATACATTCGAGGTTGTTTTCGATAAAAATGGCCGAGGAGCTCCGAATGTGCTCTAATTAGTATATAGCAATGTAACAGAATTGACGGTGAAATACGACATGGATCCTGACTGCATCCATCGACGTGGGCACTTTGGTTTCCAAGGCGCTGCTCCCTAGACGCAGCCACACACAGAGTAATTTGTTAACAATCAATTTACTTCATTAAACAAATGCAATCACACTCATTATGCATTAATATAAATATGTATGATGGAATAGAAAACAATTTACAAAGGGAAAAATGACTATGATGTTTGCATTTTTAGGGCCATTGACAATCGAGGAGTTTTTTTAAAGGCTGTTTATGACTACGGTGTTTGCACTTTTGTGTGGGCCAATGACAATCGAGGAGTTTTTTTAAAGGCTGTTTATGACTACGGTGTTTGCACTTTTGTGTGGGCCAATGACAATCGTGGATAGTCCTGATAGATTCTGAATAATGCACAAAAAATATCGGAACTGATTCCTTAAAAAATATCAATCATTCATACCTCATGTTGGGTGGTCCATTGAATTTGAGCCCAATTGTTTCAGTGAGGGACAGCAAAAAAATGCGCGACAACGCATTCAAATAATGATTATTCTAAAAAGAACAAGTTTTTTTCCCACCCCTGACCTGGATATCCGAACGTTTCAACCGTGTAAGAATATAAGTGTCATGTAAGATAGGTTCGCCCACCCATTGGTAGGGTGTTTTGCGGAAACGTAATTTACGGAGATGGAAAAAATATGCTAAAAGCGCAATTATTGAATTACTGTTTGACGTCCGAATTGTTCTAAAATTAATACGCGTCATGACGTCAATAACTAATTTTGCATGTTCTTTTCGTGAAATGTACAAACACGTTTTCTACATGCTTTTTCACAAAAAAACATCATACAAGGAGCGCAAGAAAAATAAATCATGTGTTTCTCGTCCGAATCGAACATTCCGACCCTCGGGTAGGCACGTAATTATCCTTTGTTTCATTTGTTCAAAATGTATTGTTTTATCCGCACCAGAATCACATGATCGAAACTATTATTCTATTTTTAAATTTAAAGACCGTTGTCGCATATCTGTATTGTTTCATATATTTTATTAACTAAAGAACATTTCCAAAGAATATACGTCTCAAAAAGAAGGAATGTAACTGCTGAAATGCGTTTTTTATTGTTTGTAGTATTAGTAGTCTTTAGCCTCTCAACAGTTTTGTCACGCGCGATAAATTTAAGACGAAGACGTTTTTCTCGTTAGTCATTAGACGTGATATAATGGCATTTGTTAGCACTTATGGATTGTATTTTGGTGATATTCTGCCTTCTGGTGGGCAAACATTCTATAAACTATTAACTTGTTCCTTGTAACTCAGCTTCAAGTAAGTATTTTTAAAATCGTATTTTTAGAAGAAGCAAGGGCGGTAATGTCAAAAATTGGCTGTCTGCATTCGGAAATCAATAGCAATACTGTTATTGCCCAGAACAAAGCATCGGGTGGGGTTTGTACGCAAGAGAACGGTATTAAATAGTTGTTTAGAAGCAAAAAATGAACTGAGTGAGTCGGTAAGCCTAGTAAGAACGTGCATTGTTTTCACGAGATATTTTAATACAGACATTATTTTGATCTAAAACAAGCGTCTTCGTAAACGAGTATCTTCATTCGGTGCACAAGTTCGTTTCTAAAAATTATCGTTGAAACATACAGAAAACAGTGGTAATACTCACCGAATCGAGGACGTTTTCCACTCAAAGCAATGAACCGGGAAGCATGGATGCACTTGACATTACTGCACTTGAGAAGGGTACTGTAGTAAATATGTTGGGATATGCATTGAAGTTCGGACACTGTTTTGAAGTTCGGACACAATATACGGAAAACGTATCTGATTTACAACAGGAAAGTAGTACTTATTAATAAATGGAATTAAATAAATGGAATGCACGTACATAGAAGTTTTTCAATAATATTACTGCTAAAAATTCTGAAATGATTTTGAATAAGCGTAAGAATGGTATGAAATTTCATGAGTACATAGGTGCGAATTGTGTTGTTCAACACACCTTTATGTTAATGTCATGAATGATTAAACTCAGTTTTTCGGTTTTATGGATGTGTTTCTTCGATTCAAAGAGTTGAAAGTCATGCATTTTTCTGTAGCTTTTTTCACCCATAGTTTGTATGTCCATGACTTAAGCTTAGCATTTAATTACTACAAACATCGGTAAAAAGGAATTGCATGATTTTTGGTTAAAATGTTTCGTTTCCCTGGAAACGGTAAATCTCGTTTCCGTAAATTATCCTGAACTCGGGTAGGGATACACCTTTCTTCTACTTCGAGCCACCGAAGACACTTAAAATCCTTGTGTCACTTATTCTGCAAAAAACAGTGGCCGTATTTGGACAAAACTTAACAGGAGTGATTCATATCTAGCCTAGTGGTTGTTGCCCTAAGCATGTTTTTTGTTTGAGCAGTTTTCACAGTGTTATGAACCTTTGTATGTTTTACAGTATGCGTGTCACCCTGTTTCAACAGCTAGTCAATGGGGTAATCTTATTACTCATGTGATAAGTATAGTTCAAGTTAGACACCGACTGTGACAGGAACGTTATGGCAATAAATGAACGTTAAAACAACACAACAGACAAGTTCATATTTCGTATTAAATGCAATTTGTAAATTATTTGGCTCGCGTTCAAGTTGCAAGCACACGCTTTGTTTGTGTTATCTTCATCACTATGAAATTTAAAGGCAAAACGTTTATAGTGTCTGTCATATGTTTTATATCTGTCTTAAACTGGTGCTTGGTTGAAAATGCTGCGCAACATAATCCATGCACAGGCTCAGCGACCTCTAAAATGAACAAAATTAACAGAATTTCATTGGGTATTTTTTTTATTAGGTTTAAATCAAAACAAAAGCTTAACACATTTTAAACCACTTATCATCTTATACAGCCCCGTCCTCTGTCGCACGACTGTGTTTTGTTAGGGTCAGTGCCATGTTTGGGTGACTGTTGTGCATTGCGCCGTATTTGTTGCCGCCGGAAAGGCTCGCGCAAATTATATTTATGGTGAATTGATAGCTGATCGGGAGCGTGAAGGTTCTGATGTTTGGGACTCGAACTGCGTTCTCGTGTACTTTCTTTGCACTTAATTCCCCTCCGCGTCCACACAGCTGGGTCTTCGGAGAAATATTCTAAAAACCTCTCGCCGAAATTTGCTTCCACTGAGACAATATAGAAGGAAGTTAACAGAGTTATTAGTGTACATGAACATGTTGACCACTGCCCACCAGAAGTCAAGCTTTGCCACTCGGTGCGGGGACGCACCCGATATCCAGTGCGGGTAGCCGATGTTGTAGATGCTCACAGGGCTCGTGCTTACCAGGAACACCACATTCAGCGTTAACAACATGGCAGTCATTGACGACTGCTTTCCATAGGCGCCAGATACTCCAACCCTCGCCCGCGCAACTGTATATATAGAAGGCATAATCGCGGTTTTGGTTCTGCGTCGGGTTTTAATTAGTTTCAATAAAATCAAACTGTTACCAATAACAATCACAAAAAATGGAATTAAACAAAACACACAAAGTTCAATCCATGGCCATACTTTGTTGAAGAATGAATGATAATCGTCGTAGACCTCCAGACACTTTCCAAGTTCTGGAAGACCGGTTTCTTTGAGAACTGTTTGAAAACCCATCCCATACAGTATATGTGCGTTGAGTGCTAACAGTAACACGCAAACAGCTATGATAACAGCCATAGCACTTTTCTTCGTACATATTGTCTTCGCGTTGTGTGGAAACCAAACCGAAATGACTCTTTCTATTGTTACTGCTATTAAAATCCATGCGGAAAAATCTAAAGAACTGTAGACTAGCCACATATTTATTTTACATCCCACTACGCTCACATGGCGTACGTCCGTCTTAAAAAGATAGATCAGCCACTGCCGTAGAAGTCCGGTATACAACACCAACAGGTCCGATAATGCGAGAACCGTTAAAAACAGTGCCGTAGTTGACGTCCGAATGGACTTCCGGGTAAGCACGATAATCGAAAGACTGTTCCCTATAGTTCCGAATATGATCAGTATTGGTGGGACGATCTTCCATATGAGATTTCCAGCTGTGTATATCTCGTAATGTGAATAGTTATTCTCAGACATTTCTGATGACTGTTCCTGTCACACCCCTTCAAAAAAGGATGCGGTTTAATCTAGATTGCAACATTTTTGTATATAACTAACTGTAACTCAATATCATTCCAGACGCTTAATAACTGCTGTATTGTACATATTCTTTTAAACGAAGTAGCTACGATTGAAGCATAATTGTGTATGTCATATTTATAAATCACTGTAAAATGTGATGGTTATATTCTCTACCAAGTGTGCTTTCCAGTGGTTAAATTGCAACACTAGTTCCGTTAGCTATTGCAACGTCAGTAGGACCACTCCGCATTTCAGCCCTAAAACGACAACAACAGTGTCACCGTACTTCCACCGCCTCCTCAATCATGTAGTTCCAATTCACTCACGTATTTCCAATAACTATGATATTAATTTTACAATACTTTCTGATGACTTCAACAACTGCAAACCAATAATACGCATATATTACACACAGTTACCGTTCCGCAGATTTTTGCCCATATATTCCAATACTGTCTGTAAACATAAGTACACATCTAAAAAACAAACATTCATCTACTTGTCAGTGAAATCGAAAACGAGCAAAAACTGCATCAACCTATTTATGAAATGGTTTGCAAAAATTCCAAAAATGAGCATAAAAATGCATCAATCGGTTAATGAAATTGTTTGTCAGAAACTCCAAAAGGAGCAAAAAAATCACTATCAAATTCTTTATATTTATCTCACATCAATTACACAGAAAGGTAAAAGCTGAATCGTTCGTACCTTGTCCATCTTGTTTAATTAATTCAATTTGTTTATATTGATAATCCAAGACTGCAAGAGGTCGTCGAGGTTTATGCAATATCAGTTCCCTCGTGCGCTGACTGTCCAGCCATTTGAAACAGAGCACGTGTTTGTCAAATTTTGGAGTACCTTGGAGTTTATCGGGATAACTGTATGATAATGTTGGGACACGTATATTGTTTTTCATAAATTTCCATTTAGACTGGATTCATAGTTTGTTTTTTACACGAGCTGCTATACCACAGTGCCAATACGAGAATCGATATGAACTATTAATCCAAGACAAATAATATTACAACTTTTTTCTCCTTGCTTCCCATTTCAGCGCACTAGCTCTAATGATTCCCGGGTTGTCAGCGGTATGGTAAACACAAGAGGTATTTTTCATTTTTACATTATTTCCCGACATAGATCCATAACAAGACGCCAATTGATGCGGCAACGCCGCAATAAAGCCGGATTTTTTTATTTTACGATGCAATTTTGCAAACCTAAGATTTGAGCTAGTGACCTAGTTTTTTTTAACCAAGACGACCTATATTTATAGTTCTCAGAGATATGTTTATACAAATTACCATATCAATTTTCATGAAAATCAACAGAAGCTATTCCAATTATTTACCCAAGATGACTCATATTCACAATAGCCTTAGATGCAATGCAGACAAATATGTGGAACACATTTTATGAAGGTTTGATAAAAACTTTTGAATTAAAGACATGGGGAAAATTCTTAAGATTTGAACAAGTGACCTAGTGGTTGTTCTGAGCTGAAACATATTTATATATGTTCAAGACAACATGTAGACAAGTATTTTAACAAAAGTTCATAACAATTACATAACAACTAAGATTTGACATAGAGACTTAGTGAGGTGACCCATATTCATAAATGTTTAAGACAACATGTAGACAAGTATTCTGAAAAAGTTTCTTATCAATTGGATAACACTATTGGCTTAGAAACATGAAATAAAATCTTCCTATGATTTAAGCTAGTGACCTAGTTTTTGACCTGGAGGAAACCATATTCTCAAATGTTCAAGACAACAAGTAGACAAGAATTCTGACAAAGTAATATAACAATCGGATAAAAAATATTTAATTTATAACACGGAATAAAAACTTCCTATGATTTGACCAAAAGACCAGGTTTTTGATCTGATGTACCCCGTATTCACAAATGTTCAAATTAAAATGTAGACAAGTATTCTGACAAAGTTTCGTGGCAATTGGATAAAAACTATTGTCTTTATAACATGAAATAAAAACTTCCTATGATTTGACCAAGTGACCTAGTTTTTGACCTGAGGTGACTAATATTCAACAATGTTCAAGACATCATATAGCTAAGTATTCTGACAAAATTTCATAACAATCGGATACAACTAATGACTTAATAACATGGAATAAAAACTTCCTAAGAATTTACCTAGTGACCTAGTTTTTGACCTGAGGTAACCAATATTCACAAATGTTGACAAGTATTCTGACAAAGTTTTATAACAATTGGATAAAAAACTATTGAATTTATGCAATGGAAAAAAAATCCTTAAAATTTACATAGACTAGTAACCTCGATTTTGACCTGATGTGACCAATATTCACAAATGTTCAAGACAACTGTATTCTGATAAAGTCTAGTCATAAATTTTATGATAACAAAACAAACGGTGCTTAGTGCCACCTAAGCAATGATAAAGTAAAACGTTGACAACACTTTTGTTTAGCCAGATGTACACAAAATATGTACGAAATAAAACAAGCAATGAACATATACGTGGATGTATTCCGATCCAAATCAAATCAGGGTTATCAGTAAAGCCAAGTGAACACATTAATATAAGTTTCTTACAGTTTATTAAAAACGTGTAATACACTGTAAGAAACTAAAGCAAAATAGAATATAAGTTTTACTACTTTTAAATTGGTCAGAAATCTGGATGTACAAAAATAAAATTGGAATATGGATATGAATGTTATATGTATCAAGTATATAGAGACAATAAACTTGAAACACTTCAATGTACCGTGCC